>NC_083228.1:32296640-32925140 GCF_032191835.1 Heteronotia binoei
CTGGTTGGGTGCCCTTGCTGTTTATGATAATGTTTAATAAAGTGGCCCAAGTTTATACCAATGCATTGTGTCTGACTCTTTATTCTGACCTCGGGGGGCAATATTGTTGTACAGAAGCTATGGTAGCTGATATACTTACTAAGCCATTACCTTGTGCTAGATTTGAACGTTTACGTGAAATGATGAATCTAGTTGATGTGAATGTTACAGTGAATAATGAATAATGACTATTGAATGTATAATGACTTGCACATTAGGCATTGAGAAGGGGTGTTGGAAATATGTATCTGTTTTGTATGTCCTTTGCAATGTTCTAAAGTTCCAGTCATTATAGGGTTAACACTGTGCCTGATTTTCTATTGTCTGCATGACCTAGGAAGATGATACTGACTGCTGTCAATCAAGGTCTAGAAGCAGGGAAAACCTGTTGACTTCCTTTGCTCAGGTGACTTCCTTTGTTCAGGCAGAGAGTTCAAGAAGAAGGAGGAAGTGGTCTTCCATTAAGCACATGATCTTCTAGTGTGAGGATGTAGTTCTATAGTGTTTGTTATTTTCACCTTCCAGTACCCTTTCCCTGTTGAAATAAATATGTTTTTGCTTTTTCATGTTAAATGCCTCTCAATAGAAATAGAATTTCAAACAGAATTCCCTAACAGTTCTAACAAGATGTTGACCAATGGAAAAACTAAGCATGAACTAAGGTTGGCGATTTTCCATTGAAAATGGCAAAAAATACAGACTGTCTCTGGTGAAAAGGAATAGTTGGTGGACTGTTAAAGAATGCTGGATATTCCACATGAGTAGCAAAAATAATTAACTCACTCCAAGGACTAAGTACTGTATGTGTACGTAATCAGAGGTGAGAACAGCCTCTTAAATTGCAAAACAGGAGAGAACATAAATAGGTGAATAGAATTCAACCAGGTTTTTTTTTAAGGTTTAATTCCTGGATATTACATTCAGTAACCACTGTACTCCCAAAGTCTAGGTATTGCCTGGGTAAGAGATGACTCAGGAAGCAAACAGGCAATCAGAATCAATGAGGACAGGCAACCACAGAGCAGCTCAGTCTGAAAATGAGCAACAGATTCTTGAGATGGATAAATTAGGACAGAACTGGAAGCACTATAGGACCAGGGTGGTGGGAGGGAACCTTATTGGTTTCTTGTGTGACATCACTTCTCCTGAGCTGGTGATTTCAGTGTTGAGTTCAGCTGCCTATATTCTCTCAGGTGGTTGACTTCCACTGTTGACTACATTGAGTACCCACAAGACTGAGCAGTAATATTCCCTCTCACACAGTTATTGATGCTGTTCCCTTCTCAGCAACTGCCCAACTTAAGCTGTGCTGTTGCCCAACCAGGGTAGCTGAGCAGATTTTCCTTTTGCAAAGGTGTAGGTGTATTTAGAAGGCAGTATGGTCTCACACATTGCTTGGTACCGTGCACATGTTCTATGAGTCAGTGTAGGAGAGCTAACTAACCGAAGTCATTTTCTGGAACATTTTCATCTTTCAGCCTGTAGACCCTCTATAGAGATGTTGTGCCTGAGGCATTTTCCTGATTGCATGTCTCATGGTACAGAATATGAATGTGAAGTCTATGCTATGCAAATGAAATAACCTTTTTGGTCAGAACTCAAGACTGAATTCCTGGAATATATATAATTGTTGCAGAGAAGCAAAAGAACAGTGGAATTCAAAGTGTTTAGCCTCCATCTGTCCCCCTAGGTGGATTGAAGAAACCATTGCAGAAAGTCAGAGCAGCCCTGAATGTATGTTGGGCCTTTTGGATTTGATGATAAAAATAAACTAATGATATAATAAATATTCCTGTGCTTTTAAAGTAACACTTAAATCACTGAATTCCTTCTTTGAATTGCAAAGAAATGCCAGTGTCAAGAAAAAAAGAAAAGATAATATACTGAGTAAATTAGCATTTTATGGAAGAACGAAGAGAAAACACTCACTTTGAAAACTGAACATCATTTTTATTCCTTTTATAGCACAATTAAAAGACACTTTAAAATAATTGTCATAAGTACCAAACTTTAAAGAAAATCTGAATGTTCAATAGAGAATTTGGAAGCTTTGAAAACATTGTTAAAGTTGGGAATACAGTGATCAACGGGGTTCACTTTACAGCTTGAGGAAGAAATGTCTGCCATTAGCACTGCTTCTTAAATGCATGCAAGGTTCAGAAATATCAATAGACCCATATACTTGGGGCTGTGTTGGTTATAGGCAGGGCTTTTTTGTAGCAGGAATTCCTTTGCATATTATGGCAGATTTCTCCAAATCCCATACAGTGAGAGAGTCTATACTTGTGGGGCAAACAGTCCAGATTCCATCCGCCTATATACCTGGACTGCCAGCTGTATTCTAATCCCCAGAGGGAACTGTTTGGAAATCTTTCTCTCCTCTCCTGTAACATAGTGAATGGGATTGACTATCACTGCTTACTGAAAGATAATGAAATAGAAATCACAAGGGCTGTTAGTAAATTTCTGGAGTCCATTAAAATCTGTGTGGGGCATGTTTCACTATAAACTCTATTAGCTTATTGTTCTTAATCTTGGACTGTATATTTTGCCTGTCCTCATTTTGTATTATGCCTGATGTTGTGTACTGAGTTTGGTCCCTGGGATTACAACTAGCGTTGCATGCGTGCGCTCAGGGAAACTGTGGGAAACCGCGGGTCACCTGACTAGAGGGGACTGAAAGAAGCCGCCTATGACAATCTGTGGTGCAAACTTTAAGTCGTCTGGATTGGACCTGCCTGGGAAGTGCGTTGTTCCGGGTGCATGCATATAAGCGGGGACCTGGCCCCGCCATGTTATCTTTATAGTGAAGTAGCTAATAAAGTCTGGTTATGGTTGAACGTCTCCAAATCCAGTACTTTACACCTGAGTATGCCAATAAAAGGTATGATGATGATGATATTAGGACACACACACCTGATGTAGCCAATCCTCCTGGAGCTTACAGTAGGCCCTGTACTAAGAGCCCTGTAAGCTTTTGGAAGATTGGCTACATCAGGGGTGTGTGGCCTAATATGCAGAGGAGATCCTGCTACAAAAAAGCCCTGGTTGTAAGCATTTAGGAGAAGCACCTCATGTCCTACTCTAGGAAGACTCAGCTGGGGAGCCCAGTGTTAATCACTGGATCCAGGGACAAATCACTCCTGGCAAGGTCAAGGGAAATTCCCAGTGTTGGAAGAAGAAACAGCACAGAGTGACGAGTAGGGATGGGGAAGAGGAGAGCAATCCTACAGCATTGATATCAATTAAGCTCTTACTGTTTTCTCTGTTACCCACAAGGCCTGGCTCAAATATTGATAAATGTATTCCTAGAACACCAAACCTGCTTTAGGCTAAAATTTATTTGGCGTAAAATTGTCCCAGAAAGCTTTATAAACCTTTAAACAAGGGTATATAACCTCTCCTGACAATGGAGCATTAAAGCTGCATTACAGCATGCTTAAGCCCCATTTATTTCAAGAGGAATCAAGCACATTTAACTATGTGTTTGATCGGCAACATGAGGCTTGATTCAGAGTACCATAAATGCAAGATGCAGTTCTTTACTGCAGTCTCTCCCCCTGGCAGTTCCAATCCCAGAAAGTGGATTCCCCAAATCATAGGCCACCTAGTTGACTAATAAGTTGTGGGGCAGGGGTGAAGTCGCCTCTCCTCTCTCTTCTGTTGTTGGGGCTGCTCTGATGGAAAAGGAAGAGGGGTTCCATTTCACCGATGAAATGGACTCATGAGCCCAGGAACTGACTTTGGGGGAGCCAGAAGGGAATGCCATGGAAGAAGAGAATGTGACAAAGATCTCTGTTGACAGGCCTCAGATTCCTTCTGTTGATGGGACTCTAGTTCCAAACCATTGTCTATGACCATGAGCTTACAAAATATGAAAGTAACTCCTTTTGTTTTACATGCACTGTACAGCATTCTACAAAGGGCTCAGCAGCACTACAATCCAATTGCTTATGATTCCACAGAAATGTTTTTGCTTTGAAATGAGAGGATTTGGAAGTATTAGAAGTTTCAGTAATGACGGTTCACCTGGGAATGAAGTAAAATCAGAGCAGCAATAAGGCTTGATGGCTGCACTGAAACTTGATTGGATTTTCCACTGTGGGGTGTTTTTTTTTTGGGAGGCAGAAAGTTGAAAATGCATAGCTACAAAATGGGAGGGAAAATACCCACATTGAATATGACTGTAATACACTGTGATGTAAATTCAATGTACTGCTTGGGAGTAAATATAAAAAAGAATGACGGAAAATAAAAAAAAAATCAGGAGATACAATACATTCCTGAGAGAGAGAAACCAAAATGAAAGCTAGTATAAAAAGAGATGGGGCACATTGTACACAGCAGGAAACAACTTATGGTTGGATTTAATGATGCTTTTCTCACAGCATTCTACTTTCTCCCCTTTTCTGATATCTTCCTCAGCTATTTGTGGAGGATCTGTTTTAGCTTAGAATTTATCTGTACACAATTGTGTTAGGGTTTTGTATGGGTCCCTGTGCATGAGGCTCTGGCAGGGTGATAGAACTATACAGAAAAGAAAACTGCTGCTATTAGAACCAATACTGAAGTGATTCTTGATTTTGAAATGACCATCACACATTCAACAACACTGCCTTATACATCAGGGTGTTTCAAAATACAACTAACGCTCTGCTTGCTGAATTGTTATTATGGTCCCTGGAATAACCTGATGGATTACATTGTGTTGTGGGTGAATAATATGGGGCTAAGTGTTGTAGTTAGGTTCAATCAAACTGTATTTCCTGGCTCACAGAATTCCCCACAGTCTAGCATACACACACCTTTCCCCACTGGTACTTCAGAATCTGCCTGTTCCAGCAACAACTCTGCTTCTAAACAGCTGAGGGAACTGAGCCCACTGCACTCGTCCTCCGCAGAGTTTTACCTCAACCTAACTGTTTTCCACCACTAACAAAGCCTCCCATCCATACCAAACTCGTATTTCATATGACCCAGCTCTTCTTTTCACTCTCGCTCTTTGCATTTATTCCATCCAAGTTAGAGCTCCTTCTCTTTCTTCTGTATGATGGGGAGGGATACAGGATCACTCCTGCTGTCCCTACTCCAGGCTTCCACATGTTCCGTCAGTTCCTGATTGTGGGCACAGAACCTTGTGCTTGCACAGTGCTATATGCTGAGGTACATTCTAACCTTCAGATGGACATGTGGATGGTGAGGGCGGGGACAGCATTCTCAATTTCACCCCCACGTCCATGCACTGAAAGAATATCTGAAAAGGACTTAGACTTCCTCCAGTTATGGAAACCTACCAACTATCCGTTAGCCAAGTTATATTTTGACCACAAACATTCAATTGCTGGTTCTAAATGAGACCTTCTTAGGATTACCATCATTGTTATTTCATCTCTTCCAAGTCCCTCCTTAGTTTCATGGTTCATCTGATCAAACACACTGGTTCATCCAGTGTGTTTTCTGCTACAGAAAACACACTGGAAGATATTTTATCTAGTTTAGTTTGCTGTGGTTTATAACATAGATCACTGGTGTGAGAGCAGGGCGGATGAAGCTGTATGCACCTTTATCAATAATTACTACACATGCGTGAAGATCACTAAAGGACAAAGCTAGTAACAAAACTTCCATTACTCTACTTCTCCATTCATTTGAGTTTGCTTTTGAAAGATTCCGAAGTAGGATAATGAACTCTGAACAGACAAAAATATAGGATAAAAACCATAGGAATAAGCCAATGCTGTAAAGCAGTTCAGTGCTGGAGAGAAGTGTAAAGATACAAAGTCCAGCTGCCAGATCTACAAGTCAAAAGTAATGGTTTCTAGAATTTTTAAAGGAAAATTTCAGTATTCTCACCTTTCTGCTAACAGGTCTGTAGACATTCCTGGATCTCAAAAATGTTCACATTTATGCAGAAAGATCTCCACCTAAGTTTAGTAACACTTACTTCCAGGCCTCAGATTCAGCAGGAGTTTACAGGAGCACAGCTCCTGAACCTTTCTGAGAGTTCCACCTCCTCCTTCCCACCTTGTCCATTGAATAGTAGGTGCAGCTGCATAACAATCTCTGGATGAGCTCCACCGCCTATTTTTCTACAAAACGACCCCTGCTTACTTCTAATTAAGAGTGACTATGATTACAACTTTCTCATGCCAATCAGATTTCAAGTTGCTCATTTTTTAATTTTCCCCTTTCTTAAATTTCATCTGTAATCCAACTATTCCAATATTAACTTGAAGACTGCAAATAGTTTCATGTGGATGGCTCTGTCTTGCATGGAGGCATAAGCAAAAATGGGCAGAACTACCAGTATCAACTCTGGCAAAAGTTTTGGCAGATCTGAATTGTTTATCTGAATGACCACTAAACTTTTGCTCCCTGATTCATGAGTCTCTGGTCTCAGTGCACAAGCATAATTACTCAGAACATTATATAAATCTGTGACATACCCAGGGTTTCTGGCCCCTTGGGAACTTTTGGATAGGGTTGCCAGGTCCAATTCAAGAAATATCTGAAGACTTTGGGGGTGGAGCCAGGAGACATTGGGGTGGAGCCAGGAGCAAGGTTGTGACAAGCATAATTGAACTCCATCAAATTTAAGGGGACCCACACATATTTTAAATGCCTTTCCTCCATTGGAAATAATGAAGGATAGAGGCACCTTATTTTGGGGCTCATAGAATTGAACCCCCTGGTCCAATCCTTTTGAATTTTGGAGGGTATTTTGAGGAGATGCATTGAATGCTATGCTGCAAATTTGGTGCCTCTACCTCAAAAGACAGCCCATCCCCTGAGCCCCAGATACCCACAGATAATTCTCCATTATACCCAATGGGAATTGGTCTCCATAGGGTATATTGGAGTGCCCAGCAGACATTTCCCCTCCCCCCGCTTTCTGATGACCCTGAAGTGAGGGGAGGGCCTCCAAATCATGGGATTCCCTGCCCCCACCTGGGGATTGGCAACCCTACTTTTGGAGGTGGGCCATCAACCCATAACAAAATGTCACTTCCAGGTTTCACCTGGAAATCATATAAATAGTAATAGTTTTGCAGGATGGGTCAGGCTCTCCGTGATCCACTAGATGGCTAATTCACATGCACACACCATTCTTGCATTGAGCAGGCTCTGCAGTTCATTGTGGAAAGGCCTACTACTCCCCAAAAGCTTCCAAAACTGGGATAGAACATGCAGGATCTGGGCAATGCCGCAGGCCATTCTGGAGCATGAAATCACTTCCCATCTGGAAAATGGACTAAGGTAGGCTTTCTCATTTAATTTTAGAAAAGAAACACTGGATGACAGGTGGAATTTCAAAAGTTTCAGATAATTTCTTCTCAGTGCTGCTTACATATATTATGGGTCAAATAATACCTGCTGGGATCTCTGAACTTAGTGCTACAATGGTTGTTTCTTTCAAATATATTTTCCAGCAAAGGGAATTACAATCTAATAATACATATGCCTAAAACAGTTTTACACGGACTCATTCATTCTATAGCCAACTTGATCTGGGCAGTTCCCTTTTGCTGAAGTTGCTATCCATTTATATGCCTCGCCTTCTTACATTCTTCATGGTAAATGGTTTGAGTTTTTCTTTGTTGGCAATGTTCTGCTAAATATTAGAATTCAGTGGTTTTTACATTGCCACCTAACCTTGCAATTTGTCATACTTCTGAAGCACAAATACTTTAGCATTTGCAATCAAATCAGTATCCTTTCCCTGCAGCAGTGACTGTTTTGATTATTATGTAGCTCCATTTTCCTTTCTCCTAGAGCAGCTTCCTTGCATGAGCAAAAGGTACCCTAGTTCCTTTAATGTGTGCTGCTTAATTCTTCTTACAGGATCCACTGGAACAAGTTTCTCTGGTTTTAAATGGTTAAGATTCTGTGTACAATTAAAAAAAACACCCTAAATTAATAAGCTACAGTTAAGAACCAGTGCCCCCATGCAGTTGTGGTGTTCACAATCTGTGACCAGAAGCTAGCATGATGAAATAGTTGGAATGTTGGATTAGAATCTGTAAGACCCAGGTTCAGTTCCCCACTGTGTCAATGAAAACTCACTAGGTGATTTGGGGCCAGTCATTCTCTCTCATTCTAGCATATGTGGTGGACAAGCTAGTTTCCGCCTCACCCTGAGTGGCCAGTAGGACCTAATGACATGTTGGACAGTTGAAAACAACCTTCAGTTCAGTGGAAGCTGGAGAGCAGCTGGGTAAGAGCTGACAGTTCTGAGTTAGGGAGAGACAGAAGAGTAGCTATCTGGTAACAAACAGCCTAGAAGCCTGAATTCAAAAATTTAAGAACGGAAAAATGTTTTATATCTGACTATGAATCATTCCCCTGTTACGTTAAACCACAAATAAAAGTTAACTCATTTTTGCTTATATTAAACCTGCTGACTGGATGCCTATTGTCTTAAGGAAAGAAACATATATATGCACTCACACACTCCTGTAAAGCCTTGGTCATTAACATACATATCTTTGAATCAATGGTGGCAGCAAAAAAAAAAAAAGGGGGGGGGACTGTTTAGTTCCAAGACTCAACAGCTCTGTAAAGCATCTGGGTGATTGGTGGCTGATACAGGGTGCTTGGTTGCCTCATCTAGTGAAGTTGCTGGGAAAGAAGTGAGAGGGGGATCCTGTGTATATAAAAGGATCAGGCATCTCTGTCTATTAAATAGAGTTGAGATGGGTGGTGATCTGTGACTGCCTGACCTTTGTGACCTTAAACTTATGTGACAGAGATTGTGGGGGGTGGTAGGGTCTCTGAGTGAGAAAAGGGGAACACAACCTATCTTTCAGGTTGGTTGTTGTGAGGAGGGAATGATGGTGTAAACTACTTTTGATCCCTATTTGGGAGGAAAGTTTAGTATAAATATCTTTAAAAAATTAGAATGGAATCAAAAATGCATAACAGGACTACATGTTTCTTTCCCCCAACCACTTTATTCTCAAACTCAGTTTCCCCTCATTTTCTCCCTTTGGCTTTATCCATGATTAAGGGTTATATCAGTACTGGCCTTAAAACATGAATCATGCTATCTAAAGTCTGTGCTAACTGGTTCTTATATGAAGTCTAGCTTGCATTAGCCATGGTTCAAACTGGTGCAGATTTAACCCTTCATAAAGCTGTTGAAGAAAGGGAGGGGGAAATCCATGTGTGAGTGGAAAGGAGTTGCTACATGATTCTACTTTCTTAACTATCTGCATATGACAAATTGTTAATCTGTTTGGTTCAGTTTCCATTTGTCCTGGAGACCTGATCCTTAGGCTCTGGTTACTGTAAAATGGGAATAATAATTACCTTCATTATAGGGCAGTGTCAGGGAGATGAATGAGATAAGCAACAGGTCTGGTAATAACAGTTGATATGAATGACGAATGGCACCTTCTCATGATTTGCACTGAACAGGCTATTTTGTTTATAATAGCTTTAAGTTAAAATTGACAAGTGCTTGTGACTTCTGGAGTTGGAAAGATGGGGAACTGATGCATCTCCCTTTCGTGGAGTGGACCAACGTCTTTGTTCTGGACATAAAAGGTGTTTTTATCACCTGCTGTCTACCCTCCCAGTTATGGGAAGAGTCCAAGACATGCTTGTAAGATTTTGAGGAGTTTAACTTTGGCTGGCGAGGAGTCCCGCTGGGGCTCCTTTTTGGCTTTGAAGAATCTCCCGTGAAAAATTGCATAACAAAGGCTTTTTGGAGCCATTAAATTGACATAAATTCACCCAACCCCAACTTTCTATGGATTATAGACTACTGAAGATTGGAACGATTGGTGTAAAGAAGTTTTGGACACTTGATAAGGTACAATTTTTATCTTTCATTCCGGGACTAAAAGAACTTTTTTAAACTAAAGAAACAAAGATTTGGAACTATTTGCAAAGAAGTAAAGTTGTGTTACAGAGGCTGGGGGTGAAATTGTGGCTTTGGGACTTTAATAGGTGCTGTAAAACTCAAAAAAACAAGATTTGTTTACCTTTGTGGCTTCTGCAAAAAAAAAAATCCCCCATCATAACAAAGCCTCGGCTTGCAATTGGGAAACAGGAAGTGACGATCAAACTATCGCGAGAGTGGAAACCATTGAGAATGGGACTTCATTTCCAGAGAGTCAGGAAACAGTGCTGGGAGAAGAGGAACACATCCTAGACCTCCAGGCCTACTCTAGCCCCCCAAAATCATAGAGTTGGGGCCTGAAAAAGTTGCGGCCGCCATTTTGAATGTTTACAAAACTTTAAATATTAATATCTTGGCCCAGGAAGCTCTGAGGATGGTGATTTTGGGCTTGCTGAAGAGGGCATGCTCTGATCTATTGAACCCTGTTATCGGTTTGTAGTTTGGTGAGGTCAACTTGGGGTCTATTATATGCTATGGGAAGACTGATGTCTGATCCAAAATACGAACTAAGAAGGCGTGGAAGAGCTGGCTCAGTAGAGGGCAAAATGTCTAAGATTGCCCAAGAACAGCTGGATGCTATGGAGCCAGATTAACAAAGGCAATGAAAGATTTGATAACTACAAGTTAGAAAAAGTTGACTAAAGAGACTAAAGAAATAACAAAAGAGATAACTAAGGAACTAACAAAAGAAATAAATTCCAGTGCTGAAACTGTAAAGAAAGAGATAAAGAAAGAAATTGAAGATCTGAGGAAGGAGTCACAAGCAACAACACAGAAGATGCAAGAGGTGGAAAATAGAGTTACAAATCAAGATGTTACAATAAAGAAGATTCAAGAAAAAGTTCTACTACAAGACTGTAAGCTGATGGAGAACTTTGTACATCTGAGGGGGGTGCCAGAAAACAACCAAGAGGACTTAAAGAAATATATCATGACTATTATTGCTGAATATTTGGGTGAAGATCCAGAGAAGACTGAAGATCAATGTGATTACGTGTACAGGGTCAATTCAGAGTTTGCCAGAAGGCGTAAACTGCCAAGAGACACAGTAATTAAATTTACCACTAGAGATATAGTTCGGAAGAATCTTGAGCCAACAATTTGCAAAAGAATTGGTGGAGGAGGAGAGCAGAGTCAGAATAATGAAGGAACTACCAAGGAAGGTCATCAGTGATAGAAGACAATTTAAACCTTTGATGGATAAATTAAGGGCAAAAGGTACAAGATATAGATGGATTTTACCAGCTGGACTTACTTTTGAGTATAAAGGGCTGAAGTATTCCATAATAGACATTCAAGGCATGGAAGAGTTTTTGGTGGACAATAAGGATTTTGGGGACACAGCTTAATTGAAGAATCATTATGGATTACAAATTAATTTCTTGGAATGTTAATGGCCTAAATTAGCCGCAGAACTGAAGAGCGACATTTCATTGGATTACAAAACAAAAATGTAATATAATTTGTTTGCAAGAAGCACACATTAGACAATCAGATTACAAATTTTTACGTAACAAATTTTTAGGGGAAGAATTTGGTTCATTGGCTAAATAAAAAAAAAAGGGGAGTGATTTTTACATAAAGAAGGAGCTGGAGCCAAAACTGATTTTTAAAGATAATGAAGGTAGATATTTGGCAGTAGAAGTTTTGATGTATGGCAAAAAGACTCTGTTGTTGGGACTTTATGCTCCTAATGGGGCTGAGTGACTTTTTCAATGATATTATGAAACAACTGGCTCAAGTAACATACGATCAAATAATGCTTATGGGTGACTTTAATGGAACTATCCAGAACTCCTTAGATAGATCTGGGGGAAAAAATGTAGATGGAAAACTACCTAAAGCCTTTTTTGAACTAATTAAACAAGAGAGCTTAGAAGATGTGTGGAGAAAATTCAACCCCAGGGTACGAGACTATACTTTTTTTTCAGCCAGACATAATACCTTTTTTAGGATTGATATGTTATGGGCTACAAAAGAGCTGGGGCTGATCACAAAAAAAGTAGAGATTCTTCTGAAAATAGGTGCAGACCATAACCCGTTGATGTGGTTGGCTAAAGGGAGGAAAAAAGAGAGGAGGTGGAGGATAAATGATGACTTATTACAGAAAGTGGAGGTAGTGGCATCTCTAGAAAAAGAAACTAAAGCTTTTTTCCAAATAGATGACAACCAAAAGGTACAATTTCAAACGGTTTGGGATGCCTATAAGGCTGTGATGAGAGGAATATTAATTACATTGAATAATAAGGACAGAAGGGCAAATGAAAAGCAATTGTTGGACTTACAAAAGGAAATAAGTAAAAAAGAAATTGAATTAAGAAAGAGACCGGGGAAAAAGAAAATTTTGCGAGAAATTACAATTATACAGAGTCAGTTAAGTCATTTACTGAATAAAGAGGTGGAGTGGAATTTGAAAAGACTCCAACAAAAATCTTTTGAAGGGGCAAACAAACCTGGAAAGTATTTGGCGTGGCAGATGAAGAAAAGAAGGGAAAATAAATACATAAACAAGATTAAAACCGGTGGCAAAGGAATTGTAGACCAGGAGGGCATCAAAAGGGAATTCTACAAGTACTATGCTAACTTATTTAAAGGCCAGCGAGTTGATAAAGAAAGAATAGAAGCTTATTTACAAAATGTGAAGGTAAATCCAACAACAGAAATGATGAAAGAAACATTGAATGATCCAATTGAAAAAGGTGAAATAGAAGCTGCAATCAGTTCAATGAAAATAGGGAAAGCACCAGGACTAGATGGCTTTTCAATAAAATTTTACAAAGTTCTTATAAATATATTAGTTCCAATGCTCCAAAAATTGATGAATAATATCTGTTTGGATGGGCAAGTGCCAAATACTTGGAAAGAAGCAGTTATTTCATTGTTACCAAAAGAAGACAGAGATGCTACAAATGTGAAAAATTATAGACCGATTTCATTGCTTAACAATGACTACAAAATCTTTGCAAAAATTTTGGTGGAAAGGCTAAAACAATATCTGCATAGGTTTATCTGTGAGGAGCAAGCAGGCTTTCTCCCAAAGAGGCAAATTAGAGACAATATCAGAATAGTGGTAGACATTGTAGAGTATTATGAAAAACATCCGGAAAAAGAAGTGGCACTCTTTTTTGCTGATGCGGAGAAAGCCTTTGACAATCTTAATTGGGGCTTTTTGTTTGCTGTAATGGAAAAAAGTAGAGTTGGGAAAAGACTTTATAAGAATGGTGAAGGCGATATATATTGGACAATGAGCTAAGCTATGTGTTAATTCAGATTTAACGGAGCAAATGGTTATCAGCAAAGGTACAAGGTTGCCCTCTATCCCCATTGCTATTTATAATGACTCTAGAGATTTTGTTGTTGCAAATAACAGAAGATAAGGAAATAGAGGGCCTAAAATTGAAAGGATGGACTTATAAATATAGAGCCTTTACAGGTGATGTGATGTTTATTACTGAAAATCCAACACAAGTATTACCATTGTTATTGGAAAAAAATCAGAGAATATAGTGACCATGCTGGGTTTTACATAAATAAAGAAAAATCGCAAATTTTAAGTAAAAATTTATTATTGTGCAAACAGAAAGAACTTCAAAATGCAACTGGATGTGAAGTCACCTTGAAAGTAAGATATTTGGGTGTAGAGATCACGATGAAAAATATAGATCTGTTTAAAAATAACTATGATAAACTTTGTCGTAAAATTGAAGCCGATATGTTGAAATGGAATAAACTGAACTTGTCTCTTTTGGGCAGGATAGCTGTCGTGAAAATGAATGTCTTGTATTGTTCCTCTTCCAAACAATTCCAATTGTGAAAGATGTTAAACAATTCAATAGATGGCAAAAAAAGATTTCTGAATTCGTATGGGCGGGGAAAAAACCAAGAATCAAAAGGAAAATACTAATTGATGCGAAAGAACGAGGAGGTTTTCAACTGCTGGATCTTAAATTATATCATGAAGCAGTATGTATAGTATGGCTCAAGGACTGGATAACCTTATCCAACCAGAAGTTATTGGCATTAGAAGGTCATGGAAATCTATTTGGTTGGCATGCATATTTGTATTATGGGAAGGAGAAGATGGATGGTTTCTTCCGGCATCATTTTATAAGAAGAAGTTTGTTGAATACTTGGAAAAAATATTTTAAATATGGTGATGAGAGGAAACCACTGTGGATTGTACCAATGGAAGTTATAAAATGGATCTCTGACTCACAGGAAGACAAATGGGTTACATACAAACAATTGCTAAAAATTAAGGGTGGCAAAGTAGAATTAAAAGTGGAGGAAAAACTGCAAGACAAATTAATTGTTTCCAGATGGATAAAGATATCAGGACTACAGGTATAAGGCAAGATCAGACAGAAATGGAAAAAGTGCTATTAGGGGAAGATGAAAAGTTGATTGCAAAGATGTATAAATTGTAATTGAAATGGTCTACAGAAGACGAAGTAGTAAAATCTCAAATGATTAAATGGGCAATAAATATGAATAAAGAAATTTCAATGGAGACATGGGAACACCTATGGAAGAATATGAAAATATTGACATGTAATAATATAAAAGAAAACTGTTTGAAAATGCAATACAGGTGGTATATGACACCTAAGAAGTTAGCAAAAATGAACAAGCAGGCATCTGATCGGTGCTGGAAATGTAAAAAGCATGAAGGCTCTTTTTACCATATGTGGTGGACATGTGAAAAAGCAAGACAATTTTGGCAAATGATTTAACAAGAGATGTCGAAGATTTTGGGATATGCAGTTAAAAGGGCACCAGATACCTTTCTGGTAGGATTACAAATGGAAAGTTTTCCGAAGCAAGACAGAACTTTGGTGCGATATATGTTATCAGCTGCAAGAACATCATTTGCACAAAGGTAGAAGCAAGCTGAAATACCAGATAAATGGGACTGGATTTTAAAAACTTTACATTGGAGTGAAATGGATAGACTTAACCTAGAATCTTGAAAGACAGTGATGCAGAAAAATTTAAAGATGAATGGAAGAAGTTTCAGGACTATATTGAAAAGCAATGGAGAGTTAAGAGACATTTGGTGGTTTTTGAAAATATAACCTGAAATTGTGGAAAATGGGGGAGACAGGTGATTAGAAAGAATTTTTTGAATCAATATACGATAGCTCCTTTTATTAGCAGTTAGAATATATAGTAATAATTACAACAAACAGTTATAATTGATGTGATAATAGATTGATGAAAGATAAGTGTAATACTTAAAAAGAATTAAATAGCTATAACTGGTGTGATAGTAGATGAAAGATAAGTGTAATACTATGGGTGAACTAAAAGGTTAAGGTGATATGATTTAGTATATTGAGATAAATAAGTTCAGGATGTGCTAACAATGTCCTGAAGGATAGCTAGAAGACCGAATTATAAATAGAGATATAGAGATGTTATTAGATTTTATGTAAGTTTTATAGTACAAGATTCTAAAATGGATGGTACCTTAATTTTTTTCCTCAATAGCTTGAAGCACCGACGGAGGTGAAAGAAAAGAGGTGGGGGAAGTGAGAAAAAAAAGAAAGAAAATGTGTAATGTATTGATAAGAATTGAAATATTGTTTTTTCTCTTTTTTTCTTATTTGAAATACATTTCAATATATTGCAAAAATTTAATAAATGTGGTTAACATAAAAAATGACAAGTGCTTGTAACAGGATTTTACAAAATGTGCTGTTAAGTTTTAGGAATTCTAGGATGGAATTCTAGGGTGGCATTCTAGCAGGAACTCCTTTGCATATTAGGCCACACCCCTGATGTAGCCAATCCTCCAAGAACTTACAAAAAAGAGTCTTGTAAGCTCTTGGACGATTGGCTACATCAGGGGTGTGTGGCCTAATATGCAAAGGAGCTCCTGCTAGAATTTCACCCCTGTCTAGGACAATTGTGAATGCACTGCCAAAAAAAACCCAACTTGAAATGTTGACAAAAAAATGGAGAGGCAGAAATGAATCTGGATGATTATATAGTGCAGAAAGGAATTCTATATTAGTGTGTCCCATTGTAATGATGTAAATAACTATAGAGAATAGATCTGAAGAGGTAAAATGGATGTTTTTAATATACAATATGGAATATTAGCCATTTGGAATGCTAGCTGTTTGAACTTGAATGGTTAATATATTATTATTATTATTATTATTAATATACAATTATCTAATGATGATATATAATCTATAAACAATTTGATTCCTCAGAATGTACATAATTAATTCTTGCTGTTGTCTTTTTGGTTACTTGTGCTATGGTGCAGACAGCTGTTGTATCCAGAAGACTGAGTACTTTTTAGTGCAATGAGACAGCCCAGCTATAAACACATAAGAGTTTGATAAGAGGGCTTCTTCTTGCATAGAGTCATAGCTACAACTAATTTATTTTGCTCTTAGAATTTTCTTTAGTACTTCCAATCTGCTGAAAGTCTAGAGTGGATAAGCATGTGATCAACCCAGGGCAGCTTAACATATGGGTCTATATCAAGGAATGGTCAAAATCAACCACAATGTTCACAGTTTAAGCTCCCATCCTCTAATACCAATGTGTTCCCCTGCGGTTGCTGCTTTTGTTAAAGGGTTGTGCAATATTTGCAATAATTATAATCAGGGGTGGAATTCTAGCAGGAGCTCCTTTGCATATTAGGCGAGACAACCCTGATGTAGCCAATCCTCCAAGAGCTTACAAGGCTCTTTTTTGTAAATTCTTGGAGGATTGGTTACATCAGGGGTGCGTGGCCTAATATACAAAGGAGCTCCTGCTAGAATTCCATCCCTGATTCTAATATTATCCAAAGTAGACTGTCTCCACTTAATTTGGGAGAATTAGCTTGGAGAAAGATCAAGAGGCAGGTAACTGGAATCTCTATCTATGTATACTGAGATTTGTCCCTGTGAGAACTCTAAGAAACATACAGGCAGCTATTCAACCGTTAAGTTTTTAATTTAAAAATTAAAACAAGGCTAACACACACAAACACACTAAACACATAGAAAAGCTAACTATGAGAGACAAAGAGGAAAGGGGAGAAATTTTTAGGAAGGGGTGATAATTGCTGATCCTGAAGAGGTCCACAGAAGCAGCGAGTCGAAGAGAGAAACAGTCAGTATTTTGGGAAATAAGAGAGAGAAGCCCACATGCAAGTGGGGATGTGCAGAGGATCCAAGAACACACGCACATTGCTGGGGCAGCAGGGTGACATATTTATAGGGTAAAATGTGTCCTAGGGTAAAAGGGTAAAAGGTTGACTCACTGCCAGAAGACAATGACTTGATGGTTATATCAGAAGTAGACAAAAAGATGGGAGAAGTTTGATGGAACTACAAGCACCAGATTGGGTGGGGGGGATAATTGGGAAGGTGGGACTTAAATATTGATTAATTGCTGCTTTATTAAGGGTAATGGATGAAGGGAAAGTCAGGCTGGGGTTGATGGAATTGTACTGAGTTAATCAATAGGTCTTGGGGGACCCATTGTCCTAAAGTCTTGCATCTCTCCAGGGCAAGGAAGTGGTAGTAGTCAGCCAGAAGCTCTGATTCATGCCTTGAAACTGATTTCCCAGGCCAATTCCTGGCTGGCATCCATCTTGGTCCATTTCAGCCCCAGCACTGCACTGCACTTAAGGTTTTGGGGTGATATTAAGAAGGGTGTTTCTGGCTCTTTTAACCTTTAAATGGCCCTCTCACTGCTAACAATAACGTTCTAGTTCAGGGGTATCAAACTCATTTGTCATGATTGCCAAATCTGACATAAATGAAGAAGATGATATTGGATTTATATCCCACCCTCCACTCTGAATCTCAGAGTCTCAGAGTGGCTCCCAATCTCCTTTATCTTCCTCCCCCACAACAGACACCCTGTGAGGTGGGTGGGGCTGAGAGGATTCTCACAGCAGCTGCAGAGAACAACCTCTGCTAGGGCTATGGCTGACCCAAGGCCATTCCAGCAGATGCAAGCGGAGGAGTGGGGAATCAAATCCGGTTCTCCCAGATAAGAGTCCACACACTTAACCACTACACCAAACTGGCTCTCCAGTGAGATCTTGTCTGGCTGGGCCATGTGTGTCATAAAATGTAATGTCTGATAGTGGCGATATTAACTTTATAAAGGATACAAATAAATACAATTATTTTTTTTTCAAACTTAAAAAATAAAATATGCTTAAAGGATTAGCTGTTTATTTAACAGTTTCTGATAGCTGATAACTCTTGCTCTGATTTACTGCATCAAAATTTGAAGGCAATGTCTGTTTTGTAGAAATCTTGAGTATGCTGTTCAGATGTTGTTCAGGTGTGTGTCTGTAAGCTGTAAAATTACTTTTGATTTCTTGACATTCACTGCAGAAATCTCATGATTAATGCTTTGAGCCTAAGATCCAGGGGGAAACATGAAATGACTGGGCACTGCGAGCTTTTGTACATAAGTTGCTTCATGTGCTTGTCAGTCAATGGAGAAAATAGAGACTTTACTCTGTAGCTCCTGAGCAATTGAGCAAGCCTAGCAAATCAAGCTGTGATGCAGAAGGAAACAAGAGAGAGCGAAGGAAACAGATGACAGTGAGTTGCTTGGGGGCCTGAGAGGAGCCTTCCGGGAGCCTGAGCCATCCCTCGAGCCACATATTTGATACCCCTGTTCTAGCTGGTAGAATGATAGCTATTGGGAATCCATACAAAATCACAAAACAGAGAATAGCTCTGAAAAACAGCCTATCCTTTATTCAGTTTCCATGGCAGAGAGAGTCTTTCTTTTAACAAAATCTGTAACAGTTCTCCAGAAAGGTCAGTTATGTCACAGAGCTATGTCACTGACTGATTAAAGATTGTAAATACTTCACCATACATGTCACACAGTTGTCCTGGAAAGGATCGTAACACAGAGAAAAGAACTTCTTGGAAGAGTTTACTAATTGGGTATCCAAGTTCTACAAACAAACCAAGTTTCAAACCATAGTGTGTATTTTAGAAGGAAAGACACTCCGTTTTCAAATGATTAAAAACTCCGCTACAGAAAAACAAAGAAGGGAAAGAAACTTAACCCAAAAACAGGAGTAAGAAACCTAAAAGCTTAATATGCAATTAAAGGGCCGAACATTAAAAACAAAGTGTAAAAAAAATCATAAATCAACATACATGTATTTATTGTTGAAAGCTAAAACCATTTAAGGGCCCATCATAAGCCTCTATCCTATGTAAAATCATAAAACCTCAATGGGAGCCCACTCAACTTCACCTGACGCGTTTCGACCTAAATTGGTCCTCTTCAGAGGTCAGAAAGGTAAGTACACATATTGGCTCATAATACAGAATAGAATAAAACAATAGAACAATGCTGGACCATAAGGAAATTTAATCAATTCTGGACCACGTGGTGAGACAACTGATTAAATTTGAAATTTATGGTTTTATTCGGTATTATTTTTAGTGTGGTTTAACTTTTATATTTTGGTTAATATTTTGTTCTTAGGTATAAAAAAAAAACACTGAATGCTATAGGTATGCTCTTGATTAAGACATAAGGCTATAGAATAAGAGGCCTCAAGAATATCTCTAAGCCTTTTTCACTTCACTGTAAGTAATTAATTCTAAATTTTATACTTAAATAGTACACAATAATATTTTTACAAATTTATAATTTTTCTCTTTTATATTACAGAAATTTCCTTGTGGTCCAGAATTGTTCTATTGTTTTATTCTGTTCTGTATTATGAGCTAATATGTGTACTTACCTTTCTGACCTCTGAAGAGGACCAATTGAGGTCGAAACGTGTCAGGTCATGTTGAGTGGGTTCCCATTGAGGTTTTATGATTTTACATAGGATAGAGGCTTATGATGGGCCCTTAAATGGTTTTAGCTTTCAACAATAAATACATATATGTTGATTTATGATTTTTTTACACTTTGTTTTTAATGTTCGGCCCTTTAATTGCACATTAACCTTTTAGGTTTCCTAAAAAGTCCATTACACCATTCTATAAATTGGTCCAGTGGTTCATTACCTCCATTTTTAAGAATCTGTGCCTTTTCTTCACTGTAGTTTTTCTAACTTCATTTTAGGCTTTAGTTTGCTAGATTGTTGTACACTGGCATCAAAACACTCTCAATAAATGTGTGTGCATGTAAGTGCCCTCATAGACTGTGATTTAAAATGCCTTTTAAGTTTCTCTTGGCTAAACTCAATAGATTTTAATAACCAGCTCATCCCACCAGCTTACCTTTTTGGTGCATTCACCTTTGGAATAAGGAAGATAGCTCTGTCTTTTCAGAAGAAAATTATAGGAGGCAGGAATGTTACAGATGCCTTTCTATGATCTTTCGGAATTTTGTATCAGTACTTAGGTAGGCAAGAGAACAAGGAAACGCTACGCAGCAATCCTGTAACTTGACATTTCCTGAGAGATGGTGTCAACGGCCCCTAATTCATGAATTGCTTGAGGTAATCGAGGAAATATACTCACCCCTTAATATTGCCATGTTCCATGTTACTTACTGATCAGTTCATAAACCATCTCAAACAGGATCATAAGTCTGAACATTCTATTACAGAAATAACTTTTCCTAAATAAAAAAGGAGCATTTGAGTTCTTAAAATCCAACTCTTCAGCTTTAAAGACATGAGTATTTTAAAGCTTAACCTTTAAGCTCAATTATCTGTTAAATGAAAAACAGTGATATTCAGTAAGAGTATCTGAAGAGAATGCCAACTCGCACCCCCCCCACACACTAATAAAATAACGTTCTTGACATTTTTAGACTTTCAGCATTGCGTATCCCCAAATCCTCTTTCTGCTTTCTTTAACATCTGGTGCTAAGTTGGGCAAGTTACCATTTCCTAATACTTAAAAATATCTATTAACAGACTGTAGCTTTAACTTGTACAAAATTGATCTGCTTAGTTCTGTGACTTTGGTCTGCGGAGATTTTTCCTAGGCAGCATAGTTACAAGTTTATCCGGGTATGCTGATGATATTTCTCATATCTAGGCCACTCGCATACTCTCAGCCTGACCTACTTCACAGAGTTGTTGTGAGGATAACTTAGAGGAGAGGAGAACACTGTAAGCCACTTTGAGTCCCCATTGGGGAGAAAGGGGGAGTATAAATGAAGTAAAATAAATAAGTAAACACCCTACTTAAGACCAAAAGTAACTAAATGCAACTTCCAAGGCTGTGACTGCCATTACAATTGCCTTCTCATTTTTTTTCTTATTTCTGGCAAATCTGCATCAAGATTTCCCATTTTTGTGTCATCAGAAAACCCATGGACTCTATTCCACTTTTATTTCAGTTGATCTGAATTTTTATGAGAGGGCTGATGCACGTCTGCATTTCTGAGATGGAAGAATCACCATGGAATTACTTTCCACTTCAGTACTATAGTAATCTACCATGGTGTGCATGTAACAATGTGGAATGGCAATCCCTGTATCTAAGAGCCTAGGATTGGCTACTGTATGGACAGACCAATCTGCACAATGGAGTCAGCAGCAGCTATTGTGTTATGTGAAACCAGGAGATCCAGCAGATTTTTATAACTGAATACTCTTCTTTTTTTTAAAAAAAAATCAGTTTTGATGGTAACCCCTCCCCAAAAGTTGTTAGCATGAAATCTGAACAAGCTGTGGAGTTGTTATAATCTCCTCACCACCAAGTAGGATTTCACAATATAACCATATACCTGGCAAAAACTATTGTGAGACAACTTGGCCATCTGTTCCAGAGGTGTAGCCCAGTTTACCTGCTTTAGCCTAGATTCTTTTTTAAAAATGGCTTCTTAAGGCTAACAAATTTAGATTTCATGTGCAGATGTTGCAACCAACTTTGGGGGAGGGGTTGCCATCAAAACTGAATTTTGTGAGCCACAACCTACTTCATCAGAAATCAGTGTGGTGCAGTGGTTTGAATGTCCTACTAGGATGTAGCAGGTGTGGTAAAATCACATCAGATAAGACCGTTAATTTATCAAGCGAATATGCAACTATTTGGGAAGTGGTTGCCTATGACTACCCACCAGGTAAGGTAAATGTGATTTTTTGTGGGAATTTTGAAAGAGTTTATTTTATTTTTATTTTATTAATTGATTTGTATCCCGCCCTTCCCACAAGTGGCTCAGGGCAGCTTCCAGAAATTAGTCAAACATACAATTAAACAATATAAATATATAAGCAATTAAACATTTAAAACAGTTAAAACCTTAAAAAACCAGTAAACATTCCAATTACATATAGAACAGGCGTCAAGCAAGCTACATTGAGTTCTCATCTTAGCTAGGTGTAGGCTAGCCGGAAGAGGGTCGTCTTACAGGTCCTGCGGAACTGAACAAGGTCCCGCAGGGCTCTCACCTCTTCCGGCAGCTGATTCTACCATGTAGGGGCCATAACGGAGAAAGCCCTTTCTCTGGTGGATTTCAAGCGGGCTTCTTTTGGCCCAGGGATAGTGAGGAGATTTTGTGTTCCTGACCTCAGTACTCTCTGGGGAACATGTGGGGAGGGATGGTCCTTCAGGTAGGCAGGTCCCAGGCCATATAGGGCTTTAAAGGTAATAACCAGCACCTTGTACCGGACTCGGTATATCACTGGAAGCCAGTGCAGAGTCCGAAGACCCGGCCGAATGTGTCCCCACTTTGGGAGACCCAATAACAGCCGGGCCGCGGCATTCTGCACCAGCTGCAATTTCCGAGTTCGGGACAGGGGCAGCCCCATGTAGAGGGCATTGCAGTAGTCCAACCTCGAGGTGACCGTGGCATGGATCACTGTTGCTAGGTCGTCGCGCTCCAGGAAGGGGGCCAGCTGCCTTGCCCGCCTAAGATGAAAAAATGCGGACTTGGCAGCGGCTGCTATCTGAGCCTCCATCTTTAGAGAAGGCTCCAATAGCACCCCCAAGCTCCTGACCCTGTCCGCCGCCGTCAGCGGCGCACCGTCAAAAACTGGAAGGGGGATTCCCCCTCCCGGGCCGCGGCGACCCAAGCAAAGGACCTCTGTCTTCGCAGGATTTAGCTTCAGCCCACTCAGTCTGAGCCACTCAGCCACGGCCTGTAGTGCCCGATCAAGATTTTCCGGGGCGCAGACCGGCTGGCCGTCCATCAGTAGATAGAGCTGGGTGTCATCAGCATACTGGTGACACCCTAGCCCGTACCTTCGGGCAATCTGGGCAAGAGGCCGCATGTAGATGTTAAATAACATCGGGGAGAGAACCGCCCCTTGGGGCACACCACAGTCGAGTGTGCACCTCCGGGATAGCTCCCCCCCCAATTGCGACCCTTTGTCCCCGACCTTCCAGGAAAGAGGAAAGCCACTGTAAGGCCAACCCCTGAATCCCCGCGTCGGCGAGTTCATTGTATAGCACTTTCATGTTCACATTTCAGATCTTCAGCCAGTCAAATCTGTAAGACTGGAGAAAAAGAATAATGATTATAGGAAAGCTGGTGCTCTGAGTGAGTTTATATGAACTACCAGGATGGATCATTGCTTATGCATGTTCAGAGAAGGAATATGACGGAGATATAATCTTAGATTGTCAACACACAATGTTGAGGTGGGTCGGGACAGACTGTATGTTTTATGGAGTCTTAGACTATTACCTGTCAATGTGTGTGTGTGTATTTCATTTTATTCCACCCATCATCCAAGGATTCCATGGCAGTTCTTCTCCTCCTTCATTTTATACTCACAACAGCTTTGTAAAGTAGGTTACAGTGCAAGCAAGTGAGTAACTCAGACCAATTCCCCACTAGGCTCGTTCCGGCATTGGAGCTCTTTTCCTCCGACACTTCCGTCCGATTTTGCACACGCTGCCCTGGGGCTGTGACTTTCCTTGCCTCTTTCCTTGGCAAGCAAGATCCTCTGAAAACTGGTTTCTGCTTGCCGTGGGAAAGAAGTGGGGCGAGTCACAACCTTGCAGCAGCTTGTGGAAAATTGTACGGAAGTGTTTGGGGGGGGGGGCGGAAGAGTTCTGATGACAGAACAAACTTAGTGGGGAATCAGTCTCAGAGAACTTCACAGCTATGTGGAGATCTGAATCTGGGGGGACTCCCTAGTCCGACCCTCAGACCAGGTTCTTTGTGGCCAAAAAGTGTTCAGCCTTATCTGTGGCCCTTCTTATGCTTCTATTTGCAGTGAGACAACCTTGCCATCAATTTAGATCTGTGGTTTTTAAAGATACAACCAAATGTAGTTTAACACTTACCCCTGACATGCTTAAATGATGGGCTGTAACTTGTAAACTCATGTGAATCCTTTGATTGTTGGAGGACAAAATTATCCATTCAATGCTTTTAAAATACTTGCTAATCAGTTTAAAATAGTATTTAGCATATCCCAATAAAGACAAAAATGCTGCATGACCAAAGAATGTAGAGTGCTTTGTTCCCCTGATAATATACCAAATTATAAATTCAAAATATGTCAAAAGAATTGAATATTCTCCCTCATCTTTTGTGCTTTCATTTAATTGAAGAGAAGAAACTCTCACACCCACAGCAAATTTTTGAAACTTCTTTGGCTATTGATGGATTTTGCTACTCCTGTTCTACAGCAGGTAGGATTTATTTGGATCTAACCTGAACACCAGATATAACAGTAGATTCTTAGAACAGACAGGGAATGGTTGCTTATTTCCAACTACACTGTAGGTTTATGCCCTCATCTGTGCCAGGAAGCATTTGTGAGGAGATGTCTTGATTGCTGCAGTAATACAATGCCATCAACTTGGATCTCCATACATAAATTGAGGCTCTGTTGTTACATTATCTTGAAGGTGATGCAGAGACACTATAGGGATGTTATTTCCTATCTTAATAGCTCTGAAACCTATCTTAGGTTTTAGTGATGTTATGGCATAACTAGTAGTCTATCGTCAGCATTGTCTATTCTGGCCTCTAGAAACTCTCCAGGGTTTCAGGTCTTTTCACTTCACTTACAGACTGATCCTTTTAACTGGAGAATGCCAGGGATGGAACCCTGGACTTTCTGCATGCAAAGCAGATGCTGTACCACTGATCCTTGGCTCCAGCCATAAATAGTCTGTGGCAGGCAGGCCTCAGATTCACAGGAGTGGAGCTCCTGAACCTTTCTGAGGGTTTCCCCTCTTCCTCCCCACCTACCTTGTCCATTGAATGCAGCTGCATAACAATCCCTGGATTAGGAGAGTGGGCAGCCAGCCAGCCACTAGGGGCTTTGCCATGTCCCCAGCAGCCCTCAATAACCCCTGGAGAAGCCCGTGCCACCTTTTCTCCACTTCTTATGTGATTTTGGGCAGTGGGTGGCTTGCTGGTCTTTTGACTGGGTGTGTGTGGCCCAGGAGAGCCCCAGGTGAGCACCAGGTGAGAGAGGTCTGCTTGGGCTGGCTGGATTTCTAGCCAGCCCAAGTAGGCCTTGCTTGTCCAGGGCTCTCCTTTCTTGCATCGGATTGTTTTTGGCAGGGGGCCCCCCGCATATGCTAATGAGTTATGCTAATGAGCTCTACCACCTATTTGATTTAATTTATTTGATTTTCTACAAAACGACCCCTGGCGACAGGGGTTTTTTTTCGTGGGGGAATGTGATGCAATGGAGTTCTGGAAGCAACATTCAAAAAAAAAAAAGTTTAGAAATTCCTGAGCAGCACATCATGTGTTTCTTCTTCATTTTTCTCTTGAGAGTTCTGGCACCTCTTTTTCCAGAAAAAGAGCCCTGATCTGTGTTATCAACAGCTGTTACAAATGGTCACTGTTCCTGTATGTATTTGAGTTTTGAACATAATGTCATATACACTGTATGTCTTGAATTTCATGTCCTTTCAGCGATTGTTCACCACTTGCCCCACCCACTTTGCTGTAGATATAATTCTGCTAACTCTGGTGGTAGACTCCAGCCCATAAGAACTTATGCTTCACCAACTTTGTTATTCCTT
Organism: Heteronotia binoei; assembly: GCF_032191835.1. Lineage (NCBI taxonomy): Eukaryota > Metazoa > Chordata > Lepidosauria > Squamata > Gekkonidae > Heteronotia > Heteronotia binoei. Next base: position 32,322,483 of record NC_083228.1, read on the forward strand.
AAGGTGCCAAATGACTCCTTGTTGATTCTGCAGAAGAATTCACAGTAAGTCATAGTAGAAACCTAGATCTGCTAAAGGAAGAAACTGCCTGTCAGCAGAGCACAAAAAAAGAAACACTACATTTGCAAAACAACTTCATTCACTTGCTTAACATGGATAGGGAAAATGCAAGATAAAATAGGTAATTTGTTGCCTGCAGGCTTGTTAAAATCCCAAGAAGCTTAGATATTTTTTTTAAAAAGGAACTCCTACTTGGAAAGTTTTGCAAATGAAATGGCAGAACACTTTGGCATGCAGTCATCTAAACAAACAAAAAAGATGCTCATCTCTTTTCAAAAGCCATATTGTTCATTCACACATTATGTTTTCTATAGTTTATTTCCAAATACCCTGGAATCAGGGCTCTTTGGAGTGATAGGATGCATTTCCATAATGTTTCCTCTTTTCACTGCAAAACTTGTAGTGCTTAGAATGTCAGGCCAGGAGCAAGGAAACCTGGGGTCAAATCCCTACAAAGCTGCGGAGACCACTGGTTGATTTTGGACCAGTCATTTTCTTTTGTTTTGGTCTATTTCATAGGTAGTTGTGAGGGTAAAATAAGGTGTAGGGGTTATGCATGCCGTCTAAAGCTTATGGCCTTATAGATGGCTTTAACAGATTCATGGAGGATAGGTAGCCATGGTGAGTATTCAGAGGCAGCACTCATCTTAATTCCAGTGTTAGGATGCCTCAGTGACCTGGATTAGATGAGACATTGGTCTGATTCAGCAGGACTTTTACTATGAGGTCCTTGCAGAAAGGATGGGATTGAAAAATAAAGAAGGGGTCATCTCTTACCAGCATCTGTTGTGTATGAAAGTTCCATTCTCATGTGCACCCAAAGCAGTGTCCACTGGAGCGGAGTATAAGGGAGGGCACACACCACAATACATATGTCAAGCCAGAACTGGAATGCATAGTTATGAGCAAAATGAATACTTGCACAACCAAGACATACACAAAAGACAAAATTCTTGGCTTTATTTTTTAGGCCACATGCTTTATTTCTTAGTCCTGCCGTCAGAACTGGCAAAGCTTCAGCGTGCAAATGCTAGGCAATGATGGCTAACTCAATTACTTTTTACGACTCTCATTTTGCCATTTGTGTCTGTGGTGGTGGCAGGAGAAGGAAAGCCGGCTGGGGAAAAAAAATGTTCTGCTCTGGGTAATGAAACAGCAACCGTCAACCAGTCACTCATTCATGCCCAAAGAACACTGCTGAGACAGAATAAAGGAGGAGGCACGTGTTTGAAAGCATACTTGAAAGGGGTGTTGAAGGACTCCATAAAATGCAAACAACAAAACTGGGTTTGCTCTAGAAAACTGAGGAAAAACTTAAAACAGCAAAGAAAACCTCTCAGGTTAAGACAGGAGAGGTGGGGAGGAGAAATCAAGCTGTTAACATCCTTTCTCTTTGGCCCAAGTCAGGCTTATTAGATAAACATCTCACTGCCCTGTAAAAGAAAAGAGAGCATTGGCAGCTTTTAGCTTTGCTTTTCCTCAGAAGCCTAATGGGCAAACCGCAGCGTATCTCTTTGCTTTCTCCAGCAAGCCCTGCAGGGGATTCACCACCAGAGTTCAATCCCCCACAATAATGACTAGCAGGAGAAGCAACACCTCTAGAAAACTTGAAAAGGGCAACCATGCTGGGAGATCACTCAGAGACCCAACATTTAGAGAGGACGGCAGTGGCTCCCGTACCATAAATCAAGCATGCTAAAGGAAAATGGTGAGACAGAACAAGGAAGGACAAGCTGAGCCACATGTTAATGCAACACTGTGGATCATCCCAGTTCAGATTGCTGGTGGAGAGATTGAATTATCTGAGAGCTAACTCATGTAGAAAACTGTCTGCATAGTAAAAACTGTTGCATCGGGGAGGTAAGAACCTTCTCAGTGATGTGCTAGACATTTTTTAAAATACTACTTTGAAACCCATGCTTCACTATGGTATTTAACTACCTTAAAATACTTCTGAGTATATAATTGTGTGTGTGTGTGTGTGTGTGTGTTTAGGAAGGGTGTTTTATTTTTGGAATTAGTTTTGTAATAGCAGTAGAAATAAGGCTATTGTGGAGGGAAATACAATGGGCTCTAGAAAGAGGCTCTGGGCAACTGCCCTCCCTCTTGCTGTCTTCCCACCCACTCACCCAAGTGATGGCATTCAATGCCCCCAACCTTGGTGTCTTCCCACCCACCCAAGGCAACTGTTTTCTGTGATCTGACTTCAGCTTTCCATGTCCTCACCTGTCTTTGCAGCCTCTACCACCCCTCAAATCTCCAGGAATCTCCCATGAATCGGGTAATCCTATCTCCTTCCCAGCCAGCCAACCACCAACCAGCCAACCATAGAATTTTTTGGGCTTCTAGGGGGTTGGGTGGACATGGGTGAGTGTGTCAGGACTGTCTGCAAGTCTCCATTCATTGATTTTTACATCTGAACACAGAGCTCCACAATTGACCAATCAGAGAGATGTGTGTGCAAGCAAGCAGATAGCAGTCTGCCAAGCACACAGAAAAGTTTTACACCTTTGTGAAAACACATTTTACCCCTTTTCATTGCCTTAGGGGTGAAATTTCCATGGTGCTTACATCATGGAAGGAATGTACTTCATGAATTTTGGGTTTCTAGGTCCAGGGTTTTGGGCTGGGCATTGATGAATCAGTCAGGACACTTGCTTTGATAGACAGACAGACAGACAGACAGATGACCAGCATAAGCAAGCACAGAGCTTAATTTCTAGAAAGACGTTTTCAAGGGGTGGTCATATTGGTTTGCAGTAGGAGAGCTAGATTCAAGTCCAGTAGCACCTGAGAGACCAAGAAGTCTCTTTGAGTGTCAAAGCTGCCCTTGTCAGATACCAGTAAGGTATGTGACAAAGAGAGCTTTAACACCTAAACACCATACCCTGAACATCTTGTTGGTTGTTAAGATGCTACATAATTTGAATCTAGAAGTCAAATTAGCCTGGAAGCACCCTGGCATTATGTGGAAGCTCTTCTGTCTTCTGTTATCACATGATCAGAAATACCTCTGTGTTGCTCATTTACATGTGCACACCTGATCCATATCCATGATCCTTCTATGTAACACATGGGTTGATATTGATCCCTGGCAAGGAGGCCCATCAAGCATGCCACTTGAGGGCTGTGATCACACACACACACACACACACTAATGCACTTTCAATCCACTTTCAGTGCATTTTCCAACTGGGTTTTGCCAGTTCACACAGTATAATCCAGTTGGAAAATGTATTGAAAGTGCATTATTGCGTGTGTGTGATCACAGCCAGGGTTAAAACCATTCATAGTAATCAGACTATTAATTCACTATATGTTAATATGAAAAGAGCATGTGGCCATGCATCACAGATTGGTTTGCTTGATTTAGAGATACTGCAAAACAATATATGGTTGCTAGAGTTCTGGTTGCCTAGTAAGAAAGCACAAGTGAAAGTTTGTGGGTTTTCCTAACTCTTTTGAAGAATGCTTTTTCTCCAAGACCTGAAATAAAGTTGAATAACGAAAAAAAGTTCAATAACTTGAAGTTATGCCTGAGGTTTTGTGTTGACAGGTTCTCCCATCCATCAGTGGGGGATGGAGGGTAGGGTTGCCAGATCTAGGTTGGGAAACTCCTAGAGATTTGGGGATGGAGCCTGGGGAGGACAAGGACCTCAGTGGGGTACAGTGCTTTAGAGTTCACTCTCCAGCCCAAAGCATCAATTTTCTTCAGGGGAGCTGATTTCTGTAGCTTGGAGATGAGGTATAATTCCAGGGAATCCTCAGATCCCATAAGGTATCCCTACTGGAGTTGGATACAGTCACACTCCTAAAACCTCATAGGAGTTATAGGCATAGACTGGCAGCTCTATGGGGCATAAGGATTCACAAAGAAGACTCCTATTGACCGACATTCATTCCCTCTGGTTCAGAATTACTCTCTGGAATGTGTCAAACAATGTTTTAACTTCTCATACAAAATTTCATCCAAATAGAAAACCAGTACAAAAAAAATTGTTGCTTTTAAAGATAGATAAGCATTTCAAAACATAAACCTCTATGTTAGGGTTGCCAGCTCTGGGTTGGGAAGTTTCTGGAGATTTTGGAGGTGGAGCCTTGGGAAGGCAGTGTTTGGGGAGGGGAGAGACCTCAGTGGGACCTATATAGAGTCCAACTTCCAAAGCAGGCATTTGCTCCACGGGAAACTTATCTTTGTAACCTGGAGACAAATTGTAATACTGGGAGACCTCTAGTGACCCTGGAGACTGGCAACCCTATTCTGAAGTGGCACCATTCCGCTACCTCAACATTCTACTACTTATTCCCACCCCATTCTTCTGCATGAGGGTGGGGTAGGGTTGCCAAGTCCACTTCAAGAAATATCTGGGGACTTTGGGGGTGGAGCCAGGAGACATTGGGTTGGAGCCAGGAGCAAGATTGTGATAAGCATAACTGAGCTCCAAAGGGAGTTCTGGACATCACATTTAAAGGTACTGCACACCTTTCATATGCTTTCCCTCTATTGGAAATAATGAAGAATAGGGGCACCTTCTTTGGGAGGTCATAGAATTGGACTCCCTGATCCAATCTTTTTGAAACTTTGAGGGTGTTTTGGGGAGAGGCACTGGATGCTATGCTGCAAACTTGGTGTATCTACCTCAAACAATAGCCCCCATAGACCCCCAGATACCCATGGATCAATTCTCCATTATCCCCTATGGGAATTAATCTCCATAGGGAATAATAAAGTGCTCAGGAGACACCCTCCCCCCCCGCTTTCTGATGACCCTGATGTGTGTGGGGGGGAGGGCCTCCAAACCGGGGGATCTTCTGCCCCCACCTAGGGATTGACAACCCTAAAGTGGGGCCTGGAGTTCTCTCAGAACAACATCTGATCGGCAGACTTCAGAGGTCAGTTTCTATGAAGAAAATGGCAGGGTTAACCTTATAATCGCATACTTGCTGAGCTCCCTTCCCTTCTCAAGCTGCAGGCTCTCCAGGAACTGCCCCATATCTCGAGGAATTTCCCCACATTGGAGTTGGCAACCCTATGCCTTTTTGAAAATTTCCTCTTTTCTTTGCTGTTTTCTCTATGATTGGCTGGGAGTAGGATTGAGAGCGAAGAAAAAAGACCAAATAAGTAAGCAAGAGGAAAGAACAAAATAGCAGTAAACACCCATACATTTTTTTAAAAAGGTATTTCAAAGAACCTTTGGCTCACCCTTGAAAACACTTGTTTGACCTAGTTTTCTGGCAGGCAAAAATTAGGTGTAGACATAATAATAATTGGAATTCACTGCAATTACCCTTCTGGCAATGAAGGATTTAATACTTATCAGGGCTATGGATATCAATATGAGAGCTAGCAGAGGAAAAAATTCAATGTATATTATTTTCTGTAGAGATGGAACAACCCAGGTTGTTGTTGGGGGGTGGAAATAAAACTCTTAAATGAAAGATAATTATCATCACGTGTACTCAGGGCCACCTAATGTCCCTTGGAAAAAAGATTAAATGCCATTAGGGTGCAGTAAACATGATTAACAACTGGTGGATCCAGACTCACCATACTAAGCTGAAGACCTAAAATGGAGAATAATTAGCGAGTGCACGCTCTGGCAAACTCCCAAGAGTGTACTGTGCCATGACATAAAGGATTTTAGAAAACATTAAGAGCCGCACATAAATTGGAATTGCAGGCCATATTGGAAGGGAAATTGGATAAATACAGAGATGCAGCTTTATTTCGGAACAAATTGCTTTCCCGTGGCCATAACATATTCCTTGACACAAGTCTCAAGTTAAATATTTAAAGCAGCATGCGTAATGTCCCTTATTTGAGATATTAATTTATGCAAGTGCTCTTTGCTCTAACATATATGCTCACCTGGAAGGAAGCACAGATTATAATGTGATGATTCTAAGGCACTGACGTTTGGTGGGAAGCAAGCCAGTATGATGATATAGCAACCTGTCTGAACTTTTGGTGGAGTAAAGAAAAGCAGTGGTCCTGGTGAGCGATTTCAGTAAGTCAGGGATTGAGGGAAGGAAATTGCTGCTCTCGGATTGTTGGATACCCCTGCCAGATGTGAACCTTACAGAAAGGGGAGGGAGAGAGGATAAGAAAGAGGACAATCAAGTTTATCTTTTGGTTATATGTTGCTGGTGTGATGCTTCCTGACATGGCCATCTTACAATGATTTATTTGTTTAGATATTTATACCTTGAACTCTCCCCAATGGAGACTCACATGGGTATAGAATATTGCCTCCCCTCCCCCATTTTATCCTCACCACAACAGTTCTTTTAGTAAGCAGAGAGAGAGGTTCAAGCTCATCCACTGAATTCCCTTGGCAGATCTGAACCTAAGTTTCAGTAAGGCTATGAACTTAATACAAAAGCAATTTTATGTGTGCATCCTATAAAATAGCTGGCACTGAATGCTTGTTTTGCTGAAAGCAGATTGCACAAACAGTCTCATTTTACCAGACAAGAACACCAGGGATGTGGGGTTGCCACTCAATTTGCAATATAACCATGCCCTTTCAAGTTGAAGAAACTCTTATTCCTGCAGTGCAATCCTATGGAGAGTTACTCCCAGCTAAACTCATTGATTTTAGTGAGTTTAGACTGGAATACCTTTGCATAGGATTGCACTGTAAATCAGGTAGTAGACTCTGGCAACATCACTAGGAGTGACAATAGAAGAACAATTAAACTTGTGAATGAAAATCTCACTAGAAAGTGGACATCACAAGGGAAATAAAGGTTGTGTAAGTCAGTGCAGAGTTAGTGTTTGGTGTAGTGAGTGTTTGGTGTACCAACACTGAAGATTGTGAGAAAATAAATTACATAATTAAAAAAATGTTCCCATGTTTCAGAGGCCATTATCTTTAAGATCTCTTCTTGGTCTTTAGTAGTGACCAAGTGAATGGTTCCACCAAAAAAGGGCAAATGTTAATAGCATTGCTCAGGGCTTTTTTGGTAGAAAAAGCCCAGCTGAAACTCATTTGCATATTAGGCCACACCCTCTGACACGAAGCCAGCCAGAACTGCATTCCTGTGCGTTCCTGCTCAAAAAAAGCCCTGGCATTGCTAAACCAAACCAACAAGGCTCTTATTTTTGCCCAGGTTTATTTTGGTTTATCCCTGAATGTTGATGTCTGGGTATAAAACAAGATCACGCAAAACAAGATATCAGTGGAATTATGTCATTGAGTATAGAAATCTCCAATTTAACTGGAATAATAATTTCTAAGGCTCTTTGGTCATGTTTCTCAAACAGAAGACTTTTCTACATTCTCATTTTACTCACTGGTAGGTTCCTTGTGCTTTTTTTCCTGTTGTACACATATTTTACTCCCTCTAGTGGATGATTCAATATCAGACAGCTTTATTCCAGCATAAAAATTTGCAGTTTAACCCTGCAGAGAGATATGCGGGAAATAAACCTGTGTGATATTGATTCCACCCCTAGAGGGAGCAAAATGTGGGCAGAGCAGAAAAATCCTCCAAAGAAACAGGAACTCAGCAAGTTAAATGAGAATGTTCTCTCTAGCTTACTGGTATTCAGAATATAAATATAAAAAGATAAGGCCTGATGAATTAAGATTTCTGTATTCTGTAACTTGTTCATTCAGGAAAGTTGTTGATTAAAGAAAGTTGTTCATTCAATTTATATGAAAATGACTTGTAACTGTGACATGCTTTAATCCTGTACCTATTGAAAGGTCTACCCTCACAGTTAACATGAAAATATCACAACAAATGATTCATAATATTTATTATTTCAAAGACACTTTCAAAACAATGCATAACATTAAAGAACAACCCATTACCCACCATTCCTGAAGAGTTATACAATAAATAGAGTAGGCCTTTCTTCCGTCCAAGTTTTCTACCCTCTTTGTTTATATTCACTCACCTAACCTAACCTGCAACCATGTTTAAGTGGGAGGATTGCTTTCTCATTTAGAAATACAGGAAACTCAGCTTTTGTGTTTAACTGAACTTGTGTCTTCCAGTTTATTGAACTTCAGAGATGCAATTGTTTTTTGAGAACTGATTGTTCTATTGAATATTCTGGAGAATGCTTCTTAAAAAATAACCATCCTGTGAAGAAAACAGATCAGAATCCTCCGCTTAAGCACTTGTCTGTCAAACATTCATTTTGAGAGAGCTTTTTCTAAACTAAAGAAAGGTTCCAAAAACATCCTTCTGTGGAAAAAAATTGCCCTTCATGAGGACTATCAATCTTTCTGTTTTTTTTTTAATGGTTCTTTTTTGCCAGTGTAAACCATTCTGCTTAATTCAGGCTTGAGGGTTGTCTGTTTTCTTCTAGTGATGTTAATGTTGATCTTTGATCTCCCATATTTTATTTGTTCAGGGCATTTTCCTCTTTATCAGTAGAACGGAATGAGATAAAAGATAAAAGAACCTCTAAAATATAACAAAAATAAAATTTAAATGTAGAGAAAGGATGGAATAAATCTATGCATTTATTAAGATGTAGAATGAAGGGTTTTTTTTTTTTTTTACTCTGACAGAGTATAGTTTAAAATGGAGTTTCCAGGCATGGCCGGGAACTGACAAAATGATGGGGAGGCAGGGATTTACCATATGAAGGTGAAGGTGTCCCTGGTATAATGATGCCACTTCCAGTGTGACCTAGAAGCCATATATTCACACTACAGTGATGCATTAGTGTTATCCCAAAATTCTATGGTTTAACCACAGAGTTTTGAGCAAATACTAGAGTGCCATTCAGTGTGATGAGAACACTGATCCGGGAGCACTGATAGAGCCCCCCCTTCCGATTTCCCTGTGGAATTTTCTTCAGCCACCCAGCTGAGAGGCAACGGATAATGAGAGTAAGGGACAGGAGGTCTCTCACTGTCAGTAGGTATGTTTGGACCCCAACAATGTATATTTATTGTTAGGATTTTTGTGTTTGCCCTTGCTGATATCTGAAGAAGTGTGTTTGCACACAAAAGTTTTTACCTTGAACAAAAGTTGGTCTAAAAAGTCAGAGCTGGATCTAGGGGGGGGGGGGACAGAGGGGGGTGCGTGCCTTGGGCGCCAACAGGTGTGTGTGCAAAATTGGTTATGGAGTCCATTGTATTCTATGGGACCATAAGATAGAATGGCCCATAAGGGGGTGTCATTTTTTTAATTTTGCCCCCCCCCCCTCAAAAAACATGTAGATCCGGTCCTGTAAAAGGTGCCACTGAACCCAGACATTGTTAAACCCACTGTAGTTAGTGGCTTTTAGTGCTAAGTTTTAATACTGAATTTTCATTAATAATTTTAATGCTTTTTTAAAAATAAAGAAATGTAAACTGCCTTAGGCAGGTTCCATGAGGAGGCAGGATTATTTATTTTTAGCTAATAGATAAATAATCATTAGGTAGCATTTGGACACACACTAAAGGTTGCCTGGAGATCTCCTGGAATTACAGCTGTTCTCCAGACTATAGAGATAAATTCCCTTGGAGAAAACAGATGCTTTGTAGAGTGGAGATTATGGTATTATTATACCTTGCTGAGGTCCCTTCCCTCCCCAAACTCCACGCTCTGCAGGATCCATCCTCAAATCTCCAGGAGATTTCTCAGTGTGAACTTGGTAGCCCTGTACTAACTATATTAATGTTGTTAAGCCATGGTTTCAGTCAGTCTCTCAACTGAGGCAATAAGTGAAGTGTGGCTCCCATGTTCTATTATTATACTTTATGGTTGTTTACAAGATAGTTTGAGAGAGGTAGAAGTGATTCTAATTAAAATTAACCACCGGAGGTAGCAGATCTAACTAAAGTTGTATGTAATGAAGCTGGAGCTGGAGCTAGTCATTAGTTCAGTCATGAGTTGCCCTAGAAGTAGATGTATGGTTAGTTTCTACTCATGAGAAGAGCAGATCAAAAGGCAAACCAAACCTTACTCACCAGTGGCTGTTCAAGTCAGATACTTTCCTTTAATTTTGCAATAATCGAGAACTCCTGGAGGAAAGGCTTCAAAACTTTGGCACTTTCCATTAGTTAGTTAGGAAAAGTTTGTAATACAGCTACTTATTCTGATGCCCTTAGTGAGACATTGGCAAGTTTATACTTCGAATGAAATATTACTTAGTAGGAAGTAAACAAATTCAGAATTGAGGCACCATTGAAATTAGGACAGTTTGTCCATCTCTCGCAGACTGAAATAACTTGTTGACTGTTGCAAAAACAGCACATGGATTTGACCTTAGAGTTTGTTTCCGTCTTTTGATTGCCTCAGTACAGCTATTTAAAGGCCAATTAATGTGTCAGAGCAAGATTGGTTAAATTATTGATTGCCAGGTTGCTAAAGTGAACAACATTTGCTGCCAAGGACTTTAGCATCTCTTCATATGGTACTTGTGATATTCTAAGCTATTGACTAACCAGATTCTCCATTTGGAACCAGTATTCCTGATAAGTACAGTGATTCCTGGATATAAATTATATTAGATGGATAGGGAGGGAAGAGTTGGAGGCAGAGTGGCTCCATATATCAGAAAGGGTATACAGTCCAGTAAAATTGAATATGTAAGAGAAATAGGTTTGCTTTTTCATAAGCTCTTGGAGGATTGGCTACATCAGGGGTGTGTGGCCTAATATGCAAAGGAGCTCCTGCTAGAATTCCACCCCTGGGAGCAGGGTTCCATCACTGGCTATTATGGACAAGATATAGCTGGGACACTCTGTCTGGGGCAGTGATTCTTGTCTGTATATTCTTGGTGCTTGGGGGAGGGGGCAACAGTGGAAGGGCTTCTGGAGTACGGGGCCTGCTGGTGGACCTCCTGATTCTTGGTGCTTGGGAGGGGCAACAGTGTGAGGATTTCTAGTGCCCTGGCCCCACTGATGGACCTCTTGATGGCACATGGGTTTTGGTTACTGTGTGACACAGACTGTTGGACTGGATGGGTCATTGACCTGATCTGACATGGGGAGGAATAGCTTGCTTTGGGCTCTCTCAATCATACAGCAGAACTACTGAGCCAAGACTTTCTTCCTTCTACAGGCTAAGATTCCTCCCCCTCTTGATCTCCTGGGAAGGAAAGAAAGAGCCAGAGCCAGATTCAATGGGAGAAATACAAAGAAAGCACTTTTAAAAGCAATGAGTGGTAATGTTTTAAGCATGTTTTGATTTTTTTCTTTTTTAGGAAGATCCTTGTGGCACAGAATGGTAAAGCTGCAGTACTGCAGTCCTAAGCTCTGCTCATGACTTGAGTTTGATCCCGGCAGAAGCTGGGTTCAGATAGCCAGCTTGAAGCTGACTCAGTCTTTCATCTTTCCTAGGCTGGTAAAATAAGTACCCAGCTTGCTGGGGGGAAAGTGTAGATGACTGGGGAAGGTAATGGCAAACCACCCTGTAAAAAGTCTGCCGTGAAAACGTTGTGAAAGCAACTTCACCCCAGAGTTGGAAATGACTGGTGCTTGCATAGGGGACTACCTTTACCTTTTTAATTTTTTAAAAAAAATCTTTGTGTTTGTCTGTGTCCTTTATAAAGTTTATATCTCTGCTACCTAATCTGAAACAGGCACATATGTGGCCCAGCCTATCATGTCCCAGCCCAACAAAGTCTCATTTATGTCAGATCTGGCCCTCAGAACAAACAAGTTTGACAACCTTGCTTTATATGGTTTTTGAGGCAAGAGACCTCAGAGGTGGTTTGCCATTGTCTACCTCCATGCCATGACAAGATGACTGAGGCTGGGGGTACAATTGCCACCCTTGGCCCAGTTGTAATGGTGAAACCAATTTATAGAAAGATGGAAAGCTCAACCAACTTTTAAGGAGCAGCAGAAGCAAAAAGTTAAATAAATCATCCAGGCCAATAAGACATCTGAATTGCAGCTGTGAGTATGGAGAAATTGTGTCAGCAGCTCTGCATAATTAACTCAGATAAGGGTAAAACCTCAAATTTACATTTTCCCATTTTAAAAAAAATATGTTCACAGCAACAAGTTCTGTACTGAAAATAACTGTCTTGGCTAATGCCATAACCTGTCAGCAGTGTCCATCTACCTGTAAAGATTTAGCAGAAATAACATCCTCATTAGGGAAAGAGGTTCAGTTTATGTCATTTTCCTGCATTAGAGTGGCACACTACTGTTAATACATTATTTACTTGTTGACTTACTCGTTAATGGGAAGCTAGAGATATGTATTACAGCATCATGTGAAGAGAGGATACAGATCTCATATCATCTGTGGCATATATGGAGTGTATATTGCCCCATAAAAGCAATATTGTTAAGGAAGGGCTGAACCTAAGCAATGGCTAGCAGACAGATGACATCTGAGCAATATGTGATTTGCAAATGATTAAACATTTAGCTGTTTTGTACAGACGAAGATGGATGCCTTCCTCCTGGCAGGATAATAAAGCACTGGCATTGAGATATTAGTGATGGGCTTCTTGCAAAAGGAAAAGGAAAAACCCACCCTAGCAGATGGACATTAATAAATTGGCCCATGGCTGCAGGAGACAAAAAAGACAATTTCTGGAAGTTGTGTACGGGACTTGCTTGGAGATTCTGCTGTGGTGCAATCATATCTGGTTTCTGAGGCTCCAGTCCTGTCTAGGGATGGATACAAACCAGGGAAATGTGGTTCAGTTTGGTTCATGACTACACGAACTTTTATGAACTAAACAAATCAGTTCAGTTCAGCTACACCAAACTCACAGGGGATCTCCAGTTGACATTCCTCTACCTGTCTTCTGAATTTGGTGATGATTTGATTTACATGATCCAAGTTATGATCCCCCAAAGAAAGTGCCCCATCTTTCATTGTTTCCATTGCAGGAAAGAAAACAGCAAAAAAAAAAAAAAAAGAGGTGGCAAGGCCAATAGAAACCCAATAGAACAGAGTAAAAGTCCCAGAGAATCTCTGCAGTAGAAACTGATCGTGAAGAGCATTTTTGTAAGCCTAGCGGAACCAGAGCAATTTGCCCAGCAGAACCAGTGCCACTGTGGCAGTGCAAACTCAACAGGACTAAAGTCAAGCAGGAGAATCTCTACAGGGACATTTTTGCAAGCCCAGTAAAACCAATGCAATGCACAGAGTGCCCAGAAGTACCAGTACAATCAAAGAGTGCCCAGCAGAATCCAGTGCCATTGTGGCAACACCAGCTCATCAGGACTCATGTCTAGCACAGCAAGGGGAATTGCAAGCCCAGCAGAGCCAGTGCAGTGTACTAGTGCCTAGCAAAACCCAGTGATATTGTGGCAATATCAGCTCAAAGGGATTGATGTGAAGTACAGAATTATAATCCAAGCAAGGGTGGAGTTGCAAGTTCAGAACAACCACTTCAGTGTACAGAATATTTATTTATTTATTTCGATTTATATCCCGCCCTACCCCACCGAAGCGGGCTCAGGCCGGCTAACCAGAATACTAACCAGAATGCAGTGCCACTGTGGAACTGCAAGCTTAAAAGAACTGATTTCAAAGCACCGAGTCAAAACAAATTTGTGGGGGGGGGGGGGGGGTTGCAAGCTCTGTGCAAGAAAATGGAAAGAGAACAAAGGTGTTGGGAAATTTTGTGAGGGAAATTGTTTAAACTTTCCCAGACAGTTCAATGGACCACTGGATCACAAAAGAAATTGAGAGATCTTTAGTACTATATTTATATATTATTTTTAAAGGGATAGGGACATTGGGATGAATCCTTACTCTATCACTAACAAGCTTGGTACTCAGTTAGCTCTCCTCAGATTCAAAACTGCCAACTGCTCTTCTATAACTGTCGTTTTCAACCATCTGCTTAACATTCCATCAGCTCTCAACTCATTGGCAGTGAGCTAGATATCCCTTCCTGAGTCAGCAGAACAATACAAACTGGTAAACATATTCAACTCTATAACAACTGAACTTTAGACATTGCCTAAACATGCAATATAAATACTCAGAATTCCAACAAAAGGAGCCCCAGAAAAGGGGGCAAGAACCATCTCGAAATAGACAAGATTAGTTTAAAACTGACAAGAGTGTTTCCAAGGTTGGAGAGGTCCACTGCCCTACCCCTGCTTTGAAGTTTGGTAACATTTTGTTTGAGTGTCTGTCTGGAAATGTATCAATTCACAAACCTCCACAAACTGTATGAGAGTTGGTGGAAAGTTCATGCCAGTTGACCTGACACAAACTTTAGTTCACAAACCACAAACTGGCCAAAATTAATCAGGAACTGTAGTTTGTGAGCTGGTTCATGCCCATCCCTAGTGCTATCCTCACTCAGTGTCATGGACCAGTGAAGCCTAGTAGAGCTAAGGGATGCTGAAGACTCCTCCAAGGAAGAGGCAGGCAGCAGACTTGACCCCAACCCACAGCCAACTGCAGAGGTGCTGTCAGGAGAGGCAGACTCTGAGCAGCCAGGAATCTTCAGCCAGGAACCAACATACTGGCCCCTCAGCTGTGAGCTGGCAACAGAGAATCAGCTGCCTGTCAGTTCATCCCCCACCCCATCACCAGAGCCTCAGGAACGCATAGGAGGAAGATGAGGAGAGACCTTCAAGAGAGAAGGCTTAGTGCCCATCTGGCAGCACAGCACTAACAGAGAAGATGAGTGATTGCAGGAGTAGGGCTGAAGCAGCCAGCAGGTGCATGACTCAGCACAGGCTGTTGAGCAGCATGGTACTTAAAAGCAGCAACGTAGGGTGTGGCTATGTGAAAGCAGCTTGTCCCTTAGCTACTGATCTTGCTGCTTGTGTTCTGGAGTGATCTCTTCATCTCTGACCCTGGCCTGTACCTTTCCCTTTGGACCTGGAGCTGTGAGTGTGCCTGAACTGCATTTTGATGCCTGGCCCTGGAATTGCTTTATAAACTCTGTGTGCTTGCTGTGTACCAGCAATGAGGACACCCAGCCACATTGTATGGGGGAAGGCTTCCATAGGGTATCTAAAGAAGGCTGGGCTGAATTAGTCGGGGAGCTTCCTGAGAATTTTTGCATTCATTTCCCCACCACACCTGTGGTACTGTTACTATTCTTAGTTATTGCATTGTGGGTGCTTTGTAAAGACTGAAGAAAACAAAGCAGATACATTAAGTCATTTGGCTTGTTGGGTTACCCTGTTGTGGGCATTTGCCTTGTCTCATTGGTTGATAAATCTGGGAGAGGGGGAGAGGGAGACTGATGGAACAGTTTAACTGTGCCATCCTAAGCAGTTATACCCTTCTAAGTCCATTGAAGTCAATGCTGTTAGAAAGTGATGACTGTTTTGGATTGTATTGTAAGTAGAATGGGACTCTAAATTCTTTGCCCTGAAATGGTTTGGGATGCAACAAATGTGTATTCAGACCCCTTCCACCATACTGAAAATGTTGCATCGCTTGTAACCTGTAGTGATAATGTCACTGAGTTTTTAAATGCAAAGGTCATAAGGCCTCCAACATGTTGCCATTTAGTAATGGGACAACTAATCGTTTGATGGAGAAGTGGAGAGATTACAGAATCCTTTTGTGTGCCTTTTCACACAGTGGCATAGGTTGAAAAATAGGGATGTCTGCTGCTGAGGCTCTTCTGATCACTTCATTCTAGGCTTACCATTTGCCTGGGGGCAGCAGTTAGTTTGTTGTCCTTGCTGTGAGACCCCTACCCTCAATAATGTGAGATGTGGGAGAGAAAATGGGGGAAATGTCATTGATGGTGATGCTATAGGAATTTCCCCCAATCAATATGGTAAAGACCCTGGAGATTGTGAAAATTCTTAGAGTGACACCTGAGTGAAATTTCTAGAGTGACACATTCCCCTGAAGCTCCACTCTCCCCAAGCACCGCCTCCCACCAATTCCCCAGTCTTTGTGAGTGCAGTACTGACAACCCTACTTCAGTCTACTTACTTCAGCATGCCTGGTCTGAGAAGGGGCATGGTTTCTGATTCCTTCCAGTGTCATAATTTCATATCGCAGCCCTTCTGACTTCCCGTCAGCTTACCAGTTCTTACACGTAGGTGGATGAAAGGACAGTCTTTTGAAAGTTCAGAGGGTCCTCACATTGCACATCATTGTTGCTCAAAGTCAGGGCAGTAATGGCCATATACTAAGTTGTTACTGAAGAGGTCCCGAAGCCATGGAGCAGTCTCCAAGGGGAAGTTCATTAGAGTGCATACTGTGGTCTTCAAGACTGGGGTGTGTGTGGAGACTCATGTCTTAAAGAGTACATAAATAAAATGTATACATGGATGCTATTATAGTATGTCTTAATTTCATATATACTGTTTCTGTGTAGTTACATGTTTACTTGCAACCTGTCTGTTATTGCATTCTTCTTTCATAGAAAACCCCATTATTGTCAAACATATCCCAAGAAATCTGGCTGTGTGGTATATCTTTAACATCCTTATCTGATTTGCAGGTCTGTCTGTCTTTCTATCTAGCATATGAGAAGATGTTCCAAGTCCCCTTTGAGGGGGGTGGGAAATGTGTATTCTTATTTATAAAATCCAGCCAGCGTTTCCCCCCTCAAAAGGAGCTTGGAACATCTTCTCATTCTCTTTTCATTCTCCAATTGGGAGTAAATTTTCAGCTTGGCAAAAGATCTTCCATGAAAAACTCATTAACATTAATAAAGGTTGTTCATATAAACCTCTGCTCAGTAAAACAAAAAATTATCCCTTGCTTTCAAATGTGAGCTTCAAATTGGTTGCTTTCCAGCCAAATGTTATTTAATCCCACACCCCTGAAATGAGAATTTAGGTGATGGGGAAAAGCATTTAACTCAACTTGCATTTTTTTTTTCTGTTTGGAAAATCAATTTTTTTGCAGAATGGCACTCTTTCATGATAAAAGTTCTATTTTATCTAGATTATTGCATAGGCCATCCTTGACAAAATGTCTGGACATAATGCCAATGAAAAGTGTATAGTGATAGAAGTATAACATTGTCATAGACTCATTTTTATCATCTATTAGCCCTTCCCCAGGGGAGAGAGGATTTAGTCCAAACACCGATTGAAATCCAGGTTTCTATATCTTATTTGTCCCTTATTGCTCCTTGGAGACCATCTATTTGAAAACAGCCCTTTCATCACTTCAGTATTTAAGACTGAAGCTTTAAAATGTACAGTGAATAAGTTAAAAATGAAAGTGACCGTTGGCAAAATTGTTCTCTATTGAGTTGCAAGGTTTTAAATGTAGCTGCTTGCAAATGAAGTTGGGTGTATCCAGGGCTTTTTTTAAGCAGGAATGCACAGGAACATAGTTCCAGCTGGCTTGGTGTCAAGAGGTGTGGTCTGATTTGCAAATGAGTTCCTGCTGGGCTTTTTCTATTAAAACACACTGTGTGAAACTATGGTGATGTCAGGGGGTATGGTCTAATATGCAAATGAGTTCCTTCTGGGCTTTTTCTACCAAAAAAGCCCTCGGTGTATCCCACCATCCACAGGCTTTGTGGACTGGGATTCTCCCACTTATCCTTCTGCTTGCAGTCCTCTGAGTCCCCTGACGTTTTTTCCTTGGGGTCAGCAGACCCTCAGGGACACCAACAGAGCCAAAACGAGTGAAAAGACTTCATTTGGAACTGTGTGGTTGGACACATGCCAGTGTTGGTGTTTCTTGTTTGAAAATGGCAAACAAACGCAGATCTAATGAATAAGAAAAAGTAGAGGAATCACTGAGCATTTAAAACATTTTTTTTACCCTGTCATCCCTCTTCCCTTCAAGGAACTAATAAAAAAGCAGGCTGTCTGTTAAATCTGAGCACATCTCTTGCACTCTCCAGAGGAGAACAAAGCCAAGCAGCTGCCAAGATTATAAAGGCTCATCAGTTCTCCTCTGATGGATAACTTGGGCTATCTCTAACATTATGGACGCTGGGGGCCCATATTCCTTTTTACAAGGTTGGTCTGCCTTTAAGCAACCGAAGTCACATAGGCACAATTCTAGCATGGAGAAAAAGGATGTTATTAAAGTGATTTAATTGCTTTGCTGAAACTACTACAATGCCTGCCGTTGTGTTAGTGTGACTGTGTATGCATGTACAAAGATACATACACATTCAAACACGTATTGTGATATCAGTGTGTTTAATATAAAACAATCCAACAACTAGAGTGTTTCAGCTAGTTTTTTTTTTAAATCCTTGGGTTCAGCAAACATTCCCCAGGGTTTCAGTGAAATTTTACAACCTCAAGCATGTTATATCTATGACCACCACCTTTTGTATTTTCTGGTTGTGAAATAAATTACTTTTTACCAGTTTACCTTGCTTATTTTATGCAGCAGGGAAGAGCAAGAAGAGAAAGCCAGGCCATTACTGCATTTTACAAGGGCTCCTCAAACAAAATGGAGGACTGAGAGTGACTTGTCTATTTGGCAGTCATGTAGGTGTGTGTTTCTCCACTGGAAAATATTATTAGAGATTTATTAGTGACCATTGCTAACAGTGTTATATGGCTGTGATCCTGTGTTATTATCCTTGATGTTCTCCTAAAAAAATACCCATGAAAGGCTGTGGTTCTTCAGAGGGAACAGTGGATGGTCACAGAGCTGCAGCTTCATGGCACTGTGCACTGGGAAGTTCTTCTGCATAAGTCCTATTGACATGAATGGAGTTCTTGTGTAGCTGCCCTTCAGCTTCCCAATGCATGATGCCTGCAGGCTACAGCAGTAATCACCAGAGTGAATTTGCCCTTTGGAGAAACTCCAGTAGTGACGTTTTTCAAAATCGGCTGACTTTTTGGATTCCAATAAATGAAGCTGTGATCCTTTGAACTTTTTAATCTCCTCTGTCTCATTTTCTGGTTTTTCATTCATTTTCTCAGCCCTCTCTAAGGATTAGTCAGCATCCCCTCCATGGAACTCTTGTAGGTTGCTCTTAGCTCTCTCTCTCTCTCTCTGTGTGTGTGTATCAGTTGGGGCATTCTTTTCAACTCACTTCATGCATCACCTTCTATTTGTCTTGACCCCATACTGCCTGTTGCTATTGGATCTTCGAGGAGGTTGTTAATATGCTGTTGGCTGTCTTGATCTTCCACTAGTCATTCTGATTTCTCTAATCTCCTTTTTATCCACTCAATTTTTCTCAATGCCATTACAGGCCTCTTCAACTTTGCCCCTCTCTATGAGCATCAGCATTCACAAAGCCCACCTGGACTTGGCTTGATGAATTTTGCAACATGTATATTGATGAGAGAATCCTGTCTGAGTTTGATTGCACAGCAGGATTTCCTCCTGTACTCTGGCACCAATAATATAAAATACTTAACACCTGTCTTATAAAAAAATGGTTGGGATGGAAACTAGGATCCTACAACAGTGTCTAAAGATTTTTCATTTCCAAGACAATAACCATTTGCCTGGATCTTTCTGGATCTTTCTTCACTTAGTTAAAGGAAATTATATGCAGACTAGTCATGTTCAATCGTCTATCAGTTTGGTTCATGTCCTGATTACTGGTCAGAAGTAGGGAGCTGATTGTAGGGGTGTGCATTTGGTTTGGCCGAACCGAATAGTCTGCTGAATACCCCCTGATTTGGAAGTATACGGCACCGTATACTTCCGAATCCAGCTTGTATGCATTATATGGGAGCTGCATACGGCTCCCCGTATACTTCCGAATAAATATATGGAACTCAATGTAAAAGGAGGGAAAGGAGCTTCTGCAGCCTCAGGGAAGCTGCTTGCCTCCTTTCCCACCTTTGGAAGTCTTTCCTGCCTCTCCCATAGCTTCCCTGGAATCAGGGAGGGAGGGGGAGAGGAGCCCCAGCAGCCAATCCAAAGCATACATTTGCAAAATGCATTGCAAATGCACGCTTTGCAAGGCTGTTGTGTAGCTGATGGCTGGGCTAATCCCCCAGCCATCAGCAACATTGTTGTTCTTTTGTTTACTTGGGTATCCAAGTAAACACTGTTCTCTCGCCAATCACAGAGCAGTGGTATTTTTTTGAAACTGCTCTGTATAAGGCTAGAGAACCTTTTTAAGGAGTCTGCCTGGCTGGACTCCATTCCATTGCTGCTGTGTTGGTGTTGGTGTGTGAGAGAGATTGTGTTGCGCTGGCCCTTGGCCTCAACTGCTGCTGCTTCTTTTTC
This sequence comes from Heteronotia binoei, assembly GCF_032191835.1. NCBI lineage: Eukaryota > Metazoa > Chordata > Lepidosauria > Squamata > Gekkonidae > Heteronotia > Heteronotia binoei. The sequence goes on from NC_083228.1 coordinate 32,342,571, forward strand.
AGCCTTGCCTGACCTGCCTGGAGAAGACATCTAAGGTAAGGCAGTCTTGGGGTTCTTGTTTTTATTTTAGTTAGGATAAAAGTAAAGGGATTTTTAAAGACTGAGTCCCTTTACTTATCTGGATTTGGGTGGGTAGCTTATTTGGGGTTAGGGTTAGGGGGTTCTGCTGGGGGTGGGCGCCTGGGGTGGGTTTTTTTTGCCAATTTGCCTATATCTTACTTTAGTGATAGGACTTTTAAAACTGCAATGTCCTTTTACTTTTCCTGATTTGGGTGGCTTGGATTTCTTGGGGTTAGGGTGAAGGTTTTTTTGGGGAGAGGGGTTGGTTAAGTTCCTGTATTGTTAAAAGTCAAGTTTTTTACTGTTTTAAAAGGATTCTGTGTTTGATTTGTTGCTGCTGTGTTGTGCTGCTGTTATTCCTTTTCTCTTCTGGTTCTTGGGGGGGGGCGGTGTTTGGCCTAATTTTTATTGTTAAAAAGTTCAATTTTTTAACAGTTGGGTTCGTTGGCGTTTTCTCAGTTGGATTTGTTTGGATCTGTTGCTGTTGGTTTTGCATCCTGTCCTGTTGTCCCTTTTCCTGGTTCTGGTTTTTTTGGGGGGGTTTAAAAGTTAAGTTTCTTTTTGTCACATTTTGGTTTTTTTTCATTACCTTTGGTTGGTGTGAGGGGGGTGGTGTGTGGGCTGTGTGGGGTGGGTCACTTTCATGTTTTTATAGAGCTATTTTTGAAGTCTGAGGGTGCTTTTGGTTTGCCTAGGGCCACTAAATAGGCTGCCCCATTAATAAGGGTGTTTTTAGGGATTGTGTTTTTTGAAATTAAAAAAAAATTAATCCAGTTTAGGGCTTTATTTTCTTTCAGAATTCAAATAGGCCAGATAGGGGCGATTTAAAAAGATTTTAGGTTTCTCATAAAAGGCAGCATGACTACTAGGCCACATCAAGATCCCTTTTAAAGAGACTAGGGTTGCAGTGCATCTTGCTTTCAGCCACTGAAAGCTGGTGCATCCTTAGATTTCCATAGGGTAAACCATAGCTTCTTTCTACTTATAGGGGACACCTGATTTCTCGTTTGCAGGGAAATCCAGTTTGTCCCAGGATCTAGTTAGGAGAAGTTGAACTAGGAGGATATAATAAGGATTTCCTTCATCTCAAGGTAGCCTTTTAAAAACTGTAGCCAGGTAGCAGCAGGATCACCTAGTCTCCTAAACTTTACCAGACTACTACTTCAACCCAAAAAAGCCAAAAAAACAAACAAGTTTTGGTGGGAGGGTTTTTAAAAAGTCAGGGCACCTGTTGGTTCAGGGTACAGTGCAGCGAGTTAGATTTGTAAAAAAACCCACTCCCAATTCAGATTGTGTGAGACTGGCCAAGGGTGACATGAGTGACAGGCAGCAGAAGAGGGGCCCTGGGGGAAAGGCCAACAAGAACACTACAGGGGTGGAGGGGAGGAGGAGGACCCAGTTTCCCCCCCCACATCTGTGCGTAGGGCCACTCTACAGCTGCCTTCTAGCACTCCAACCTCTGGCTGGAGTGTGATGAAGAAGGCCTGCCTTGAGCCCTTCATCGAGGCTGCTGCTGGGGTGCCCCACTTCGGGCACTCAGCAGCCAGAGGAGGGGCAGCAAGAGCAGCTCTCCTTGGAGATGAGCTTTGGGGACAGTTTTCTGTCCAAAATGATCACCCCAAGGAGGGTGCAGTGTCATGTTGAAGCTGGAGAAGAAGCTGGTTGAGGAGGACCAGCCCCCTTCTTCGGTTCCTTCGGGTACCAGCAGTCCTTCAGGGGATGGCCAGGAGGGGAGGCTCCATGGGGTGGAAGGGGAAGAAATGGAGACACACGAGGTGCCTCCATCTCCGCCCTCTTCCCCCTGGCAGCCAGCCCCTCCTGCCACCCCTGGTTGTTAGGCTGCAGGAAGGGATTAAGGTCTGCTTTCAGACTTTCACCCAGGATAAGGTCTACATGATGGGGACCATGTTAGACTCGCGCCTGAAGAGCACGATCACTGAGTGGGCCAATGAGCTCAATTGCTGGCAAGATGAGCTCTCCCAGAAGGTTGAGCGCTGCAGAGTCAGGGCGGGCCCAGTGCCGGTAGTTGAGCAGTAGGGGGGTGGAAACAGCTCACCTGCCACTTCCACTGCTGTTCATCCCCAACCTCCCTGGCTAGGCAGTGTTTCCCACCAGACTCATGCCAAGAAGAGTGCCGAGATGACACTCATCGGGCAGCTGGTTGGCCCCTCGGGAAGTGGTATGTCCCTGAGAGCGGAGATGGGTGCTGCGATGGTGAGGGACTATCTTTCAGACCCCAACGAGTCGCAGGAAAAGTCTCCTTTGGACTACTGGGTCATGAAGAAGGCGGTCTGGCTGGCCCTCTCCTCCGTGGCCAAGGTGTTCCTCTCATGCCCACTGATGAGCATGCAGAGCGAGTGCATCTTTTCATTTTTGGGCGACATTGTCTGCCCACATTGCAATCACCTGCAATCCTGGCCAGTTGAGCAGTTGGTCTTCCTGAAGGTCAACTTGCCTCTGTTCGGCTTCCCGAACGTAGACTTTGAGAGTGAATGAAGTGGGCACCTACTTGTGCCTGCATCCTCTCTCTCTCTCTCTCTCTCTCTCTCTCTCTCTCTTTAAATTATTTTTATAAAAATTCAGTTCTGTTAACATACAGATAGTATCAATTGGCTTAACAACAAAATGAAATCAAAAATAAGATAGTACAGCAAACAAGTCAAATAATATACAAAATAAAAACAACAATCCAGATGCAGTCTAGCAAGAGTCAAATATATAAAGACAAAATAATACCTCATATATTAATATATGACAAAGTCCAAGTATTTTTTTGGAATTCTATTCTTTTTTGAGGATTTTTCATTGACGTGTTCAAAAAAAAATAAACCATTTTTCTAAAAATTTATCACCAGTCTTAATGTTTTCATTTAATAAAATTTGTGAAACAATTTTATCCTGAACCACAGTGTCCCATATTTTTAAACCATAGAGTCAGAGAAGGTATTTTTACTGATTTCCAATATTTTGCCAAAAGGATTTTTCCAGCCAGTAGTAGTAGGGATATAAGCTCCGCTTTAAGAGGAGTGAATTTGTTATATGGCCATAAATTTAGAAAGATGGATTCTGGGGTGCGAGAAATAGAATCATTTGTTATAATCTCAAGCTTGTTTATAATAGAGTTCCAAAAGGTTTGGACTTTTGGACATGACCACCAGCAGTGCAAAAACGTTCCTATTTCTCCACAACCCTTCCAACATAGAGGGTTTGGGCTCAACTTCGCCCTATGGAGAGAGAATGGAGTTAGATACCAACGGGAAACAATTTTGTAGTGTTGCAATTTTTAAAAAGTAGATTTTGATTTCAACAGTGGTGAAACCCAGATTCTGGACCATTGTTCTTCTGTAAACTGCTGAGCACAATCCTTGTGCCATGCATTTTGTTGAGAATTTGAATTTGAATTTGGATTCTAGTTGTTTATGTGTACATAGGCGGCCCAATGAGGTGATATCTGTAAGCCTGAAAATGTTGTTTTGCCTCCATAATTTGAAATTAGAAGAGGGTTGACCTGGGGGAAACCGTGATTGACCTAGAAAGGCCATGATGAAGGTTGCACTAAACATACCCGATATTTCTGAAAGTTCTGAAGTAAATTGTAAGAAAGGGTTATGTTTAGGAGCTTTTTTTCTATCAGATTTGGTGTTCCAAATGAATTCATTTAGCCGGGCTGGAAGGATACTGGCTGCCTCTATTTGAACCCATGCTTTGTGATTTTCTTTCCTAGCATAAAGAAATATATTCCGAAGCTGGGCTGCTAGGTAATATTTTGCTAAAATTGGAGCCCCTCAGGCCCCCCCTTAGAGGTTGGTCTAGAAAGCTTTTGGTAGGAAATTCTAGGTTTTTTATTTTGCCACAGGAAAGATGAAAAGTTGCTTTGCTATAATTTCATTTCCTTGTCTGGAATTGGGATGGGAAGATTTTGAAATAAAAAGAAAAATTTGGGTAAGATAAAGGTTTTTAGCAAATCAATTTTTTCAAACAGATTAAAGTTTAGCTTGAGCCAAGATGACAAACTAAGTTTGGCTGCCTTAAAAATCTGTCTGTAGTTGGAGTCAAAAAGGTTAGACAGTTTTAAAGGAATCTGGACACCCTAGTGTTGCCATGATTTCGTCACCCATTTGAACGAAAAAGTACTAGTAATATGTTGGTGGACATCGGGAGAGATATCAATGGGATAGATTTCAGATTTGGCCATATTTATTTTGAATCCAGAATACTTACTAAAATTACTAATAGTTTGTTTTAATTTTCTCAATGAATTAATAGGATCTCCTAAATAGAAAACCATATAATCTGCAAAAAGGCAGATTTTGTGGATTAGTCCATTGATTTGTAGACCTTCAATTTTCGGATCAGAACGCACTATGTGAGCTAGAGGTTCTAATGAAAGAGCAAATAACATAGGTGAGAGGGGACATCCCTGTCTCGTCCCTCTTGAAAAAATTATGTCGTCTGATCTAAATTTCTTAATATTTAATTGAGCCCTAGGTGATGTATAGATGGCCATAATGGTATTCATAAAATTTGGACCAAAGTCCATGCATTTCAGAACTGCTTTAAGGCATCCTATTTCCAGCATATCAAATGCTTTTTCCGCATCTAAGGAAAGAATTAAGGATGGTGTCTGAGATGTTATACCATGGTGAATCAAATTAAGGGTTCTTCTGATGTTATCCATAATGGTGCGGCCTGGTATAAATTCTGCTTGGTCTGTGTGAACATAAGAACTAATTATTCTATTCAATCTCCTAGCCAAAACCGTTGAAAATATTTTAAAATCATTATTCAAAATGGAAATAGGTCTATATGATTTAGGGTCTAACTTATCTTTCCCTTCTTTATGTAGCACTATCATTCTTGAGTCCTTCCAGGAGTCTGGAAGTATCCCTTTCTCCATTACGAAGTTACATATTTTTGAAAGGGGACCTATCAGATTAGATTTAAACTTTTTATAAAACTCAATAGGAAATCCATCTTTCCCTGTTGCTTTATTATTTTTTATTGATGCCATTGCTTCAGTTAGTTCTGATTCAGTGAAAGGTTTTTCCTGTAGCTTGAAAGGTTTGGCTGAACCAGTTAGTGCGTAACGATGGAAAAATCTTTTTTTTTTACCTGTGTTTCTTGAAGGCAAACTATAATTGGTCACTCCTTTACCAAAACATTGGGTATACAGATTTGTTTTATAGGATTTTTTAGACCTCTGCAATTCCATGTAATAATTTTGAGATTTTTAGACATTGTCAGTTGAGAATCTGGACTATATAAAAAAAACTAGGCCTTTGATTTAAAATGCTAGACTGGATTAAAAATTATAACCTTTGAAAGCTAGACTAATAAAGAATAACTGTTAAGAACAAAACTCAACTCTATTACCCTTTATTATGGTGTAGTTTCAAGAAGCTTCCTTTTCAGGAAGAATCTAGGGAGAATACCTATAGGTCTCCCTATCACGAAACCAATGCTCCTTAAGGAGGGCTATAAGTGTGAATAGCTAAAAATGGAAACTTTCACTTCTAGCCCCCCTCCCCAGTAATAACAGATTAGCTGCAAACTCCAAAATGTGGATTTAAGATTATAACCCAACAGTACCTTCTTTTTGTTTAAACCTTTTCCTTGTTTCAGAAATAGTGCATGAGAGTGATTAAACTAGCTGCAGTTTGAAAAAACAGGACCAGCAGTAAAAAAAATACATTACTTTGAGCCACTTATTTTCATAATACGACTACTATATTGGCTGTCATCAAGAAGAGTTCTAAAGCCAGTATGAACTTCTTTCAAAATTGCCACAAGATGCTTAGCAAACCTCTAAATTGATTCTATGTTGATTCATATGACTCCACCTTTAATGTAATAAACCAAGAAAATGATTAGTTCCAATTGTAAATTGTTATAGGTTGATTATTAAATTCATTAATTACCTAAACAATAAAAAACTAGAATTAAAATTTAAAAATATAAAATTCCATTATTAGTAAATTCATTCTTCTTTTTAAAGGAAATCAGAGAAACACAAGCACACAATACATTCTTTCCCTACATACTCACATATACATACTCACAAGTTTCTTCTCATGTTCCCACCATGTACACCCTTATAAACGCAAAAAGTCCCCACTTGCTTATTCATAGGCTTTCCTTCTAGCATTTCTCCATCCTCCCCCTTTTTAACTAAAAAACTACCTCCTACACTAGCATAACTAAAAAATAAAAACAAAAATGAGAAAAAGATGAACTACCTAGAAAGTGGGAATGCTAACTGTTAACTAAGGCTTTGGTTCAGTAAGCATTTTACGATTTTTTGAGGCTTAAGTAATTGACTTGTATCACCGCCTTTTTTTAAACTACTCATTAACTGCTATCTAATGCTATCAATATACTAAGTAACTACTTAAAAATCTATTAACCTAACTACTAATAAAGACTCAGTGTTAAAGTTTAGAATTCATGCAGTTGATTAGTTCAGATTTCTGCTGCTCCGTGATCTTCTTGGGCTGGAAAACGTTTCTGTAGCTCTGTAGCTCTTCCTCTTCATCAGCCGTTAGCTTTAAATTGAGTTCATTCATCAAGGTTTTGCCGGAGATTAAGTCATAGGCTTTGTGTAACACTCCGTTTTTGAAAAGCAGGATATCAGAAGCCGGGCTCCATCGGAATCTTATGTTGGCATTATGCAGTTTGGACGTGAAGACTTTTAAATTCTTGCGCTTTTCCAGTGTCTCTGGGGAGAGATATAACAGGATTAAAATGCGTTTTCCATTATACGACATATCGTCTTCTCTTCTGGCTTTTTGGAGGATTGTTTCTCTAATTCTGGCATTAGAAAATTGAATTAAGATGTCTCTTGGCTGATTGCGACGTGCCTGGGTTACCAGCCCAAGTCTATGGGCTCTTACAATTTCAGGTGCCATGTTGTCTTTAAGTGCCTATTTGGATTGTAGCCATTTTGAAATAAATGATGAGAGGTCTTCTCTCACTTCTACCCTCTCATCAAACCCACAAAATTTGAGATTTAGAGCCCTCCATTTGTTTTCTAGAGCAAAAAACCTATTCTGCACCTTGTCTTCTCTTTCATTTAATTGAGTTACTTCCCCTTTAAGAGCTAGGTCTAGCTCTGCCGCCTGCTCTGCAATCTTAGCAGTGGTAGCAATGTCCTCTGGTATTTCTTTCAATTGAGTGTTTATTGGATGGATATACTCCGCAATGGAGTCTTGGAAAAATTTGTGAATGTCTAGTCTCAGGAAGTCTAGGTCTTTTCGAGTGATCGCTCCATCCTCTGCCTGCAGAGGGGAAGGAGGTGTATCTAGATGAGAGTTGGAAGGGCTTGCTGCCATTTTGGGAGATGTAGGCTGTGGAGAACGCGCGGTAAGGCCACAAACCTTTGAAGGACCATCCTGGGTGAAAAACGACAATACTGAGCCTTTCCTTTTCTGATTCTGATTTTGCTTTTAATGCGCTGTTTTCCAGAATCTAAATTAGGCCACTTTGTGCTAAGTGAGAAAAAAGAGTTTTGTTTTTAAACTCAAGCCTCTAGCCCCGTAACTGAAACCAGAACCTGTCTCAAAAATCATATTTCAGCTTTGCTGTACCGTGTAGTCTGAGCCATGGTATCCAGTCCTGTTGTGCTTCCCTCCTCCCCATGAGCTTTTGCCTTCCTAAGACTGCCACTGTCTTGCGGACAGAAAACCTCTGTTTCTGGCAGACATTGTGTGCTTTCTCTTTACTATTGTTCCCCTTGCATTTATATTTTGGATCATTTTCTGCCTGGCTCCTTGCTTTGGAATTTGAACTTGCATACTTTGATAGCTGTAAGTCTCTGGCTTTCCTTCTTATTTTCCATCTCTGGGATCTTTTCTCCCTTTATTGAGTGATACATATTGTACAGTATATGCTGGGAGAGGTATATGGAACATTAGCTCTTAACATGTGTAATCTAGTGTTAAAAAGTGCAAATTAATTAAGAGAATTAATTAGCAAAAATTAAGCAGCCTAATAATACCAAGCATTACAGCACAAGTATTCAACACTAAAATATCCATATACCACCCCCCAGCAAATACTGTACAAGTTACTGTGACTGTTCAATTTTTGCCAATTAATTCTCTTCAATAAACTTTCACTCTTTCTCGGTAGTTTTCTATGCAATGACCCCTTTGCTGCTGGTTGAGGGTCACTGTCCAGATTCAGTACAGTGAAATCTAAGCCAGCCTCTCCCAGGAGAGAAAGAAACACATGAAGTTGCCTTATACTGAATCAGACCCTTGGTCCATTAAAGTCTGTATTGTCTACTCAGACTGACAGTGGCTCTCTGGGGTCTCAGACAGAGGTCTTTCAATCCCTGGCATCTCCAGTTAAAGGATCTGACAGTGCACCTTATCCCCATTTTTACAAAGGGAATTAAAAAAAAATGACTCAGTGATTCCACTGTTTCCTCTGCATCTTGAAGTATGTTACTAAATTATAAAAATGCCTGGTAAGAAAGGAGACTTTAGCTTTCCAGCATTGGCAGGAAATCATTCTGTACATGCCTAGAAGTCCTTTTCTTCTAGGACTCAGTCTGTGCTGAAAACAAACTTTTGGGCCAAGCCCTAGTGAAATCCTGACATAAACTGGGGAAGTAGTAGTGAAGGTTGGCAGTAGTAGAGACAGATTCTAGAGGGGTAGCCATGTTAGTAGCTTGTGGCAAAATAAAAAAGGAATCTTGGGTCACCGTAAAAAATAATACCACTGTCTGGAGGCTGGGGTAATGCAACTCTTCTACTTGGAGGATACAACTGATTTTTCATATATGCACCATTTTCTTTCCTTGTTGAAATCTGCCCTAAGCCTGATTGTGGGGGAGGGTGATATATAAGTGTAATAAAATAAATAAATAAGCAAGCTTCTTAATATTGTTGTGAATTTGCTTTTTGGGGGGAGAAGAAATATTTTAAATATTTTTTTCCTGGTGAGTACATTTTGAAAGAGACTGCTGTCTCACTCCATTCAGCTGGGATATTCTCAGGTAATTTGTGTCTCATCTGTATTTAATTTATAGTGCAATTCTGTTTGTGGCTAGGTTCCTTGGTTGGAGAGTCTTTCTGATTTTCCTTGCTCATCCTATTGGAAGCTCTATAATGTAAATAAAGAGTTAAGCAAAATATTCTTTAATCATTCTTTGTTTGAGGGCCCATGGTGGTTTTTGGCAGCCCGGAAAGTAGATAAAATGAAACTTCCAGTCCAGGGATTACATTTTCATTGACCATTGTTACTACATTGAAGGAAACTGGACTTATTTTTCATACATTGGAGCGTACCACATGATCTTGTCACCATCACACTTACCTTAGTAACATCCAGATTAAATTACTGCAGTGCCATGTATATGTTACTGTTTTTGAACTTGGAAGTGACAGCTTTTTTTAAAAAAAGATTCAGGATGCCAGAATGTTTTCTCCATCTTGACTAGCTGCTAGTCTATTTCTGAAGACAGTTTCTAGTCCTTTAAAGATTTAAATAATCTGGATGCAGTACATCTGAAGAACTGCCTACCTGAGCTGCTAAATGACGACCAGATGCTTTCTCTCTTACTCCCCAGCCTCCTGATGCAGGGGCAGAGTGGGATAAATGGCTTGGACAAAAGCCTGGTAATAGCTCCATGTGTCCCCAAATGAGAGAGGGAGAAAGAGTTTAGCCTGCCATCTCCACTTCATGCACATCTTGAGTGGGGATCTCTTTTGCCATGTGTCATCTTCCCTACATGATAAGGGGCTTGATGGGATCATGTGCTTCCCTCCTCTCCTGGCACAGAGCTCTGTGAGTCATGTGCCTCCTTCCTTGTCCAGCACAGGGAAAGGGCCATTCCTCACTAGGGGTCATGTTGGCTCTGGTGGGGGGCAGCTCTCCAGCTCATCGACCCACCAGAACTTTTCCTGGTAATCTTAATAGTCAATCTGCTCCTTGGTGGGAACTTGTAAGGGTCTTTTTCTGTTTGGGTGCTTAGAGCCAAAAATGCTCTTCCAAGGTATTTGTGTACTGTTTTGTGTGAGGTTTACGATTAGCTGTGAGTTAGGCAAGAGTAATAGGGGAAAGTCTTTTATTAAACAAATATTTATCTAACTCCTCAAACCTCTCTCTCTCTCTCTCTCTGCTTCTCTGATTTTATTTATGTTATTTGTTGGGTTTATATCCTGCCTTTCTCGCAAGCAAGCTCAGGGCAAGTACCGTCAAACAACTTGTAGCTGTTCCATTACTCTCTCACTTGCTCTGTGATTTTCCCCTATCCCTCCTCCTGCTTTTCTAGCTCAGTTCTACACACATTGATACATGTATAGCCCTGGTTCTGTTCATTCCTTGGCAGACTGCAAAAAGCTGATCATCCACAGAGCATTTGATATAGGCTGATATTTATTTGCTGGGCTCTATTGATTTGGTGGTTCCTCCATTCTGGTTTTTCTTTTGCTCTATCTTATAGCTCCATTTTAAATGAACTAATCTTTTTTTTTATGATTTTGTTGTTAATAGCTACCTTGTCACTGTCCATTTGAAAGAGAGATATGATAAATATTTTAAATAAGTAAATATTGAATTGATTCCATGTATGAAGCATGGGCCAATTTCCCCTTCCTTTATGCTCTAATACATTTCTAGGCTAACAGGATTTTCAGTGTGATTTCCAGTGGTATTATTTGCATGCACATTGTATCCTTGTTTTTTCTTTCAGTAGCTATACAGTCCAATTCAGATACCCAGTCTCAAATTTGTAATTATCTTTTAATAAAAGGAATAGCCTCTCTTATGGCCACAACAGATGTGAACCTATCTGGTTATATTGTTTTGGTTTTGCTCTTCATGCTATGATCGCAACCATTTCTGCTGCCTTCCAAGGCCCCTCGGGTCTTTTATCGCCATCCAACCTAAGGTCAACTTCTGTTCCGAACAATTTTCAATGAATCAGATTTCTCATGCTTCACTGAACGCACTTGCATCATCCCGCCCAGGTCCTTCTCATCATGCTTTTAACATCAAGTTTGCCTTTTTCCCTTTTCTAGCTTCCAGATTCTTGTCTTGGGGGTGGGGAGAGATTTAATATTTTTGAAAATATTAAGGGAACTGTGTGTGTGTGTATGTGTATATATATACACACACACACACTGTGGCTAATAGCCACTGATGGACCTCTGCTCCATATTTTTATCCAATTCCCTCTTAAAACTGGCTATGCTTGTAGCCACCACCACCTCCTGTGGCAATGAATTCCACATGTTAATCAACCTTTTGGTGAAGAAGTACTTCCTTTCTTCATTTTAACCTGACTGCTCAGCAATTTCATTGAATGCCCACGAGTTCTTGTATTGTGAGAAAGGGAGAAAAGGACTTCTTTCTCTACTTTCTCCATCCCATGCATTATCTTGTAAACCTCTTTCATGTCACCCCGCAGTCGACATTTCTCCAAGCTAAGGAGCCCCAGGTGTTTTAACCTTTCTTCATAGGGAAAGTGTTCCAACCCTTTAATCATTCTAGTTGCCCTTTTCTGCACTTTTTCCAATGCTATAATATCCTTTTTGAGGTGTGGTGACCAGAATTGTACACAGTATTCCAAATGAGACCGCACCATCGATTTATACAGGGGCATTATGATACTGACTGATTTGTTTTCAGTTCCCTTCCTAATAATTCCCAGCATGGTGTTGGCCTTTTTAATTGCAATCTCACACTGTCTTGACATTTTCAGTGAGTTATCTACCACGACCCCAAGATCTCTCTCTTGGTGAGTCTCTGCCAGTTCACACCCCATCAACTTGTATTTGTAGCTGGGATTCTTGGCCCCAATGTGCATTGCTTTGCACTTGGCCACATTGAACCTCATCTGCCATGTTGACGCCCACTCACCCAGCCTCAACAGATCTCTTTGGAGTGCCTCACAATCCTCTCTGGTTCTCACCACTCTGAACAATTTAGTGTTATCTGCAAACTTGGCCACTTCACTGCTTACTCCCAACTCCAGATCATTAATGAACAAATTAAAGAGCATGGGACCCAGTACTGAGCCCTGCGGCACCCCACTGCTTACCGTCCTCCACTGTGAAGACTGCCCATTTATACTCTCTGCTTCCTATTAATTAGCCAGTTTTTGATCCACAAGAGGACCTGTCCTTTTACTCCATGGGCGTTTTCGCACTGACCTTCAAGTGGCGCGACCACCCTCTTCACACCGGAGGATCTGCGCGGATTTCGCACAAGAAGCGCCGGAGCACCCAAAAGAGCCGGCGACTTCCGTCGCGAAACCCGCTCAAACGGAAACCGCCAAGAAGCAGGAAAACGTTTGAGCGGCTTTTGCGACGGAAGTCGCCGGCTCTTTTGGGTGCTCCGGCGCTTCTTGTGCGAAATCCGCGCAGATCCTCCGGTGTGAAGAGGGTGGTCGCGCCACTTGAAGGTCAGTGCGAAAACGCCCCATGGCTCTCGAGCTTACTAAGGAGCCTTTGATGAGGAACTTTATCAAAAGCTTTCTGGAAGTTAAGGTAAACAACATCTATTGGGTTCCCTTTCTCCACATGCTTGTTCACCCCCTCAAAAAACTGTAACAGGTTAGTGAGGCAAGATCTTCCCTTACAGAACCCATGCTGAGTATTCCTCAGTAACTTGTGTTCACCAATGTGCCTACTCATTCTGTCCTTGATAATGGTTTCTACCAACTTTCCTGGTATTGAAGTCAGACTGACTGGCCTGTAATTTCCCAGATCTCCTCTGGAACCCTTTTTAAAGATGGGGGTGACATTTGCTACCTTCCAGTCCTCAGGAACAGAGGCAGATTTCAATGAAAGATTACATATTTTTGTCAGGAGATCCACAAGTTCAACTTTGAGTTCTTTCAGAACTCTTGGATGTATGCCATCTGGACCTGGTGACTTATTAGTTTTTAATTCGTCAATTAGTTGTAGGACCTCCTCTCTTGTCACCTCAATTTGACTCGGATCTTTCAACACCCCTTCCAAAATTAGTGGTTCTGGAGTGGGCAAACACTTCTCATGAGCCACCTACTGGGAAGGGCAGGATATAAATCTCAGATAGATAGATAAATAAATAAATAAATAAATAAATCTTCCACAGTGAAGACTGAGGCAAAAAATGCATTCAGCTTCTCAGCCATTTCCCTATCCTCCTTCAGTAATCCTTTTACCCCTTGGTCATCCAAGGGCCCCATTTCCTCTCTGGCTGGTTTCCTGCTTCTAATATATTTGAAGAAATTTTTATTGTTGGTCTTTATGTTTTTTGCCATGTGCTCCTCATAGTCCCTTTTTGCCTGCCCGATCACAATCTTGCATTTGATTTGCCACAGCCTGTGTTCCCTTTTATTAATCTCACTTGGACTAGCTTTCCACTGCTTAAAGGAGTCCTTCTTACCTTTTACAGCTTCCGTTACTTTGTTTGTTAATCATGCAGGCCTTTTCTTATACTTGTTTGTGCCTTTCCTAACTTGTGGTATATATTTTATCTGAGCTTCTAGGATTGTAGTTTTAAATAGCCTCCAAGCTTCCCCAAGGGTTTTGACTGTATTTACCTTTCCTTTCAGTTTCCTCTTCACATGCCTTCTCATCTCAGAGAATTTACCCCTTTTAAAGTTAAACATGGTTGTGCTGGTCTTTTGGGGCAACTCCCTATTTATACAAATGGTGAAATCAATAATGTTATGGTCACTGCTCTCAAGCGGTGCGATCACTTTTACATCTCTCACCAAGTCTTGAGCATTAGGACCAAATCCAGGATCGCCCCACTCCTGGTAGGTTCTGTGACCATCTGCTCCATAGCACAGTCATTGAGAGCATCTAGAAACTCAATCTCTTTCTCTCGACCTGAACACATATTGATCCAATCAATCTGCGGGTAGTTAAAATCACCTATTATGACAGTTTTTATGTTTAGCCGTTATCTTTAATCCTTCATATTATAATCATCCTCTGTGTTTTGATTCGGTGGGCAATAACAAACTCTCATAGTTAAATTTCCTTTTGGGCCCTCTGTTTCAACCCAAAGCATTTCTAGAAGGAAATCTAATTCTTTGACCTCAGTCTTACTGGACTGTATACCCTCTCTGACATACAGAGCTACTCCACCTCCATGCCTTCCCTCCCTATCCTTCCGATATAACATATCCAGGAATCACTGTGTCCCACTGATTTTCCTCATTCCGCAAGTTTCTGAAATTCCCACAATGTCTGTTTTCCCCCAACACTAAACATTCCAACTCACCAATTTTACTTTGAACACTTCTAGCATTTGTATACAAACATCTATAATTTCCCAGGCAAGTTCGGCCCACAACCTTCCCCCTGCTGCCTCGTGACTTTGGCAGACACTCCATACTGTTTGTCACCATCTTAGTGGACAACTCTGATCCATTACCCGGTAGAAAAGTAACAGCTAACCCTTCATCTCTTTGAGATGAGTCCTTCCGAACCAGAGATGTTTCATCTCCTGTCGGCTTTCCCCCAAGATTTAGTTTAAGATGTTACTTACCTACTTGATTAGAAGCCATCTGTTGTTGCTTGAATTTGTAGATAGCAGAATGGCCTGCTTTACACCTCCTTGCACATGTGTTGCATCACTTTCCAGCCACATTGATCCCCTCCCCACCTTGTTGTAGCTCCCAGGGGAAAGGAAAAATCTGCTTCCATCAGCCTCTTATGTCAGCACTACATATAACTGTGCTGATGTGTAAAATCTAGACCGTAGTTTTATCAGTCATAGAGGAACAAGACTGGGATTTAAAAACAAACAAAACAGATAAAATGTTGAATAAACTAATTGTTCTCAAAGAAAGCCATGGCATTATCAGTTCTGGCCAGATTTGACATTTTTTAATTTAGGTATCTAGTTATTTTTATCTTTCCTACTTTGATCACATAATGAGATTAGATTCACTATAAAAGACAACAAAGCTCGGGAAAGTGGAAGGCAGCAGGAAAAGAGGAAGACCCAACATGAGATGGATGTACTGAATCAAGGAAGCCATGGACCTCAGTTTGCAAGACTGGAGCAAGGCTGTTAATGACATTTTAGAGGAGCTTATTTCATAGGGTTACCATAAGTCAGAGGGAAGTGGATCGTACTAAGCACATGCAGCCCACATTTCTCCCAGGAAAAACAGAATCTGAAGTAGGATCATCCAGTTTATTCCAATAGACTTCGTACTTGGAAGACAAAACTATTGCAGTAGAAGAGTCATGAGAGAGTCTACTACTGGGATAGTGGCTTGGAGGAATGCTTCAGGCAGATTGCTGCCAAGTCTGTAGTGGACTGGATTTGAAATGTAGGAGAAGGGGAAAGCAATCAGGAACATCTGATTCAGGAGGAGATAAGAAAACAGGATCAGATGTACTCACTTGAAACCATTTTAATGATAACATTTTAAAAGGCTCAGGTGGGTAAGCTGTGTTAGCCTGAAGCAGGAGAACAAAGTTTGAGTCCAGTGGCATCTTTAAGACAAACAACATTTTATTTAAGGTTTAAGCTTTCATATGCATGCACACTTCTTCAGTGAGAATTTGAAGAAGTGTGCATGCACACAAAAGCAGCAGTCCCTGAGCAGTCCCCTTCTAAAACCTACCCTCCAGGTAGGCCTGAAAAAACTGCAGAATGGTACCTCCAAATTGCAGTCCAGACAGGCAGTCCAGAAGGATAGAAGAAGAATTGGTTTTATACCCCACTTTTCACTACATGGAGGAGTCTCAGAGTGTATTACGATCACCTGTGAGGTAGATGGGGCTGAGAGAGCTTTGAGAGAACTTTGACTGACCCAAGTTCGTCCAGCTGGCTTAATGTGAAGAAGTGGGGAATCAAGTCCAGTTCTCCAGCTTAGAGTCCACTGGTCATAACCACTGCACCAAACTGGATAGCATGATCAATCATATTGAAGGCAGCTAGGGCAGGGGTGTCAAACATGCAGCCTGGGGATTGAATCAGGTCCTCGGAGGGCTCCTATCAGGCCCTTGAGCAACTGGTGTCATTTGCTTCTTTCTCCCTCTCTCTTGCTTCCTTCTGTATAACAGCTTGCTTTGCAAGGTGTGCTCAATTGCATAGGACCTACAGAACAAAACTTCTATTTCTCCATTTGCTGAGCCTCCTCCCTTGGAGAGGAAGGGGGGAGGGTAGAGCTTGTTTTTCCAGGCTCTCTCATTTGCACAGCAGAGCTACTGAGCCAAGTCTCTCTTCCTTCTATTGGCTGAGGCTCCTCCCCCTCCTAGGGAAGGAAGGAAAGAGCCAGAGCTTCCTTTGCCTAGTTTCCTGGATCCCATGGGAGAAATACAAAGAAAGCATTTTTAAGATCAACGAATGATAATGTTTTAAGCATGTTTTAAGTTTTTTTTTTAAATTGTGTTTTCTGTGTCCTTTATAAAGTTTATATCTCTGCTCCCTTATCTTAAATAGGTATACACATGGCCTGGTCCAACATGGCTCGGCCCAACCTGATATGGCCCGGCCCAACAAGACCTCATTTATATCAGAACTGGCCCTCATAACAAATGAGTTTGACACCCCTGAGCTAGGGAGTGAGGCCCAACATAGTTGTACTCCCTCTGTCCACCACAGCAACCAAGGCTGTTTCAGGCCACTATGGGAAGGAAATCACTACCAAAAAAAGCACTCAGAATTCTTATAACCTTTTGAGGGCCAGGTTGAGGGGAGGAAAGGTATCCTGGAGTGAGAGGAAATTAGCAAAAGGTAGTACAATTAGGCAATATTACAAATACTATAATTATATCAGGGTTGTTTTTTTTAAAAAAAAAACCCGAAACAAAACCTTGCCCATCTATACATTGTTTTTATTTTCTGTTCTATTGTTCTGAAATTATATACAATTTACCAGAAATCTATATAATTATATAACCACCATAATTACTGACTTGAGAGAAAAGAAGCAAATGAGTTTTAATAGATGGTTCTTGCTGTTCTGTTCTATTTCTGTTTTTGCCTGCATATTCTTTGTAACATTTTAATATTGTGATCCCTCCCCTCCCCATTTATTCCAATAGAAATCCATGGGAGGCAGAAAAACAAATCAGGGAAACTTCCACCTTGAGATATTTCCCCTTTGTTTTTAGAGAAGCTTTGTAGAATGCAAGAAACATGCCAAAAAAGCAGATATGGAAATGTCAGGCTGCTGGTGCTTTTGCTCTGCCATAGAGTGAAGGAATAGAGTGTGTATATATATATATATACACACACACACACATTAAAATACCACGTAAACAAAAAAAAACTTGATGAGACTGTCCTCTTGAATTGTATCAACATGATTTCGTGTGGTGTTTTAATATTTACAGAACCACATTGTGCATCAATAAAACACCAAACAGAAGCAGTTTTAATACAACTGTGAATGCCCTAAGACTGTAGAAAAGAAGTGAAAGGACATTCTGGGTTTTGTGACTCCTTCTTCCCAGGAAGAGCAGCTTCCCCTGAAGTCATGATATTTCCAGCTGTGTAACCAGAAGTGACATCACTTCTGACATCAGGAGAGCCAGTTTGGTGTAGTGGTTAAGTGTGCGGACTCTTATCTGGGAGAACAGGTTTGATTCCCCGCTCCTCCACTTGCAGCTGCTGGAATTGCCTTGGGTCAGCCATAGCTTTTGCAGGAGTTGTCCTAGAAAGGGCAGCCTCTGGGAGAGCCTTCTCAGCCCCACCTACCTCACTGGGTGTCTGTTGTGGGGGAAGGAGATAAAGGAGATTGTAAGCTGCTCTGAGACTCTGATTCAGAGAGAAGGGCGGGATATAAATTTGCAGTCTAGCATTCACTCAAATTGCTATGGTAAAATCATAGGGTTTCAAATAAATACTGGAGCAACTGGTGACATAGTGATGTCATTTCTGGTTAAATGTTAGAAATTATGTCATGATGTCAGAGGTCTGGCAACCACTCTCTCCTTCCACTACCGCCCCATGCAGAAGAGGAAGAAAAATATGCGACTTCCAGATAGGGTTCCAAGTCTTTGGCAAGAACTCTTCAAGCTTTCTACGAATAGAAAACATCCAAAGTATTTTGATACTGGGTGTGTACCTCACTAGTTTCCTAAAGAATTCTACAGTAAAAATTTTTAGGAAGTAATTGATAATACCAACTTTATGAAATTGTTGATAATACCAGCAGCAGTTTATACAGTCACTGTTCCTCAGATGTGTGTAAACATATAAGAAAAATTGAAAAAGTTCTTCATATGAGAAAATAATAGAACATATATTGCAGAGTTTTATACACAACTGGCTTGGATACATGTTGTGTACAGTTGTGTGATAGGATGTTGGATGTTGCAAGGGAGCAGAAAGGTCAGCTTTCAGTCTTCAATATGTAGTTGATCTTCTAAGTGGGAAACAAGGAAGCCACCTGAAAAATCTACTACCAGAACTGACAAAGTCTTACATACCGGTTTCATCCTGTTCGTCAGAAAGGCCATTCTCATGCCCTCACAGGATAAAAAGTTTGCTGTGGTGAAGTGTAGGTCAAGCCAGGCTGAATCACATGGCTATTCTACATGGATATAAATAGCTTTCTAGAGAAATCTAAACATTTTAGCTAATGAGTTCATCAAGAGAGCACTACTGAGTGTGTGTGTGTGTGTATATAAAAAATCAGTGTTGAATAATCCTAGCAATATATGTATTTGTTCTAATTTGTTTGTTCTATAATAAAGATCTGTTTAACATATTTTTTTAACTGCGTTTTGTATGTTGGCCTGTGGTACCACTCGCTTTCCAGATTTGTTCCTGGAAATTGAGAAGTCTAATCCCCTGAAATATATGCCTCTGTAGTATCTTTCCAATGTATACTCCAGAGGCAGAGACACTTGGGTTGCCAATCCCCAGGTGGGTGCAGGGGATCCTCCAGTTTGGAGGCCCTCCCCCCACTTCAGGGTCATCAGAAAGCGGGGGGGGGGGGGGAATGTCTGCTGGGCACACCATTATTCCCTGTGGAGACCGATTCCCATGGGGTATAACTGAGAGTTGATCCATGGGTATCTGGGGTTCGGAGGGCTGTTTTGAGGTAGAGGCACCAAATTTTCAGCATAGTATTTGGTGCTTCTTCTCAAAACACTCTTTAAATTTCAAAAAGATTGGACCAGGGGATCCAATTCTATGAGCCCTGAAACAAGGTACCCCTATCTTTCATTATTTCCAATGGACAGAAGGCATTTAAAAGGTGTGTGGTCCCTTTAAATGTGATGGCCAGAACTCCATTTGAAGTTCAGTTATGCTTGTCACAACCTTCTGGCTCCACTCCCAATGGTTCCTGGCGCCACCCCCAAAGTCTCCTGGCCCTAGATATTTCTTGAATTCGACTAAGAGAAACATCTATGTGCCCATTCCATAAGGACAGAAGCTGTTTTGATGGAAGCATTGCTGCTTTTATATTTTACAGATTCCCCTGAGGAAGTTCAATGCAAAATGTGTATGGCTTATTGGAATAAAATCATCTTCCCACTGCATCCTTGTTGTTTCTTCGTCTCTTTGCTCCAGTTGGTGTGACCCTTTTTTTCTGTTCTTCTTGTTTCATGGCAGAAGAAAGCAATGTGGTTTCTTCCTGTGTTGCTGTCTTTGTTATCCATTCAAAGAGTTGAGGTAATGGTGTAGGAAAGAGTCGCATCATGTTCTTCCTACGTAAACTGGGGCTTCCAGCATTCCCGGAAGGGTAAATAAAATTTATGTGCTGAAGCATCTTCCATGCCTCTAAGATAATGCTGAAAATAAGCCCCTAGATAATGAATTTTATAAATTATAGGAAATCATTGTCCCATGAGTGATCTCCTCAGGGGTGATTTACTTAAGACTTAAGTTCTGCCATGTGAACCCTCATATCTGGGAATAGATTATTGGAAGCAGACATGCCCTCTGAGAGGAACCTTATCAATCATTAGTTTTTATTAATGAAAATCTCTGCTAGTGACAGAGGACTTATTGACTATGATGGCTACAGGAAAGCCATTTATCAGGCCAGACACACAGTGTTTGAGAAAATAACATGTGCAGGCTCGCTCTACATTGTGGCAGTGTGAACAACTAAAGTGTAACTATTTATATGTGATCTATCACATTACATAATTAAGTTCTGGAGAACTGTTTCTGCATTAACATACAAATATGAATGAGGTCCTTCATTACATGTGGAAACTGCCGGTCAGATTAATCGCTAATCATAAGTGTACTGGAAATGAATTTGACAATACAGCCTGTTCATTTTGTGAATTAATTTATAGTTTTAAACCCAGCGATATTATCCATTGCTTTATTGCTGTGAACACTTGTAGAGATAAATCTTACTCATAAGCAGGGTTGTAAAATACAAATTAAATAAACTCAACAAATATTTGTATATCTTGTTTTCAGGTTTGTTAGGGGGTTTTGTTGTTGTTTTGTTTTATAATACTACTTAGATGCTCTGCTTTGAACTACCAAACAGGCCTTCTTCTAGGGCAGGGGTGTCAAATGTGCATCCACCCAGGGTTTTAATCCAGCCCACAGCTCTTTTCTCCCCCTCCCCCGCCTGCTCTCACCCTTTGAAACTTGAGGCTGCTGAATTTCCCAGCTCCCTCAGCCTTGTTTTTGCTCAGTTCACTCAAATACATATGGTAATCTATGGTAAATATTTTCTGGGCTTGCAAAATTGCAAAGAAAATGCAGAATGGATTTTCCATTAAGGTCTCTGAGTCCAGATAGACTGCTCTGGGACAGTTTCTAGCAATGGAAACAGTGTTCTGGAACTAGAATGACAGTCCCCAGAATGGAATGACGGTCCCTAGCAATAGAACCTTTGTTCAGGGACTGGTATGACAGGGCACAGAGTGCAATGACAGATTTTGGGCCACCTTTTTGAAAAACTCAGTGAGCTGCACTAGAAGGGGAGCAGTGAGGAATTTTGTGGTGGTGGAAATGCCTTCCCTCAGTGGAAAATAAGCTTTGGACCCTGTCCATCATTGAGTTCAAACAACCTGACTCAAAGATGTTGCAGTTCAAAATGTTGCAAGAAAGGTTAGTTCCTCTTGCCCTCAATATTGTCTCCGATTGCTAGGTCTATAATGTTTGCAATGTGTAGTTTTGCAGCAGACATTCATCCAGCCTTAGGATGGATTGGGGTCCTTTTTTAGGTTTCTTTCTTTCCCATAGATAGTTTTTCCACTTCACATCTGCATCTATGTACATGCAGGGTGGACAAAATCAGTGATAAAACTGCACATCCTTCCCCTGGGCACCGAGGAAAGCAAATTTGATTGCTCTGGACTTTGTTCTGAGTGCCGCTTGGATGACGCCAGCTAAGCAATGACATGAATGCCTTAACAATTTATCTTTGAAGATAATGGAAGAGAAAGCTGAATAAATGTAAAAAGGGGAGTGTTCATTTTGTTTGCAGGAGTGGGCTGAAAGAGATTGACATTCTTTGTCAGTACCAGGGAAGGTGTGGACAGCAAAGGCACTCTGGGAAAATTAATGACTTCAGAAAGTCAGACAGGAAAGATCGCTCCATGGCACAATAACAATGCCGAGTGGAAACTTTCTTATCTTGAATGTTGGGTTGTGACTGGATGCTGAAAATAGCCAACAAGAACAACAAGAAAAAGTGTAGCTTTTTTTTTTTTTTAACAAAGGAGAGGAATGAAACAAGGGATCAATGAGCACTTTGTTGAGCTTTAACACAGGAGCACTTCATTAAGGCTAGCTGAGCAATCCAGATTGAAACCAGATAGCTGGTCCATGGCTAGACTGGCAAACAGGAAGGCAGAGGACTTCAAGTGCATTCTGTTTTCAGCATGTCTCCCCCCCCCCAATTAAGTTTCTTATTTGGAGTGTATGGGGCACAACCTAATTATCTCAGGATCATTTCCCCCATTTCAGGTCTTAGTATAGAAAATTCTTCTCTCTTTACCAGATTAGCAAAGTGATACTACAAAGCTAGCAGCTAATTTCCCACAAAGCAAATCATATAGAGTCTTGCTTTAGTAAAATCCCTAGGAAATTTCAGTAGGAACTAAAGGAGCTTAAGGGGTACACACACACACTTTCCAATATTCCCTGTAAGATGTGAACCTTGTGTATAAAAATTCTACTTAATGAGCTACTGGCATGAAAGTTGTGAACTACTACATAAATTAGCTTGCTCTGGGGCCATTTTTCCCAAGCGAAGACAAAGTGTGAGCTGGAGGCTAAACTGTGAGCTAGCTCACACTAACTCAGCTTAGTGGGAACACGGATTCCTACCTGAGGCCCTCCGAAAACACGATGGCAGGTTCTTAGTCAAGGAGGGCTGTCACTTTTATTTGTCTCACACAAGCCCTGACTGGATAGTAAATGTCAAGAATTTACCGAGATGGTGTTTAGAAGAAAACTGTCAGAAGGGCAGGTCATAGGAATAAAAAGGGTTTGATACCAGGCTGAAACCATTGCAGCCTAAATAAATATAAATAAATCTCATTGTCCCACACCGCCTCTACTATTGTCACCATGCTGGGCCTTGGTCCAAGCCAGTTTCATGCAGCCACCCTGAGCCTGCTTTGGTGGGGAGGGCAGGATATAAATCCAAGGAATAAAAAAATAAATAAATAAATACATCTTTGATCCACACTCACTTGATAGGCCATTGTTTAGATTTAGCAAGGCAGCACTTTAATCCAGGAAATACTCCAGATCTGCCCTGGTTTGGATAGCCCAGACAACCCCAATCTCATCAGATCTTGGAAGCTAAGCAGGGCCGACCCTAGCAAGTACTTGGACAGGAAACCACCAAGGAATGGGACTCAGGAGCAGGTGAGCAAGCAATCTCTCTGAAACATCCAAGCCCCATTAGGGCTCACCAGAAGTCACCCATGACTTCCAGGCATGCATGCAAGGGGGCACACACATATTCACACAAAAAATTAAAAACTCCAGATCTCTTATATTGTTTATTTGACCATGTTATGCTACTTTTTAATGGGATGGATCCAAAAGCTGCTTTCTTTTAGCGTAGACTCTACAGATGGGTTAGTATCTGGCCCCAGCTCCTACGGCAGCCATCTTGTATTGGTGCCTACTCAATTTTTTCAAAGGCAGTTTTTTTCAAATAGAGTTTCAGTGAGGTTGAGGACTCATGATCTCGTGGATTCAGATTGTTTTTGGTATTGATGATGCTCCTTTCAAGCTATTTTTATGGGATGGATGCATAAATTGGTTTTCTATAGCATGTTTCTTCCATCCTCCAGTTATAATAATAATAATAATAATAATAAATTTTATATCCCGCCCTCCCCGCCGAAGCAGGCTCAGTTGAAGTGTGTTGGGGGATTTTTGCTAATCTCCCCCCCCCCCAGCATCTTATCGAGCTTATGAACATGCTTGTTCTGGAAGACAGGTAACATATGAGGACCAAGTAGAGAGACTACAGTGGGAGGGAAATGATCTTTGAATCTCTATGTGCTGCGTAACATGGTTTCAGCACTTAGTAGGGTTTTATTGCTCAACCCCAGAAGTGGTAGAATGTATAGACCCATACAGAAAATCAGAATAGCAGGATACAGAGCTTGCAGGGCACAAATCAGGCTCTAAAATATGGCAACAAGGATGGCGTAACCTTTCTCAAACATTTCAAAAGCAATTTTGAAATAGCAGAGGAATCATGGAATTTTAGAAGAGTTTTATGTCAGGTAATATATTTGATTTGCAGGCTCAGATCTCACAGAACATAGTCTTTGTGTAAATGTTTCGCTATGGCAAATTTTATCCATTGGTTCTGACAGACAGGCCATGTTGCTGTTAAGAGCACCTTGCATAAATGGATATGTTCAGTTACAGTGACAGCGCTTTTTGGGTATGCTAATCGTTTCCCTGCTTGGCTTCCATTGTGAGGTGATTGCCTGATGTGACAAGAGATAGAACATCTCATCATGTGATAAGTGAGGACGGCATTTCTCAAATGCAAGTTATTAAATGATAACCAATGTTATCACTATGATTAATATGTCATCCTTGCGATATATTAAATCTTCAAGCTGTGTGCCAAATTGCATGCTTTCTGAAGCAACTGGAGAAGTACCCATCCCTATGATGGGATGCACTCACTCTTTTCAGAGACCTGTTTGTAACTATGGGAGAAATGCAGTTGCTGACACCATAGACCATGGGGCAAAAGCTACTCTCCTTATTTCTGATACTCAGGGCATTTTTTTGTAGCAGGAACTCATTTGCATATTAGACCACATATCCATGATGTAACCAATTCCCCGACAGCTTACAGAGCTCTTGGTACAGGACCTACTGTAAGCTCCAGGAGGACTGGCTACATCAGGGGTGTGTGGCCTAATATGCAAAGGAGTTTCTGCTACAAAAAAGCCCTGCTTATTCCTGATACTGATGTCAGCAAATGAGAGGGGGAGATTTTACTCCTACCTAAAACGTTTAGTCAACACCAAATTCTGTTGTATGGGTTTGAATAAAGTCTTCACATGCAATATCCAATCATCCAGAAAGAGTCTGGGATGGCATCATTAATCGTCAGAGCAGAAGGTCACAGGCTAAAACAAAGCTAGGATATGATATGGGAAAAAAGTTAAGGTTTCTGATTAAAGAAGGCCAAAAGAAAACTCTGATAATGATTGGAAAGGACTTTTTTAGGAAAGACTTTTTCAGACAAGTACAATGATCCCAATCTAGCAAATGTGTGTCCTGAATAAGTCAGTCCTGTTAAAAGCAGTGAGGCTTATGTTGATTACTATAAGCCTCATTGATTTCATTGGGACTTAGTCAAAACCTTTAGTTGGATCAGGGCCAAAATATTAATAGAAAAAGAACACAGTCTAATGATTTCTATAAAAAGGGGATGCCAATGATTTATTTCTGGACGTAAGTAACACTAAGTTCCACAAAAGGGGTTTTGATGACTTGTCCTTTTGTTGGAATTTACTTAGAAAAAGTACCTGACTCCATGCTGCTGTTCCTTTTCACAGAAGCTAATCTGCACCTAACACATTTGCATAATAAACAATGCTATGGCTCACCAAATGGAACCGGAGAAAAAAGAGGCTTTGTTGATGCAGGGGGGCAATATGGGCCTCCACAAAGGGCATCTTGTCTTAGTACCACATGGTGCTTTAGATACTGGGTGAGCTCTTTGAAGATCACAAATGCAAAATGCAACATCAACACATTTCTCCATAATGCTTTAAAAATTCTTTTGCAATGTCATTTTAAATACACTCGTGTTGCACTTGTAAACACCACCAGCCCCCCGCCAAAAAAAAAAAGAACTTCAGAATGTGGCTCAGGCAATTTAGGAGAGATTATTGCGCATTTGAATGGTCCAGATCTATGGATACAACAGAAGTTCCCCCTCTTCTTCTGGAAGTTTGAAAATGACATAAGCATTTATAAACACACATCAGAATAACCAGAGTTCTACAGCTCAAGATGGTTACTTGCAACTGATAAATGAACAGCCTTCCTTACTTCCACAATTCCAGACTTCCATGACTGCCCCACACACTCTATTCTAATTCTACTTATACTCTCAGATTGGTCCCAATTAACTTGTCCTCTCTATTTGTATTTTGGGAAAAAAAATCCATCCTCCTTGCTTTATTGTTCTTGCTTTTCTAATATGTCCCAGTTTGTATCAACCTTTGTTATTTCTTCTTCTCTCCCCCCCTTCCCTTGAGCTGCTACCATTTCTTTTTTGGGTTGGAAAAAGGGGCTATTTTTCCCTTCCCCTCAGTCAATCTTGGGCCTCATGGAACTGTGCAAATCATGTGATTTGTTTTCACATGGTGTGCGGGTGAGGCCTGAGTGACTGAAAGGGGCATCCAGAAGAGATCTTCTATGATGTCTCTTAGCAGCCATGCACCACTCTAGGATTTAGTCAAAAAATATGTAATGTACACTATGAATGGACTGCAATTATAAACTGTATTAGTATCAATAATTATGAGCATATATATACAAAAACATTCATCAAAACACAAGCATATGTTGTCAGTGTCATAAATTGGTTGCAATCTTAAACCTCAATGGTCTTTACAACATCAAAATGTAAGAGAGTTGTCCATTTTGATGTTGTGAAGATCATTGACCTCTAGCAAGTGCAGAGCAACACCACTTTCTTCTAGTGGACAGCTCCCTGTCAAAGTGAAATTGACAAGAAGGGGACCTGACAAAGAATTCTTCTGAAGAAGATACTGATGTCCATAACGGGAACTGACAAAGGGACTTGTTAAGACTAGAAATTGTAAATCAACAACTAAACATAGAGACCAGACTTTGAAGAATACCATCTTTATTTAACAGCTAAAATGTTCTGGATAAATTCCTTGCTGAAGGATCCGTTGAGGCTGCAGCGTTTCCACTCTCTACATAACATAGATTACAGATGTAAGGCTGATGTCAACGTTTGTGCACTCTTTGTGAATGGGTGGAAAGGGTTTAAGGTTGCAATTGATGTATGGCACTGACAACATATGTTTGTGTTTTGTTGAATTTATATATATGCTCATAATTATCAATATTAATACAGTTTTATAATTGCAGTCCACTCATAGTTTGCATTACTTATTTTTTGGCTATACTACACTGTTAGCCCTTTGTAATTTACCCACTCTAGGGTTTAAGCAGTTTGCCCAGTAACAGCTCAAGAGCAGAGAAGTTTGTGAAGACTATCCCCCCCCCTTCTAATATTTTATATAGGACTGCCAGACCCAGCTAGGCAACAAGCCAAATTGGTGGTGGGAGGAGGAGGATATGGCTGGTAGCATCAGTTCTGGATTCCTCTCAGAAGTTTCCCCAGCTTTCCTGTCTAGAATTGCTGAAGACTCTATGATGAAAGTAGAGCAAGGGTTATAAGTGTAGAGGCTGTAAGAAGAATAAAACTTTATATGAAGTATCCTGTCTTGCGTTGTCTCCTTTTCTGCATAAAAGCACTTGGAGGCAAGATTGCCAAAATGCATTAGAAAGTTTTTTTAAAACAAAAAACAAGATAGATCTGTTTCCTGGACTCTTCGCACTTTCCCTGTGGCCACATAACAGCAGCCAGGATCTTCCATTTAAAACTTCAGACCCTACCTGAAGGTTGGCAAATCCAGTGCCCTTCTATCACATTTAAACTGGTTTTGTAGTCATCTTTTCCTCACAAAAATCTATAATTCCTTGTGTGAATTTGTGGGCGGCCAACCTACAAGTGAGGACTAAAGTTCTCCTGGAATTACAACTGATTTTCAGACTTCAGAGATCAGTTTCCCTGGAGAAAATTGCAGCTTTGGAGGCTGCCTTGTATGGTATCACATCCCTCACAAGTACCTTTCTTTTCCCAAGTGCCACCCTTCCCATGCTCTGTCCCTAAATTTCCAGGAATTATCCAGCTCAAAGCTATACTAATGGATAGAAGGAAGTACTTCACCCAAAGGGTGGTTAACAAGTGGAATTCACTGCCACAGGAGGCGGTGGTGGCTACAAGCATAGCCAGTTTCAAGAGGGAGTTAGATAAAAATATGGAGCAGAGGTCCATCAGTGGCTATTAGCCACAGTGTGTGTGTGTGTGTGTGTGTATATATATATATATGGCCACTGTGTGACAGAGTGTTGGACTGGATGGGCCACTGGCCTGATCCAGCATGGCTTCTCTTATGTTCTTAGGTTCTGGCAACTGTATTGGGGAAGAGGTACCAGGCACCTGTGAAAGAGATTTCCCAACAGTCTTAGAAATCCTAGGATTCTTTGGGGGATGCCACGATAGTGAAGAACTGAAGTAAATTATATGCCTTCAGTTCTTGGGAGAAATTAGCAACTGAGTTCTGGCATTGTTAGTTCTACCTCTGCAGGTTTACTATCTTCTCTTGCAGGGAGCTTTTTTTTTTTTTAAATAAAAACCTTCTGTGCACTGCTGTGATGATTCAAGACAAATTTGTTCAGAGTATGGAATATAAAGAAAACCAAATCTGCAAATGCAGAGAAATGTATAAATGAATTATGACATTTCCCCACTTAGGTGCTCTTATTCCATGGCCTTGTCCTGCAGTTTGCTTTGTGACCAATTTATTAGGCAAGAAAAGAAGATGGAACAAAATTTAATTTTGCAGCTACATTGGGTAGGTAAGATACTTTGTGTTTGAAGCAGAAATAGTCTGTGTTGTGTTATTGCTACAAGGCTTTGTTGAGCTGTTTTTGGTATCTCATGGATTACTTGCAAAGACACATTTAGGTAATTTTCCATCTGCTATAAATGGCCCTGAAAGATTCAGCAGCTCAAATCTCATCTTTAGTTGTTTTTCCTTTTTGTGCCCATAAATCATTTTATGTAGTTCAGTTGTCCATATCTGCTTAATTTGCTGCTACTTCCTTAGAAAAATAACATCTGATTGAATGTTTCATTCCGAGGGCTGGAGCGCTCCCTGCTGCACTCTCCACTCAAACATCAGAATCAGTGTTTATTTGTTTTTAGACATTTCCATACCACTGAATGATCAGGGAGCACCAAATGCAAAAGTATTGTTGAATCTCAACAGGTATGAACTTCATCCATGATTGGATACAAAACCGCTAGGATCTGGTGTGAGCTCCTCTGGGCCTCACAAAGGAATAGTGTGTATGTATTGTGCCCTCAAGTTGCTCCAACTTATGACAACCCTATGAATTAATGTCCTCCAAAATGTCCTGTCCTTAACAACCTTGCTCAGATCTTGCAAATGGAGAGTCGTGGCTTCTTTCATAGAGTCAATCCATCTCTTGTTGTTTTCTGCCGCCTTCAACTTTTTTTTTAGCATAACGGTGTTCTCCACTTACTCCTGTCTTCTCATAGTGTGACCAAAGGATGATAGCCTAAGTTTAGTCATTTTAGCTTCTAGCGAGAGTTTGGGATTGATTTGATCTAGAACTCACTTATTTGTCTTTTTAGCAATCCACGATATCCATAAAACTCTCCTTCACCACCACAGTTCAAATGAATCCATTTTCTTCCTGTCAGCTTTCTTCGTTGTCCAAATTTCACTCCCATACATAGTAATGGGGAATACTATGACATGAATGAGCTTTGTTGCTGATGACACACTCTTACACTTAAGGATCTTTCCTAGCTCCTTCATGGCTGCCCTTCCCAGTTTTAATCTTCTTCTGATTTCTTGGGTGCAGTCTCCCTTTTGGTTGATGATGGATCCAACTAATAGAAAATCTTGAACAAGTTCTGTTTCTTCATCATCAGCCTTAAAGTTGTGCAATTCCCTAACGGTCTTTACTTTTGTCTTCTTGATTTTCTGCTGGAATCCTGTTTTGGCACTTTCTGCTTTAAACTTTGTTGCTAGTCATTTCAGGTCTTCACTATGTTGTGCCAGTAATATAGTGTCATCTGCATATCTCAAACTGTTAATGTTCCTCCCACCAATTTTCACTCCATCTAATCCATCTTTATTTATGATGTGTTCTGCACATAGATTGAACAGATAGGGAGATAAAATATATCCTTGTTTGGCACCTTTGCCTGTTGGAAAGCATTCTGTTTCTCCATAGTCTGTCCTAACAGTAGCCTCTTGTACAGAGTACAGGCTGTGCATCGAAACAACCATAACTTAGCTGTAATTTATGAAACACAAACTGCTATTCTGAAATTCTCTTGTATGCTCCAGTAAGCCATATACATTTGCACTTTGGTTTGCGCTGTTTCTTCTGTTTCTGAATAAAGCTTGAATATATGGTATTTTTGTTCCATTTATTGTAACAGTCTTTGTTATAAGAAAAGAATAGTAGCATATAATAAAAATGTAACAATGACTAAAGTGAAATACTAAAATTGTTGATAGCTGAAACACATTTATTTAAAATAGCAACATATAATAAATGTGTATCAACTGCCTAGAATTTTAGTATGTCATTGTATTTATTCGGGAAGAGTAGCAGTTTGGGCAGCAACGTGCTCCATTTGTAGGAACCACCTGGAGTTTTGGAGTTGTAACTGTGAAAATATACAATGTTATCCAAGCAACCTGGCTTGAACATGGCAGGAAGGGGGCATGGACTTGTTTGTGTACAATTCTGAATAATTGTAATCTAAGATTGCTTTCAAGTGGTCTTTTAAACCTATTTTGACTTCTTAAGGCAAATAGATTTTTAAGTTTCACATACCTAAAGGACAAAGAACAACAACAAAAAGAATCAAAGCAGGTTTAAGACTTCATTTGGTACAGAAAGACAGTGTTTTATCTTTAAGGTGAATGAAACTTAAAAAAAAAAAGAAAATCTGTTTGCCTTCCAAAAAAAGTTTAAAGGGGCCAGCGAAGGCATGTTTTAATCATTTTCTTATGTCTTTATAGTTTAACTCTGGTTTTAATTGCTTTAATTATCTTTGGGGATCTTAGGGGGGATAATTTTAATGGTTTTAAAACCTAATTTTATTGTGCATGCTTTAATTTGACATATTTGAGGTGTATGAAACTTTTAAAAAACTTTTAAACCTTTTTAAAAATCTGTTTGCCTTCAAAAAAGTTTAAAGGGACCTAAGAAAATATGTTTTAATTGTTGTCCTTATATCTTTATAGTTTAATTGCTTTTATGATCTCTGTTTTTAAGTGGTTTTAAAATCTAATTTCATTGTGTTTTAATTTGATAACCACTTTGGTGACCCTTTATGGGAAAAAGGCATGATATAAATTTTGTAAAATAATAAAATGAATATTATAGAGCTGAAAATGTTACAGAAAAAGATAACTGGATTGAGGATTTAGAAGAGTGCCTTGCCTAGGAGAAAAGGCTAAAAAGATTGAGGTTTTATATTTTATGACTAAATGTGAATAAGGGAGGACAGTATGTGGGTTTTGTTCATGTTTATGCATGATGCCATCAAAGTGGATAGAAAGAAATCATTCACCATTTAAAAAAAATTCTAAAACCTGGGGTCACTTGAAGTTGACTGACAGAAGGATCAGACAAAAGAATTTTTCATACTATAAATGACTTAGGAAATATGGAATTCATAACCACAATCTGTACAGATGCCCATCACCTCAAATGACTCCTTAAAAAGCTTGGATAAATTAATGGAAGATAGATCTATCAATTATTATCTCTGTTAGCTAAATGTTTTCCCATGTATCTCCAAAGAAATCAGTGATCATCTTGGCATTGAGATCTGTGTGGCGCATGCTGCCCATATGATTAGCAATAGCATGGTCTGAAAATTCAAGTTACCTCAGGCCCTGAATGCTACTTGGTATGCAAATTACCATAAATTTTCAGCCCCAAAGTCAGTCTCCTGGGCCAAGGATGTTCTCCTCAGCGCTGGTTCAGCTTCCTTGGCTGGTCATCACTCAATGCTGAACCCATTGCTAAGCAACAAAACTCTTGTGAGACCTAGAAAACCTTGCAAGGTGGGAAGGAGGTGAAAAGAGGGTTGCCAAGCCTCAGCCAGCCAGCCCTAGGAGTACTTCCTTTTTTATCAGAAGTGATGACAATACACCACCAATTCCCAATTGCCCCCCCACCCTTCCTGGCAGTGCTTCATGAAAAATTGAATTTTTGATACATGTCCAACCAAAATTTAATTTCTAACAAACCTTTTAGTTAAATGGTATGGACCATTGCTTAAAATTCTGAAACCGCAAAACATTAGTTTTTTGACAATGACCAAGATTAAAAATCAGCAAACAAGCACCTGAGAACCTGGACATATATCTTGAAACCATTCAAAAAGGTCAGTACCAAAGACAAATTATGAAATAAGATTCATTTAGAATATTTTCTATGCTGCTTTCCTCCGATCATGGGATTCAAGGTGAAAATAATTAATAAAACATAATAATTAACCAATGCATTTAGCATCATTAGCATAAAACAGATTAAAACAAACTATGAGCATCAGAACAGCCATATTGTCACAAAGTGGGTGACAACAGGAAACAAAAAAAGAGGGGAAAGACTAACATTACGAAAGCCCTGGCGAACAAGAGAGGCTTTCCAGGCACCTAGAAGACAGCAAGGAAGGTGCCCAGTAGGTTCCCTGTGGTGGGAGTTCCATAAATGAGTGTGGCAGTTACTTTAAAATGAAGGGAGTGAAAAATTATATAATATGGAGTAGGAAGTATGTAATTTTCTTCGCTTCTGTTTTTTCCCCTACAACATTGTAGAAGCTGTTCAGTTTGGGGAACATTTCTTTCTCATATAATTTATTCCCCATTCCGCCCCCCCCTCGTGCCAGTCAATGGTTATACAAAAACAAAAAAGGTTCAAGAAATCCTTTTTTCTATATAAGAAAAATAGAATAAGAAACTGAAATGATGGAATATAGAAAAGAAGAAAAGATACTGCTATATGCAAAATAATATACATCGAGTAAAATAACCCCAAATTATATGTGCAAAGTGTTGGAATCTTATTTAGCTATTATTTCTCTCTCTCTCTCTCTCTCCTCTTTTTAAAAAAAAAAAAAAAAAAGAACTTAGAGTTGTTATGTTACAAACATGAGCCCATCCAAATGGTAGGGCATGTTTGGGATACAGAAAATTGTTTCCTTGGCTTTTTAAAGTGTGTGTGTATATGTGTATGTGTGTGCGTATATAATAAAGCAGAATTTTTTTAAATGGTCATCATTGTCCCCTGCAGAGCCACATAATAAGTTCAAAAGAATCCTCACACTTTTAATGGCTGATGGCATTAAAAAGAAGATAAGTTATTTCAGTCTAAGCCTCTTGAAATGGAAGGGTTAACTCTACATAGGAATCCATGTCTAAAAATGGGCATAGTTTCTGAGATCAGCTATTTTGGTCTACGATAGAACAGGTAGATTTGAGTCCAGTAGGATACAAAGAGACCAACAAGATTTTGAGAGCTTTAGCTTTTGAGTGTCAAAGCTAGAATGGGCACGAACTAGCTCATGAAGTAAAGTTCGTAATCAATCTTGGCTGGTTTTGTAGTTCACAAAGTGATGTTTGTGGAAGGGTGCCTAGCATGAACATTTCACAAACTTTGGTGTTCTTTGTGGTGGTTTGTGAATGGATACATTTCAAGACGTGTGAATTAAACAAAACTTCAAAGCAACCAGTGGGGGGGACAGAATTCTCCAGCCTTGGGTACACCTCCAAAGCTGAACAGGCACTGCTGGCAGCCAGTAACAGAGTTCCCATTCTGCTTTATGGGATCCATTCAATTCAACTATGGGATCAGAATACTATCTATTTGCTCAGCTCAGCTCCACAGCCTGTCTTGTCTCGGCTGTTCACAGTAATGCAGAGAGGCAGAGAACTTGTTAGACTAGCAGAACACATTTGTTAGACCAGCAGAACACATTCCCTCCTGATTGTGAACTGTTCCCCCCTGCTGGGGTTTGGGTGTTTGGTAGACTTGGCTCTGAGCCATCCCATCTTTCTGCTCACACTGATTAGAGGGGCTTAGCTATTGTGTGCCTTGGCTGAGTATCCACATTTTGATTCTAAACTCCTCTCTCCTGCAGGGAGAAGTGGAGATGGAGCAGGAGGACCCTCCAAGAAATAGTCCCTTCACTCAGACTGCTGAGGATGAGATATCAAGCCAGGCCATAATTCAAGAGGATATAGAGCTTATTGAGGAATTTGGTACAATAGTATGTGGGGCTAGGGAAACTTAGCCTACCAGTGGTACTAAATCAAAGAACAGACACATTCCTTACTCTAATTAATATAGCAACAACAACCAAGCATTCAGCAGAGATACTCCAAATTGGAGCAGGAGTTACTCTTTGAGCTAAAATTGTACACATGGGAAAATGGGGAATAGGAGAGAGGATAAGTTAAAGCAGTTGAAGCAGAGGTATCTAGTCTTCCAGATGTGAATGTAAAGAGCAGAGAGGAGCAAACTGCCCTACCCCTCATAGTCTGTGAAGAATTCAGATGAAAGGAGGAGGAATTCAGTGCATGTTGGTAGTACTGTTGCAGGTCAGTTGATATCCAGGATCAGACTACAATTACTGGCAGACTAATTATACTGTTTGGGGCTCATTGCATAAAATGGGTTCTTTTCAAGAAACAGAAGATTACAACAGAGGATAAAGTAATACTTGAGAGTAAGGCAGCTTATATCAAGAGAACACCAGGGAAAGCCAACAGGAGGGAAATTTTTGATCAAACTATAATAGAGGATTACAAAACTGGAGACATGAAACTGAGTTATGTATTCAGTGAAAGCTTTGGAAATAATGGGGAGATTTGAATTGGAGGTTCCAGACTGTCACAGGACATTTAACACTGAATTGTGTTAATGGACAGTATGTATATCATGTAAAAGACAATACAGGAAGAGACGTCTTCTAGAGTGGCATGGTTTAATAGCTGTCATCCTGTGGCACTCCCAGATTTCTCCCCAAAAGGCGTCTTTGGAAACATTTGCTGCAGCCGTTGTCCCAAGGTTATTCTTTGTGAGACACAAAACATGAAAGTTGTTCCCCAAGTTCTGTGTCTGCCTTGTGGGACTTGATCATGACGTACATTCAGACTGGGGATGCAGTTGAAAGTGGAGGGAGGCTGGAAACAATGGTGTTCTCCAGGGATCTATCTTGCCTTCCATACTGTTTAACATCTACATGGAACTTCTGGGAGACATCATACGGGGATTTGGACTAAGGAGACAACCATATATGGATGAAACACAGATAAATTTCTTAACCGCTGAGTCAGCAGGGGCTGTCAAATTCCTGAACAGATGCCTAGAAAATGAACAGATGCCTGGAAAAGGTAATGGGATGGATGAAGGCCAATAAACTGAAACTCTTCCAGGATGGGTTTTAATAGAATGTTAATTGTTAATAACTTTTTGGGAATTGTGTTTTTTATTATGTTTTCCATGGTAAGCTACCTCAAAGCAGGCTTTCCAGAGACATGGCCTAGAAATCCTCTCAATAAATTAAAAAAAAACATACATACTCTCCCCATATAGAAGATGCGGAGGCTTTTGTAATATTTAAAGAGAACACAGTATCTATGGAGTGTGACTCCTCTGCCTCGCCTACTGCTGCAGCTCCAAATGCCTCCTGTTCCTGGGAGCAAGATCCTAGAAATAGCATGTAGGAGAGTGGCAACTCTGCTGTGGGAGGGAGGAATAAATGAAAATGCTCTTCCTCCTATCCACAGAAATCTTCTGTGGGATCCAACCTGATCACTTTCATTCCCCTATTCAAACACCAAAAAATCTTGTTGCACCTCAAGAACTAATGTATGTGTTGCGGCTTAAGGTTTTGTGATCCAGATCCTAGATTCTATGTGGTTCAGAAGAAGGTTCCTCCGTTGTTTCCAGTGGAGGGGGAAAGGCATTTAAAAGAAATAAAGCTCCCTTTAAATACCTTCTCCAAGCCACGAGTGAACTCTGAAGTGTGTGTGCACACAAAAGCTTATACCTTGAATAAAACATTATTGGTCTTAAAAGTGCCACTGGACATAAACTTTGTTTTGCCACTTTGGAGTTTACTTGCAGTTTGGAAAAATTAAAGGGACCATGGTCTTTCCCCCCTCCATCGGAAACAATGGAGGATGGGACACATAGAATTGGTTCAATCTTTCTGAAACTTGGGGGACTTTTTGAAAAGAGTCACCAGCAGCTATGTTGCAAATTTGGTGCCTCCTACCTCAAAAAAACCCAGCTCGCCCAGCACCAGATACCTCCAGCTCAATTCTCCATTATACTCTCTGGGAACCATTGACTATAATGGTCCCCATAGGGTATAATGGAGAACTTGCCACTTGGAGTTCATTTGCAGCATGGCTTGCAAAAAGCTGTGCCATGAGTAAACTCTGAAGCAGCAGGAAGGTGTTTGAAGGGAAGACAATCCTTTTAAACAGCAGCTCTTGGTTGGGATATTGTGGGGGGTGGGGGAGGCCATTTTCAGATAGCCAAATCAGCAGCCTACTTGGTAACTGGCTGAGAGAATACCCAATAAATACTGATAAGAGAAGACAAAATGGGACAAAAGCCATTAGAAAGTTTTTGAGTGGCTGAACAGTAGGTATGCACCAGAACCTTTGAAAATGGAAGCGCAGTCCTTGAACTTGAAAAGTTCTCTCATTAAAGTTCTTCATCCCTTGAAGCAGGATTGTTAATACAAGGTAAATGTACCTATTTGGGGATGGGAGGGAAGAGCAATGCCGTAGCTCTTGACTTCCTCCAGAAATTAGATGCTGTGGTCATCGGGAATAAAATCCAACACTGTGAGACAAGTTGCTAAAAGTTGTTTCTAGTTGCTCCAATATTGAGCAAAGTAAGCACAAGTTGTAAGTAACAGGGCTATTCTATTTGGCAAGTTGGTAGAGGTTATTAAGAAAGAAGAGAGTAAATTTAAAAAGTTAATCTCTTTAGTGTAGGCTTAGTAGCATTAATGGCACCCCCTATAGCTAAACGTTGGTCACGCTATTAGGCTGTAATGCAAGAGATTGTAAATCTTCTGCACTGCTGCCTGCCTTGCCAATGGTTTGTTTCTCTTTCCTCCTCTAGCTCAGCAGAAGCTTGGCCCTTTGCTTTCTACAGGGCTGCCTGGCTGGGGGAAATGCTGCCTGATGAATGTGTAGGAGAAATGCTGCCTCACGGAGGATTTTGGTTTGATTGCTAGAATGCTTTGGAATTTCATATAAAGTGGAGTTTGACGTGATAGCCTTTGGCTTTAGTTGGACAGGAATTCTGCTTTCAATGATTTTTCAGTAGTAAATCAACATTTATGTAATGCTATACTTGGGCTGAGGTCACATGAGCAGTTTGATCCAATATCGTTGCAGTACCCTTGCATATTTAAAGAGCACAGTGACATTTGTCTTCTGTGCCCCAGTCATTGCCACCCGGTGCTGTCCTGTCTTCAAAGCAGAGTTAATGGACACCGGGGAAAGTCCAGTCTTTAGGGATGCCAGTCCTTTCACCCTGCATTTCCAGCTGTCTGAACTCCTCTCTTGCGAGGTCTGAACCTTCACTTCCATTTCCACCTCCTTTCCCTTCCTTTTGGATCAGGTAGCAAAGTGCACAAAAGTGCACAATTGCCCCTGGCATTGTCAATCACCGTGGCAAAGTTGTTGTTCTGGATCGAGAGTCCCCAAGGGAGTTGTTTTTGAGTGACAACCCCCCCTCCCCCAAACCCCCTCTTCTCCTGTATCTGATTCATACAAGGGTAAATGTACCAAAGTCAATGGGACTATGCACTTTACCTCTCCCCCCCATGTCAATGGGGCTATGCACTTTACCTCTCCCCCCCCCCACAAGCATAGCCAGCTTTAAGAGGGGATTGGATAAAAATATGGAACAGAGGTCCAGCAGTGGGTATTAGCCACAGTATATATTTATGTGTATGTGTGTGTGTGTGTATACACACACACACATATTGGCCACTGTGTGACACAGAGTGTTGGACTGGATGGGTCATTGGCCTGATCCAACATGGCTTCTCTTATGTTCATGTATTCCAAGGAATAGAGGCAAAGGGAAGGAGGCTGAGAGAGACTGAAGTACTTGGCAGAGGGATTGTGGAGCTGTCAAAAGAAGCTGGAGCAAAAGAAGCATGCGGATGGATGAAAGATGCACCCAAGAAAAGGATGCAACAACAATCTGAATAATGAACTATGGGGTGAGGACATGGTGCAGTCAGTTCAGGGTGGAATGTCTAATGAAAACTTCCCATCAATGTTCCCTCTAAGCTGAGTTAGTGTGAGCTAGCTCAGTTTTTTATCCTCCAGCTCACACATGTTTGTCTTAGCTCAGGAAAAATGGCCCTAGAGCAAGCCAATTTATGCAGTAGCTCACAACTTTAATGCCAGTTGCTCACAAAGTAGAATTTTTGCTCACAAGACTTCATGGCTTACAGGGAGTATTGCTTCCCATTACAAAATAAAATGGTGTACTTAGAGGTGTGACCAGATCACACCAAGCCTGAAGTGTGACTGCAGCCCTGAGCCTTCTTTGGCTTTTGGCCATCCTCATATTTCTATATGGGCATTTTCGCACTGACCTTACTCGGGAGCGACGTCCCTCTTCACCGCGCAGCGTCTGCGCGGATTTCGCACTAATTGCTCCGCAGAACCCGGAAGAGCCGCAAAGTCCCGCGGCTTTTGGATCGCAAATGTAAACTGGTACATTTGCGACGCAAAAGCCGCGGGACTTTGCAGCTCTTCTGGGTTCTGCGGAGCAATTAGTGCGAAATCCGCGCAGACGCTGCGCAGTGAAGAGGGACGTCGCTCCCGAGTAAGGTCAGTGCGAAAACGCTCTATATCTTTTTTGCATCTGTCAAGCTTTAGGTAATGTTTAATACAACATCAAATCATTACATTAATGAGAAAAACAACATAAACCATAGCTTGGCCTGCCTTCTTTCTTGGCAAAGAATGTTCACTACATCATGTGTCTTTGTAGCTTAGCCAGTCATCATGACAGTCAATATATCCACTTTTACAATCCAGCCATAACTTTGTTTACTCAGAAGTGTCATTGATATTAATGGAACTTTTTTCCAATTAAGTGTGGTTAGAACTATAGCCTTGGATTGCGCAAAAATCTGTATCTACAGGATTTATCATTATATTATATTAGCGTATATTAGTTTATAAAGGTATTTGAGAAATATAGCATAATTTCAAGACAGTTCAACTATCAGCATAATTAAACACTTCTGACCAGCTATGACGAAAAATTCTAACTCTGTAAGTCAGCCCTCTCTGACTTTTGAGAAAGAAATATAAAAGATCTAAATCTGATGTCTGGTTTGTCCAATGGTCTGGTCAGATTGTGGGCATCAGGTGATTACTTAAATTGGTAGTACACCAAAATATTTTGTGCTTCATTGTGGCTAAAAAGAAAAAACTAACAATAACAGGAAATGTACTTTCATTAGCAGAAGTGCCAGTATCCATGCCTATTGATATGGCTGCCATCAATAAGAAATTGCTTTGATCTTTGGGCCAAGGTTTGGATGCTCTGCCATCTGGGTGGGACTGGCCCTGCTTTCAACATCAAAATAGAAAGAGGTTGATTGTAATTGAACTCATGGCGATAACATAGGATTTTCAGAACAAGAGACATTCAGAGGTGGATTGCCATTGTCTGCCTTCACAGCTGCTTACAGATGGGTGGTTAAAGCTGCCCAAGGGATGGCAGGCAGGTCGATCTAAAAAGCACGTCTACATGTACACATCTGCCTGCCATCCCACCCTCTAGCCATTCCTGGCTTACTGGGAGTTGGCTCGAAAAGGCACCACTTTGAAAGTGGCCAGGAAGCATTTGGAGAGTGCACGGGGAGCTTCATATGGGGCACGTGAGCACTCCAGATGCTCCCTGGGGCACCCAGAGCCTGTCGCTCTTCCATGGGCTGTCAGGACACTCCCAGTTGCTCCTTTTCATGCTGGCTCACTTCCAGGTCAGCTTGATGCTGTCCTGAGCTGGCCACCTGTTAGTGGCCCACATCATGACCCTGGAATTCCTTGGTGGTCTCCCATCTAAATACTAGCCAGGGCTGACCCTGTTAGCTTCTGAATCTGACAAGATCAGGTTAACCTAGGCCATCCATGTCAAGGCCATACACCTATTCTATACCAAGTTTGTGATCCTGAATCAAGAACAACTCATCTTTTAGTCATCAGAATTCCATTTTGCTTTGTCATCAAAATTAACTCCATTCAATAAAGTTTTGTTTTGCCTTGGAGAAACTTCCAGAAACACAGAGAGACACATCCATGTGTCCCAAGTAATTCTCTGAACAAGAGTGTCTGTTAAATATGTCATAAGCCCTGTGCCAATTTCTGTCTTAGAAAGTTTTAGGTGAAAGCATTGAGTGCTTACTTCAGAAAGAAAAGGACACCATGAGCACAAAACAGAAACATTCAACTCATGTCTCCCATATATGTCACATGCCATTGAAGCCAAAGGGTTCATTTGGTTGTTCTAGCTAAAAATGTCAAAATCTGATCTTGTGTCAGTCAGTGACTTGACAGCAGATGTTGTAACTAATTTGAAGACACCTAACTAAATGAGAATGCTGTAAGGTGGCATCAATTTTTCATGCTAATGCACTTCCATGCATTTAAATAGGCTCTCTTGCCATTCAGCCACTATACTTAGCAAAACAGGGCTGAATACAACTAACAATCTAAAGGTTAAAAAGATACCACTAAAAGGATACTAGTGGCAAGAAAAGAAACTTAATAGATAAAACACCTTCATTTGAACAATTAATTTATGGCATAGTCTATGGGTGCCTTTACATGTCCTAAATAATGCAGTTTCAGTCCACTTCAGCAACCGTTTGCAAGTGGATTTTGCTATTTCGCACAGTAAAATCCAATTGCAAAGCTCATTGGAAGTGGATTTAAAGTGTGTTTTTTAGTGTGTGTGAAAGTGCCCTGTGTTTCAGATGTGAACACTGAGTACCCATAGAAAGGTATTCTTGGTCACTACTCCCCAGACTGTAAACTGCGATTGAATTCAAAGTTCCCAGATTCCACTTACATGAACAATTGATTTACAGAAGTTGTGGTTGATTTCATTTTCAGACCCAACGTGGGTCTGCAAGAAATATGTGACAGATTTGTATTTGACTGGTCATCATGACGCTGTATGTATCCAGTGTGCATGTCCACATATAAGGAAAATGTTGCCTTCAGACTTCTCACTGGTCACACTGAAAGAAGAAACCTACTGCAGCACTGAACAGTCACATATTTCCCTGTGCTGACGTGCTAGGTGTGATGTGCTAGTTATGCTTATTCAGTCACAGCGTATGCTGACATATTAATGTTCCATTTGATGTAGTTTACAGCAAGACAAGCCCACTCCAGATGACAACTGTAATACATCAAACAGAACACTGGGCTGAGAAATCTGCTTCAGGTGGATATGAAATTATACATATGGTTGTATCCAAAGATGTCCTGCCATGCCTCCCATTCATAAAGTTGGATCAAGACAACTTTTTTGCTAAGTCTTGC
The DNA here is from genome assembly GCF_032191835.1 of Heteronotia binoei. Taxonomy (NCBI): domain Eukaryota; kingdom Metazoa; phylum Chordata; class Lepidosauria; order Squamata; family Gekkonidae; genus Heteronotia; species Heteronotia binoei. The sequence goes on from NC_083228.1 coordinate 32,383,508, forward strand.
CCAATTCCTTTCCTTACTGCAGTCTCCATCCCACATGGCTTTTATCCTTGGAAGTCTCATGATCCCTAGCATAGCCTTTTGGTGGTGATAGGTAGGTACCTCCTCCTTCCTTTTTCATCAATAGGAAACCTCCAGAATATTTTTTCATCTTGTGCCTTCTGTGAGAAAATAAAATCCCAAGGTATTCTGCTTGCACCAGAATGTTATCAGAATGGACCTTGAGCCCACATGTTATGCCACTCATGCAAGCTTTTGGGGGAACATCAATATTTTATTTCTGTTCATTGTTCTTCTAATCCAGACTTTAGAAATTTTACAGGTCAAAAGAGTGGATTACCAAAACCCATTCTGGCTCAACTGTGGGGAGACATGGATCCAGTTGGATCCAGCTGGCTTCCAGAATGCTCTACAGGATCCAACACCCACTGACAGCTCATTAGATGTGCTGACAGAAGATTGGTATAACCATCTCTCAGAAGCTATTGACAGGATTGCCGCTCCCCCCCACCTCCCTGACATCCTCTTCTCCCTTACCATCCTCTGAAGTCTGCTCTGCTACCTAGTCTTAAATAGGTACACACATGGCCTGGCCGGACATGGCCCAGCCCAGCCCAACAAGGTCTCATTTATGTCAGATGCGGCCCTCATGAGTTCGACACCCCTGATCTATAGTAAGCTTTCTTTGTGGCAGGGAAGGCTGTAAAGAAAGATTAGTAAGCAGATTCCATTGCATCCACAAGCTCTTGCCCAGCTCAGTTGTTTAGGGTAATCAGATCTCTTATACCCCTGTCAAGGAACTCACAAAATTTTAGTGATTTGACCATTAGCTGTGAGACTTTTGTGAGGTTTTTTTTTTTTTGTTGTTTTGTTTTTTTGTTTTTTTTTTAGCAGAGAAAGACTTGTTGCTCCTTTGTACCCTTGCCAATGTGAACTATGCCAATGTTGCTGGCTGGTTAAGGCCAGTGTGGGGAAAGTATGATCTCCCCTGGATAATGATGATGATATTGGATTTATATCCTGCTCTCCACTCCACTCAGAGTGGCTCATAATCTCCTTTATCTTCCTCCCCGACAACAGACACCCTGTGGGGTGGGGCTGAGAGAGCTCTCACAGCAGCTCTTGCCAGAGCTATGGGCAACTCCTACCAGAGCTATGGCTGACCCAAGGCCATTCCAGCAGGTGCAAGTGGAGGAGTGGGGAATCAAACCTGGTTCTTCCAGATAAGAGTCCTCGCACTTAACCACTACACCAAACTGGCTTTCACACCAAACTGGAAGGGATTATCCATCTGTTCTGAGCTCAGTCTGTTCCTGAGTTCAGGGATCTTCCTGGGAACACTGAAGGAGGTAGTGGTGAGGCTGCTGTTGGGGGAAAAAAATCTCTAGATCCTTTTGATCTACCAACTAGTTTCTAATATGCCATTTCTGGGTAAAGTAGTTGAGTGGGTAGTGGCAGAACAGCTGCAGTCTTCTTCCCTATATTTCCCTCAGAGAGCATTACATTCATCTGGTAACAACCTATTGGTAATCCCTGGCCCCAAAGCAGTCCAGCTGTCCTTGGTCAGGAACGGAGCCTTTTCAGCTCTGGCCCCAGCCCGATGGAACTTTCTGTCTAATGAGATTTTGGCCCTGCAACTCTTGGTCCAGTTCTGCAGGCCCTGTAAGACCAAAATGTTCCACCAGGCATATGGTTGAGGACAGTGACAGCTAGAGAGATCAGCTGGCCTCCCTCCAATTTAGTGTTGGGCTGCAAAGTTCTCTCTGCTGACTGACTCCCAGCTGCCCACCTGTGATAGAGTGTTGGGCGCCATCTGACATGGTAGTTGATTGTTAGACTTTTTAATCTGAAAAATTGGATTTTAAAGCTTATTTTAATGCTGATTTTATTACATATTTAATTATTGGAAGGTGCCCTGAGCCCTGCTTGGCCAGGGAATGAGCTGGATATAAATTGAATAAATAAATAAATTGGTATTTTTCCTAGCTCAAGCTAATTGCAACGTATAGTGTCTGCTCTAAGGATCCTTGTTAGAGCCATATCTGAATTTGACTGTAAGAATCCCATATTTAAGCATTATGCTGGAGAAGCAGAGAATGCATGTGGTTATTCAGATACATAATGCGCAAGATATATAGCTGCATGGTCTCTGAAATCACATTTACAGTGCTGTTTACAGCATCCTTAAATATGGAATGTTTCAGGCATCTGCTACAGACTGATTGTCAAGAGACTGGTAAAATACTACTGATGTAAGAAGTATAGATTTGTTGTTGAAAAGTCAGAGCTTGCCTAAGAACTGGCCGGTTTAAATTGAGTCCATGTATGCTGATCACTGGGCAAAATAATGTTAACGAGGAAATTAAGATTCTGACCTTGGCCTCCACAGTTGTTATCAAGGTTCTGCAAAGCCTCCAGGGCTTATTAGCTACCTTATTGTTCTTGGAATCTGATTAGAGAAAACTTCATCACCTTCTAGACAAAAGGAGGTACCTATTATTCTTTGTCTGAGATGTTCGCTGTGATCCATATGGTCGAAGCCCTAAAATGAGGCAGCTGTAATTCTCTTTGATCGTGTCTCAGGTTCAGACTGATTAGCTGTAAGATCTCAATGTACCATAAGGAGGAAAAGACCAAGCATAACTTTTGTTGTCCAGCTATTGCGCGTGCTCCATAGGTTACTTTGCTTCAGTTTGATCTTCATTGGCTACCACAGAACTTGTGCAGAAATGTATATCCATTTTTTTATTTGCTGGAAGAATCTTATTTAGTGGTTTTACTTTAGGATTGCCAACTCCAGGTTGAGAAATACCTGGAGATTTGAGGGTTGGTGTCTCAGGAGGAGAAGCACCTAAGTGTTTGGGGAGGGACCTCAGCAGAGTATAATGCCATAGAGTCCACCTTCCGAAGCCATTTTCTCCAGGTGAACTGATCTCTGTTGCTTGAAGATTAGCTGTAATAGCAGGAGATCTCCAGCCATCACCTGAAGGCTGGCAACCCTGTGACATGAAAATGGTGGAGGCAGAGTCTAAATACATTCTAATGCTATGCATATTTTACTTATTTATTACAATACATGCATGCCATCATCAATGGTGACTCAAGATAGTTTACAAACAACAGTTCCTACTGGCAGTATTAAACAATTAATACACACAAAGGAAAAAACCAGATGAACAATTACTTACAGCTCCTACTTCAGATCACAGCAATGGCATCCCCAGTTTCCCAGTTTCAAAAATGCCTTTGAACAGGACAGCCTTTCAGAATCTCCAGGAATGGGACAATGCAGTTCATCCTAACTTCACAATCAACCCCCCCATAATTTGGCTTTGAATCCAAGACAGGGGTGTCAAAAATGTGGCCCGGGAGCTGAATCAGGCCCCTGTAGGGCTCCTATCAGGCCTGCAAACAAGTCTGCTTCCTTCTCCTTCTCTCTTGCTTCCTTCAGTTATCAGAGACTGTTAAACAAAATATTGTAAGAGTGTTAATATTTTGAAAAAAATCTTTAATTGTGTTTGCCTGTGTCTTTTACAAAGTTTATCTCCAGCCTCCTGGCATTACATTTTTTGATGCACATGGCCCAAACTGACAAGGTCTCATTTATGTCAGATCCAGCCCTCATAAAAAAATGAGTTTGACACCCCTGAATGATGTGATGGGAATGAAGAGAAAATAATGCTTGACAAGGATCTGACTCTGAGTACTCAAGTTAATATTGGGAGAAATGGCTTTTAGTATGTGTGCTGTAAGGCTTTAAATGTGATAACCAGCACTAGAAGCCTTAGTGGCTCTTGTTTTGGAGTTAATATTGGCTACCTGTATAGTCAGTGCCACCATGAGCTTCAGAATACTATCAATGAACACCAGCAAATTATTTGAAGATGTTCCAAAGACTGCTAGCCCAGATGATACCAAATATATCTTCCCAAGCTGAATAATGGATTCAATACATTATTTCCATTATTGAAACATGTGATTCTGGTAATTGAAAGAGGATTTTCCATGGTATAGCAAATTAGATATGCTTTAACTGGTTTTCCAACCCTTTGATTCTATCAGAGAGGAGTGAGTCATTTTTAAGTATGAAGATCCTGTGTTGTTTTGTTGCTTTGACAGACAGGATACAATTCTAAGGAGATTTTTTGTAAGCACATTCCATTGATATATTGGCATAGCACACAGGTGAATGTTAGGCTGGGAACAGGTTTCCAGCCTAAAAACTCACTGGGCAAGCCATTTAAAATTAGCCCTCTCTCATCCTACCTGTGTTATGTGCTGTCAAGTTGCTTCTGACTTTGGGCTGGATACAGCCAGCCAGTATAAGACAGGAACGGCCCAGGTCTGGATCAAAAAGGCATGTTCAAACATGTGCATTTGGGTCCCACCCCACTCCTGCCCTTACCTCATTCTCCGATGTTGCCATTCTACTCCAAAAAGTGTCTCCGGGGTGCTTTTCCAAATCACCGAAGTGCCTCCAGGGTACCTTTCCGGCTGTCTGGTGCACCAGGGAAGTGGCATTCAAGCACACGAGTGGTGTGACCGCTCCTCCAGGGCATATGCAGCCCTTTCTTGTTTTGGCGGTGGGCTGCACATTGTCTGACCTCCCTGGGATGCTCTACTTTATACTGGCTTTCCGCAACAGGTGGCTTCTGCCCCAAGCTGCCTATCTGTATCTAGCCATGATGACTATGAATTAAAGACCTCTCAAACCTATCATTAGCAGCCTTGCTCAGGTCTTGCAAGGTGTGGATGCCAAGAAACTGGTTTTGCCAAGCAGTTCCTTGGATTTTCAGAAACATTGGCTCAGGCTTTCAGCAGAATCACTGAAGGCCTCCCTCTGGGAACTTAATGATCTGGTACTTTCAGAGAGAGAGATATAAGGGAGTTAACCACAGGGCAAGTGAGATGATTGGAGCCTAGAAGCTTCAAGGCCAGAAGTTTGGGTGAGAATGTTGCTTCCATATTCCATCTCATCAGCACAAGGAGCCCTGGATGGGGAAAGGTAGCTTGCCTAATTATGGCTACATGCAGCTGCAAAGTATGGGGACACCTGTCCAACAGCACACCTGATTGGTCAGGTCACCTGGCTAGCAACACTTTTGATTGGTTAAATACTGAGGCCAACTACTGCTAGTTTGGTGTAAAGGAAGATCATTCATTTTAGTCTGGACCCTTCTTTTGTCTTGATTCTGTCTTTGACATCTTGGGCCTGGTTGGGTCTTGCATAGCCAGAACGCCTGCCCTTTGGACTTTGAAACTTTGCCTAGGTGTTGTGTCTCAGTCTAATCAGGTAACATCTGGATTAGTGAATCAAAGCTTGTATAAGTATCTTAGATCAACTATTTGGATTTTATTATGTTCTCCTTGCCGTTGACTGTTCTTATATTTATATATCCCTATGCATTAATTTCAATAAACCTAATTAATTAGATCCAATAGGGTTCTTTGGGTTTTGGAGCTTCAATTTAAATCCTGTACTTTGGCCTTCATTGGCTACAGATACCAGAGTACTTGCTTTTGGAACTCGACTTGCAAGTGTCCTAACTCGAAGGGCTGATTTCTTGATTAATACCTGGGAGGGCTGGAGACTCAATTCCTTAGTCTCTGACTGGAGAGTTAGTTAAGGTTCCAGTGGTGGCTTGTTAATCCAGGGTCATGAGGTTTTACCCCTCCCTTGCCTTTTGTCTTTGTTTTGCCTGACCCATGACTCAGTCTTTTAATGTTTATAGCAATGGCTGGCATTATTTATAGAGTCAATCAATCTCATATTGGGTCTTCCACTTTTCCTGTAGCCTTCAACTTTTCCTAGCATTATTGTGTTTTCCAGTGAATCTTGTCTTCTCATGATATGACCGAAGTATGATAGGTTAGTGATTTTATATTTAAGGTAGAACTCAGGATTAATTTGATCTAGAACCCATTTAGCTTACAGAGGTTTTATGAGACTAAAAGTGGACCTCAACATTTCTGCTCCTTGACAGAAAAATGTAACACAAACATGAAAAATCAGAGGGACTGACTTCCAGGAAAATTTATTTAGGATTGGATGCAATGTAGTAACCCAGTGGGTTGCTATAATTTTCAATTCATAGTCATGTTGCAAGCAAATGGTTATTTTGAGGATTTACCTTTCATTTTCAAAATTTAATCAACTCGTTATTAAAGCAGTTTACAAGTACTAAAACAATAAAGCCTGGTATAGCTGTAAACATACATTAAAATATGGAAGTAAGCATGATTTCTGTCCTTAGCAGGATTATCTTTTTAAAAGTACCCAGCTGATATCATTAGTTTGTAGATCAAAAGGAATGCAAGTTCAGTCAAATCTCATGGAGTTTTGTAATCAGCTAGGCATAGTCAAATGTTCATAAAACGCCACTGATGAGATGCTTGATACCAACCCTAAGATCAACGTTTGTTTTGCTTGTTGGAAAATGTAACCACATATATGCTACCTTTCCTGGTGGGTTTTTAATTGGGTTTTGTTTTTTTGAATTCCATATAGTTTTACGCCCTGTGATATGTGTAGATTTACTAGAACTAAAAGTGTTCTACATCAAGCCATTTTCTTTGCATTTCCTTAAGAGATTTTCATTCCTGCCGTCATGGTAATGGAGATTACCCTATTTCCCCATCTGTCTTTGCTATCATACCCCCCCAGGTGTATTAATTAGCTTGGAATGTCAATATAAAGTGTGTTGTAGTTGTAATGGCATTAATCAACTGTTGCCTTGAAACACATAATTCAGATTGCTCTGGCTGTTAAAATGGACGGTGTCTGCATATGTATGATCTATTCAGAATTGCTGGGGAATTCTTTCTGAATGTGTGAAGTACGATTAGAAATGCAGAAACTTCAGGATTTTCTCAGTGCATGCTTTAAAAGATCGGATGAAGAATTCTCTTGCATACATACACATCATGTTTTAGGTCCAAATCTTTGTATCTTCTAAATTTTGCAACAGCATGCAATGGTTTTTAGTATTTTAAACTATCCTCTCCCTTTTTTGTGTGTGAAACCACTATTCATCTGATATCTGTTAGTTCAAACAACTTTTTTGGGGGGGGGGGGAGGAATGTAACTGTGCTGTAAGACCAGATGGTTTTCACGTGGTAAAAGAAATGTTCTCAGCGTTTTGTGGGTGCACCACTGCAGCTAAACTAGGACATATTCAGTAGGAGGCTGTAATAAAATCCTGCAAATTTCAGTTCAGTTTGGATGTCACAAACAAATGGCCATTTAAAGAAATAGGATTCATTACATTTTATTCCAGGAAGTAAAGCCAGCTTCATCAAAGACAGCATCAAGATGGCCATTAACCTGTCTAGTTGCCAGGCTGGTGTGCATGCTTGCTTGGGTCTGATTCCTTACCTGTGTCAGATGTAACTCAATTACACATGAGTTGTGGGTCCTCATGAGTTGTGGAGAGCCAGTTTGGTGTAGTGGTTAAGTGTGCGGACTCTTATCTGGGAGAACTGGGTTTGATTCCCCACTCCTCCACTTGCACCTGCTAGCATGGCCTTGCGTCAGCCCTAGCTCTGGCAAAGGTTGTCCTTGAAAGGGCAGCTGCTGTGAGAGCCTCTCCAGCCCCACCCACCTCACAGGGTGTCTGTTGTGGGGGAGGAAGGTAAAGGAGATTGTGAGCCGCTCTGAGACTCTTTGGACTGGAGGGCGGGATATAAATCCAATATCTTCTTCTTCCTCAATTCCTGCTTGTAAAGTGCCTGATTAAGAACAGGTCTGTGATACACATGAAGAGGGGCTTCAGTCCACTGTCTGCCATTTTCCCAGCCTGAAATATACCCATGGGACATGCTATGGCGCCTATTGGATAAACCCACATGTATGGGTTTCCCCAAATAGTAGCATCTTGCGACTCATTTAAGAGTAATGTGAATTGGCCTACACATGGATTCAGAACTTGGGAACATAAGAGGTAGTTCAGAAAGGAATTTTCTCAGAAGGGCAAGCAGCTGTATCTTGGCGATGGTTAGGTGATGTCCTGTGTGGAGAAATGTTCCCTATGAACTGGCTACTACATATAATGTCAATTTCAAATTGTAGTAACAGTTTTCTAACCACAGAAATTTCACTGCTGTCAGTTCTTGTATTATTAATTCGTGTATCTCCTCATGAATGTGTGTCCAAAGACAGCTCACATACATGATAAATGCATGTGTGAATAAGCTCTTAAGAGCTGAATAATCCAAGCTCTGCCCTTCAAACAAGAGCTGCTTATCAATTATATTATCAATATAGCTATTTCGCAACATGGCCAAATCTGTGGATACTTGAATCCAAAAATTGGGTCTGTGGACAGATAAGACTGATCTTTCTACAAACCTGGAAAGTGCCCCAGGTTTGCAGAAAAACTGAATTCTACAAATAACTCCCCCCCAACACTGAGGGGGAATAAAACAATCCAAACTGATAGAAGCAGCCCCTGTAGCTTTAAGAAACAAATGCCTCTCAATGGCTATTGCTAGGCAACCACACAGAAGTGCTAGTCTTCAAGCCTTGGTCTCTGTCACTGAAAGGCAGGGGAGGGGGCGAGGCCCTTTCCAGTACTTTTTGGACATTTGAGGAAGGACACATCAGGAATCAGACCAGGCAGCAACCACTAGGCAACTTTACCACATGATTTAGCATGACTTACCTAAGACTGGCTGCTTGCTACTGTTTAATGGCAACCAGCCACCTTATGAAAGACAGTATGGTGTAGTGGTTAGAATTTCAAGCTAGGATCTGAGAGACTCATGTTCAAATCCCTACTCTGCCATGGAATATTACATGGTGAAGTCAGGCCAATCACATATTCTCAACCTAATTTTCTTCTCATGGTTCTTCTGAGGATAAAACATAGAAGAGGAAAGTGATATAAATTGTTTTGGGTCCCCATGGGGAAAAAACCCGGTATAAATGAAGAAAATAAATAATGGCAATGGAAGACCACTAAAGGGTAGGTTCATTGGTAGGTGGGAAAGACAGAGGCAAGGAAATGTGAGCATTTGGGCATTGCCACAAGGAGGGAAGAAGAAAACTATGGATGCGGTGGAAATGAGGTGCCCCTTACAAGCCTTTGTGGGATCCCCACTGTACAAGTGGGCCCACTCTGTTGGCCAGCACCACACTTCTGGGTCATAGTTTTTCTAAGAGACTAACAGAAGGAAGGCAGGGTGGCACATAAAGGTATGGTGGATGAGAAGGAGAGAAAGAAGCAGGAAAATGGGGAGGTACAGAAAGGAAAAAGAAAATAGCAAAGGAGAGGAAAATAAAATGCCCCCCTCCCAAGTCCTTGCTGGTGTTTCTCTACAGATGAGACTGCTCCAACATTAAACTCCTCTCCACAAGCTGAGTCAGCTTCTTGACTCAAGAGGAGTAATTGGGCCCAGATACCATGTTCAAAGCATCTTTTTGTATGGAAGAACATAGATCTATGTGACTAAACTGGTGCAACCCAAAAGCAGGTTTGCCGCTTCATTTGGTGTTTGTAAAGACAGGCCTACATTTTCTGGGATAACTGCCTCAGATGGAGGGAGGAGGCTGTATCTCTGGTAACAGCTAGCGATTGTAAATAAGAATGAACGTTGGTATTCAGAAGTTGCTTATGCATGCATATTTATTTTTTTAGTAATTAAGTCCAAACAGATGGTTTCTTTGTAGCATTTTATAATATTGCTCAATTTCATTTTGATTCATTAATAGTAGCCATAAAACGGTACAATGAAGCACAGAAATCACAAAAGCAAACATGGAAAGTCAATGATAAACAGTGCTTATATTACCCAAACCCATAAAAATTAACTAGTAAACATAGAAAGCATAACTGTCAAATTATTTATAGAGCTCTCTATGGCATAAATATTTTGGGACATAGGCTGTATACAACAGGTGTGGTTGGCAGTATGTCTGGGTGAATCAAGGCATTTTGAGATAAAAGAAAATCACTCAAGGTCTAAATTGTTGGCAGTCTAAGGCAGGGGGAGCTCCTGAATGTATTTTATTTCAGGCTCAGGAACTTTTGACTTCTTGAATAGACTGGCTTCATAAAATACCATTAAAGAAATGACAAAATGACTTCAGTTTTGCAGACCCAGTCCTCAAACCTGTTAAACTCAAGATTTAGCATCTGAGCCAGTTCAGTTCCATGGCCTTCAATGAAATATTTCCAGCATTTTTAACAAGGAAACTTAAACTGTGTAGATGATTCCCTTGCTATAGTTAGTGTTTTCCTAGCACCAGTGGGAACATTGTCCAGCAAAGTATAGTACAAGGGTGTCAAACATGTGGTCCAGGAGTCAAAGCAGGCCCCTGGAGGGCTCCTATCAGCCCCCCCCCCCGAGTAACTGGCTGTTGTCTGCTTCCTTCTCTATCACAGCTTGCTTTGCCAGGCTTGCTCAGTCTCACAGAAACCACAGAGGAAAGCATCTATTTTCTCCATTCGCTGAGACTCTTCCCTTGGGCAGGAAGGTGGGGAAGGATAGCTTGCTTTGCCAGGCCCTCTCAATCGCATAGCAGAACTTCTGAGGCAAGCCTCTTTTCCTTCTATTGGCTGAGGCTCCATCCCCTCCTGGGCCCCTGGGGAAGAAAGGAAAGAGCCAGAGCTTCCTTTATCCAGTTCCATGGATCCCATGGGAGAGATACAAAGAAAGCACCTAATGCTAATGTTTTAGTTATGTTTTGTTTTAAGTTTTTTTTAAAAAATCTTTAATTGTGTTTGTCTGTGTCCTTTACAAAGTTTATATCTCTGCTATCTGGCATTACATTCTATGACATATATGGCCTGGCCCAACAAGGTCTCATTTATGTCAGATTCAGCCCTCGTAACAAATGAATTTGACACCCCTGGCATAGTGAGGGCTGTAAGCTTTTTCTTGCAGATGCAAAGCAAGGAGGGTTAATTGGGTCCTTTTAGTTGCTGCACCTGATAGCTTTTGCATAGCATCAGAAATCCAAAATGGCATCACCTTATAGCAAAGACAACACATTTCTTCAAGTTGGGGTGCTGGATTCATTCATCTAGTGTATGCTTTTATGGAACAAAACTAGCTTGTGTGGTGGATCCCTGAGAGAATTTTAGCTCCTGTCTAGATTTGCCAGCTCCTCCCTGACCAATGGCAAGGGGTGCAGGGAGGTAGGGTTGCTAGACCCAGGTTGGGAAACTCCTGGAGACTTGGGGTTGAGCCTGGGAAGGACAGAGACCTCAGTGGGGTACAATGCCATAGAGTTCTCATTTCAAAGCATCTGTTTTCTCTAGGGGAACTGATCTCTGTAGTCTGGAGATGAACTGTGATTGTTGGAGATCCCCAGGCCCCACCTGGAGGCTGGGATCTTTACTCCTGCCCCTGAATGCTGCTGTAGGAGAAAGGGCACCCTTACTGGAAGGTGTCGGGAGAGGTGAGGGAAGTACTGGGAACATGGCCAGTGTACCATTCCTGAATGGATTACAAAACTCAGCTCCAGCACATGATATCATAACCTGTGTACAGGATTCTATTATCTGTTCAGTAGCTGCCCACATGCACTGTATTGCACCTGCTGCCCCAGTGCTTTTGTCATCCCATCACAACACCATCTGATAAGTAGGGATGGGCACAAACTGAAACAAGGAGCAAAATTCATCACAAATTTTGCCCTGTTCGTGGTTTGTGAACAGAAGTACCATCACAAACTTCTATGGACTTTTAAAGCAGTTTGTGTTGGTTCATGGAAGGAGCAGAACACAGCGTTTTGAAGGGACCCTGACTCCTTTAAACCCCTGCTTTCTGTTTCCCACAGAAGCCAAAGAAACAACTGAGTGGCAGGGAAGCACTCCTCACCACTCAGCTGTTTTGAGCTGTCTTGTGCAGTCCCATTAAAGTTTAAAGGGGAGGAAACTACTCCTGGTGGGGAGGAAACTACTCCTGGTGGCTCAGCTGTTTTTCTGACTTTCTGCAAACCCCATTTAAAGAGACTGTGGTCCCTTTCAATGCTGTTTACAGGGTTATGATCCACTGTGATGGGGTTTGCCAGGGGTCATTTTATAGAAAAATAGGTGGTGGAGCTCATCCAGGGATTGTTATGCAACTGCACCTACTATTCAATGGACAAATCATCAAACAGTCGGTCCTGGAACATTTAGAAAGAATTGATGTGATTACTAAGAGCCAGCGTGGGTTTCTCAAGAACAAGTCATGTCAAACTAACCTGATCTCTTTTTTTGAGAAAGTGACTACCTTGCTGGATCAGGGGAATGCTGTAGACATCGTTTATCTTGATTTCAGTAGCCAAAACCTAGGTGTCATCAGGTGGTCCACCAGTGGGGCCAGAACTCCAGAAGCCGTCCCACAAACACCGATAAAGAGCATCAGTGCTCTAGACATAGTGTTCCATCTATATCTTGTGACTAATAGCCAGTCATAGACCTGTACTCCATATGGTCATCAGATCCCTTCTTGCAGCTGTCTATGCTTGTAGCCACCTCCATTTTCTTTGGCAGTGAATTCCATGTGTGAATGACTCTTTGGGTGAAGAAGTACTTCCTTTTATCTATTCTAAGCCTGCTGTTCACTAATTTAATTGCGTGTTCATGATTTCTTATACTATGAAAAAGAGAGAAAGTACTTTCTCTACCTTCTCTGTCCCATGAATAATTTTGCAAACCCCCATCATGTCACCCCCTCAATTGTCATTTTCCTTGCTAAAGAGCCCTAATCTCTTTAAGCTTTCTATAAGAAAACATAAGAGAAGACTGGTTAATTCCTGTGCCAAGAAGCAGAATGAATGGCTGAAATGGAATATCTTTCTTCTGGTGCTGTTCTTTTCCTGAGCCTCAATTCATGGAATATTAGGACTATTGGCACAGCTAATTCTACCTTGACCTAGATAGCCTGGGCAATCCTGATCTCAACAGATCTCAGAAGCTAAGCAGGGTTGGCCCTGGGCGGGAGACCGCCAAAGAATACCAATTTCATGATGCAAAGGCAGGCAGTGGCAAACCACCTCTGAAGATCTTTTGCCTTGAAAACCCTATGGGGATTGCCATAAGTCAGCTGTGACTTGATGGGACACCAACTCTGAACAGAGGCCTCAGAATCGGATCCATACTGTTTTACGACCATGGTTTTTGTAATAACAAAAAAAGAAGTATGATTTATTGAAGGCTTTATCTGTAATAGTTATGGTGTAAATAGAGGGTTTATAATTGATTAGTCTTATCTCTGTGAGTTAGGGAGCAATGCTGTAATACACAAACAGCTGTATCCTCTAACAAGCGAAGATGAATGCCTTATATAAAAAACAAGCTATTATATGTGCTGTTTATACAGCAGCAGAATTAATTTTTTTTTTTAGAAAGCTGCTGTCAACATGCTGACAATGTATAATGCTCCATGGCAGCCTACAGAGAACGGCTTAGGCTGAACATTGTTTTAGTACATTCCTTTCAGCTCTTTGAGGCAAAAGTACTTGAGCTATGCAATGCAAAGAAAATTATCTACTATTAGCAAATAACCAATCAATTTATTTTTCATCATTGTACTATGCGGTACCTTTATTTCCATGGAAACTGCAATGTCTATGGAGCAAAGATATGTCTGCGTGTGTGTATTTGTGCAGAGATGCTTAGAAGATTCTCACAATTTGGCTTTCTCACCTGATTCTGAAGTTCTAAATTACCAGAAGATGTTTGTAGAGTGGCATGGGTACATTACTCTCCTTTTCTTCCATTTTTGATTTCTGGATTTGGTCCAGACAGCTGTGCATGTACAGTTTGCTATGTTTTTCCAATTTGTGCCTTGTTTTCTTGTAGTTTACATGTGCATTGATTAAATCATAGCACTGAAAGGAATTTAATGTGATTGCACAATCATATCAAGTTTTTTTTTACGTGTGTGTACTGTGATTTAATCAATGCATACAGAAGCACTCATTCTGAAATTAGTTCTACAACTTTTCAAGTTAAAATGGAAAGCAGGTGAAGCAGGAAGAGGGAAGCCATAGAGCAAAAATGGGATTGAGAAAGATCTGCTCTGTTTATGGCTAACAATTTGAATTTGGAAACACTCCGTTGTATGAGATGGAGAAAAGCTTCCAAGAATAGACTTAATCAGAAACTGCATACTTACTTTCTGTTTTTATTATTTAAAGTGAAACTTACTTTTTATCAAGGGCTAGCTTTTATTGTATTTGTACTTAGTGAATCTAGTAAGTGTGATATGGTATCAGAAAAAGATAGACTAAGTTTTATTGAAGACTCAGGGTTAACCCAGATTAAATTTTCTGCTAATGGAAGGGGTTAGGTAATTTTTACTAGTTCCTTCTTCTTGTGGCAGACCTAAATTTTCCTCTCATGCTCTTTCTAAGGATAATCTGTCCCCAGGATCAGTATTTCAGGGAGATCAGTGGGTTGCAGTGGGAGAAGAAAGCTTAGCAAAAAGCTTTGTCTGGATCCAACCCTCAATGCAGAAAAGAAGCTGGACACTAAGGTGACTTCTAAATGGGGATAGTATTTTGTGTTTTTCCTGTTGCTGCTGTGACTTGAAATAAAGCCTTACCAGTAACAGCTTCTCTGTCTCAGTCCCCTAGAAGTAGCTACTCCTTCCCTGGGCCACCTGGGCTTTTGCAATTTTTTTTTTTAAAAAATCTGCACTAGAATACTGTTGTATCAGTATACCACTGTAACTATAGGAGAAGCAGGTAAGGATGGTCACAAACCAGGAAAATGTGGTTTGGTTCAGTTCATGGTTCATGATGGTCTGGTTCATGAACCATGAATTGTCATGAACTGTATCCACTGAACGAACTTGTTCAGTTTCTGAGGTTTATAATGCAGTAGAACCCCTCAGTACGTTAGAGACACCAAACTCACAGGGGATCTCCAGATGACTCTCCTCTACGTGCCCTCCAGGTTTGGTGAGGATTGGCTTTAAGGGGTCTGAGTTATGACCCCCCCCCCCCAACAAGATGCCCCCAGGAAAGTGCTTTCTGGGGAAATTACAGGTGCAGGTTCAGGAGGTTTAGGAGCATATAGGATGGCTCCTATGTAACCGTAGAGACATCGAAGTCACAGGATGCTTCCCTTGGATGTTCCTATACATGGCCTCCAAGTTCCACCTTCCTGGAGTTTCATAAATATTTAGATTGAGCTGAGATAATCTGCCTGGAAATGTATCCATTCATGAAACAGCACAAACCAACATGAACAGCTTGAAAGTTCATGCTGGTTGACCTACTTTGAACTTCACTTCACAAACCACGAACTAGCCAAAATTCAGCACAAACTTTAGTTCATGAGCCGGTTCATTACCTTTCCTAGTATTATCTATCCATCTTTAACTTTAGAGATACCTGCTGTGCAGTAGATATGTGATGGTTAATCATGCTGCCATAATCCCCCATTTCTCTCTATGATATCATCGAGGATTTTACCTTTAAATCACTTCTTTTGAATGTTTTGACACTGTATATCCAAGAAGTTGCTTTTAGGGTCTTGTGTTAATCTGCAAACATGGACTTTTTCACTGTTCTAGCTAGTTTAGTTTTCAGCTTTGAAAGATAACTTGCCAAGAATATATTTTAATGGCTTTACGCCCAGAATAAATCCAAGAACAAATGAAAGACAGTTTGCAACATATTGTTTGGGACGCTCAGTGGTGTCTTAGGTCAAGCCTTTAGAAAATACAAATCAGAAGGCATAGTGAAATCGTATGTTGGCCTATGCAATAGCTTCTATATAAGCTGGCCACATCCTATAACCTCTGAATCTCTCAGAACTGGAATTCAGTGAAATCTGCTTTCCTTTTTCAGACAGCATGGTGATTGCATATATTGTGAAAGTTTGTGTTTGGGGCAGCATTTAATTTTAATATGCACAGTTGGTAGGCTTGTAGTACAGACAATCATAATGTCTGGAAAAGGCTATAGAGATTCAGCCATCTGTAATATCAGTTAAGGTTATAAATTGTCACCATCCGTATTTATGTTACACAGATGATGGTAGTTTGACTATAGAAACTGTCCACTCAGCAGCCTAGCATTGTGCTTAAGCAGAAATATGTGTTTTCAGCAGATTATAGAGGCTAAATCAGTCTTTAAGAATGTAGCAATTGGTCATCTCTGGTTTACACTGTCATGGATGTGTACTGTGCCTTTAATTTCTGTGTACATAAACACATATTTTATCTTACATGTGTAATCTTTTCCTGGTATTGGATCTTTTTATAGATGAAAACCAGGCATAACTATAAATTAGATCAAATTTAGCATTTAAAAACACAGAAATAATTTTTTTCTCTTGTTTGCTTAATTATTGAGAACAAATAACAGTCTTCATAATGGGGTTTTATCAGGCTTTGAATTAATGCTGCAAATGGCTCTTCTATTCCCCTCCCCTGTGCAGCATCTTCACTCTTACTTTGTTTATGATTCTTCTTCCTAGTGTAGCATAACACCTGGTCTTAGATGAGTGAGTAGCAATATAAATAGACTTACTACAGTTGCCCTTGCACAAGATTTTGTGCAATATCTAATGCTTTCACTCTATATCTTATAATGACCAGAAACCACTTGCACAGTATCTTGCACAAGCAGAAAAGCAGTTCATGATATACTATGTTTAACTTAGGGCAAGGTGCTTGTGTGAGGTTTTTTTCACACTTTTGCTGGCACAAAGACACTAGTGCAAGTGAAAATCTTCCAACAGGACTGAGCTTTAGTATCTTGAGAAGCTTTCTTTGGAACTCTTATTCCTTATAATGTTTCATGGGATGTGCTATTATTGGATGGGCCCAGCAGGTCCCTATGTTAAGACCAGTTTGGTTCTATAATCACTCCTCTACCAATAATTATAAGATACAGTACAGTGATTTTGAGTTCCAATTACAAAATGCTGAAAATAGATTTTAATTGAAATGGGGGATGAAACTGTAGAAGAAAGAGAGAATGATAAGTTCTTTACTGTGTGTCTGCTTGAATTACAAAGACTTAAGTCATTATGAAGTAACGGAACATTATGAAAGATCCCATCTAATCAAAATAATGAAATTAATTCTTTATCTAACCACAGTTCAGCTAGTTAAATGCACCACATTAAAAGAAAAGAACTATGTATATATTCGTTTCTCAAGCTAGGGAAAGAGAGAAACCTCCTCCAAGAAAAGAAAGTATTCTGGTGGAAGTGAAGAGCCACAAACAGCTAGTAGGCTATCTCCCTAGTTTTGGCACCTCCTTATGTCAATAGTTTTGCCCACTCAAGATTGGGCTGGTATCTTAAAGCAGAATATGGTGATCTTTTGTTAGATACATGAGCTACTCTGAATTCTATTTATACACTTACTTGTTTGGATAGAGCACTTCATTTAAAACTTTTTTTTTTAAAAAGTCTGCATTGCATTGATTGTATAAAATAAGGATGATTCTTGGAGCCCCTTATTGAGTTTTGGAATATGAAATTAGGTATTAAACTTGATCTTAAACTGTGCAATTTTTCTGTAATAAGTTAAAATTTGAAATGACTGTGTAGTGGTAGTAGTGATAAACTATCCTTTTAGAAGCCAAGTTTACAAAGCGGTTGTGCGTACAAATGTTTGCAATGTTTACAAAGTTTACAAAGCAGTTGTGATGACAACCCTCATCTACGGCTCCGAATCGGGGGTTTTATACCGTCATCACCTGCGACTCCTTGAGCGCTTTCATCAGCGCTGCCTTCGCACCATCCTCAACATCCACTGGAGTGACTTTGTGACCAACACTGAAGTCCTCAAGAGGGCGGAGGTTACAAGCATCGAAGCACTGCTGTTGAAGACGCAGCTGCTCTGGGCAGGGCATATTTCTAGGTTGGAAAACCACCGCCTTCCCAAGATTGCTCTGTATGGCGAACTTTCCACCGGCCATCGAAATAGAGGGGCACCAAAGAAGAGGTACAAGGACTCCTTGAAGAAATCCCTTGGCACCTGTCGCATCAACCATCACCAGTGGTCTGACCTAGCCTCAGATCGCAAAGCATGGAGGCACACCATCCACCAGGCTGTCTTTTCCTTTGAGAACGCACACATAGCTGGTCTTGAGGACAAAAGGAGATTGAGGAAGAATCGCACTGCTACAGCACCAACCCCAAATCAGACTTTTCCCTGCAGCCACTGTGGCCGGATCTGCCTGTCCCGCATTGGTCTTGTCAGCCACCAGCGAGCCTGCAGCAGACCTGGACTACTGCACCCTTCTTAAATCTTCGTTCGCAAAGTCAAGCCGAGAGAGAGAGAGAGAGAAGCTATGTAAACAAATAATGGACTGTTGGGTTAATTCTAGAAGTGTGCTAAAAATGGGTGAGTGGGTGGGTTTGAGTATACTGGACCCCCAAAACATCAGTATTTCCCAATATTCCCAAACTCCAATATTGGTATGGTATCCCTATGGGGACCATTATCGACAATGTTCAATGGAGAATCAATCTGGGGCTTGGTGAGGGCTGTTTTGTGTTTTTTTTTTTAAGTACAGGCACCAAATGTGTAGCACAGCTTCAATCTCTTCAATCTCCCTCCAAGTTTTAAAAAAAAATTGGACCAGGAGTCCAATTATATGAATCCCAGAAGAAGGTGGCTCCCATCCTCCATTGTTTCCAGTGGAAGGGTGGGGAAGGCATTTAAAGAGATTCAATCAACATTTAGATCAAGTAGAGACAGCATATCTGGAAAAGCATCTGTTCATGAACTGCCACAAACAGCTTGAAAGTTCATGCCAGTTGATCTGCCATGAACTTCATGCCCAAAATTCATCATGAACTTTTGTAAGAAGATACATGCCCATCCCTACAAACCATTGTAAGTCATCTAATGGCTGCTGCCAGGCCTAGGGAGGAAGGGATTAGGATGACCCGAGAGGCCAAAACAGAGAGGCTAATATTCCCGTCCTCTGAGTTTTTTTTTCCCCACAGACAGAAATCAAAGCTTGAAGGCTGTCAGCATTATTGTGCTTGCCGACACCCCCTGATAGCCACTGCAATCTCAGAGGGCATCAGTTTCTTAAAGGTACAAATGCTGTAGCCCTCAGTGAATTTTTTTTTTTCATATTTCAGATTCTTCTGCAAACTATGGTTTATTTTAGACTTATAAAAAGATTTGGCTTGTCTAAGTAAACAGCCCCAGTCCCCAAATGTACTTATCCTTGGATGGGGCCATGTTGAGAGTTAGATATTGATAGAAAAAGTGGGGGTGAAAGAAAATGAGAATTGTGAGGGCATTCCTATGAATCCCAAAAAGATAAGTACCCCCATATGGGCTAAAAATGTCATGAAATCATAGATTTGCTGATCACTTCTCTGTGCATGGTGAGGAGCAAGTGCATGGCTATCATTATTCTACTAGTTTTACTTATCCTTAATCTGAAGATTCATGCTATAGTCTAACATTTGAGTTGGACATATATGTCCAAAATGAACTCCTAGAATTTATCTGGGGAATTGACTAGGTATTCTGTATGCAAATATTACTAATTTAAAAAGTAAAATTCTGAGTGGATGTTTGGAGGCAGGGCAATTAAACCCTTTATTCTATCCACAAACAGAGGAAAGATTAGTGAGATTATCATCAAATCCAGACTCATGATAAACAGCTAAAATCAAATTTTCTGAAACTGTATCCAAGAAAAACCAAGGTCAGGATAGACATTGTAGGTCAGCTAGGCCAAAAATCACTTCAGAATAGTGGACACATTTCTGAAATGGAATCCTTTGTGTGAAAGAACCCTCTGTGCAAATGGCGAACCTTCATATCTGAAAGGAAATAAATATAGCAATCTGGTCCCTGTTTTCTACTTGCAAGGATTTTTAAAAAAAATGTTGCAAAGCATTTGCATATTATCTGCCTTTGCTGTTTCTATTGATTTGGACCATTGCACCACCTCATATAGTTACCACTTCATTCAGCTACATGTGTAGATTCAGCTTTATTAGCATACATTTTTTGGGTTGTATAATGCATGTGAAAAAACAGTCAAAAACTGAATATTGGTATCCTGCTGAACAGTGAGATGTAGCATGGTAATCCTTTGAACCACCATTCGTTCAGGTCCCCTCTATAAAAAGTCCTCTGTGCTTAAAATTAGGGCACAAACTGGCTCACAAATCATTGTTCAGAATTAATTTAGGCCAGTTCATGGCCCAGCCATGAACCCCCATGAACTGGCTGCCCAAGAAAGCCCCTCTAAACAGTTGAGCTGCAGGAGAAGGCTGTCCCCATAGCTCAGCTGTTTTTGATCCCAGCAGCTGAGCCGCAGGGCAGCTGGCTCCTGAGGCTTAGTTGTTTAGACTGGAAACAGCTAAACCCAGGGGGTTTTTTTAAAGAAAAAGCCCAGCAGGAACTCATTTGCATATTAGGCCACATCCCCTGATGCCATGCCAGCCGGAACTGTGTTCCTGTGCATTCCTGCTCAAATAAAGCCCTGGCTGAGCCACAGGAACAGCTTGGACCTATGGTTCAGCTGTGGAGCTCGAAACAACTGAGCCATGGGATTAGGCTGCCCCTATGGCTCAGCTGTTTGGGGCATGAATCTCACAAACCCAGTCTGTTTCATATGCAAGCTGACTGGGTTCATTGTTGGGTTCATGGTTCATGAGCAAACCAAACCAAACCACATTTTTGTGGTTTGAGCCCAGCCCTATTTATAATCTTTGAACCACACGTTAAGCTGTCAATGAGGTTCAAGCAGATCAATACCTTTAGACTACTTTACCGACTACTTAACTGTTGGGCAGCTACCTCCAGAAGAGGAGGAGTATTTGATTATGGCACCTCATATCTATTCACATTATGCTTCAGTGTGTGATTAATGTAACATAACACAACATTATTTTATAACACATCTTTTATGACAAATGGTATTCCAGGTGCTTCCCTCTATTAATAATGGACTACAGAGGGGATTAATAATACACAGTAGCAGAAGGAGAGAGAAATTAAGTATCATGGTAGGACAACAGCAAATGCTAAATTAAGAGTATTTATATTGCCAGAAGGGTTGATCTTCTGGGTTTTAACCTACAATGCAGCCGTGTGAAGTAGAGTTAGATATCCACTAAATATTAGATTCCTGAGAACTCATTATTTTCACCACCTGTCAGAGACTTTTATATTTCTATAGCCATATTATTTTTTTGTCAAGCACATGGTTTTCATGTCACAAATTGGAACAAGAAAAAATGGGCATAGGACGTAAGGGGGCGATTTAGGTTCAAACATTTATGGTTCTTTGCTTTGTACACACTCCATTGCAACCTTGCACAGTTTCACACTGGGTGCTTTCCCATGGCAACTGTTTGCAAGTGGATTTTGCTATTCTGACACAGTAAAAATCCAGTTGCAATGTTTTAGTGTGTGTGAACACATCCACTGCCTGGCACCCACAATTCTCATGTCTTCAGCATAGGCAGGATTCATACATTTATAGCCTTCCTTGTTCTCACCTGATGGCTTATTATCTTTTCAAGCATGGCAGCTTGACCTTGGCAGCAAACAAATAGCGTGACTTCAACTATGGCAATATCCTACCATTTGCCAAAATGAGATTCAGAACTCCCACTTATACTGCAGAGGTGATGTAGTTAACATGGTTAAAACATGTGCTTTATGAGGAGAGGGAAACACTATTATAAATATCTGGAAGTTCCAAGCAGTGGATTTGCGCTATGGCTGGTGATTTGTTTTGTGGAGACTTTTATTATTTTATTTTGAATTTTGTGCGTCTCTGTGTGTGGGTTGCACATTGCTTGATCCTGAGGAGAAAGTACCAAGATACAAGGCAGTAAAGGAATAGTCTTGGGGTGAAACTGAACCTAAAATGCTGGACTAAAAGAAGATCCTTTTCTATCAAAGGTTGTACTCTTTTCTAGCAGTGGCAGGAATAAGGCATTTTTGTTACTTGAAATACTTCAAATGGGAGATAATGGGATAGGAGATGAAGTTATCATGCCGAATGTGGACTTGATTAGTTTATTTGGCAGGATTGTATTTGGGACACTTTTTGAGTTGACCCACAAGCACTGATCATTCAGTTTGCCTTTGGTGTGGGAAGCTCTCGTAGAGTGACAAGTCTTTGATGTAGGGGTGTAACAGTTACTCTCCAGAGCCTGGCTGTTTCTGCATGGAACGGCATTCTGTTAACATTTGAATTCCTGTTGTGGTTACCTGGCTGTACAGGTATGTATAGATACAGTGGTGTATGGCTATGCCACTGGCTGTACAGGTCCCAGTTAGGTTGTCAGCTGTGGTTCGGGAAATATCTGGAGATTTGGGGGTGGAAACTGGGGGAGGTGGTGGCTTAGGTAGGGGAGAGACCTCAGCAGGGTATAATGCCATAGAGTCCACCCTCCAAAGCAACCATTTTCTCCAGGGAAAGTGATCTCTGAAATATGGAGATCAGTTGAAATTCTAGGAGATCTCTGGGCCTCACTTGGAGGCTGGCAATCTTATCCCTAGGAGTGTAGGTGGGTGCTAGTGGTAACAGTGGTATATGGACAATCTTTCAAAAAGCCTTTTCCTTCACATGTTATATTTTTCACTCATGTATGCAAACATTACTGAAGTGTGTGACCAGCGGTCCCCAACATGAACTTGTGAACACCTTTGGAATTCTGACACAATGTGGTAGGTGCAGGCACAAAATGGCTGCTATAGGAACAAGAGTCAGCCACAAAATGCCTGCTCCAACTTACCTTCAGTTACATAGTGAAGATCCTTTTACTGTGGTGGTAGCTGCCGCTAAAGCAACACCCAATCAGAGCCCTTGCTAGGCAAAAGCTCCACCTGACCAAAGCCACTTTCTAAAGATACTTGGTGGGTGCTGGAAAAGGTTTCATTGGGCACCATGGCATCCACGGGCACCCCTTGGGAAATGTCTAGTGTGAATTATATGATGAAGCAATAGGATTGAAGATATGTGTGTGAACCTGGCTCTGCCATGTGGCATATTTCTTAGCCAAGGGTCATTTCATAGAAAAAGAGGTGCCAGAGCTTATCAGCACAACTTATTTGCATAACTCATTTGCGTATGCCACACACCCCTGACATCACCGGAAGGTTTACTAAAGTATATCAACTTAGCATCTACCTTAAAATGCTTCTTGAATTATAGTCATAATAAAACCTTACTCCCATCATACTTTTTAAATTACTTTCTCCTATATGGCCACAGTGGCATAATGAAAATTTCCATCTGTCTGCTTAATATGTTTTGGTTATCCCCCCCTTTTTTTGTGGGGAAGAATATTAGAAAGTTTGTCAAATCTTAGAGTTCAGCAAAAGTCTCACAGCGGGTTTGAACAATGGAGCCCAGAAACAATTATTGGGGGGGGGGGGGTAAGAAAGAAAGAGCACAATAACATTTAGAGGTTCCAGAGCTCCACTCCTGTGAGCTCCTGCTCAAAATGAAGCCTGGTTTTAGCATTTAGATCAGGCTCATGGACATTATATCAATCCTTTAGGGCAAATTTTGATCATAGGAACATATTCACATGCTAATCTATTTACCTGTTACAGTATAATATGATGGGCATATATAGAATTCTCCTGTCCCTCTATGTGATACCATTTTTATGAAGGTATGAATGGGCAGAGAACACCAGATCAGCAGCTGCTTTTGAAAGTGATAGGAGGCCTGAATTCATGATAGAGCTTTCATTTTCTGCATAGATAGTTCATTTTTATTCCTTCTGTGGCCTCGAGTCAAACATGTTTTGTAGAATTTCCTGTTTGACCATAGGGGGACAGAAGAGAGGGGGGGGGGAAGAACAACGAATGTCATGCACTGACAACAATATCTCTATCATGCTGCCTTCAGGTCTCTGAAACGCTTTCTTCTATAGCAAGCCATCGACCCATCTGCTCATTTGAAGGTAGCAAGCAACTCTGTTTCCTCAGGCTTGGTTAAAATCAGAGACAATCTACAACATTAAGAAAGCGATAGAAGTTATGTAGACTGCAATGAATGTAGAATGCAATGAATGGAACTGGAGAAGATGAGGATAGAATTACAACACAAGAGAACTTGGAGTGCTTTCCCCCCACCCTGCCCCCACTGGCTGACTGAGCATTACAAGGTTCTTCTGCATTTGACTTTTTTGATACTTTTTTTTTAAGATGGCAGCTCTTGTTGAATGTGGAAAACATCAAAAGTGAAGTGGAAGCGCAGGCTGCTCTTCTCTGAATCTTCAAGGCAGAACTGTAATTTCAGATACTGAATTACAAGCCCTGTGGCTTTGAGCAGCAGGCATTTAGCAGTACAACTGATAATGTGGAAAGGCCTTCTTACCTAGGCTTGCATAATCATTAAAGTGCTGAAGAGATAAATTATCATTCCTTTTGAACAGCCAATACCCCAATGTAAGGTGAATGTAATAAACCTTCTATTAATTTTTTTTCCCTGCATGTTAAAGGGAAGGTACTTAAGGAGCAAGAATAACCTTCTACAGGATACCTCAGTTTATGGAATTTCCTCTTCTACTGCTTTGATGCAAGATTTTAACTAAGGAATGCAACTTGTCTCAGTTTCTTTTAATTTTTTTTTCAATTTAGCAAACATATACCTCCATTAGCCCAGGGGCTTCTGAAAGAAATTTTACATCACGGGCTTGGGCTGCAGTGCTAAGAAGACTTTCCCAGGAGTAAGCCAAGTTATTATAACTAGGCTTACTTCTGAGTAGACCTGCTTAGGATTGCCCCCTCCCTTCCAAATCTTCCATTTCAGGGATTGTCCTCCATTCCAGAGCGTGTTCCTCCAATGACAAGCTGTTCTGCTGGTGGCACAAAACTAGTGCCTTTCAGTGAACCAAAAAGTGCCCACTGCCAGCAGCACATGCAGCATGCACAACAAATGGGTGCAATGCAAGTGAAAGTAAGACCTAAGATACAACCCACAATAAAAACAGTCATATAATTATAGCAATAAAAATTACAGATCAAATTTGTTATCTTGTTAAACAAACTCTGGCATTGATTCAAGTCATAGGTTTAGAGTTAAAGTTATAAATTTAACTGTAGTTAAAGTCATAAGTTCAAGTCATAAGTAATTGAACTAATTCTGGTTAGTGGACCAGAACACTAACTATGGCACAGCGGTTCTGTCAATCCTGGGTCTTGGTGGAACCGCTGTTCAGAGTTAGCTTATGCGATATACAAAGCAAACATGGACATTTTATCAATGTTTGCTCCTCAGTAGTGTCCTCACTTCATTGTAGGGTGGGATCGCAGTTGGGTTTTTGTGAAGGGAGGCAGTGGAAGATCAAAGATGATGAAAATAACATTTGTCAAGGCAAACGAGGTTGCCTAACAAACTTAAACCCTTTCTCCCTACACCATCGTCTCATCCACACATTGAGACTTCTAATTTGTGCCTGTCTCTCCAGCCCTGCACATGGAACAGGTAGCACTTTTGAGAAGGCTACCTTGGAGGTCCTGGTCTTAAGTCTCCTGCCTAGGAACCTAAATTTTTTCTCCATGACCTCACGACTGCATTTCCCCACATCGTTGGTGCCAACATGCACCACGACCACTGGCTCCTCCCCAGCACTACCAGCCTATTTACAACACGCGTAATGTCCACTACCTTCGCACCAGGCAGACAAGTCACCATCCGATCAGTACGTGGTTTTGCCACTCAGATGTCTACCTGCCTAATGATTTGAATCACCAACTACCAAGACCCCCTCTCTCTCCCTGCCCAGGGATGGTTCCTTGGCGTGAAAGGATACCTGCTCACCAACTGAAGTTGATGGGTTGTGAGCTGGCAGAGACTCACCAAGAGAGACATCTTGGGGTCATGGTAGATAACTCACTGAAAATGTCAAGACAGTGTGTGATTGCAATAAAAAAGGCTAACACCATGCTGGGAATTATTAGGAAGGGAACTGAAAACAAATCAGCCAGTATCATAATGCCCCTGTATAAATCGATGGTGCCAGTATTCTCATTTGGAATACTGTGTACAATTTTGGTCACCACAACTCACAATACAAGAACTCGTGGGCATTCAATGAAATTGCTGTGCAGTCAAGTTAAAATGGATAAAAGGAAGTACTTCTGCACCCAAAGGGTGATTAACATGTGGAATTCACTGCCACAGGAGGTGGTGGTGGCTACAAGCATAGCCAGCTTTAAGAGGGGATAGGATAAAAATATGGAGCAGAGGTCCATCAGTGGCTATTAGCCACAGTGTATATATGTGTGTGTGTGTATATACACATATACACACACACACATATACACACACATATATTGGCCACTGTGTGACACAGAGTGTTGGACTGGATGGGCCATTGGCCTGATCCAACATGGTTTCTCTTATGTTCTTATGATGAGGGTGGGGATATAATGAAATGCCTCAAACTATGATCCTGTCAAACTTCTGCCAGTTGTTGTGAGGCTGTGTTCCCTGAAAATTCATCCTTTGCAAGTTTTTTTTTAAAAATACAAGAAATAAAAATATAAGAACAAAAAAGCCGTAAGCCACGTTTCAAATGATATGACAAAAGGAATGAAAATGACACCAGCAGCATCTGGTGTGAACTGCTTTCAAGGTAAAACATTATTAACAAAGTTCTCCCCCCCCTCCCCCTCAGATGAACTTCAGTGATTTGTTTTATTGCTTCAGGAATGGAGAGATCCCAGCAGAGGTTAGGACAGAAATTCAATGTTATAAATAATCTGCAAAACCTGATTAAAATAACAAAAGGGAATAGCAATATCTTGAGGCTTCTTTTAAAAAAAAAAGGTCAGAGAGTTTTCAAAGTGCTCTCTATTAGAAGTAACTTAGCTATTTTTGGATTTTTTAAAAAATCACCAACTTTAGGGTGTTTTTATCAGTAAAAATGGTTGTTGTACCAGTCTTATAGAGCGAGTAAACTAATGGAAGGATCCATTCTCAGGCTACCCACTATCTTCTAACATTCTGAGGAGAAACCTGTGGATTAAAATCTTAGATTAGTGGTTCACCATTTGTTAAAAACAAAACACAACCACCTAATTTCATTCCATGTATTCCATCCCCTTTTTCTCCCTGGTTAAAAGCATTTGGTTTTATAGAAGGTTTTAGTTTCATATTACCATATTTACTCAAAAGGAAGAAAACTATAAGATAACTCCCCAAAAAAATATTATACAGAAACAAGTGTTTTTATTATTATTACTGGACATTTAAGATGACTTCTTTTTTAAAAATGGCATTCCTAGAAAAAGAATTGGTATTGAAATTGAGTAAACTCTGAATCCAGTTTGCATTAGGAATGGTCAGGCTACTGAAATTTGCTTGCACAGAGTGATAAGCTGCAGTACTGCAGTCCAAGCACTGCTCACAACCTGAGTTTGATCCTGGTGGAAGCTGGGTTCAGGTAACCGGCTCAAAGTTGACTCAGCCTTCCATCCTTCTGAGATCGGTGAAATGAGCCAGCTTGCTGGGGGTAAAGTGTAGATGACTGGGGAAGGCAATGGCAAACCACCCCATAAAAAGTCTGCTAAGAAAATGTCATGATGTGATGTCACCTCCTGGGTCGGTAACGACTCAGTACTTGTACACCTTTACCTTTATTTTATTCCAGAATAATTGATTAATTTCCCAAATATTTTTTGAAAATCTACTCTGGTCTACCAATTGGTTCATATCAGTCCCCAACAGTCTGCCCAACATGTTTATAGGTGGCCAGTGTCATACCTACTGTGACATCATTAACACCAGTTACATCATGGATGTTGACGAATTTAAATCTTTCTGTCTGTACACCCATTGTATTTGTTTTTACATCCCCATCCCAGTTTATCATCCCCCTACAGCTAAGTTCATGTGGTACTCTAATGGATGAATTTGTAATTATATAATGAAAAAACTGACACTAGGCTTCCAAGAATAATTTCATGTAGTCAGTAGGTTCTGTCACTCAATCCCAGATGGAGACCCTGGGTTCTTTATTACTCCGTTTCAAATTTAATTTCTTCAGTGGTACAAACTATAACAGAACAACAATAATTAATTATCAAAATAATTAACTATTAATATTTATTAATTTACATAGGCTGACCTTCAATCAATTTTATTTTGGACACAGTGCAATGTCATTCAGTGCAATGTCATTCAGTGCAATGCCTTCAGTCAAAATCTAAATAATGAAATAATTGATTATTCAAAAATGTTTTTAACCATGTGTAATATTATTTATAAAAATAAATGAATTATTACCTTTAAGTATTTTGTCAGTTTCTTTATATTGTTCATGTACTAAAAATAATAATAATCATTATGTATTACGCAATATATTTACATTTACGTTATTCATTAATAATTATACAAAAGTCCTTATATAAATCAAGCTTACCAAATTTATTTTAGCGGACTCAAGCCTACTATGTCATCAAATGCGCCTCGGAGTGCCCATATGTTACTTGGTTAATATACATATAACAATGTATCTCTTAAAGAAACCATTCATAATTCATGAGAAACAGCTGGAATCAATTGATTCAGACCATTGGGTACTAAATTTTTAAATTGATGAATATAAAAATATTCCCTTCTTAGTAAGGTAGTGTATTACTTCTGTTATATTTATGTTGCTGAATTTTTTTTATAGTATTACAAATTTGAAGTCTTCAACGGTATGGCGGATTTCTTTAAAGTGGCTAACCAAAGCCGTTTCCACCACTCCCCATCTAATCGTAGACTTATACTCAATGATACGTGTTCTGATTGTCCTAGTAGACATGCTGACATATTTTAAACCACAAACACAAATCAATAAGTAAATGCATCCCTTAGTTGCACATGTAAATAAATCATTCAGTTCTTTATCAAACAAGTTCCGGAAACGTAATCCTGCTCATTACCAACACCTGTGCGCAAATAGAGCATTTTTTCTGACCCTTTGCAGGACGCTCTCTCTTACAATCATGTAAAATGTCCGTTCTAATCAACATATCTCTTAAGTTTTTAGTGCGTCTAAAGCCAATGAGTGGTGGTACATCACAGCCTGGAATCAACTTTAAAATATGCCAGTTTGGTTTGATAATGTTTTTTATTGCTTTGGCTTTGGATGTGTTTTCACAAAGACCCTTTAAGATAGGGGTGTCAAACTCATTTGTTATGAGGGCCGGATTTGACATAAATGAGACCTTGTCGGGCTGAGCCATGTGTATCATAAAACGTAATGCCAGGTAGTGGACATATAAACTTTATAAAGGGCACAGACATACAATTAAAGATATATTTTTTTTGCTTAAAATATTAGCCTGCTTGCAATGTTTTGTTTTACAGTCTCTGATAAATGCCAACTCTTGCTATGAATTATTGCATCAAAAACTGCAGACAATGTCTGTGCTGTACCAGTCTTGAAAATGTGCTGTTCAGGTGTGCACATCTGTAAGTTGCAAACCTACTTTTGATTAATTGACATTCATTACAGACATCTCATGGTCAATGCATTGAGCCTAAGACTCAGAGGAACATGAAGCAGCTGGGCATTGTGAACTTTTGTACAGAAGTTGCTTCAAGTACTAGTCAAGAACATGTGAAGGCACCATGGCACAGACTGAGGGCTATGTGTTTTCTACAAAACTATAATTTTCCTCAGAAAAATGACTACAACTAAAAAAAATACAACTTCCCCCCAAAAAACAACTACAAGAACAGAGAGACAGCCATGTACAGTGGTCAGTGTCAGCCTACTATTTGGGAAGTCTAAATTCAAGACCCCCAATCAAAGGAAAATGTGAAAGAAAAAAATAAGGAAAATTTGCTGGGGAAACCTGGGGTGGAACACACTCAGCCTCATGCTGATATTTCTCTTCTAAATAGTTCACATGCTTTCCTATTGAGAAAGCCTGGAGGGCATGAGTACAGTGAAAAAGAGGAGGGGAACCCACTTAAAAGCCCAACAAAACTCTCACTCTCTAGCAAGGCAAAAAGCTCATTCCTTACTAAAACGTTGCTAGTCTTAAAAACATTCTTTGTAGCTCCCCTGATGGTGGGGACTGGCAAAGGAAGCTCTGGCTCTTTCTTTCCTTCTCCAGGGCAGGAGGAGGGGGAGGAGCCTCAGCTATTTATTAGAAGGAAAAGAAGCTTGCCTCAGTAGTTCTGCAGAGTGATCTGGCAAACTTAATCACCCAGCAGAGCTATAGAGCCAAGTTCCCTCACTGGGTGAGGCTGCTCCTCCCTCTTCCTCCATTTGGGAAAAGGGAGGGGGAAAAGGAAAGGCTGCTTTGCTGCTCTGGCCTGTTGGGGGAGAAACACAAAATGGTGACCGAAAAAGCAGGCAAGGGAAAATGAAGCAGATACAGCCAGTTGCTGGAGGGCCTAATTGGAGCACTCTGTGGGCCTGCTCTGGCCTGCGGGCCGCATGTTTGACACCCCTGCTTTAAGAGTTTCTGATACCTGAAATAATCCACCCCGGTCCTTATGATCCACTTTACTTTTAGCTGTTCTTATGCTTTTTTCAGGATAACCCCTATGAATGAGTTGCATACTTAATTTTAAATTGTCCCTCTGATGATCTTCATAAAGTGTGGAATTGCATTTGATTCTCAAAAACTATCTGTAGGGTAGACTATGTTTTAACTGGTAAGTATGATAGGATTGAAAGGATAAGTATGAATTTCTATCAGATTCCTTTTTATACAGCTTTACAGCTAATTTACATTCCTTAGTAATAAAAACCTCTGTATCCAAAAAATTAATACATGATTCATTGTAATCTCCAGAAAATTTTATAGTATGATGAACTGAACTTAACCAATCAAAAATGTTGTTACCATCATTTTTGTAAATCATGAAAATGTCATCCAAAAATCTCCTATAAAAAACTATATTCTCAAAAAATGGATTATTGTCATTAAGAATATTTTGTTTCTCAAAATGAGACATGAACAAATTGGGTGTATTTGGAGTAAAAGGGCTGCCTCTAGCAATGCCCTGTATTGTAAATAAAAATCATCTCCATATCTAAAATATTTTCCAAAACTATGTCTATCAACTCAAGTAAAAATATGTAGGTGGTACAGGATTAGGTCTCTCCCTCAATACTTGTGCAAGAACTAACCTCGCCTCCTCATGAGGTATACAGGTATAAAGAGCATTAACATCCAAGCTCATAAGTACCAAATCCTTTTCTATCTCCATCCCTTTGAACTGTTTAATAAAATCCGTAGTATCTTTCAAAATTTCAGGTATATCTTTAACCATTGGTTTAGTAAAGGTATCAATATATTGTGATAGTGGTTCTAGGATAGAGCTACATCCTGACACAATAAGACGTACTGGAGGTGGCATGCCTGCTGTAGGCAATACATAAAAAACTGGCACTCTAGGAAATTCATTTAATAGGAATTCAGTCATTTTTTGTGATATATATCCCATGCCTAATCCCTCTTGAACAATTATTTTAATAATTCTAAAAAAAGTTATCAGAGGGGTCCCCATTTAAAGGTGTTTAGGTTTTATTATCTCCCAATTGGCGTTTAACCTCCATATCATAATCTGAAAAATTCTGAACCACTATCCCACCACCTTTATCAGCTGATTTTATGATAATGGAATCATCCTCTCTTATAGTTTGTAATATTTTCCTTTCCTTTCCATAATTTTCACCCTAATATTATGTTGTTCCAATTCCTCAATTTCAGTCAATACTAAATTTTCAAACAGTTCTATGGTCAAATGTGAGATTTGCGGTGCAAACTGAGACTTGTGTCTTAGGGAATACTGCTCCACCTCTTTATTGGTGTTACCAAAAAAAAACAATGTAATTTAAGTAATCTCATTAATTTAAACAAATCAATCCTTGTCTGGAATCCATTATAAATTGGTGTGGGCCAAAACCTAATCCCTTCTCCAGTGTTTGTAACTCCATTTCAGTAAATTGTCTACTGGGTAAATTTATAATCATACTTTTTTCCTGTTCCTTCTGCTGAGACGTTGGGATAAAAAAGGGGGGCGTTGATCTATTTTACTTCTCTCTAAGGTCTGTCCGAAGCTCCCTCCTCACCCAAAGTATTAGCTGAATCTTCCCCTTCAGTAGTATCTATTTCCTCTTTTCTAGTCCTATCAGCCCATGTAACACACTTAAATTTCTTACGGTTCTCCTCTTGAGTAAACCATTTATATACATTGGATTGTGAATAATCCTGTTCGTCCCTCTCATATTTTCTAATCTTAATCTCTCTAGTCTTTTTTTGTAACCATCAATATATTACAAAAAAGTTTATGAAAAAACACTAGGTTTCTGGCAATAAACTTTAGAGACATTGTAGTTTAAAGGGTTAAGTAACCTGAAGATTAGTGTCGGATTCCACGCACAAGAAAAATACTTTTGACAAGACCTTTGAGAAAAATGTTACTCTACCATTACCTTTACATTGCACAGACATCTTCCCTGAATGGCTCTCAACAACCCTCTAATCCTTATATTTATTGCACCTGTATAAGGTGAGATAGGGTTTCTTCATAAGGGGATAAGCCATTTTTCCTGCATTGAATGCTATCAACCTTTATGAATGGCATCTAGTGGTTTGCTATTTGATTCAGAGCCATGAACCTTGCTTGGTTGGAGCAAGAAAACATTGCTAAAGCCCAAGGCATTCATAAAAGATATGTAGTGTACTACACTAGCAAGCATCCCAGCTTCTTTCTCTGGCAGAGTAAATGCTTAGTGAATATGAGGAATGCAGTTTATGCACCTATGCTTGCCAACAGTTGGGTCCTGCAGGATTAAAACAATGGATGTTCAGTTCTGGAGAGTATAGGCAGCTGCATAGTTTAACAAAGCTATAGCTATATGTGCTGATTTATCTCTGATGATTTGCAGAACATCCTAGGCCATAAGTAATCAAATGGTTTATGTGGGAACCATGTCTAAACCATATTCAGGCTTGTGATGCACAGCAGTGCTGAATAGTCTGCTATAGGGTTTGTCTTGCATTTTAAATTATCTTTTAACAAGGTGGCTTGGTGCCTCCACAACCCTGAAAATGGACAATGATATCATAAATAATGTTTACTGAGGGGAATAATATTTGGGCCTGAGAATTGACATCTCAAGCACTCAATGTAATATTATGCATTCACCATAATATTCAGTAAGTAGAAGTCCACAAAGAGAGCCGGTAATCCCATTAATTCAGTTACTTCACTAAAGAGGGAGTGACAAGAAGAAGGAGCAAATTATGGCCAACAGGAAATATCCCAGTGGGATAATGGCCTGCCCCCCACTACCTGGGCAAGGCCAGCCCAGGTGTGAAAAGCATAGTGCCAGGCTCAGGGAATGAGGAACCTAGCTGAGAAGAAAAGAAGAGTTGGTTTTCATACCCCACTTTTCTCTACCATAAGGAGTTTCAAAGCAGATCACAATCATTTTCCCTTCCTTTCCCCACCACAAGCACCTTGTGAGGTAGGTGAGGCTGAGAAAGTTTTGATAGCACTGTGATTGGCCCAGCAGGTGTCATGTGAAGGAGTGGGGCATCAAACCCAGTTCTCCAGATTAGAGTCCAGCACTCTTAACCATTACAACATGCTGGCTCTCAGTTCTTAACCAGTGCTGTGCTCAGCCTGGAAAAGGATGTGGGAGGCCCATCTGAGCCACACTTTACCCAAGAGAGGAAGTACCCAGTCAAATCAGGCCTGGCCCAGAAAATTTATACCTTGTTCAATGAAAGTGACAAGCCTGGTCACGTTGTGCTATGTCCAGGAGAGCATGTACTTGTCGGAGCCATGTTTGGCCCTGGAAAGGTAGCATCTGACCCATTGAAGCTGTGCTTGACCTTGGGAAGGAGGGATTTGACTTGTCTGAGTCATGCTTGGTCTAGAGAAGGAAGTGCCTGGCCTATCTGAGATGAACTCACCCTGGTGAAAGAGGTGCCTGACCTGTCTGAGCTGCACTTGGGTCAGATAAGGAGGCACCTGGCTAGTCAGAGCCATGTTCAGCCAGGGAAATGAGCTGTCCAGCTGAGCCCTACAGCAAAGGAGATGCCCAGCTAACTCTTTTTGCATGCCATATTTAGGCTGCAGTCAGATGAGTACTTTGATCTGAAGCCATTGCTGGATTTAAAATGCATGATCAGACAGTGACATCTGCTTCCTGTTCCCCAATTATTGGCACCCTGTTCTAATCTGCCTGTGCGGTAGAGTTATTCAGCACTAGGGAAAGTCCAGTCCTTACGGGTGTCAGTGCTTTCATCCCACATTTCTGGATGTCTAAACTCTCCTGTTGCAAATGGAAGCCAGTTGGGAAGTGTGAACCTTTCTGTCTGCTCCCCCCATCAGATAGAGATGTGCACATAAGCACACAATCACCACTGGGTCATTGATCACCGCTTATCTGTTTATTATTTACAGTTTACAGACCTCTCTCTCTCTGCCTCTCACAGAAGCTTCTCAAGACTGCTTTTCTTAAGAAAACTTCCTAGGCAGTTTCAAAATCACTCCCCCTATGCTGAACTACATATCCCAGCAGCTTCCTCCAGTGATCCCATTGGCCACCAGACGCTGCTATCCTCCCAGGATTTTGAAGTGCTGGTTCCCATAATCACTTGTGCACATGATCAGAAAACAAATGATGAAAAAATAAGCTGCCTGACCACTCACTCTGTAGTGGCTACACAGCAGTAGTAAGATCAATCAACCACAGAGTGAGCATGCATTGAAGCAGGTTATGGTGGGATGTCTGCTCAAAACTCCCTGTCACAAAAACCCCTGGATTAATTAGAAGCAGGGCCAGATCACAATAAGTCTGTTGTCTGACCACAGCCTTGGTCTCTCTTTCTCTGCAGCTGTATTTTTAACTGCCTGCTCAGCTGAATTCCTATTGCAAGAGAGGCAGCCAGTAGGAAGAGAGTGGGACAACTAGAGTATTCAGCCAGCTAGGAATCTTAATTAAAGAAATTATTGCATGCACCCCCAATGACTACTGAGAGGTGGCTGCAGAATCCAGCTACGCTTTTGCAACTTGTGGTAAGGTTCTGTTAGTCAGGACATAGACTTGCTACTGCTGGTGCAGAAGGGGTTCAGCTTGCCTTTGCAAATGGCCAGTCCTGGCTGGAGTGGGTGGAAGAGCTGTGCCAGCCACTGCCAGACTCCCCCAGCCATAATCAGATTTCACCAAAGCTCATTAATGAATTGGGACAATGTTTTTTTTTTTAAAAAAAAAAAACTTGTTTTGCCTATTTAAACAGATTATTCATTTCTACTACCCCCCTTGCACCTGGCACAGGGGTCATTGTTCATCCTCCCTCCCCCATTGGTTGTGTCAGACCCCAGAGTCAAGGAACAAGCAGAAGATTAGTCAAATGTTTATTCCAAGCATCTTAAGGCAATGAAATGCTGAAACTCATATCCCAGTTCAGAGGCACTTCATATATACTCTTGGTGGACCGTTACTAATTCAAGCAAAGTCCGGTAAAAAGTGGCGGGTACATTTGGCGGGCATTCTACACATCTCCCCCCCCCCCTTTCTGCATTCCAGATGCACTATCTAATGCTTCCTCCGGTCTCCTCCAGCCACGACCTTGGTTGTCATGTTAACAAGCTGCTAAGATAACTATTAGGGATGCGCCAAGCGGGTAAAGCAAAGCAACAGGCTATATGTCTCAAAGCGGGAATGCAGACTGTCTCACTCAACAGTTCATGGTACCCTTAATACAATTACAAGTTGTTATATGGCGAAAGGATACCCTCACGGTAGACTCTTGACAGATTGTAGAAAGTCTCAAATTCCCCCCTCCTCCCTCCAATCCTTTGCAGTTTTTCCTCAATGGTGCAGACAGTGGAACAGAGCTGATTGGGGAGGCAATCTGACTGTTTCTCCCTCCCTGTTTTTTTCCCTTGCTAGTTCACCCCTGGCAAAAAGACATAAAAACGAACAGTGCTTAAGGTTTAACTGCGTAACTCTGTTTAAGATTGAAGTTGTAAGGCTGGGGTTAAAGCTGGTAAGGAAATGTCATGATAAAGAAAACTATGCAAATCATTTCTGCCTGTGAAACATCTATGGAAATCACAGCCTGCAAAACACTTGGAAACCCAGTCTGTTGGTTCCCCTCAACAGCTGAGCAAAGAAAGAAAGATCAGTGCAGTAGTATGATTCCTCCACTTTAGACTTGTCTTGCTCGATCCTGTTTCATCTCCTTCTGCATCTCTTTTTAATACAGATTGCCTCTTCAGATTTCAAGCTCACCTACCTCTTGGTCCATGTAGCTCACCTAATCTTTAGTTGGAATTGGTAGTGTCCTGTGTTGCTGCTGCTAGGTAGTTATGGTGGGCCTATTTCACATGCAGTCTGAAAGACATAATGAGCATAGGACAATAAGCAGTCAGTTCAGCGTACAGCCAAAAAACTTAAAGCAGAAAATGGAGGGAATGACTAGTGAACATCTCTCCTTTAAGAATGACCAGTGAACACAAGACTGGATGAATTAGAGTTGTGCTCAGAGAAAAGCTATGTTATAATTTTGGATGCAACATTCAGAAGCAACACCATTACTATTTATTCTTGATTTTTGAGCTGGACAGTACCAGTTCAGAATTCAAATTTGTGGGATTTTTTTTGGTTCTGGAATTTTGGCAGTACTATTTTCAAGAGGGAATCCAATTTGAAAGTCTGGCTCAGCTGTTTTTAAATATAATGGCATCTCATTTGCACAGAACATAGTTTTCTCTCTAATCTAAAGACTCCCTAAGTGGTAAGCAGAAAGGACCAAGTTGTTTGATTTTAAAAACCCACAAAGAAGGTGGCTCAGCACACTTCTCTCCACTGTTTCTATGGGAGGAAATGGTGGTGGCCCAGAAGGAGAGTGCCAGAGCATTTTTTAACCAGGATCTTTGCATATTCTTACACTGCCTGGATGACTATATATATATATATATATATATATATATATATTTAAAAAAAAAAAAAATCAGCTAAAACTGCATATGCTATCCTTCCTTGTTGTGATCTGTTGTTTCCTTTCACAAAGTAAAGAAGGCTTCCTTTGTGGAAAACTACCCTGCCACCTCATCACCACAATTTTTGGAAAGAGTTCTAATTAGCTGGAATAGGCCTGATCCCTTGCATAAATAGGAAGAAATGCCATTGCTTGGGAAATCAGGAAAACAAAAGATAAACAAGATGCATGCTGCTGTTGCTGTTTAGAGGGTTGCATGGGGAAAAAAAAACTATTTTGGGGTTTGAGTAAATGAGACCCCAAAAATATTGGTAAATGCTGATATTTCCAAATCCCAGTATTGGTTTTATACTAGGGTTTGGGAAATGCACCTTTAATATTTGGCCATTGGAGGTGTCAGCTTCACTTCCCCTCTGCTTCCAAGCAGAGGGGGAGTGAAATTAACCTGCTCTCCCTCACCTTTGCTTTCTCAGCTGGCCAGTCATGGCTGGCTGACTGGAGAAGCAAAGCGAGATCATGGAGGCATCTTTAAATGCCTCCCCTTTGCTCTCCCAGCTAGCCTGCCAAAGCAGCTGGCTTGGGAAGCAAAGAGAGGAGGGGATTAAAAGTCAAACCCCTTCTCTGGAGTCTATCCATTGTACCCTATGGGTGGGCTTACCAATCCCCAGGTCCCAGCAAGGGATCCCCTGGTTTTACAGGCTTCCCCCTGCTCCCAGCCAGCTGGCCGGCGGGGGGAAGACCCGCCCCACAGCCACCAGTACCTCTAGATCTCCGGCAGGTTTAGAAACAAGTCCAGTTTTAAAATGTGTGTGTGCGTGCATCTTTAAAATTGAGCAGGAAGCAGGAAGTACTTTATGGGGAAGGGTCAGCAGCAACCTCTGGGAACAAAGTCACTCCATTTGTTTTGCTTTCGTTTCAGAGTAAGTAAGTGTGTGTGTGTGAGAGAGTGAGAGAGAGAGAGCAGCGTAGATCCTGTAATTGTCAGATGTCATTGTGGAGGAACCAGACCCAGTGAGAGAGAGAGAGTATGTGTATATACTTTTCAGAAGTCTTTGTAGGGGAGGTAGAAATAGTTTGTGTCTTTCTCTGTGCTTGTTTTGCATTGTTTTCAGAGTCTTTGTATAGGAGCCTGTTTATGAGATGGAGGAAAACTCCACCTCTCTCTCTTTTTATTTGCCTGTGTTAGCCTGAAGAACAGCAGTTCCTGTCAGTAAAGCCCCAGGGAGATCACAAAAATGTGAGCTTGCAAACTCTGTGCATTTTGGCTGCTTTTTGTATGTTTACACTTTAATTTACTAGAATTGCAGCTATTGGGGGATGAGAAAACGATGACTATTCAGGTGAACTGCACTACTGTATTTTTATGCATTTATTTTGAAAATGGGAAAGTCTGGCTCTGCCCCAAATTCTCCTGGCTCCACCCCCAAAGTCCCCTGGCTCCACCCCCAAAGTTCCCAGATATTTTCTGAATTAGACTTGGCAACCATACTTATGGGCTTTAAACCCGTTCTCTCTCATTGCACCACAGTGATGGCATAATTTCTCCATTGCATCCTATGGGCCCGTAGGGTACAATGGAGGGATCATTCTGGAACTGCAAACTGACTCCAAGGCCTGGTTGGAGAAGGGAGGGGTGGCATTTCAATGCCTCCCCCTTCCTCCCTCAGCCATGTCATTTCTGGATGGCAGTAGGGCCAGCGTGCCAGCACCATTACCAGGCAGAAATGCTTGGGATTCCTTCAACCCCTTCTTTCCCCCACGCCACTTCCAAGTGGGCAAAAGGAAAGGGGGGGAGTTAAATGGAAGCCAGACATTTCTGCCTGACAGTGGGACCAGTGTGCCAGCTGGGATCCTTTCAAACTGCTCCCCCCCATTTCCCTCCTCTGCTTCCAAGTGGGGTGAAGGGAGAGGGGGAAGTTAAAGGGAAGCCAGAGTTTTGCCTGGCATTTGGTTCTTATCCAGCTATATCTAATCGGAAGCCAAATCAGATCATTGAATCTGATTCAACTTCTGGGGAGCCTATATAATGCTGTAAAGGCATTATATGGGGGTTTTTTTGGCTTGGCTGAGCCGAATGCACATCCCTACTGCTGCTAATGGTAAGCTCCCAAATGTGAAAAAAATAGCATAGATTTTTTTGGAAAAAAATCAAACCCCTAAAACTCCAACCCAGCGATCTTTTAGTAAGCTTCGATGTCATCTCGTTGTTCACCATCAAAGAAACCCTTGTTCAACTACAACACATCTTTCCTGATGACATCACTGCCCTATTCCACCATGTGCTCACCACTACCTACTTCCAATGGAACAATAACTTTTATGAACTGATCGATGGAGTTGCCATGGGAAGCCCCGTTAGCCCTGTCATCGCTAACTTTTACATGGAAACCTTTGAAGATACAGCACTAAGATCTGCCCTCCTAAAACCACGTTGCTGGCTCCAATATGTGGATGATGTTTTTGCCATCTGGAGTCATGGAGAGGCTGCTTTGAATAACTTTCTCCTTCATCTGAATTCAGTCCATCCTCGTATCCAGTTCACCGTGGAGAAAGATATGAATGGTCAACTTGCCTTTCTTGACGTCCTCATTACCAGGAAAGATGACAAAAAACTCGGCCACACTGTATTCAGGAAACCCACACACACCGACCGCTATCTAAATAAGAATTCCAATCATCATCCTCGCCAAAAACGTACAGTTGTAAAAACCCTCATCCACCGTGCATCACGCATCTGTGAACCAAGCCAACTCCAGCAGGAACTACACCACCTCAACCAGTCACTGCAGGCCAATGGATTCTCCCAACAAGAAATTAGAAGAGCTCTCCATCCCAGGAGACCATCCACACCAAATCCTGAGCCACACACAAATGTAGGTACAGCCTTCCTGCCCTACATAAAATCTGTCACCGACCGCATTGGGAAAATTCTCAAACGCCACAATGTTGACACAGTCTTCAAGCCCACACAACAGATCCACCACATGCTGCGCTCGGCCAAAGATAAGAGAGATCCACT
This sequence comes from Heteronotia binoei, assembly GCF_032191835.1. NCBI lineage: Eukaryota > Metazoa > Chordata > Lepidosauria > Squamata > Gekkonidae > Heteronotia > Heteronotia binoei. Next base: position 32,423,403 of record NC_083228.1, read on the forward strand.
TTCAACCCCTGGAGTCTACAAAATACCCTGCTCCTGTGGTGCAGTCTACATTGGCACTACCCAACGCAGTATCAACACCCGTCTCACCGAACACAAGAGACACTGTCACTTGTTTCAGCCAGAAAAATCAGCTGTAGCTGAACATGCACTTCAAGAAGGAGACCACGTCACCCACTTTGAAAGAACTGAAGTCCTTTCTACGGTCTCACATTATCATACCCGCCTGAACAGAGAAGCTATTGAGATTTACAAACACCAGCACAATTTTAACAGAAAGGAAGAAGGCATTTTCATCCACCAATCTTGGTACCCAATTCTGCAAAACACCCTATAGACTATAAATTGCAGAAAGTCACAGAACAACCAGCAAATTCCACAGAACAATCAGCATAGTCAACAGCTATCTTCCTTATCTTCACACCCCTTCCAACCCTCCCAGCAATTAACACAGAACAATGGTCACATTCAACAGCCAGTTTCCTTATCACTACCCTTCCAGGAAGCCCCACTAAACAATGGGCACATCCACAAACCAATTGCCCTTTCACCACACCCCCTCCAGCCTAGAAATAGCAGCTCTCCAGCAGCCCTGGCCCCACTCAATGCACAGCAGCCAAGAAGGTCTGAGCGCCTGCTCCGGCTGCAACGCCACTGAGGATGTTCTCCGCAGCTGAGAACGAAACGTCTGGAAGGAAAACTTTCTCCAGTAGAACACGGCACTTGAGCCCGAAAGATTCTACAAACCCTAATAGCATAGATTGTTCCTGATGTGCATGTATAAGGCCTAAGAATCTTGGATTTGTGTTTACCATTCTGGAAACCATGGCAGCAACCAGTAACCTGAAACAGTGATTTTCATGTATATTTTCAGTTCAGAACTTTCAGGATGCACACTACTAGAATGAACAGCTGCTGGAGGTGGATGGACTTCAAGCAATCTTACTAGTATTGGGAACTGGTCTATATGATTCATGGGGTATTTGCTTGGATTCACCAGTGATTTCCGCAAACAGAAGAGATTACTCTTTGCAGAGCACAGTTTATTCACCTCCTGCCTCCCATAGCAGCCACAAATGCTCCTGGAGTGCTGCTCTTGGGGGTGGGGAGAGAACATCCCAGGAATAGCACAAGGGGGGGGGGGTTAAGGTCTATAGCAGGAGGGATATTGGTGCAAATTGCCCCCTTCCTGTCTACAGAAGTCCTTTGCTGAATTCAAGCCTATGGCCCAAAACACTTTGAGATTTGACATGGGGGTTTACTATGCAAAAGCAGAAAATCCATAATTGCACTATGCCTGAAGTAGCTGTTTGGACCATGTATTTGGTCTTGTCTCTCCTTTCTACCCACGTTTCTGGTCAAGATTTTGCATAGGTATTTTGTATGACTGTTGATAGGAAAATGAATATCTTCTATGATTAGATGGTGATAGCCATCTTTTTTTGTTGCTAGATTAAGCCTCCATCACAGCCAAAGTACCTGATTTTTTTCCACCCTGGGGTTTATTCAAATGGCAGGGGAAGTAGCAGTGGTTCAGTTCAACAGCCATGAACCTAATTTGGTTCTCCTTTTAGAATTAGAGACAAACACCAGAACTTTGATCTCTGCAGACACTGTGACTGTTTTTTCTTTTCAAGCTTTAGTCTTTTTTTCGAAACAAGCTGAGAAGGCCTCCTTCATGCTAAATAGAAGTGACTCAGCTGCTGTATCTACATTTGTGTTTAAAAGTTCCACAGGTGGCATAAATTTTTCAGAGTGGGTGAGCTACAGTTCTTCAGTGGAGGATCAAAGAAAGATGCAACTGATACCCTTAAAAGAAATTCATGGTCACAAAAACATAAAAGTTCCGCATTACAAGATTATAAATGAAGCAAAGAAAGGAAGCCTTTGAAAATCAAAGTGGAACTGTCTTCATGTCATCACATAAAAGAACTTGTACACTTTCCTCTTGGATTTTTTTTTTTTTTACAATGAAAGAACAGCATCGCACAGACGAGTTTACTGATTTTCAAATGTGCATTGAAGTTCAGCTGCTGAAAGTTGGTAGTGGTTTCTGAGGCAGCCTTTGCCCTTCCCAATGGCCCTGAGGCAATGGAGATGTTCTCTGCAGGGTGTGTCTCTTGACTGTGCTTACATTCAGGTATTGTGTACTCTTCTGGCCACCCTGGGGCAGTGCTCTACAAAGCATCTGGAAATCCCAACATATAAGATGCTGTTGTGCAAAAGAAAGCTAGGAGGCTGTATAACTGAACGAGTGTAGTGATTCATTGAAGTGTGTGTGTGTGTGTGAGAGAGAGAGAGAGCTAATAACCATAGAGTGAATAGAACAAGAATGTTGCAAAATTGCCCCCATCCTCCATGGCTGTTCCTCACAATTGTACTGTTCCTTTTTTCCCCCTTGCTTTTTTTTTTTTTTTGAAACTTTGGTAATTGGGGAACAGAAAGCAGTCATTCAGCTAGCTAACCAGTTTAATAATAGTGATTTAATATTTACCTTGCTTATTGAGATATTATTTCATTCTGGTCATCACAACAGGGCTTGACAAACATGCATTAGGAGGCATACCCTTGCTGGTCTAGTGTCCATCTCAGCCTCCCCAAGTATTTCTCTAGGGCTTTGATATTTTTATTTGTGAAACTCCCCTGCCCCCAGGTGAGCTCCCTGCCCTTTGTTGTTTCTCCAGATGAAAGGAGAATAAGGAGGCAGTCCTCAGAAGTGGAAAAGAGGGGGGGGGGGGTTCAGGCATGTGGTTCTTTTCTTTCAATGGACTGGCTTGCCTTCCTTCCTGGTGAGGATGTGGCGACCTTCCTTTTTATGGGACTCCCTGCCCTCGCTCTCATTTGGCCTGGATCCAATTCCCTTCCACCTGGTCGAACTTGGAGCCTATCAAAGGAAAAGGAAGCCTGCCTCTTATCCCTGCTGCCTGACTCCCTGTCCTGCTCTTTCCTCTGGCTGTTCAGGGCTGCTACTTGCTCTCTCCCATCCAGGCATTCTTCATATCTGGGCTCAGCCTTACCTTCTGGCCATGCCTCCACCCACTGCTGTCTGGCTCCTAGCCTTGTTCTAGGTGGGGTCAGAGCACTCTGCTTTGGATCCAGCTACTGCCCCCCTCCCCCAGCCCTCCTTGAAGGTGTGAGTCAGGTCCCCTGCCAGCCATAACTTGAATGGCTGGGGCAGCGGCTCCCAACAGAACTACTTCTAGTAGAACAGAACTACCGTAAGACTGCCAGATGTTTAATGCTCTATGAACTTTTATGCTTCTGGATTTTATGTGTTTTTAAAATGGTTGTTAATTATTTTATGCTTCCTGACTGTCTTTTGTTTTTGAGCTACCTCAAGGAGCACTCTGAAAATATAAGCCAGCAGTGTCAAAATCATGTGATGTATTGGCGCCTCTGTATGCAGCATCGGTTAAACCTCACCTGGAGTACTGTGTTCAGTTAATTCTATATTCTTTGTTACCTTCACATGTTTAACTTCAGATTAACTCAAATGAAGTTTAGTTAGCTTCCCCCCTGTAGTCCAAGAAAGTCTGCAGGTTCAGAGACAAACTGCCTATTTTTGACCATTTCTTTCCCCATTCCAGAGGTCTTATAGTCTGTTAATTCCTTCATTAGCACAAGAAGTCATGTTTGTTCTCCTCCATTCTGCCATTGTTGGTTGTTCTTCTCTTTCCACAATTATTTTTCTTGATGATGATGTTGTGAGCAGTTAGAAGCAAGTTGCTGATTGATCTCTACACCTTTTTATATTCCGCTAAAAGTGTTCCAGTGGCAGTTCATAACTATTTGTTTTGCTATTTATTATCTTTCCCAAATACCTTTAAATCTTTATGTTCACTAAACACATTTGAAACTCATATTCTGCTCTCTGATGGTTTGCCTTACTAAAAAGCATCTTTAACCAGGTACATCTGAAAAACAAAATGGCACTCCAACAGCTCTGCTTCCTATTTGTGTGTGGAAGAATCTACCTGAGTGAATTTTTTTGGTGACACATTGGATATCATTTTTAAAATGTAACTTGAAGGTTTTCATACACCATATAGAGGATCATTTCCCTCTTTGAATTACTTTTTCCATATTGCCAAGTTTACTTGTTGTTGGACTTTATCACAGCTTGTTAACTGAGTTCATAAACTCAGACAGCCTCTGATGGATAGAAATGGCTAAATTATCTTTGCACTGCAATGGAATGCATTCATTTCCTTCCAATTCTTATTTATCACAATATATTTTAGTGATCATGAAAAGATTTACAGGGAACAACCTGGGCAAACACTACATAGAATTTGTGACAATATTGCCAGTATTTTTGTGCTTCTGTCCAATGCTAGCACTAAAAGGATGATGGAAGCTTTGCAGAATGGTTTTGTTACAAGGAGAAACAATCAAGTTTATTATAAAAGCTGATTTGATTTGACTGTCAGGCACAGCTGAAAATACATGGGCATATTCCTTTGACTGACATTTTAAATGCTCCTGTTCTGTTTTATGCTTCTAAGATATTTTTTTTTTACAATGATAACTTGAACATTTGCCAAGGTAGTCTAGATGCAGCCAATTGCCTTGATCCAGCTAGCAGCTTTACATGGTTGGAAACAGGTTGGAACCTTCTGCATACATATCGCAAGCTTGAAATGGAATTACATCTACAATTCTCCAGCCTGCTCTAATTTTGTGCTCTATTAAAACTTGGAATCCCATAAGCCAGCTGTTCAGGAAGGAACTGAATTCAGGGCTCCAGTTATTCCTTTTTGCCAAACAGCTGGAATCCCTGTATAGTGAATGAACACAGTGTTTTCCTCTTCACAAATAGGCTCACACGCAGAGTCACTGGCACATTGTATATATGGAGAATCAATGCAGTGAGCGGTTAGAGGTTAACCAAGAATATGGGAGATTGGAGTTCAGATCTATGCTCTGACATGAAGCTTGCTGTGTAATCTTGGGCCAGTCATGCTCTTTCAGGCTAACCTAACTATAATGAGAATACATTTGGGGGCTCAGTGGTAGAGCATCTGCTTGGGAAGCAGAAGGTCCCAGGTTCAATCCCCGGCATCTCCAAAAAAGGGTCCAGGCAAATAGGTGTGAAAAACCTCAGCTTGAGACCCTGGAGAGCTGCTGTCAGTCTGAGAAGACAATACTGACTTTGATGGACCAAGAGTCTGATTCAGTATAAGGCAGCTGCATATGTTCATAAAATGGGGGAGGTTATGAGGATAAAATGGAGAAGGATTTGTGCCACCCTGAGTTCATGCAGGACATAACTGTACCTATTCTCCCCCAGATCAATTTCTAATACCGATTTCTCACTAGGGTTGCTCCACCCCCAGGCTTCTGTTTCCCCCTGGCACAAGCAATCAATTTCCCACCAGTTGCTCTGCAGGCGAATTTTGGCACGTGGCTCCTTCCAGTTCCCCTCAAAGTTTCTTAGTCTTTAAAAGGCAGCATCACAAAACTGCAATGGGAACTGGAAGGAGCTGCACATCAAAATGTGCCTGCAGAGCAACTAGTGGGAATTGGATTGCCTGCGCTGGGGAAAACAGAAGCCTGGGGGCGGAGCAATGCTAGTGAGAAATCAGTCTAACTGTATATTCAGCAAAGCATCTTTGCCCCTGCCCCCCCCCCCCCCAGTCAGAATAAAGAGGGAACACAATGATTTGGGTTAATAAACAGGGCCACTTTATTAAACAAACTTCTGTAACTGGCATGGAGCCTGAACTAATCCCAGGAAAGCCCAGGGAAGCCATACTCTGCCTTGCTCGGATTGGGCGAGCCATCCTGCCCCAGGTGGGAGCCATCACTGATGGCCCCCATCTGGCCGGCTTGGTCCGCATGTGTGCTCCCCCCCAGGCCTCGCTTACCCAGAAGGAGCCAAACTAGAGGAGCACAATTGGCGGCGGGCCATCCCAGCAGAAAACCGTGAAGCCCAGCTGTCAGGTAAGCCTCACTGCCTCCCAAAAGAGGGGCAGCCCTTGGGTGCTTGTCAGTGACGTTAAACATACTTCTACTAACTCCTGCCAGTGCCAAGCCTCTGCTTAGGCACTAGCGCCCCACCAGGTGGTCTAGAGCTGCCCGAAGCAAGCAGCTAGATATCCTCCAGAAAGGCCTTGTTACCCATTACAGACAGGTGGACACCGTCAGCTCGGTAGAGCTCAGCCTGCCCTGACCGTATGGCGGGATGCAGCAGGTAGGTACCCAGCCTGCTCTCCAAGACTTTTTGGATGGCCCTGTTGGCCCTACACCGAGCCCTCTCCTCCCCAGCCGGGTCCCAGGCAGCACGCCCAACTCAGTGGGGCAAAATGGCCGACCAAATAATCTGAACTTCTGGCCACTTGTCACGAACAACCTGTAGGTCCTGCATGGCCTGGAGCAAAAGGGCCTTCCCTTTTACCAGACCCAGGTCGTTACCACCAAGGTGGATAACCAAAATTTGAGGCGGAGGGCTGACCCTCCCCTGGAAAAGGAGCGGCAGTAGCTCAGGCAATAGCAATGCACGGCGTCCCTGCCACTCCACCACAGCCCATTCGCTGAGCCCAAGCTGTGACCCAATCGGTGTCTGCTTGGCCTGGTGGGCTGCCCAAAACACCATGCTGTGACCGGTGATAAGGACATGCCTTCTCCCCTGATCCGTCACAGCACCTGGAAGGAAAACATTCAGAACAAGTAACATGCCTAATGGGGCAACAGTCAACCAATCCCCCTCCTAGCAGGACGCATCAAGGGGGTTGAACATAGGAATGATATGCCCGGGTAGCCCATCATGGCAGCAGTGGATGTGGCCCCAATACAGAAGGAGTGGGTGCTGAAGTTGACTTCTCCCAACGCCAACCAGGCCAGCATCTTGGAGGTAACGGCCCCAAACTGAAACTTGGTAAGAGGGTAACCATCTATGTGGCAGAACAAGGCACCTGGGGCCTCCCCTTTTGCCTCCACATATTGGTGGAAGGCACAGACCAGACACAAGTCCATTTGGTCGCATGGGCCCAAGGTGATCACCGCGCCACTGCCCCTCTGATCGGTTTTGGAACGTCTGATCTTCAGAGAAATCTGTTCACCCACGAACTTAAGGTCACTGGAGAGCAACGCCCTGCCGAATTGGTTGTTACAGGATGACATGACCAGCTCATTAACCTGCAGGGCCCCAAAAAGCACTGTAAAGGACGCAGCTTGGAACAGCAGCGTCTCAAAGCTGGAAGCGCACACTCCAGGCCAAACTGTGCACAGCCCCTTAAGGACTGCTGGTGAGACAGGCCACCTGGCATCTGCTGAAGAGCCATGCTTGTGCCTCTACCCCTCTAACATTTTTCGGATCCGAAAATCGCTGGTGTTGTCATGGAAACCCTGGGCCTTACTAAGGAAGGCTAGGGCAGCCAACTGAGCCCAAATGGACTTGATCTGAAGGACCTTACCTTTAAGCAGTATGGAATACTGCATCAAATGAGGTACCGAGATAGGCCAGCGCTCAGTCAACTTTGCCTGCTCTAGAAAATTCCAGAATTGTGTGGCCACCCGATCATAAGCTCGCCTGGTACTAGGGGCCAGAGCTAATTGAATTGCCCTGTCAGCCTCGGCATGCCAAACTGCCACAACTCTGGTGGCATCCTCACTGGCCAACGATCGGCCTATGACATGTGCTGATGGAACCTCTCCATCTTTTGATGAGATAGAGTGTCTGCCACTCTGTTACTCACTCCCGGCACGTGTTTTGTCAGGAAGAGCAAATTTAAATGCAAGCACTGCAGCATAAATGCCCGCACCAGATTCATTACAGGCCCAGATCTGGATGAAAGGGTATTGATAACGTGCACAACAGCCATGTTATCGCACCAGAAGTGCACCGAGTGTTTAGCCAGTACCTTCCCCCAGAGCCGTACGGCCAGTACTATGGGAAAAAACTCCAGAAACGCCAAGTTTCTGCAAAGGTTACTGGCCAATCATTCCCTTGGCCACTCCTCTGCACACCAATGTCTGCAGAAGTATACCCCAAACTCCGTAGATCCAGCCGCATTTGAGGTGACCTGGAGGTCCGTCTCAATCATCATGTCATCACGCACCAGATTCATTACAGGCCCAGATCTGGATGAAAGGGTATTGATAACGTGCACAACAGCCATGTTATCACACCAGAAGTGCACCGAGTGTTTAGCCAGTACCTTCCCCCAGAGCCGTACGGCCAGTACTATGGGAAAAAACTCCAGAAACGCCAAGTTTCTGCAAAGGTTACTGGTCAATCATTCCCTCGGCCACTCCTCTGCACACCAATGTCTGCAGAAGTATACCCCAAACTCCGTAGATCCAGCCGCATTTGAGGTGACCTGGAGGTCCGTCTCAATCATCATGTCATCATGCACCAGATTCATTACAGGCCCAGATCTGAATGAAAGGGTATTGATAACATGCCCAACGGCCATGTTATCACACCAGAAGTGCACCGAGTGTTTAGCCAGTACCTTCCCCCAGAGCCGTACGGCCACTACTATGGAAAAAAACTTCAGAAACGCCAAGTTTCTGCAAAGGTTACTGGTCAACCATTCCCTCGGCCACTCCTCTGCGCACCAATGTCTGCAGAAGTATACCCCAAACCCTGTAAATCTGGCTGCATCCAAGGTGACCTGGAGGTCCGTCTCAATCATCATGTCATCACGCCAAAAGGAGATGCCATTGAAAGAGGTCAAAAACTGCTCCCAAGCCTCCAGATCATTTCGCATGCCTCTGGTAAGCCAGATTCTATGGTGGGGCAACCTAATCCCCCCCATGGAGTTACATAGACACCAAAGAAATGCCCTGCCAGGGACCAACACCTTGCAAGCAAACTTAAGGTGCCCCACAATTTGTTGCAGCTCCAACAGGGAAATCTTTTTTCTAGACTTCAATGCTGCCAATCTCACCCTGAGATCCTGAACCTTCTGCAATGGCAGCCGCAAAGCCTGCTGCACTGTATCAAACTCAATGCCCAGAAAGGTTAGAATGGCAGTGGGGCCCTCAGTCTTCTCATATGCCAAAGGAACCCCAAGTTCCCTGGCCAGCCCAATGAAGGCTTCCAAAATACGGACACAATCATCAAGGTAATGAACCATGTCTGCTGACCCTGCCCAGTTCCTGAGGGCCCATTCCAGAAAAATGCTAAAATGCTCAAAGGCTGAACATGAAACTGAGCATCTCATCAGAAGCGCCTGGTTGTGTAGAACTTGCCCTCGAACGCAAACCCCAACAGTTCAAAATCGTTGGGATGAACTGGGAGAAGGCAAAATGCTGACTTTATGTCGCACTTCGCTATCTCTGCCCCGACCCCATATCTTCATACACCCTGACGGCTTGGTCAAAGGAAGTGTACCGTTCAGTACACAAGTGGTTGGGAATGCTATCATTAACTGAGGCCCCACATGGGTAGGAAAGGTGGCGAAATTCCCCAGCTGCCTTTTTAGGCACCACGTCCAATGGGGAAACTTGTAAATTTGACACAGGTGGGGTGGCGAAAGGGCCAAGAACCTGGCTCTCCACACATTCTTCCGAATCTTATCCCTCACTATGTTTTCCATGCCAACTACTGAACGTAAGTTGGCAGCCATAACAGGGCCCCTGGGGCCCTGAGAGGGAATCTGAAAACCCCAGGAGAAACCTTTCCACAAATATACCCTATCAGCCTCCCTAGGGTACCCAGAGAGAAGCTCCCTAAGTACTCTCAGCTTGATGGAATTGGGCCCCTTTACCAGGATTCTGGGCAGTGCCTCCGGGCCACTTACTGCCACCCCTTGGCTTTGACTTGTTGCATGCTGAGAAAGCATGGACCTGCCGCATAATGGGCATTTGTGCTTGTACTTGCATGTTTTGCACGCACATCCCCCCTGTGAAGTATATTCCCAACACAACAGCCAAGGTTGAACTGACTGCTCTGCTGCCACGTGGGGTTCCTGAACATTCACCTGCTTGCTGATCAGGTGGCCACTATCACACCTATCACCCGTGTTAGGTTTCTCTGAGGATATCAACTGCAGCCAAAGCTGCTGATTGATCTGATCCCAGGGCATAGTGGGGTTCAGGGCGACCCTCATCCTAAACTCCTCATCATATTGGAGCCAGGCCGCCCCTGAGAAGTTGGTAAATGCTTTATAGATTATATCGCCGTATTGAAACAGCGGTGCCGCCCATAAAGGCTGTGTGCACGCTATGACCCCTGCGTATATAAGGAAACCCGGCAGCCAATTGGTCCAGGTCTGATCCACCCTCCTATGCTTCAGCTTCTCTTTATCGCCCAGCTCTTCTTTCTCCTTTTTCTCAAGCTCCCTATAGAGAAGGCTGAACACGTCAACATACTCCCCCCGAAGTATTGTTTCCCTGGTGGACACCATGAGGTGGTTGCCCAAGGGCATGGCAGTGTCCCCAAAGGGCCGACACTGGAAAGGGATGGCCCCATAAGAGGGCAGAGGGAACCCCAAGACCTCCAGTGCGCATATGGCCATCCCTTGCATGTGGGGATGCTGGCCCCATGGCAAGGAACCCCGAGCTGGTTGTGCCACCATCCCCTGAGAGGAAGACTGGGCACCTGATGTGAACGGCCACCGAGCTGGACCCCAAGCAAAATAGGGATTGGGACCCACTCCCTGAGTGGCCCCCGAGGTAGAGGCCTTACATGGCATGGCCCCTATACCACCCGGGCTGGATCACCCGTGACCAACCCAAAAGGGGTGGCCAAGCTCTGGGAAACTTGCAGCCATGAGCCCCATGGCCACCCACTGGTCTGCTGAATTGCAGCACACCTACCTTCCTCTTCAGTTGGTGTCACTGCAACCACAACCAGAGGGGCTCCTCAGCACTTGCTGGGCCCAGACATTATGGTTTGGGCCTCTTCCTCACCCCCTGACACCAGGTCAACCTCCTCCCTGGTATCCGGTGTTTCTTTGTCCTTCCAATCGTCACGGCCCGGCAACTCATGTAAGGCAGAAAGACAGGCCAGAACCTCCTTCTCAAAAGCTCGAGTGAAGGACCTGGCTGCTTTACGCCCCTTGGCTGAGGAGGCCGACTCAGCACCCAAACCTCTATCCCTCTCAAGGACAGTCAACTTGTTTATAATGACCTGCCTCATAAAGACCTCCTCCTCCTCCCCAGGAGCACCACCGCTAGCCTGCCACTAGGCAACCCACACTGGCTCCTTCCCCTTAGAGATGCCTTGCCCCTTTTTTGGGCCCATAATGTTCCAGGCAGCAACTCACCGAACTACCCTAAAGCCCCCCTTTCCCACTAACTAAGGAAACGTGTGTGTGTGTGTGTGGGGGGTAATTGAGGAAGTCGCGGTGGGATTCGCACCCACGCCCCAAAAGAAACTGGGTCCACCCGGGGCATGTGAGGGGAGTGAGGTGCCACCCGGGAAACCCGTGTGTGTGTGTAGAAATGGGGAACTAGCCTCACCGCGTCCCTGCTGCCACTGGAACTGGCCTGACTGGCCCAAACTGCTGCTCTTCGCTTCGATGAGCTCCGCGCTGGGATCTGCTGCCTTTTCGGCCTGAGGAATGCCCTCCTGTCCATGCACAACCTGGGGATGCCGCCCAGCTTTGTGCTGGCAGGCCGAATGGGCTGCCGAAGCTGATACCAAGGACAAGGGCCGCCACTCAAAGGAGGCCTGGCCAGCTGCGTGCAACACATGTCGACATGGCCCAATGCCTTTCAATGGCTCTTGGGAATGAGGAGAAACACAAGCGTCCTTCCCGTCTGAGAGCCAAAAGCGAACTGCGTGTTTGCTGGGCAGGGCTGGGACTTAAATAGCCCCAGCGCTCCGCCCCCAAACAAAGCCCCAGTTGGCCGGGAAGACACATTAGCCTCCCTTCCTTCCGGGGGGGGGGGGGAAACGGCCCCTGGCCTCAGCTGCGGACGCGACGCAGTCAGGGGGGGGGGCGCGAATTAACAGCAGTTGCCTTTTGAGATAGTCACATCTTCACCAGCTTTCTGAAAAGGAGTAGAGAATGAGTATTATGACCCTTCCAGGACTGAATTCCACTATGAGGGAAAAGCATCAAGAAGACCCTATGTCTTAAGAGTATGCAGCATGTTGGATCTATATGGAAATAGATGGTTAGGGGAGAAAACAGACCTAGATTTCTCTCAAGAGATGCCCTTTTTCAACTTCAGTGAAACTGTGACTAATTTTGCACTAGGGCTTGTTCCGAGTGGAGAACCTTTCTGCTCCTGGCACTTCTCTCTGTTTTTGCACAAGCTGCCGCAGAGCTGCAAGTTGGCTCTGCGTTCTCCTACGGCAAGCAGAAACCGCTTGTAAGAGGATCTTGCTTGCTGCAGAAAAGTGATGGGTCAACTTGCAGCTCTGGGGCAGCTTGTGTGGAAATGGAGAGAAGCCCCATGAGCAAAAGGGCTCTCCACCTGGAACAAGCCTAGTGTGAAATTGCTCTGTTTTGTTTAGCTTCAACATTATGTCTGTAAACTAGCAGTAATCATAGATCCTCTGAACTGTATAAAGCATGGTAACTATCCAGAGCCTTGTGTGTACTTAAGATACAGACATGGAAGTTCTTTAAAAGAGGGATTCACTCTTATTCCATTGAAGTGAGCGGGATGGGACAGATTTCTGCATCCACTCACCCTTTGTGCTGAATCAACTCACCCTTTTGTCTACCTGAAGTAGAGCATGTGAATGCATGTGGATAGGTATTTATATATATGCCAATATTTTATTTATTTATTTGTATCTTACATTTTTAGTCACTTCTTACCCAAAGAGTCGTGCAGCAACTTAAAACATTAAAACCAATAAGGTAAAAACAACATAAAAAACAAATAACAAATATTAAAATATTAAACTATTAAAATTTGTGACTATGCAAACAAATGTGCCCCCAGTAGTAAATTCAGAAGCACATATACGTAGAGAAGGATAGATATTTTCTATGTCATATACTTAATATTGATAAAACAGAAGAGCTACTGGTGAGCAAGGTTTGACCCAGGAAATCAGGTATCACTTGTTCTGAATGTGGTTGTACTCCCAGGTTTGTAGCTTACAAGTGTGAAGGACCTGGCTCTTGGATGCACAGGTGGCAGTTGTGGCTGAGAGTGCCTTTTATCAGCTTTGGCTGGTGAGCCAGCTGAGGCCCTTCATGGATGGGAAAAATTTTCCAACCTTGGAACTTGCCCTGGTAATATCAAGATTAGATTACTGCAATGAACTCTACATGGAGCTACCCTTAAAGATTGTCTAGAAGCTACACCTGGTATAGAATGGTGTGGCCAGAATGTTGATGGAAGGGGGTCATGGAGGCCATATAACTCATTCTGTCTACACTGGCACCCAATTTGCTTCTGGGTCCTGGTATTGATCTTTAAAGCCTTCCCTCTGTTATATGAACCTATCCATTCACTCCAGTCATCTTTGGGGGCTTTTCTTCAGGTGCCCCTGCCATCTGAGGAAAGACAGGTGGCAACCTGTGAAAGGGCCTTTTTGGTCATGGCACCAAAATGTTGGAACTTCCTTCACAGGGAGATTCATCTGTCCCAATCTATCATTGTCTTCCACCAGCGAGTAAAGGCATTTTTGTTTTGTTCAACATACCAATGACTGCTATTAACTCTCCTCCTGGTTCGGTTGTTAATGTGTGTTTAGATATATTTATTGAGTTGTTTATTTTATATATGCTTTTATTTCAAATTCTTTTTAAATTTCGAAACAGTTGGATGCTTACTGCCTTGGAGACCCTATTTGAGGGGAAAGGCAGCATAGAAATTTTTAAGTAAAATTAAAAAATACTATGTAAACTTGTCGCCCTTATTCCTAGTCTGATCTTCCTTGACGTATATCTGGAAACTGCTCTGCTGCAAGCAGCTTAAAGCTGCTATTGAATATGGTATTACTTAATACTGTTTTATAATATCTTTTTGAAATGGAGTTTAAATGTTGGTTTTATTTTTAAAATATTATTTGTCTTCCAGTGAAGATTTTTCAGTTTTCCCCAGTCTGCAAATAAAATGAGACTGCTACTGAGTTAACTCATTTTCCTGAGATGAAATAAGCAAAGGTGCCTTGAAAATAATGAAGGATGGCCATAAATCCAGCCAGGCAGTCATGTTGGTCTGAAGCAGTAGAACAAAGCAAGAGTCAAGTAGCACCAACCAAGTTTTATTCAGAATGTAAGCTTTTGTATGCATGCATACTTCAGATGAGGTGATGGAGTGCAGTCTGTGACCTTGATTTACCAAAAATGTGACAGTATGTTTTTTCTGTTATTCTTGTATTTCTATACATAGATCAGCTTGGTCTCTAGCAGCTCTTCACTTTTCTGTATGCTATAGGCATATCTTTAGGCAGGTACTGTATATCCTTTTACCTTGTAGCTGTGAATGTAAGTCTTCCTCTTGATCCTTCCCCTTTTTAATTCTTTCTTAGCAATATCTTGATCTCTTGCCCCATTTCTTACAATGTCCCCTGTTTTATGTGATCACCTCTTCTTCAAGCACTCACATAGTCTCCATCTCTCTAAAACCGTGTCCAGAATTTCTTTACGGATTCTTTTTCTCTCAAATTTTATACATTCTTTTCCATTACAAAATTGCATGTTTTCTTTCCATTTTACTGATCACCATGCTTCAGTTCTTTCAAATATATGATTGTATTAATTTGTTTTTCTGATTTTATGACTTTCTTTTTCTGCATTCAATTTATTTCTCCTGCCAACTGATGTTTCATCTTATAAAAATGTCTCTCTTGCCATGTCATTTGTGCTTTTAATTTCTGTTCTACATCTTCAATCTTCTGTTCCCTTGCTTCCCAAATATTTAAATCCTTGTACTTGTTTATATTTATAATTCAGACTATAAATAATCCAGTCTAAGAACTTGAATAAGTCATCTTTTTTCCTCCTATTTCATGTAGCATAGATGAGCTATAGCTGAGGCTATAATGGCTTTTATGTTTACCTGCACCGTTGGCAACTGATTAATTATCTCGTGAAGTATTTTGGGATAGCATGGGTATTAATAATCTAAAATCAAAGCCTGTTCTGTGCTCTGAGATCTTGCTGTAATTCCTCATACAGGGAACCCGCATCATCAAACTTTAAAGAACAAGAGCCCATAAAACAATCCATCAAAAGACAAGGAGCTGAGGCATAAGAATCACTTCGTTGTAAAATCCAGATCAAATAGTTATTTGAATTGACGCTAGCCATCCACTCTACAAAGAACGGTGTTCCTTTTAACTTATAGCTTGTCACAGCATAGTGTATATCATGTCCTTGTCTAATTTTAAGCTCCCCCCCCCCCCCATTTGCTATTTTCTTATACTTGCTCTCTTTGACTTTTTTACTTGTGTATTTTCCTATCTTACACCCATTGGGGTGAAGAAGTAAAACTCTGTGAAATTCTGATAGGTTCTTTCTTCCCTTTTATTCACATGTTTATTTTTAGCCCATTTGCAGCGTCAAATGACAAATGAACATCATTGCAAAACTGTTTATTCCTGGCAGTTTGTTACTTTGCACGTTCATCCTATTTAGTAGACAGGATAATTATAGCAAAGGAGACCAGACATTAAAAACTTGTACCTCAGAATCTTTTTGCTCATTTCAGGAATGAAAATGAACTCTGTTGTAAAACAAGCCCCAAACCAGGAACTCTGAAGCAATGTGTTATCTGAGAATCATCATACCACAATGTGGGAGGGGTGTGGCTCAGTCCTAGAGCATCTCCTTGGCATGTAGAAGATCCTAGGTTCAATCTCCACCACCTTCAGTTAAAAAGGTCAGGTAGTATGTGATACAAAGACCTAGGGTTTTTTGTAGCAGGAACTCCTTTGCATATTAGACCACACACTCCTGATTTAGCCAGGGCTTTTTTTGAGCAGGAATGCAGTTCTGGTTGGCTTGGCATCAGGGTGTGTGGCCTAGTTTGCAAACGAGTCCCTGCTGTGCTTTTTCTACAAAAAAAGCCCTGGATGTAGCCAATCCTCCAAGAGCTTGACAAGTTCTTATTACAGGGCCTACTGTAAGCTCTTGGAGGATTGGCTACATCAAGGGTGTGTGGCCTAATATGTAAAGGAGTTCTTGCTGCAAAGAAAGCTCTGAAAAGACCTATTTACCTGAGGCCCTGGAAAGCCACTGTCAGCCATTGTAGACAATACTGGCCTTGACAGACTAATGGTCTGATTCAGTAGAAGGCAGCTTTATGGACTCAGTTAGTTGAAACAATGATTTACAACAAGGATAGCAGACCATGGATCAGATATCCACCTGAACAATTTTACAATCTCTCTTTGGAGTTTGTAATATGGAACGATGTATGTAACGTTGTGCCTGAACACCACAGCTGTAAAGCCCATACTGCTAAATAGTCCCAGCTTTTTCCTGGAGCCCACAGAATATAGTCATATCACATTTGGGTGTACAAGTCCAAAGGTCAGCATGAAGTCATGGTGCTCATTGGAAGTGCAGGTACTGAAGTTTGTCTCAAGAGCAACTTCTTATGAAGCGGCCATCGACCATCATAGTTTGAACCTGAGCCCCCACAGAGTATGCTCACTCCTAATTTTTGGTCTTTCTTACCCAAAATCTTTACTCCCATATATGTAGTATCTCATCATTCCATGTTATTGCAGAGCTTTTTTGTTTTCAAGACAGATTATACCCGCAATGATTTTGCAAGGGAGATTTTTTAATAGACCTACACTGATAGAATCTGCCCTTGTGGTCTTAACAGGATTGATACATCTGTTAATGCTCTGCTAGAATGCAGATTTTTTTGAGATTATGAGAAATTGATATATTAAGACTTTATTCAACCAACTGTCCCTCCACCCTGTACTCCAGAAACCCTGGCACTTTTGCTCAGTGATAAGGATCCTAACATCACTGTAGCAATCACAAAATTTGTCTCAATCCTTTTAGCCCTGGTACTAAAAAAGAAAAGAAAAAGGAATTAGTGTCTTCTGTTGCTTGAGATTTATGAATCAATGAGCTTCTAAGGATACCAAGGAAAGTAGTGCGTGCTGTAGAGTCTAAATGTGAATGAAATCTGGTTCTTTAGGCTACAGGTTAGCCTTGTATAATTGCCTCCCCCCTGCTTCTGAAATTCAGGCCAATATTAAAAGCAGACCATGCTATTTATGTTGCCACAGTCAAACTAATGTCTAGCTATACAGGTGGCAAATAAAAGTGCCATTTTGTGATGCCTGAGAGCCAACCTAGGTTCTTTGTGGCATCAGTATCCATAATGAGCCTGCAGGCTAAAGGTGCCTTCTGTAACACTTGGGTGAACCCATTGTTTCTACTCCAACAGCATTGGTAAAGTTCAAGTATATCATGAGAAAATAATGGCACTTAAGATGGATGGCCCTAAAATTAGAATGCGATTAAAAATTTGTTGTGGAGACCAGCAATGTATCCATTTCACTTATGCAGTGGATGTATTGTTTCTCCAGGACTGGCTGTAGTAAGTACACACTTGCATTGCTTTCATAAGCAAGTGTAGGACTGAATACACAAAAGGGTCAGGTATGAAGGATAAGTACTGTTTTTTTTGCGGGCAACTTTACACTGACAGAGGCGTGTATCATGTACCATGTGGCTGTGGTTCTGTGGAATGTGCTGTAGAGCCCATGCAGAGTGGCTATGTACATTACTCAACAGTTGTATTTACTGTGAATGTACTGGTAGATGTAACAGGGCTGTCAGCTATTAATTATTGATGTGTTTCTTTAAACACTCATACATCTGGTGTCCATCTGCCAGCTCTTGATGGGATGCCATTGATACCGACCCCTAAGGTCAAGAGCTTGGGCGTGCTACTTGAGTCCTCCCTTACAATGGAGGCCCAGGTAGCAGCCACTATTAGATCCGCCTTTTTTCATCTTCGGCGGGTGCGGCAGTTGGCTCCTTTTCTGGAACACAGTGACATAGCAATGGTGATCCATGCTACGGTCACCTCAAGAATAGATCACTGTAATGCTCTCTACATGGGGCTACCCTTGACACTGACTCAGAAACTACATCTAGTGCAGAACGCTGCGGCATGGCTGCTAATGAGGCTCCCCTGATGGCAGCGCATTCAGCCAATGCTGAAAGAGCTGCACTGGCTACCTATTGTGTTCTGAGTCCGTTTCAAGGTGTTGGTATTGACCTTTAAAGCCCTTTATGGTCAGGGACCTGTCTATCTAAGGGACTGCCTTTCCCCATATATTCCCCAGAGAGCACTGCGTTCAGGAACAACAAAATCTGTTGTCCATCCCTGGACCAAAGGAGGCCAGGTTGCGTTTGACACGAGTCAGGGCCTTCTCGGTGGCAGCACCAGAATTATGGAATGCTCTCCCGGAGGCCATAAGGGCCCTGTGGGACCTTCCTACGTTCCGCAGGGCCTGTAAGACCAAGTTGTTTTGACAGGCCTTCGATGTTTAAACCGAGAGAGAGCTGCCACCTGACATTAGTAGAGTATTCGGTAATCACCGTCTGAAAAGTAGAACTGCCAATATAGTAATGATACAGCACCATGAAATAGTTTTAAATTTTTTTAAAAATTGTATTAATGTTTTATAGATTTTATTGACTTATTGTTCTTACTTTGTGTAATTGAATGTTGTAAGCTGCCCTGAGTCTGCTTGCGGAGAGGGCGGGATAGAAGTTTAATGTAATAAATAAATACATATAAATAAATAAACATACATGCCTGATTGTGCCACAGTACCCTGGTGCATGGGTGTTTTAAGGGTTTAGTTCATACTTCTGTATGGGTTGTAAGAAACTTATGAAGTGGCCATCTGCATTGATAGTCTGACTGAATTATGGACAGATGCATGTGGAACACAGAATGCATATATCAGTACATCAAATACTCCTTTCCCCCCTTTTTTCTTTCCATCCCCTCCCCCCACAAAATGACCAGTAATAATAACTTATTTTATATCTATAGCCATGAGCACACCTTCTGGAGTTTAACCAATATATTATTGTTGGCCCCTCCAGCTTTTACACATCCCATATACTCCAACCATCTCTTCTTAAGTTCCACCTGGCTTTTCCTGTTTTAGTATCTTATTCTCATTTGGTTTTTCTTGTTTTAGTATCGATAATATGTCTGACTGGATCCATTCATATAAATATCCATTCCGTCTGTCTATAGTCCATTTTGTGGCATCTTTCCAGTCATCTTCTTCATCTTCTAAGATGCTTTCAAGTTTCAGTTGACTCTGGTTTGACATTCTCTTTCATCTATACACATATGTATATGACTGGAGCAGCTGTTTCTGTACTGCTGAATAGTAAAAGGTGTGTGTGTGTTAGATGCAAAGGTCAGCATGTCACTTCTGACTTAATGGCAACCCTATGAATTCATGAGCTCCCAAATATCCTGTAATTAACAGGATTGCTCAGGTCTTGCAGCCTGAAGGCTGTGTTTTCCTTTCTTGAGTCAATTCATCTCAACTGAGTCAATTCAAGTTATGTCTTCCTCTTTTCCTGCTGCGTTCCAATTTTCTTAGCATTACTGACTTTGCCAGTGAGTCTTGTCTTTTCATTATATGTCCAAAGTACAATAGCCTCAGTTTACTTCTTTTAGCTTCTAGGGGAGACTTCAGGCTTGATCTGATCTACAACCCACTTATTTGTCTTTTTGGTGGTCCATAGTATTTGCAAAGCTCTCCTCCAACACCACGTTTCAAAATGAATTAACTTTTTTTCTTTTTGGCTTTTTAATTGTCACACCCATACATAGTAATGGGGAATACTCTAGTATGAATTCTCTCAATAGATAACAAGTAGCAACTCAGAAAGTTGTAATGAAAAGGAAGAATCAAACCAAAGACTATCCACACCATAGAAACTATGCTTCTCTTCCATAATTATAGGGAAAAAATTGTAACAAAATTGCTCCTGGAGAAATCAGTTAAGTCTCCGATAAATAACACAACTGTGGTTAGTTACCAATGTTAGCTGAAACTCATAATGGTAACTGGGTGTACAAATGTGCCAGACAGGACTACTGTGGAGCTACCATTATTTTTTGGAAGGGGGGGGGCATGATGTGCTTTTGTAGCAAGCTGAGAGACAAAATCTGCTGGTCAGAGGGCAGCTAATGGAAGAGGCATTTAAGTTTGAGGAACGGTTCTTAGGCTGGGAGACAACGCATAGGAGAATGGTTGAATTCATTCCTTAATCACCATTTGCACTAATTAGAGATTGCCTGAATTTTGACAAAAATGGATTAATAATGGTGAGTCTGTTAATTCACTAAATTCTCATGTGTATTTGCCCCCACAGTTAGAATAAAGAGACAGACACGTGCAGAGGGGTAAGCAGGCAAAGCAGTAAACTCCAAAACTCCACCTTCACAAAGCCCCATATTGGTGGGAACTTGTTCTTCGTCTTTTGTTCCTTCCAATGGAGGCAAAGTAGGCCCTCCATCCTAAAGCAGTCACAAGGGCTGCCATCCGGTAACGGCTGTATTTTCCCTGTATGTAGACTATACCATGATATGTCCCAATTGTATTTCTCAGAAAATTCTCTGGATGGCAATGGATTATGTCCCCCCAGCTATGTTCTCCAGGGTGGGCTTTTCCTGACCCCATAGGAATCATAATCTAGGCAGTTTTATTAGTAAACTAGTTACCATATTGTGGCTATTAAAGATGTGTCAGCTAAATTGTATGTCATTAATTTTAGAACAAATTGATATTGCATTGAAAAACGTATTCAGCATATGGAATAATGTAATTTGAAAATGATTATTAATAATAACAATATAACCTCTGATTCCAAAGACATTTATGATTTCTCATTAGCCAAGTTGTATTTGGTTAATGAGAAATTGGAAATAATTGTCTTTGGCCATTATAGAAAGTATCTTGTAAAACAAAGCATTTTGACATGCATTCTGAAAAGTTATCTGCCATAATACATTGCAAATCAATCCTTGAGGTTCAGATGCTTGAGGGAAATTTTGCCCATCCATTTTTTTACAGAGATATCTACAGTAAAAGCTTTTAAGAATGTGCAATAAAATGACATCTGATCAGAATGAAAGAAAAATAATTCATTCAAATAAGAGGAGATTTTCTGGGATGATTATTGCGATGGCATGACCAATCTCCCTTTAAGATTGGAAAGAAACAGATAAAAGTTTAATGTTTCATTGTGCTGACTGTGGGAAGTGTTTGCATTTTGTTCCTATTTATATTTATAAATGCCTTAAATTATAGCGGCAATCCTGTGTTGATAAGAAAATGCCTAAGCCAGAAAATGAATTTCTCCCCTGTCATATCAAAGGACATGAAAGTAAGATGGTACACCCCATTTCCAGTAAATCATTCTTTAAATATAAGTTAATGCAGGGTTGTCAAACTCATGAGAATCAGATCTGACATAAATGAGACCTTGTTGGGCTGGGCCATGTGTGTCATGAAATGTAATGCCAGGAAGTAGAGATATAAACTTTATAAAGGACACAGACACACACACTCAGCCTAGTCTGCTTCATTGGCTTGTTGAGCCTCAGCCAACAGAAGGAAGAGAGGCTTGACTCAGTAGCTCTGCTGTGCAATTGAGAGAGCCTGGCAAAGCAAACTCTCCCTCCCCTCCTTCCTGCCCAAGGGAGGAGCTTTACTCTGTAGCTGCTATGCAATTGAGCAAGCCTGGCAAAGCAAGATGTGATGCAGAAGGAAGCAAGAGAGGGAGAAGGAAGCAGATGACAGTGAGTTGCTCAGGGGCCTGATAGGAGCCCTCCATGGGCCTGATTTCACCCCTGGGGCACATGTTTGACACCCCTGAGTTAATGGTAAGTAGAGCCCACATGAAGAACCAGTTCAGAAGTTCTTTAAACCAGGATACAGATTCAGGAAGGTGGCTGTGTAGAACAGTAGATTCAAGTAGCAGGAGACAGAAAGCTTATATGCTGGAAATCTTGTTGATCTTGAAGTTGCCACTGGACTCGAATCTTGCTTTTTAAACTGGGACCGTGGGCTAAAAATTTTTAAATAAAAACTAAAGCTAGTATTGTGTTTCAGTTCACTGCTTAGCAGAATTACAGCTTTCTAAGTCTCAACAGGGAGCCCATTAACATGATGGAATACAGATTATACAAACAAATAGACTATGTATCATCTACATCTGAGTTTTAAAATGGTTCACTCTGATATGTAACAAAAGCACTATTGAGATGGGATTATAGGAGCACCGTTATGGAGCACTCTGCCACAGCTGTACAAGGCAGAAAGACTGCTTTGCTTCAAATATTAAGGCATGTAATTAGTACAGTCTTCTTGTGGGACTGTGCCATTTCAGAAGGCACATGGGAATTGCTTGAAAACATCTCCACACTACAATTTTCCTACATGCTTGTGGGAGGACAAAATATTTGGGGAACCTATTACCAAACCAACATGCTTTGCTTCCCACGTGCAGAGAGAATTTACTATGGGACCATGTTCAAATAACTGGCCTCTCATGTCTGTTTTCCAATGATAATGAGAAGTGTCTGGTTCCAACTCCCTAGGGTCAGAGTCTGGAACTGTCACAGCCTTCACTATCTTTTTGAGATGGGGCACAGGAGTTTTGCTCCAATTAATCAATTCTAGGGCTGCCAAGTTTCCGGGCCAGGTTCTTCCACTCTGGAGGTCCCCAACCCACAGGCCCACGCTGGGCCAGCGGGGTGGGGGGGTGGATCCGCCCCTGACATTGCCAGCATGATGACATCAGTTGAAAGTGACATCATCACATTGGCGAAGTCGCGTGCTGGCTGCTCTAGGAACGTCTGAGAAAACTCTATAGTTTTCCAGGAAGCTCTAGCAATTTGGGAGGAAAACCCTATGGTACGGAGGCTACAGGGGACTTGGCAATCCTAACCAATTCCCTCCCAGAAGAGAGAAGAATATGGGATTCAGTTCCTTTCCTTGTCAAAGTTGAAAG
The DNA here is from genome assembly GCF_032191835.1 of Heteronotia binoei. Lineage (NCBI taxonomy): Eukaryota > Metazoa > Chordata > Lepidosauria > Squamata > Gekkonidae > Heteronotia > Heteronotia binoei. The sequence goes on from NC_083228.1 coordinate 32,446,292, forward strand.
CACTGATACAACTGGTAGTCATATGGTCCTGATCCAGCAAAGGAAATGGCACCCAGAGTAGTCCTGAATAATAAAAAAAACTTATATAGAATTTTTTTCGGTGTACTCCTGTAACATATCCATAAAGTGGTCTTTATGCAGACTGCCCTTTGTGAAAAGGCAGTTAACTCTTCTCCCCTTTTGTCCATCATACTTTTGTAGAATAAGAACAGACGGTACAGCATGTGTTCTTTCAGTATGTTCCTATTATGTTATGTGGGTTTTTTTTTAAAAAAAACACCTAAATTATATGAATAATTAGTGACTGCTATGCAGTCCTTTCATAACAGAAATATGAAGCATCTATGCTGTACAAAGTCCTTCCCCCGCTATTATGCAGTACATCATATTGTGCTATTCTTTTTTTTTCTTTTGGTTACACAAGAGGTGGAAAAATCTGGAGTTATTTTATTTAGCTCTCCAGCTCCGTCAAGAAGTTTTCAGTATGTAACAAATTTTGTGAGTTTTGAAGTGGGTTAGTTTTGTCATGTCTCCTTGGGCTGTTTGAGCCATTTGCATAAAATGTGATAAGTGCTCAAAATAGAATGCAAAAATAAACTGCTTTAAAAACATCACATGCTGAAAGCAAACTTTCCCCCCTGCAGGACCCTCATCTTTACAAAGTTTCTAACACTGGAAGAACGCAAAACTTGATTGTAATTTCTATGATAAAGTGGTATGTTTGTTGAAGTTTTTTTTTTAAAGTTTGCTGACTTTAAGCCATATATTCCAGAATATGCCCCACTGACTTTTTTGAAAATTCAGAACAAGTAACCCCTTTTGAATGTATATTCTATCTCGTCTCCAAAAAGCTCAGATGGTGGGTGTGAGGGAATCCCATTATTACCTTCCAGCAATCCCATAGGGTAGGCTGGATAGAGACTGAGATAATCCGCTCAACCTCATGGCTCATCAGGAATCTGAATCCAGGTCTCTATGATCCAAAATGAAAAACATGGCACTGTGTTAGAATGAGGGTGAATAATATGACCTCTCAAGCTACAGAGGGGTAGTGTGTCAGAGCCCAGAAAGGAGTTTTCTTGGACAACCTCAGCCCAGTTGCCTACTTCACAGAGTTGCTGTGAGAGTAATACGGAACATAATTTATACCACCCTGAGCTGCTCAGAATAAAAGCAGGATAAATATGCAATATGTTTGTTATGTTTATTATCAGGGGCTTTTTTCCTTTAGGAAAAGCCCAGCAGGGAACTCATTTGCATATTAGGCCACACCCCCTGAAACAAAACCAGCCAGAACTGTGTTCCTGCTATTAAAAAGTTCTGTTTATTATTATAGCTGTCCTTAGACCATATACAGGAGGAAAATACAAATATACAAGAAACATGTAGTAATAAGTTGAATAAATAGTCTTTTCCAAATAAAAAAAGAATTTACAATGTACAATATTTCCCATAATTTTAAAAAAAAAAGTTCTGGCATGTTCATCTGTCATTCATTTGCAAGGGCAGGCTCTCAGTATTCAGAGATATCCATTTCCTGTGCAGATCACTTGAAACTAGAAAGATAATCAACATTTTAGGTCATAAGTGCTGTAAGTGTTAATATATTTTTTGACCCGGGCAATGGAAACAAATTAGGTATTTATTTAAAAGGTTATTTATGTCTCAAGCCCTTCAGAATCTCAGTGATATATGATTTTAATGCTGAAAGAAATGGAAACCAATTAGAGTCATAAAAGCTTGCTTGAACTTAAAAATGCCTCAGGGTAGGGTCAGATTCACACTAGGCCAGTTCAGGCTGGGTAATTAGATATGAGTACCAGAGCTCTTGGTGATACATATACATATAGGAGCTTTTGTAGACTACTGGAAAAAGCTGTGTGAGCAGAACAGAAGCAGAAGGAAAGGTAGGAGGAACTTGTATCACTGCCTCGGATTTTGATAGGATTGTGGTGTAAATTAAGGGATAACAATGTGGTGTGTCTTTCAAAAAGTTTCTGTTCCTTGATTAATTAAACTATACCCCATATGCTATGATGATGATGAGGAGGAGGATAAATTGTCACAGTCAGGCATTTGATTGGTAGATGGTGTTCTGTAAGTCTAGCCAAGTTCTTTGAATTGCATTGGTATCTTCTCAAGATTCTTGCTGCTTCCAGCAACACCATCTTCTAGAGCCATGCTCCTCCTCCTCTGTCAAGTCAAAACCAGTTTATGGCAATCCCTCAAGGGGTCTTAAAGTCAAGAGAGGAGCAGAGGTGGTTTGCTATTGTTTTCCTCTATATAGTAATCCTGGTCTTCCGTGGTACTCCCAGGTCTCGGATTCAGCGGGAGCTCACAGGAGCACAGCTCCTAAACCTTTCTGAGAGTTCCACCTCTTCCTTCCCACCTTGTCCATTGAACAATAGGTGCAGCTGCGTAACAATCCCTGGATGAGCTCCACCACCAGTTTTTCTACAAAATGACCCTTGGGTACTCCCCTATCCAACCATGGCTAACTGTGTTTAGTTTCCAAGTCTGGATAAGCTCAAACTAGTTTGGGAGACTCTGGCTGTATACACACTTTTTAAAAGCCTTAAATGCTGCTAGTAGCCCACCACATCCTTGTTGATAAACTTGGTCACAGTTACACATGTGTTGGTAGCTTCTGGACTGGACAGTTGAAATGGGCTGCTTATGTACACCTGAAAATCTAAGGTGGGAACACAACAAACAAGAGTTTATATACACATATATAAGATGTGTTTGTCAGGGAGTTCTTGATTGATGTCAGCGCTTTTCAGACAGTACATCCTGGGAGCACACTGACAGAAATATGCAGACCTTTTTTGCTCCCAGTATGAATAGCCATTTTGTATGAAGAGAAAAATGCATAGACTTTGTATGTCCAGAATTTTGATACAGACAAAATCTCTGTGTTGTACACTACGTCTTTAGGTATTGGGCAATTTGGGAAAGTTGTCGATATCCCGCACTCTTTAGTAGACTTCAGGTATGTATGCTTAGATCATCTGAAAAGGGCTTGTAACTCCATCCTGAGCCTCTGTTTGCCCCTTCATAATGTATGACTTGGCACAGTCACTGGTGAAATTGCACAGCGCAGGAAGGATTTACTGAACATAAGGGGAAAACCTGCTAGAAACAGTGAATCACAGAAAGGCCCTGAAGGTAGCTGTAAATGGCTTCTACTGGGCAGTTCTTAGCTGGATCACAAGTGTGGAAAGACAGTGATTCCAATCACAAAGCATCAAGGCCTGCTCTGATTTCTTTTCTTCTGGCCTTGTCAAAGGGAAAAAAGCCATATGCAGAAACAGTGAGAACTAAAGACCTCACAACAGACAATATGTATAAAAGCACTCACAGTTCGAGCACCACCTGCTCATAGCTACTTGAAGAGAAAGGCAGAGTACCTGCAAGCATTTGAACATCGAGTATGAGCTTGGATAGAAAATAAAAAGCAATGGCTCCAACCGAGATTCTGGATGAAGATTACACAGGCAAAGAAAAATTCACATCCACTCATCCTTTCTGTGTTTTTCTAGGGGAATTTTGTGCATTCTCTTTTACAGACATTTGGGGAGGGAGAATAAAATATACAGAACTGGATCAGAAGCATATTTGTAACGAATTAAATTTCACCTCAGCTACAGCTCAGTATGCGGCTTCTTGTGCACCCTAATGGTGCAACTAACATGTTTAAAAAGGCAAACATCTCATTTACAGCTGCCGTTACACAAACCTCTTAAAGATAAAGTAACATATTTCTAATGCAACATAATAAAAGACACCAACACCACAAACTATATCACAGCAGATACAACATACAAAGTATTCCATACAAAGAATGTCAAATCCCATAATTTATACAAAATTATGTTATCACACGGGCAAATTATGCACAGCACTCATAATATTATGAAGAAAACCATTCATAAAAAACATGTCAAATCATTGGTCATATTCAGTCCATATGGAGAAATGCAATTCAACTGGTATATCCAGTATGCCTCTTTTTGCAACAGGATCTTGTGCACATCTTCATTTCTATCTGTTTGTTCATATTTGTATAAGGTAAAAAAAACAAAAATCTTCACAGTCATCATTCTTTTGCATAAAATGGCTGACCATAGAAACTTCAATTACATGGTTCCTAAGTCTGCTCCTGTGTTTCAGAATACGTACTCTAAGGGCTCTAGTAGTGCTGCCAACATACTGTAGGCCACACCCACAGATGATCAAATACACAACACAGCGGGTAGCACATGTAGAGTAATTATTTAGAACAAATGGTCTAGTCTTTTCAGCAAAATAATACTCTGACATTCATAGATAAATGACAAATTGCACACCTTTTACAAGCGAAGTGCCCAACCCCCGCCCCCCCTTCAAGAAAAGGAAGGGACTTCTCTTGCCACGTTCTTTTGCTGAAAAGTCCTTTATTCTAGTTTATAGCTAGAGGGGGGGGGCGGGAACTACCAACTGGTGCCCACCCAGGGACTGCCTGCGCCCTTTCCACTCCCACTTCATGGTGCAGTCTTTGGTTTCTTTGCCAATTTCTGGAGGATTAAAAAAAAATACTGTGCCTTCCCCCCCCCTCCGTTTTTCCTGTAAGGAAGCCAGGCTGAGCTAAAATGTTCCACTCTGTCCTAGAATGCCTTCTCTTTCCCTTCCCCTCCCCACCTTCTTGGAATTTCCAAATGCTCTTCTAGAGTAATAATAATAATAATAATAATAATAATAATATTTATTTATATCCTGCCCTCCGCGCCGAAGCAGGCTCAGGGCGGCTCTTCCTCTACCATTCCTCTACAGCAGGAACCATTCCTCTACAGCAGGTCAGTGTAGTGAGACCAACATTGGTGGCACTGCACTAACCTTACTTGCGACACGGCATTCAGGCTTCCATGGACCAGGGCAGGGTTGTGATCCTGCAAATGGGAAATGCCCAGGATAAACAAAGTGGTTCATCCCCACTTTTGAGTCTGAGATTGTGATTCCCTTCAGCTTCCTCTGTATTTAAAGGAAGGAGCCTGTGAATTCTTCAACAGACAGAACTGGGCTGCTGTCTCATAGGCTATGCTGCATCTCATTCACATAATACGAAGTCCTTGTGGCTGCTACAAGGACTCTGTATTGCAAATGTGCCGCGAGTTTCAAGCAGGGGCTGTTTGTTACTCACAATTGGGGTGTGTGTGGAGAAAGGGCTTCAGCTTCCTTCCCCCAAACTATTTTTGCAAAAGGAAATTACCCTAGGGTATGCTGAGAGCCAGCATGGTGTGGTGGTTAGTGTGTTGGACTAGGATCTGAGAGACTTGAGTTCAAATCCCCACTCTGTCATAGAAGGTTGCAGAGGGTCCTTGGACCAGTCAGACACTCTCAGCCAAAATTACTTCACAAGACTTTTGGGAAGATAACAGGAATAGAGGACCATGCCATTAGCCTCTCTGGGTCTTCAATAGGGTTGGCAAGTCCCTCGCAGCCTCTGGTGGGGTACCTTATGTACACGATGACATCACTCAGAAGTGATGTCATCACACTGGCGATGTTGCATGGCAGCCACTCTAGGCGTTTCTGGAAAACTCTATGGTTTTCCCAGACACTCTAGACATTTAGGAGGGGAAAACTCTATGGTACAATAGGGTTGGCGGGTTGGGAACCTTCCGGATGGGGGCACCCCCACTCAGACTGGGGGCTTGGCAGCCCTAGTCTTCAATGAAGAGAAAGGAAGAGTATATACAGGTGTTTTTTGTAGCAGGAACTCTTTGCATATTAGGCAACATACCTCTGATGTAGCCAGTCCTCCAAGAGCTTACAGGGCTCTTTGTACAGGGCCTACTATAAACTCCAGGAGGATTGGTTACATCAGGGGTGTGTGGCCTATTATGCTAAGGAGTTCCTGCTACAACCCCCCCCCCCCGAGTATAAATAAAATAAATATGTTTACTCCTTTGGAAAAAATATGTGTGGCATTCATTATTTGTAAATCTCCCAAGAAAGCAAATAGCAACTCTCCAAGCAGTTTTAGGTTGGGGTAAGAGCATGGGAAGGAAGGCTTGAATCCCTCTTTCCATGCATGCTGTGGTTGTAATCAGAATATTTCCTTGTGTACCTGGCAGGCACTGAAGTACCTGCATGTGTGTGGCACCCACAAGGATATTGTATCATGTGAATCAGCCCTGGGATTGTTGGCTTTTCCTCAGTGTTTAGTATGATGAATTATAGACAGCTGTTTGCAGCATTCTCCATCCAGCATTGGTTTTAGTCTTTTCAAGGTATGGCTACAGTGAAATGCCATACCCAAATTTTAACAATTTATTATCTGTCTTGTGAGTTGCTTTCATTGTAATTGCTACCATTCTGCGTCATGCTGTAGCTACCAAGAAGTCAGATTGCTTTTATTTCTTTTCAAATTGCTTGTCAAAGAGGAAAAAATATTGGATAAAATGAAGGGAAGTTAATACAAATTATGTCCAACAACAGAAAGGGAAAAGGGTAGCCTATTAGGTAGTTTGTAATTTTTTTTCTATTTTTTTATTTAAAATGTGCTTTCATATTTCATATGCCTGGACACTGTCATGAGATAAAAACATTCCAATTATCTGTAGTAAAAAAAAAAAAATTATCTTCCCACAGAGGAAATCCTGATAATCTTAAAAATGCAGAAAAAGAAATAACTATCCAATACCCAGTATTAGAAAACCATCATACTATGTTATATTCTGATATATTAATGGCAATTCCCTTTTTCTCATAGTCCCTCTTTAATCATCTTGTAAACCAATAAACTGCTCTGTCCATGTAGGAAATTATAAAGCATGAAGAATCTTTTATTTAGCCATTTAATGGTATTGCTAGGAGTACGTTTACTTCCTTTACCGCAGGATATTTTCAGTTGATATTAAACCTCACATTCTCAAATCCACTGTTGGCTCTGTGTACCCTTTTGTCTCCATTTTGACTATATGGCTCTGTAACTAAATAACAAATATATATATATATATGCTTTTTTACCTGTTCAACTGATATGAAATCCCCTAGAAAATCTGTGTTAGAAATCTCTAGCATGGTCCAGAACACTACAGGTCATAGTGACTCTATTGGAATACTTTGAGCAGGGCTTCTGAGAACCACCATGAGTTTCCCAGACAAAAAAAAAATCTGCTCCTCCTCATACTTCTTGAATCCTACCCAAACATGATAAAACCAGGGCTCTTTTGATGGAAAAAGCCCAGCAGGAACTTATTTGCATATTAGGGCACACCCTTTGATGTCACCATTGTTTCACATAGGGCTTTTTGTCAAAAAAGCCCAGCAGAAATTTATTTGCATATTAGGCCACACCCCCTGATGCCAAGGTAGCTGGAACTGTGTTCCTGTGCTTTCCTGCTCAAAAAAAGCCCTGGATAAAACCAAACATGTTGCTTGCTCTTACCTTGAATAGGTATATAATTAGTTACCTCTATGTGTACTATGTTCTTTTCATTCCTTTACTAGCATTTATATGCCACTTTTTTTCAAGGCCTCAGTGTGACGCTTATGCCCCCCCCCCCCACATACATTTTAACCTGACACCAGCTTTGTAAGACAGGTTTAAGTGTTAAATGATAGACTGGCCCAAAATAATACTTCCCACTCCCTCCTTTCCTCTTAGTAAAAGAATCACACCAGCAGTACCTTGCTCAGCTTCTTGGGCCCTCAGATACACATTGGTTCTCAAAATTATGTCTTTTTGGTCCCCACCTCCATCTATGTGTCCTTTGTGTAATACTCCCTAAAGCAAGGAAATGGCCTTCTTAAAGCATTCTGGAGAAACTCTCTACATCCTCTTGGTCAGGAAAAGTGTCTGCCATAATCTTAGCTCATAATTGGGGTTCCTTGTCATCATTATCAACTTTATCCTCAAGTGTCCAGATAGTGATTCAAACCCCTGAATTTACAACACATTTCTCCATGTGCTGAAATCTTTAACTTTTTTTTAATTAATTGGATATGCTCACTTTAATATTAATTGAATTATCTTCCATTACCTTTCATGGTAGAAACCCCCTGCTTTCTTTTCCAAAGAGTTCTGCATTTGTGTGTATAGACCAAAAACCAGTCATTTAAGGTATTACCCATAGAACAATTTCCCCCCACCTCGTGAATTGCTAATGGGTTGTTAGTGTGACTTATGGTTACTCAGTGGATGAAAAAGCTTTATAGTTATTTCTTACCCCTGATTTGTGAGCTGAATTATAACAAACTTGACTCAGAAGGGGGTATGTGGACATTCATCAGCAAAACGTTGCATATGTTTGATATAAATAGGAGTCAGTTTGAAGGGGAAAATAAGTGGTTTTGTTTTCAGAATGTTAGAATTGATTTTGTTATGGGGAAGGAAATTTTTTCCCCCTGAAAACTCTTCCAAAAAGGTTGCCCTTGAATGGGTAACACAGATCCTCAGAGATCAACCCCATGCAAGTCTGCTCAGAAGTAAATCTCATTTTATTCACTGGGGTTTACTTCCTGGAAAGTGTTGCTAAGATTGTAGCCACTACAATCTAGAAGATGGCTCAGAACACCAAGTCCTATGAAGTGCTCATACTGAATAATAGAAAAGTAAGGCTAAGATAATGGGGAGAACACAAGCTATCTTTTGAAATACTGAATACAATAATTGGGTCAAATGAGTGTGTATTTTGGAGTTATTCTTCTAATAAATACACATTTGTGAGTACCTTTGGTTGTTAAAGGAGACCCAGAATCATTCTGAAAAAAACAGAGCTTTTAAAATCAGTTTAATAAAGTAATTCCTTGAATAGAAGAGCAGATACCTCATTAAGTCAAGGAGTTATTCAAAACTGTATATAGTGATTCATCTAGATTCAATTTTTAATAATCCACAAAACAAAAGCTCTGACATTCATGATCATAGGAGGGAGATACATAGTTCCACATGGTTAAAAAAAGATAACTTTGATTTTAAGCCTGAAGATAGTTTTGCTTGGATCCAATTTATTTCCAAGGTATTAATGTTAAGGGTTTTGCCTTCTTCGTACATGGCCTTTAACCCCACTCATGTGCACTAGAGCTGCTGACTCAGGGCCTTTCTATTGGGACCATCTCGATCCAATTTAATCTGGAAACATTACAAATAAAAAAAGCCGGCAGATCATATGTTAAGAACCCCAATTTTACTTCAGGCGACATAACACCATTGAAAGGGGAAATGTGAGGACCCTTCTGAGTAACTAATATTTTAAAAATTAACATTTTCCTTCTACAGGCACAATTTCTTTCAATTGAGTCAGCTTTAATCTAAGAAAGATCAAACAGCAGTGTGCCCTAGCCAAGGAGAAAAGTTTAATAGCCATTTGTCCTCATCTTACAAGGCTTGCTGACATGGTCTGTTTATACTGGACAGCAACAATGGACACTGAATATAGAGAGCTGGTATTCACAACACAAAATCTTGCTTCATCTCTGTCCAAATTACTGCCAGATCTATCTTTGCAGGCTCATCGTCAAATTAACTCTCGTTTGCCTAGGGAGGGAGGGGGAGGTTTACCACCAGACAGTGAGTTTATTTCCTATTTTTTCAGTGCTGGATTCCATATAGTTGTGCAAAAGGGTACCAGGTGTGTTCAGTTCTGGGGCCAGAATGCTTTCAGATACCAGTTGCTGCATTCTTTGTTCTAAAATCATTGAGTCGTACATCACAAGTGAGAACGTTGATTCTGCCTCCCTGCCTAGCTGTTAAATATGACTAGTGCTTGGCACCAGTACTGAATCTCTGTTACTTTGATCTAACTCAAAGTCCCTCTTTTAGCCCAGTGTAAGAAAACAAAGAGTTGTTTTTTTTAAAGAAGTGGCTAGCCCCTTAGGTCTCTGTTTTCTCTATTTACCCTAGTCTTTCTTTGCAATTATCTCTTTTTCCATAATTTGATTAAGTTTGATCCAGAATGTTAATTTGTCATTTGTAATCCTAACCTTAACCTGGATGAACCACCTGGGAAGAATCCATGGCTCAAATGGCAGAGCATCTGTTTGGCATGCGGACAGTTGTAGATTCAATCCCCAGGATCTCTAGTTTAAAGTATAAGGTGGTAAATGATGTGAAAGACATCTGTTTGAAACCCTGGAGAGCTGCTGTCAGTCATACTAAATAGTTCTAGCCTTGACATACAAATGGACTTAATATAAATTATCGTTATGTGTTTACCTTCTCCATACACAAATTCACTAACAGACCCTGTACCAATGAAGATTTACAGATAGCCCTAATCAGAATTCGGTCACCCAAAGAAATCAAGATAGAAACAGGCCCTTCTCTGTAATAACTTGAAATGGTGCTTCCTTGTTAAAATTCAGGATACTTTCCAAGTGGTGTGTGTTTAGATAGGGTTTTGGAAGCTGAAGTTGCAAGAGCAGGGCCTTACTTTTTTCCCTGCAAGACAGTTGTTCATAGGACACTATTGGCTGTGCCCAGACCAGCAGCTTGAAGCATCCCAAATTGGGCTGGCTCAAAATGGAGTGGCAGAAACCCATCTACACACTCCCCTGCAAAGCACCTGTATCCCGCGCAGGACACATTTCGGTGTGGTCAGATGGCTGTTGCGCACCATACCTGTAGCTTGGTTTGGGTTTCTTTTCCCCCCCATTCATTCATTGGTCATGTGCATGTGTGTCCATGCACCTATGTGCTTGGAAGCAATGCATTTTTTTTTAAAAAAAAGCTGGAAGTGGCTTGGGGCAGCCTGGCAGGTTTACACCACCAATACGCCTCACATGCATGCTCCAGCATTCAGATGCCAGCTGAGGCGGATGCTGTGCAATGCAAAAATTTGCTACAACTTCAGAAGTGGTAGCTTTTTGAGCCACAACAGAGATGCCTAAGGACAGATTGAGTATGGGAGTGGGACGGGCAGCAGATGCTTGTTTGGATTTGATATTTTGATCCATCTGCAAGCCATCCCTGTGTCAGCTTAAAATCCCAGTATCGACCTAGCCATTGCGGCCCTTATGGGGTTGGGAACCAAAACAGCTCCTATGGATCTCGCTAACCTAAGCCATTGAGAATTAAGCCTGTTCTGGGTTTTGTTTCTTGATCATGCTGGTTGACTTTCAAATAGAGATGATTTGTGTTGATTTCCTTAAACTGCCTTGAGCGGTGAGGACAATGTGAAGCTAGAAAGGTTTTATTTAAATAATTCTCTTTCTGTTTGTTCTTGGAGCAAAAGCTACCATTTCTGTACAAGGACAGACTTTAACATCCAGCCGTAGTGCAAACACATTTTTATGCAGATATAAATTAATTCTAAAAATCTGCTCTGTGGTGCACAGTTTTGGCAGGGTAGGAATGAGAGGCGATCGGATTTGTGGAAAGCTGAATGTGAATAATAATGTACAATGAAAGAAATATCATCATGGGAATTTTTCTGTGGAGGAAGAAGAGCAAAAAGAACGTGCTGGAGGATTACACTGAGATTAGAAAGCAAGAGAGGCTTTCACACATGCTTGCATTCAGGCAAAATAGCCTTACCTAGATGATTTCCTTCCGATGGTCCATGTCAAAGCAGAATGGAAACTGGTTTCTGAACATTTGTGGTATGGATGGTAACACGTTAAGGTGTTTGCCTCTGAGTAACTCTGAACCCAAGCACTTGTGATGGCAAGTTGCAAAGAGAAATACCCTGTGATCTACAATTTTGATGCTAGGTTGTAAAGAAATTGATAGTATTTCTGCTAGATCCAAATTCTGGTTGCAGATATCAAGTTCTGGTGCCTTCTTGAACTGGGAAGCTGAATTATGTTGTCGGGAATAGTATTTTTAAAAGCACAGTGCTACCATCGCTGTTTTGGTTTTTGATATTTTATCCAAAATGTTGACTGTTAACTGAGAAATTTATATTAATTAACACATGCATTAGACAAAGAAGAAGATACTGGATTCATATCCCGCCCTCCACTCTGAATTTCAGAGTCTCAGAGCAATTCACAATCTCCTTTATCTTCCTCCCCCACAGTAGACGCCCTGTGAGGTGGGTGGGGCTGAGAGGACTCTCACAGCAGCTGCCCTTTCAAGGACAATCTCTGCCAGAGCTATAACTAACCCAGCAGGTGCAAGTGCAGGGGTGGGGAATCAAATCCGGTTCTCCCAGATAAGAGTCCACACACTTAACCACTACACCAAACTGGCTCTACAAACATGGCTGGTTCCAAGTTGAGGAGGGTGGTGGCAGAAAGTGTCCAGGGGCCTCTCCCCTCTTCTGCCTACCACCAGGCTGCTTATTTATGCCTCTTTTCCCCATGCACCTGTTTGTGTGTCCTCCATGCCCATGAATCCTTTCCTTATCTGCTTGCAAGCCTACCCACTGCCAATGTTCCCTCTAAGCTGAGTTAGCGTGAGCTAGCTCACAGATTTTTAGCCTCCATAGATTTTTGTCTTAGCTCAGGAGGGATGACCCCAGAGCACAATAATTTTTGCAGTAGCTCAAAACTTTAATGCCAGTAGCTCACAAAGTAGAATTTTTGCTCACAAAATTCTGCAGCTTAGAGGGAACATTGCCTACTGCCCATGCTCACACTTGCCCACATGCCCGTTCTCTAACTAAACTGAGTGCCATAACCGCGGCCGCAAGCACTGCTGCCATGCATCTCCTGCATACCCCTCCCTAGTGCTGCTATAGGGTTGCCAAGTCGAATTCAAGAAATATCTGGGGACTTTGGGGGTGGAGCCAGGAGACTTTGGGGGTGGAGCCAGGAGACATTGGGGTGGAGCCAGAAAAAGGGTGTGACAAACATAACTGAACTCCAAGGGAGTTCTGGCCATTACATTTAAAGGGACAGCACACCTTTTTAAAATGTCTTCCTTCCTTAGGAAATAATGAAGGACAGGGGCACCTTCTTTTGGGGCTCATAGAATTGGACCCCCTGGTCCAATCATTTTGAAACTTGGGGGGTACTTTGGGGGAGGCACTAGATACTATACTGAAAATGTGGTGCCTCTACCTCAAAAACCAGCTCCCCCAGAGCCCCCGAAACCTCCAGATCAATTCCCCATTGTACCCTATGAGAATTGATCTCCACATAGGGAATAACTAAGTGCTCAGCAGATGTTCCTTCCCTCTGGCGACTCGGAAGTGAGGGCTTGGCCTCTCTACTTATGAGTTGCAGCCAACTTCTTCCAAGTAACTCAGACACCCCATTCCAAGAGGAAGCCTTTCCAATCAAAGACAGAAGCCTCCAGAGGGGAAAAAAAAATCACATGTTGGTTTGGGGGGTGGGGCTTCTCCCCGCCGGCCAGCTAACTGGGGGTGGGAAGGAGACTGGGAAAGTGGAAGAACCCCCACTGGGACCTGGGGATTGGCAAGCCTATGCTGCTATTACCCCATGACTAAGTTCTTGAATCAGTGCTTAAGGACATAGGTGGGATCCCTCCACTGTTCCTCCAGAAGGGCTATTCATCCTCTTTATTTTATTTCTTACACATGGACCGTTTTCGCACACAGCTTATCTCGCAGTCACAATCCTGCTCCCTCTGCAGCATCTGTCGGATTTCCCACCAACTGCGCCGGAGTTACAGGAAGTGCCACGGCTTTTGCGTAGCAAACGTAAAGTGGATTTAAGAGGTTTACGTTCGCTACGCAAAAACTGTGTCACTTCCTGTAACTTCAGCGCAGATGGCAGGAAATCCGACCAGACGCCGTGGAGGGAACAGGATTGTGACTGCGAGATGAGCTGTGTGCGAAAACGGTCATGATCTCACCAAAAACTTGGAATAAAAGAAGAGATTGTATTTCTCTAATCTGGGGCAGAAGAAAATCTTAGTGCAGCAGAGCATGTCCTCCACTTGAAGGAAGCAAGGTAATAAACAGCATGCTTGGGAAAGGAAGAATGCAAGAGAGCTCACTCCCCTCCTCTCCTTTATTCAAAAATAATAACAATGTCTCAATTAAATTCAGCATTCCGCAAACACTAAGAGGATCTATCTGTGATTTAGGAATGACCTGTCATTTATCCACCTCCATTTTTGATATATTTCTTTCTTTCATGATGTATTCCCCTGGAATTTGGTCTAGCCAAGAAGAGATCATATATACTTCATTTGTTATTCCATTTGGGCCACAAATCACAGAAGGCACTGTACCTCTAAAATTCTCCTTCCTTAAGAGATATTTTCCTGTGCACCTGTTACTGCACTGATCCACCAATGAGATTGAAAACTTTTGTCTGCAATCCAATTTGTTCCAAGATATATCTTCTTTCCCCCTCTGTCTTCACAATTCTGTGGTACAAAGTTATAATAATAATAATAACAATAACATTTAATTTATATCCCGCCCTCCCCGCCAGTTAGCCCTGAAATCTCCAGCACTTTATTCCAGCTATTGGGTCTCAGTACTGGACTCCAGCAACTGGCTGCAAACCCTTGATGCAAAGGTACACTTGGAAACTATCTGTATGATTCTTTGTTGGCCCTGCCATCCCAGCATAAGCGCGTTTTGGAAGTTGTGGCTCTTCTCTTCCACCCTGCTTTCACCTATGTGCTTTTTATTTCCTCTGACAAACCTAATTGGACTTCAATCACGGGGGCAGGCTCTTTTCTCTCCCCCCCCCCCCACCAATTTCTCTTTAGATTCTCTTTAAATTAGTAATATTTGGTTAGGGTAGGATTTAGGATTTGTAGATTGTAGAACATTTATTTAGGGTGTATGTATATTTCCAATGTTGTATTCAGTTTGCTAATTCCCTTTGCTACTATTCTTTTTCTTAAGCTGTCCTCAACTAGGGTTAGGACTTTTCTTCCCTGGCTTCCTCTTGCTGGAATGCTCTGCTTGAGAACATCTGTATCTTTCAGGAGCTGCTACCTTTCTGTAGGCTTAGTAAGGCAGAGACGTTCTGCCAGGCATTTGGTTGAGGACAGTGACAGTTAGGCACTACCCCCCCACCTCCCTCCTTATTCTTCTATATCCCTGCCACCCGGGAGCTGGTGGGTATACAAACGTCGCCATCCATCTGGATGCTGTACTGATTTACTGTTAATGCTTAATTATTTTAATGTTGTTTTCATTTTATATTTATGGTTTTTTTTAATTATCTATGACATAAGCTGCCCTGAGCCCTATTTCTTAGGGAAGGATGGCCAATAAATTGAAACAAACAAATAAACAAATTCTTAACTTTTGTTATTCTTTTAAATAAATTCTTATTCTTTTAAAAATAAATTCTTAAAAATTCTTCTTTATTTCTAAAAATTTGCACACCTTTATGGGGCATTAGATCAAACCTTGGAACCTGGTATGCACTGGAACCTGGTAATAATTGCTTGAGCACACACATGTATAGGCTTTGGACACATTAAAGTGGGATGCCCCTACAGTCTGATATATGCACATGTAGGCTATTTGGGTAACACTGCTGGGCAGCATGTGTAGTCAGAGCACTTACAAGTGAGTGGGCTGAGGCAAGTGGCAGAGGGGTCAGTGGCTGTGATCTCCACTTAAAGCTCCCGGCCCCAACAGCTGCCCTACCTCAAGGAATTCTGATGCCAGCTTGATTACAAAAATGATTTTTACCAATGGATCACTCATGATCTTTCAGTCTCTCATATTGCTATAGCATACTTTGGGCAATATTTCTAGAGGCTGTGCTGGCCAGTGGCCATTTCTCAGGAAGGGGGAAGATAGTTTTGGCAGGAGCATCTTTCTTCAATAGAATTCTGGGTTAAGTGGGACGAGGAGTCTTCCCATTCTCTAGATAAGTGGCAAAGTAGTAGCATATATCCACAGCATCCTGGGACTTCTAGCAGCTGGGAGTTTGGAAGGTGGTCATGGGTCCATCATCATCACTTGAATTCATGCTGCAGGGGGGCACTACTGAAGCTTGGCTTTCTCCTACAATGGGATTATTGGGAGAGCATAATACCTTGAGATTGCCTTGAAAATTCCGTGCCTGTTCATCACCTCTTTGATCAGTGCAAGATGTCATGAAGTATTTGATTACATGAACAAACTCTGAGTTAACATTTGATCTGTGATGACTCAGACATTGATGCAAGAAAACATGACTTGCTTGATTTTACCAAAGAAAAGCCAAAGGAGAGGTCCAGAGTGAACCCAGCTTTGGGAACCATTACGGTTCAACCATAATGCTTGCATCTACAAATTGTGCTTTGACATTCACAGCATACGATATACAGCATAAGACCTGTATTTTTAATTGTGTAAAAGGGAACAAGTGCAAATGTCTATTGTATTCTCTATTCAGACTGGCAGCAGTTCTCCTTTCCTTTTCCCTTTGTACCCTCAGAAGCTCACTGATTCACAATCTTGAGCAGCAGAGGTCATTAATGTTTCTGTTGCTGTGTTATCAGCTTAATTCTGCACATAATAGTATCTGCATAAGTGCAAAAATAGGAGAACTGCAAGATAGAAACTGCAGTAGATGATGTGCTCCACCTGATGTCATAAAATGTTTTTTCTGAAAATTTTTATTTAAGGATATATAAGAAGGCCACATGCTTTGTTCATATGCTCCTCAATCCTTGGATGGTTGGGAGCTCTCCTTGCAATCACAAATAAACTCCACCCCCCGTATTTTATAGGTTTGCCAAATCCATTCACTGTCACAGTGGGAGGATTTGGGACGTGCTCCAGGGTTGGGTGGGATGTCACCTGGAAATGATGTCATCACATTGATGACATTGCATGTGATGCACTGGTTTGAAAGCAAAGCTCTATGGGGGTTTTGCCTTCAAAACTGTCGAGTTTGCCCAAAAACTGGAGTGTCACTGTGAAATGTTCCCAACACAATGATGTCACCCGGAAGTGACATCATCATATTGGGCATGTTTCACAGTGACATCCCTGTTTAGGGGTAGAGTTTCCCCCACTGGCCAGCTGGCTGGTGGTGGATCAAAGCCCTCCAAAGTGAGGGAAACCATGCTGGGACCTAGGGGCTGGCAATCCTAGTACTATACAAGCTGCCTCTGTGTAAATTTGTGATCTATCCCAAGTCTCTGAAGCAGTATGCCAAACTTTCCCTCAAATGAAGATCTTGCATGAGTGTGAACTGGCAAAGTCTTCTACTGTAACCAATGTAGGTTCATTACAGTAAAATTGGCATATTAGAATATGTCCTCAAATCTTTCTTGAGTATTCATCACCATTAGTCTTTCTGGGGGATTATGCTAGCCATTGTAAACTGCAATCAGATGAGAATTTTATTGTCCAGAAGACATCTCACAAGCTGTGCCTACTCATCTTTATTTATCTTTGGTGGTGGAAAGAGTATTTTCAACTTCCCTAGGTACAGAGAACTTCTCACCTTGCTTTCAAGGCTAATGACTTCAAAGTCTTGGTTTCTCAGGCCAAGATTTGTTGGCTTTCAGCAGGTATTTAGGATACTGGGCCTTATTATGTTGAGCACTAATCTGTGACTGTGGCCTGAGACTTAGAGACACTAGTTGACTACAAGCTTTAAATCGAAGCAGCAGATGCCTGCAGTGACTTGATAAGAAGCTCAACAGCTGAGACCCTTGCTAAGGTTCATAAAACTGAAACGTTGGAGAATCACAAATCCTTTAGTTCCCACTTACAGAACTTTGTTTCCAAGGAAAGGCTATACCATCCTTATAGGATTACAAAAAGCTCAAGGTGCCATTTAAATTCCATGAAGATGTTTCTTGCTGACCAAGGGTAATATTTGAAAATGAAATATTTCTTTTTGTGTGTGTGTATTGAATATATTAAAGCCATGCTTAGGGGGTTTTTTTCCCCCTTTTCAACAAACAACCAGTTGTCCCGATGATCAAATTGGGCAATGCACTTCCCTGCTCATTGCTGTATGAATGACAATGCCACCTTTATGGGAAAATTTGTCTGAGCTGTAGGTTATTACTAGCTTTTGATCTTTGCAATGATTGATGAGAGACTCTGACAGGAGTGCCTAATGCTTTGCTTCTCAAGTGTGACATGTTTTCATGTGTGATAATAAAGTTATATTTTTATTGCTTGTGCAGTTAGGTTCCTAAGAAAGACTTTCTCTCAAGCTTAATATCCTAAGAGAGGGGAGACAGACAATTTTTACCTATTCTACAAATACAAACATAGGAATTGTCATATATGTTCTGCTAGTATCACAATATTTAGTATTCATATTGCACTTTAAAATGCTGAAAGCACTTCTATCCCTAAGGAAGGTCAGCCTTGGGAATAGGGTTGCCAAACTCCAAGTGGAGCCTGGGGTTCCCTGGAGGAAATGGGAGTGCTGGATGGTAGACTCAACCACTGCAGGGTAGCTGGGAAAGAGAAGGGGGGCATTTAAACATGCCATGGTGGGTTGGCTGGGGAAGGAAAGAAAGATTGGGGAGGTTTATTTACATGTCTCCTCATCCCTTTCCCAGCCAGCCTGCTGCTGCAGGTTATAGCTAGAAAATCATATAACCATGGAGAAATTAAGAATCACCACATAAAGAAGTAATTCAATATCTATTCAAAGTCCAATGTCAAATATATCTTAAAGTCCACTAACACATTAAAGAATTAATTCATAGAGAACATTCACAATCCAAACCACAGTCTATATGGTCTTAGCCAATAACAAAGTTTAGAATTAATTCTTAGAAAACATTTATAGTCCACACCACAGTCCATATAGTCTTCAGAAATATCTCAAGTTGATACTAATTTCTTCTGTATGTATTTGACATTTTGTAATTTCTCCACAGTTATATGATTTTCTTTCTATACTCTAGTTCTGTGAATCTCTCTGGGTTGTATGTTGCTGCAGGTTGGCTGGGGAAAGAGAAAATTTGGGAAGGCATGTTTACATTGGCTTTTATTTGGGATCAGTTTTTATTTGGGACCAATTTATCGGTAGCTGAATCAGATTAGAGAATTTGTTTTGGCTGAATAAATACCCGAACCACACCGATAAAGTGTTTTTTCAAGTATTTATTTGGTTTGGCTTATACTGAAAGCACACCCCTAGTAACCATACTACATTCCTTCTAAGAAAAACCTCATTGTGCCAACAAGGAGGCAGTCGTACTACCCAGACCCAACCTCTTGTTTTGTCTTACTAGCTTTGCATAGTTCTGTCATTCTCCCCAGTTAGATATATCGTTCTTTGGAGATGGGAGCATAGTTGGCCATTGTGAAAAGTCCTTTTCAACAAGCAAAACTTGTCTGCCTTGACTAGACTAAAATGTTGCACTTGCTGAAGTCTGATGCCCATTACCTTCAGGAATTCACCTAAGATTTGTTTAAAAGATGGAAGTTATTCTGAAATAATAACCCTTCATTGCTTCTGTCACTGTCTGAATACTGATTGACCCTTAGGATCCTAACAGCCTGGTGGAGGGTCAGTGCCTTGCCTATTATTGCCGAGACGACTGAGTTGCACCTGTTGTATCTAATCTACAGTTTACCTCCAGGGCACACAGAATAGTTAAAATAAATGAGACTATTAAGGCTATCTGATACCAGCAGCTCATGAGCTATCTTTTATTTGTGGGGGATATCACACAAACACATAATGCTAAGTAGAAGTTGGGTGAATAATTTAGCAAAGGATTAAAACATGTTGAAATGATGGGTGGAAGTATGCATAAAGATTAGAAGAAATAGCACGGCACAGGAACTTGTTACACTACTGGGTAACAGACTGCATCTATGCATGAAGTTAAATAGCTGTCTGCTAAGCTTAAGAAACAACAGCTAGAAAGATGGTGATTTGTGTTGGAGAAAAAAAAAATCAACTATCTTTGTCTTCAGAGTCCAAGGGAGCGCTCACATAGGTGGCTGCTGCCCTATCCCTTCTCTGCTTAGAAATCCATAACATCTCAGCAGTAGATCACAGACATCATTTAGGCTCATTTTTGGGCATGTGTCTGAAGAAGATCTTGGGTCTGGATGTGGCCTCTGCAGGCTGATTGGGAATGGCCAATCAAATTCATCAGTACTGGATAATAACTGCTACTTGTCTGATACAATATGCTCTGCCTTCTATACTATTGGTAGTGGAAAGTGCTGTCAAGTTGCAGCTGACTTATGGTGACCCTGAAGGGTTTTCAAGGCAACAGATGTTCAGAGGTGGTTTGCCATTGCCAGCCTCCCTGTAGCAACCATGGACTTCCTTGGTGGTTTCCCATCCAAGTATGATCCAGGGCTGACTCTACTGAGCTTCGGAGATTTGATGAGATTGAGCTAGCCTGGCCCATCCAGTAGGGGTATGCATTCGGTTCAGCCGAACCGAATAGACCGCCAAATACCTCCTGATCTAGAAGTATACGGCGTCGTATACTTCCGAATCAAATTGGAAGGCATTATGCGGGAGCCGTATACAGCTCTCCGTATACTTCCGAATCAATATGGAACTCAATGTGAAAGGCAGGAAAGAAGCTTCTGCAGCCTCAGGGAAGCTGCTTGCCTCCTTTCCCGCCTTTGGAAGCCTTTTCCCGCCTCTCCCATAGCCTCCCTGGGATCAGGGAGGGAGGGGGAGGGGAGAGGAGCCCCAGCAGCCAATCCAAAGCATGCATTTGCAGAATGCATTGCAAATGCATGCTTTGCAGGGCTGTTGTGTAGCTGATGGCTGGGCTAATCCCCCAGCCATCAGCAACATTGTTGTTCTTTTGTTTACTTGGGTATCCATTGCCAGCCTCCCTGTAGCAACAATGAACTTCCTTGGTGGTCTCCCATCCAAGTATGGCCGATCACAGAGCAGTGGTATTTTTTGAAACTGCTCTGTGTAGGGCCAGAGAACCTTTTTAAGGACTCTGCCTGGCTGGACTCCATTCCATTGCTGCTGTGTTGGTGTGAGAAAGAGATTGTGCTGCGCTGGCCCTTGGCCACAGCTGCTGCTGCTCTCTCTCAGCCTTGCCTGACCTGCCTGGAGAAAACATCTAAGGTAAGACAGTCTTGGGGTTCTTGTTTTTATTTTAGTTAGGATAAAAGTAAAAGGACTTTTTAAGACTCAGAGTCCCTTTACTTATCCGGATTTGGGTGGGTGGGTAGCTTATTTCGGGTTAGGGGGTTCTGCTGGGGGTGGGGGCCTGGGGTGGGGGGTTGCCAATTTGCCTATATCTTACTTTACTGAGAGGACTTTTAAAAGTGCAGTGTCCTTTTACTTTTCCTGATTTGAGTGGCTTGGATTTCTTGCGGTTAAGGTGAAGATTGAGGGGAGGGGTTGGTTAAGTTCCCGTATTGTTAAAAGTCAAGTTTTTTTACTGTTTAAAAAGATTCTGTGCTTCATTTGTTGCTGCTGTGTTGTGCTGCTGTTGTTTCTTTTCTCTTCTGGTTGTGGTTCTTGGGGGGGGGTGCTGTTTGGCCTAATTTTTATTGTTAAAAAGTTCAGTTTTTTAACAGTTGAGTCTGTTGGCCTTTTCTCAGTTGGATTTGTTTGGATCTGTTGCTGTTGGTTTTGCATCCTGTCCTGTTGTTCCTTTTCCTGGTTCTGTTTTTTTTGGGGGGGAGGGGCGGTTAAAAGTTAAGTTTCTTTCTGTCACATTTTGGCTTTTTTTAATTACCTCTGGTTGATGTGAGGGGGTTGGTGTGTGGACTGTGTGGGGTGGGTCACTTTCATGTTTTTATAGAGCTATTTTTGGAGTCTGAGGGTGCTTTCGGTTTGCCTAGGGCCACTAAATAGGCTGCCCCACTAATAAGGGTGTTTTTAGGGATTGTGTTTTTTTGAAATTTAAAGAAAATTAATCCAGTTTAAAACTTTATCTTCTTTCAAAATTCAACTAGGCCAGATAGGGGCAATTGAAAAAGATTTTAGGTTTCTCATAAAAGCAGCGTGTCTACTAGGCCACATCAGGCTCCCTTTTAAAGAGACTAGGGTTGCAGTGCATCTTGCTTTCAGCCACTGAAAGCCGGCGCATCCTTAGATTTCCATAGGGTAAACCACAGCTTCTCTCTAGTTATAGGGGACACCTGATTTCTAGTTTGCAAGGAAATCCGGTTTGTCCCAGGATCTAGTTAGGAGAAGTTGAACTAGGATGATATGACAAGGATTGCCTTCATCTCAAGGTAGCCTTTTAAAAACTGTAGCCAGGTAGAGGCAGGATCACCTAGTCTCCTAAACTTTACCAGACTACTACCCCAACCCAAAGAAGGACAGAAGAAGAAGAAGATATTGGATTTATATCCCACCCTCCACTCCGAAGAGTCTCAGAGCGGCTCACAATTTCCTTTACCTTCCTCCCCCACAACAGACACCCTGTGAGTTGGGTGGGGCTGGAGAGGGCTCTCACAGCAGCTGCCCTTTCAAGGACAACCCCTGCCAGAGCTATGACTGATCCAAGGCCATGCCAGCAGGTGCAAGTGGAGGAGTGGGGAATCAAACCTGGTTCTCCCAGATAAAAGACCGCACACTTAACCACTACACCAAACTGGCTCTCCAGGTTAGGGATCCAGGTTAGGTTAGGGATCAAAAAAACAAACAAACAAACAAGTTTTGGTGGGAGGGTTTTTAAAAAGAAGTCAGGGACCAGCCTGTTGGTTCAAAGTACAGTGTAGTGAGTTAGGTTTGTAAAAAAACCCACTCTCAGTTCAGGTTGTGTGAGACTGGCCAACAGTGACATGAGTGACAGGCAGCAGAAGAGGGGCCCTGGGGGCAAGGCCAAGGAGAAGACTAGAGGGGTGGAGGGGCAGGGGAGGACCCAGTTTTCACCCCCACCTGTGCGTAGGGCCACTCCACAGCCACCTTCTAGCACTCTGACCTCTGGCCAGAGTGTGATGAAGAAGACCCACCTCGGGCCCTTCATCGAGGCTGCTTGGGCGCCCCCAGCAGAGGTGCCAGTAGGTGCTGGCACTGAGCAGGGGTCTGCTGCTCAAGCAGTCTCTCCTCCAGCTGATGTCGCTTGGCCTCAGAAGCTGGAGGAGGGGCAGCAAGAGCAGCCCTCCTTGGAGATGAGCTTTGGGGACAGTTCTCTGCCCAAAATGATCACCCCAAGAAGTGTCGTGCAGGAGCTGGAGGAGAAGCTGGTTGAGGAGGACGAGCCCCCTTCTTCAGTTCCTTCGGGAACCAGCAGTCCTTCAGGGGATGGCCAGGAGGGGAGGCTGCATGGGGTGGAGGGGAAAGAGATGGAGACACATGAGGTATCTCCATCTCTGCCCACTACCCCCCAGCGGCCAGCCCATCCTGCCACCCCGAGACACAATGTGTCTGCCCCAAGCACCTCACAGGAGGGGGCTCCTGACATCCAAGCTGCTGGTCAGCTTGGGCATCCGTACACCTCCGAAGTCTGGAAGCATTTCTGACTTACAGAGGATCCACTCTATGCACAGTGCCAGCTGTGCAGGGCCCGGATCAGTCATGGGCGGGACCCTGCCCACCTGACTCCAAGGGGGATGTGGAACCACTTGCAGAAGCACCACCAGGCGGTGCTTCTTAAGGGGGAGAAGCAGGCTGGTGCTGGGGTGCCCAAGTGGCCAACACCACATAGCCAGGAAGTCCATCCCACCGCGACTACCTCCAGAGCTCTCCAGGAGAGTTCTGTGACAGGGCAGGGATGCCAGGCATCTCTGCCTGAGATGTTTGGTGAGGGTGGCACCTGTGTGCCAAGAGAGGGAATCAGGTATGGCAGGAGGGTGATCGCCTGGAACCTTGTCAGGTTGATCGCCTATGGGCTTCCATTTTCAGTGGTTGAGAATCCTGGGGTGCTAGGGTTGCTCGAGTACCTGGCACCCTGGTATAAAGTTCCTGTTAGAACCACCATTAGCAGGACCATTGTGCCATCTGTTTTCAGGGTGACCAGATCTGTGGTGAAGGAGCATTTGTCCCATGCTGTCTGGGGGACTGTTCATTTCACCTCAGATATCTGGTGCTCCCAGCATGTGTTTGAGGGGTATCTCCCCCTGACTGTGCATTGGTGGCAACTCAGTGAGCTGCAGGGTGGGGGTGGCAGTAGCAGCAGGCAGGGTCAGGGCTGCTAGACTGGCTATCGTTGGACCTTGCTGCGTGCCAAAGCAGTCAATGTGCAGCACATGGCGGACACTCTTGGAGCCATCCTCTCACGGCAGTTAGATGACTGGGTAGGCAGGGACATCAACACGAGCTTTGCGGTGACTGAAGGTGGTTCCAACATCAAGGCAGCTGTCCAGCATCAGGGCCTAAAATGCCTTCCTTGCGTGGCCCATCTTCTCCACCTCGTGGTTAAGAACGCATTGGGCCAGACGAAAAGCCAGAGTTGTGTTGTTTGGCGCAGGGCTGGAGAGCTGGCATCTGTAGACTGCGTGTTCTGTGGCAGGGAAGCTGGCATCTGGGAGAGAGACCCAGAACCAGCATGCTTGTTGTGCTTGGCCAGCTCTCCCTGTGTTGTTTGGGGCAGGGCTGGAGAGCTGGCATCTGGGTTTGCCGCAGCCAGGTCTGCAGAGCGGACCTTGACCAAATTGTGTTTTGTGTGGCAGTGATGTTGGCAACTGGGTTTATATTGGTTCCTGGCCAGCAGGGTTCATAGAGTAGATAGATGGATGTAGTGCATTTGGGTCCTATAGAGATTCTCTGATGTGAAGTTAGGTTTGGCTTTGGGTGCCCCAGGAATTGGACCCCCTGGTCCAATTTTTTTTTTTTTTTGCATTGTGGGTTTTGTATGGGACAGTCCTCTGAAGCTGCACAGCAGTTTGGGAGGCTCTCCTCAAAACCCCCTTCTCCCCAGAGCCACTTTTCGCACAATAATCACAGTAGGGGAAGTGACTCTAATTGTTTTTTTCTCACTATTGGGAACAGTGTTCCTTTTGGGGTGCCCACAGATGGGTGCAGTCTTTTTGGGCCAGGGGGGTTGCATGTGGGGGAGTCCCCTGAAGCTGCCCTGCAGTTTTGGGGCCTCTCCCTCAAACCCCCCTCTGGCCAGAGCCACTTTTCCCACAGCAATTATAGTGGATGAAGTGGCTAATTGGTCTTTCTCCAGCATTGGTGGCAATGGGCCTTTTGGGGAGCCCAAAGACAGGACCCCCTGGTTCAATCTTTTTGGGACTTGGGGGTTTTGTAGGGGAGAGTCCCCTGCGAGTTCCATGCAGTTTTGGGGGCTCTCCCTCAAACCCCCTACCCCCCAGCAGCCTCTGATTATGCCATATGTTGCCATTGAGTTCAATGGCCCATAGGATATAATGGGGCCGCATATTCGGAAATAGCCGTATATCTCCAGTATTCCGTAATATACGGTATTCCAAATATTTTGGCCCCGTATATTTCTGAATACGATTAATTCCAAATTTTTTTTTGCACACCCCTACCATCCTGCTCAAGTCAACATCATTATAAAAATAGTAAATAATTCACATCAAAAGTATGTGTGGTGTTCAATCAACATGGGAGGGGGGGTTACAGCTGAATATTTCCGAACACATTTTGCCAGAGTTCTGTACCTTGTATGTGGTAAAAGTTTTTGTTGATGTGTGTAAGCAGCCAAAATATCCTGTCATATGGATCAGCTATTTGTCACTGTACAGATTCACTGTTAGCTAATATCCTACAATGCTAATTTGCAAACATATATAGATCAGGGGTGGCCGGTAGTAGTTCTCCAGATGTTTTTTGCCTACAACTCCCATCAGCCCCAGCCATTGGACATGCTGGCTGGGGCTGATGGGAGTTGTAGGCAAAAAAAATCTGGAGAGCCACTATTGGCCATCCCTGATATAGATTAAGCCAATGGAAATAACTTTGGGACAAATGATTTATGGGCTTCCAATGAAGTATTTAACACTCCAATCATAAGCTCATTTTTGGAAGTAAATCCCAATTATTTTAGAGGAGTAGGTTTACATAGGATTGCAGCCCAAATTCAATAAAGTAAATTTATTTCTAAATGAGTAAATTCCCATCAGTGCGTGAGAGTGTAAATGAAAATCCAGTAGCATATTCAACCATTAAAAGATATTATAGATGTCTGGGATTTCAGAAGAGGAAATATTAACTGATTCAGATGTCAAAAATCCCTGCTAGGATCTCTGACGCAGCTTTTGATATCAAAGGACAAGCGCTCCACTGAAATCAGCGATCAATAGAAGGCTAAGACAGGGAACATAAATGTTAGAAATAGGACAGATTTCTAATAGGGCTTCTAAAATTAAACATAGATTATTCTGTTCATGCACAAAGTCATTTAGGTGACAAGTAGAAACTATCAACTGGGAAACATAGAAAATATTCTGTGTTCATAAATAATTGAAATACCTGAGGGCAAAATAGTCCGTTCGCACTAGATGACATCTAATAAAACCAGAAGGAATTTTTAAAAAGATAGAATACTCTGCATAATACGACCTAGATGCATTTCATTTTCACCTGGTCAGTTGGTTTTTACTTCTACTTTTTTTGTAATTTAAATGCAAGGGATGAACGAATTGTTTCTGATGTCTCACATTTCAGAAATGCTGCTGTAGCAGCTTTTTATTGTAAGGCAAAAGCGCTAAAGAGTGCTGCACACTTCTGAAAGTGTGTAGGAGAACAGACTTGCCTACTTGCTCATGACTTGACTACCTTGGCCTATTACTATGCATTTCCTATGGCATCTGAATGAAATGGGCTGGGGGTTCCAGTTTTTCTGTAGTCAAGCATTCCATTTTCATCTGGGGCAATCAGGAGTCAGCTCATTCTCAGAACTGTTCAACACCAAAGAATTTGAATGTCTGCTGAACAGGTTTCCATTGGACTCTGTGGACCTCTGCATGCATGAAAGCACTGCAAATCCAAAGAGCAGCCATTCACATCACTAAGGTTTACTTAGATCAGGGTCCCCAAACTTTTTGAGTTTGTATGCATCTTTGGAATCCTAGCACAGGGTGGTAAGTTCAATCACAAAACAGCTGCTGCAGGAGACTGAGCCAAGTACAAAATGGCTGCCACATAGGGTCACCAACTTCCAGGTGTAAAGTCTCTGCAAGGGATCATTCTACAAAGAAGGTGAAAAATAATCAATTTTGTTTAAAACCAAATATCTCCTTCTTACATTTACACATGATGAACATAGTCTTGTAAATGCATGGAGATCTCCACCCCCATATTGTCCCACTTCCACTTTCCTGGGCTGCAGTGTGCCAAATGGAAATCCCCCCCCCCCACCACCATAAAAGTGTCTGCTTCTTCCTCTGAGCATTAAATGGGGCTTTGCTAACCAGGGGTGGAATTCTAGCAGGAGCTCCTTTGCATATTAGGCCACACACCCCTGATGTAGCCAAGAAGTTTACAACGCTCTTTTTTGTAAGATCTTAGAGGATTGACTACATCAGGGGTGTGTGGCCTAATATGCAAAGAAGCTCCTGCTAGAATTCCACCCCTGTTGCTAACAAAGATCACAAAAGAAGGCGCATTTCTTTAAATGGATGGCCCCTTGGAATCAGAACACTATCTTCCATTGAACTCACACACCTTAAAAAGCCGCAAACCTTGCTCTGGTTTGGCTCTATGTAAGTTGCTATAAAGACTTAAGAATAGTGATAAGCACTCAGGCTGTAATGCAATAGGGTTGTCAACAGGTGGTGCTTGGAGATCTCTCAGAATTACAAGTGAACACTAGAGAAGAAAGACCACATCTCATGGAGAAAATGGCTACTCCAGAGGATAGACTTTATGGCACTATAAATGATTAATGTCTTCCCTCCCCCACCTTTCCTAGGCTCCATCCCCCAAATCTCTTGGAATTTCCCAACATGGAGTTGGCAACTCTAGGGAGTATATACACACGCAAACTTTTCCTTTGCAGCTACAGCCTGCCCGGCATATAGGGCAAGAGGGTCTTTTTTGCTTCATGCAGATGGGAAGAGAAGCTGGGGAGGCTCCCCTCTACAGATTCAGAGACTGACTCCCCGTCTTTCTGAACCCAGTTAAAAGAGAAAGCAAAATTGATGCCAGCACCAAGTCATTGCCACCATTTGACAGAGATTTTAAAATGCTGTGGTGCCCCAATCCACTGTGGGCTTGTGGTGCAGAACTCTTTCCCCCCCATCCCAAATGTTTTCAGGGGCCAGAATGGCTACATGGGCACCAGTGCACATTGTAAAATGGTCACGAGTCCACCTGTGAAAGCCAGAATACAGAGGTGGCAGCTGCCATCCACCCCCTCTGACTTCAACCATCTTTGAGCAATCCACACCTGGGCTAAAATAGAGCAAAGAGAAGCAACAGCAGCTTCTGCCTTAATGTGCTACAGTGCTGCAGAACAGAGGAATCCATTACTGGCATGAGCTAGCCAGCTAAAGTGGGAAAAGGACTGTGTCACATGCTTCAGAGCACAGCTGGATCAACTACATTGTGCAGGAAGCAAAGTGCAAAGGGAAAGCCTGTAAGGGAGCAGGGAAAGAGACTCTCTCCCTCATCGGCAAAGCCTGGGAAAGAGGCAGGAGGAGGAAAAGAGAATCTCTCATTGGCAAAGTCTGGGAGGGAAGTGGGAGGAAGGAAGAAGAATCTCTCCTTCATTGTCAAAGCCTGAGAGGAAGACAGGAGGAGGGAAGGAAATGCCCTCTCTCACTGGCAGAAGACTTGTGACAGATTTCACAATCAGAAGTGACAAATGATTGGTGGGGCCATGACCTTTTGTGCACCAGCATGGCTATGGGCCTGAGTACCACTGAGTGAAACAGAACTAGTTATGACAGAGATCTGATGGGTGGAACAGGGACTCTTATATTAGTCTCTTACCATACGAATCAATGTGGCACCACTGTTCATTGTCTCAGGTCGTCTTGTCGCTGCCTTCTTGTAAGCTGATAAGAATTGCTATGTTGTGGGCCTGTTTCCTCCCCCCCCCCCCCCGTGGATATCCTTGTTTTGTGGAATAGTCCATTGGAGATGATAAGAAAGGCTTCTACAGTTTTTCAAGAAGCATAGTAAGTTTTTTAAAAAAAAAAAACTGCTGTGATCTCTGTATCCAGGAGTAAAGCAGAATAGAAATAACTGAACAGGCTTGTTAGGGAAGAAGGAGGAAATTAGGCTGGGGGGAGGGGGGATGTGCATATGTGAAACACTGTTGATTTCAGTATATTGTACCGTACTTTTAAATATGGCAAGTAACCCAACAAACCAGTGCGGAACTGTTCATGGCTGCAAGTAGTAAAAAAAGTTGGCAAAAAGTTGGCTCCTTGTTTGTAACTGCTGAGCAGATTGTATGCATAACTGGTGGGTCTTCAAGCATTCTAAGTGCAGAGTCAGAAGATAATTGTTTAAGTATTTTATTAGTTTTAACGAAATTGGGGAAAGGGGTGGGAAAGAAAAAGAGAATAAGCTGTTACATAACTGCATTGAACAATATACATATGAAAGGGGAAGTAACATTAATGAAAATATAGATAAAAACAATGACTATAAGTCATAGGAAACTGATACTTATGAATTTTAAGAAACATCTTCAGAATATTCTGGGTCAGACATATTATATAGCTTCTTCCTACTAATGTTGCATGTAATAAACAGGATTATAACAATGTACAGAGTCAGAAGATAATGACCTGACTTCATCAGAGGCTGATGCAAACTTGACTGAAACAGTAAGGATGAGATGCATAGGCTATCTTGTGGATGTGTACACTCCAATTGTCTTACAGAAAAATATCTACTTTCAAAGTGATGGGATAGTCCAGTTATAGTCAATACAACATCACTGCAGATTCTGACATAAAGAAAGCTTGATTAGCAGCACCTTCCCACAGCCTTGCTGCTATATTTAAAAAGGAAGAAAGCTTAACCAGAACAAGAGGCAGGGCTTTTTTGGTAGAAAAAGCCCAGCAAGAACTGATTTGCATATTAGACCACACCCCAACACATCCCATTGTTTCACAAAGGGGTTTTTGAAGGAAAAGCCCAGCAGAGACTCATTTGCATATTAGGCCACACCCCTGACACCAAGCCAGCCAGAATTGCGTTCCTGTGCATTCCTGCTTTTAAAAAAAAAGCCCTGGCAAGAGATCATGCAGGGTGTAGTGTCCATTCTGGGTGGGTCCTCTGGATATTCATAGTAACCTTTAACTAATTAATAATAATAATAATAATAATAATAAATTTTATTTCTACCCCGCCCTCCCCGCAAAGCGGCTCAGGGCGGCTAACAGTAAGTAATATATTAACATAAATAGTAAAACATTAGATTAACAATTAAAATTACACATAAAAACCCGTTAATTCAATTAAAATACTTAATTTACATTACATTATATATATATCTGGCAGTAATAGCTGTTCTGGCGCTGATTCTGCCAGTTTAAATGGTGTTAAAGATGGCGGTTCTTCGTTCATTGCAACTCAGCAGTCCGTATCATTATAGGCGCGTCTAAAAAGGGCAGTCTTGCAGGCCCTGCGGAACTGGTCGAGGTTCCGCAGGGCCCGCACCTCCTCCGGGAGCTGGTTCCACAGTGCAGGTGCCGCAACTGAAAAGGCTCGCACCCTGGTGCTTTGGAGCCTGGCCTCTCTCGGCCCAGGGATGGTCATTTTGTTTTTACTTGCTGACCTCAGTGCCCTCTGGGGTTCATACGGGGAGAGACGGTCCCTTAGGTAGGCAGGTCCTCGGCCATATAGGGCTTTAAAGGTAATAACCAACACTTTGTACTGGACTCGGTAGATAACTGGCAGCCAGTGCAGTCCGCGCAGCCCCGGCTGTATGTGCTCCCATTTCGGGAGCCCCAGTAACAGCCTGGCCGCCGCATTCTGCACTAGCTGCAGCTTCCGAGTCCGGCACAATTAATTAATTAATTAATCTGTTGCTTGTGGCACTTCAATAGTTCCCTCAAAAGCCGTTCTAGTGTATTCACAGTTGGGGAAAACATTTTTGGAAGCCACTGTAAAATTCATCTGGTAATATACATTAATAAACTTACGATTTAAGCAGTGCCTACAATTCTACAAGGGACTGTCTTCAGTTTATCCCAGCAAAAAAACAAAAAACAAAACCCCTAGTTCAATCTGTATTCTGTAAAGCTGTAATTTCCTTCTGAGAAACGGTGAGTCGCTTAGATTGCAAAATCAATCTGTTCTCCATTTTACAATTGAGGATTAACTGCCTGTAGGGTACCAGCAAAGGCTATTGCTCTCTTCTTTGCCATCTTTGCCAATTTCAGACTTCATGTGCCTTAGTTACACGGGGCAGTAAAAATACAGGAACATTAACCTCTAATAATATGCTTAAAAGCTTAGTTACAAAGGGTAAATAATGCTACTGTGATAGTAATTATATTATTATGGTGGGGTCACATAGGAGAGAACGGAACCTTTTATCTTCTTACATTTTAATCTCGAAGCTATATTTCATTCTTTTCTTATCCAATGAAACAACACAAAGGAATATATTTTTGAAGGGAAAAAAACCTCTGGATGTAGATAAGAATATGCTGGTGATTAAAGATAATGTTGTGGAATGTCTGGCAGGGTTTAGTGCATCAATAACCATGACACATAATTAAAGTAATTGAAAATGCCCTGTGTGTGTTCCCTGATAGGAAACAGTAAAAGATCACTGAGAACCAAGGTTCTTTCAAATCGCTGGAGATATTTTAAAATCAATCTCTTTTATTTTTAATTTTTTCCTCCTCTAGTTCTCTAAACCTCCATAAAGCCAGTCTTTTGTTGGTGCCTTTAGCAATTCAAATTGAAAGGAACTAAGTCTAACATAGGTTTTCTACTTGAGTCTAGCTGCAGTGTTGAAGTCTCTTTAAATGGGCTACCCGTTTAGCACGTGGAGCATAGCTTATACTGATTCACTAGGGGTCACTCTTGTCTTCTAGTCCGGATCTGGGGTCCTGTTTTCTACATTTGTATCTTGATTTGATTTGAATTTGGGTGAACATTTTTATCTATCAGTGTGATAAATAAATGAGGTTTAATCTCTGAATGAATTTTGCCCTGTTATTAATCAGAGGTGCTGACACCAGGTGACATATACTGGACTTTGGTCTTCAGCTACAAGCCTATCATCTATCCTTCTTGAACCATTGTTTAGGAAAGAAGTGGTAAAGCAAGTACATTTTTTGCTGGTCAGGGAGGTACTACAATGGCTTTCCTCATAAGAGACCATGGAAGCAAGGACTGATCAGTTGAAATCTGAGGAACCATATTGATGGTGAAACTCCATTCCCTGTTTTTGCCAGACTTTCATGTTGAAGAAAGAAGTACCCTATCAGGGCTTTTTTTGAGCAGGAATGCAGTTTTGGCTGGCTTGGCATCAGGGGATGTGGCCTAAGATGCAAATGAGTTCATGCTGGACTTTTTCTACAAAAAAAGCCCTGATCCTATCCATCTTTATCTCCACTTGATGGTTTCTAAGGTCTACTTCTTTATTTAGCTGTAGAAACCCAAACGTAAATTACACTTGTATTACATCAGGAATGAGGGGTGCATTGATTTATAATGAGTAATTTTGCTCTTCAGAATACAAGGAATGATTTTTTTCCCCCATTTTTTTTTCCATTTGCTGATATTTTGAAGGGGAATAACAATTGGCAGACCACATGCAAAAATTTCCAGAATTGATCCTTGACATCTCCACTAAAAAGATCCCTTGCGCTAGATTTGAGAAAGGCCCATGTTGGAGATCCTGGAGAACCAGTCATGAACCTGTGTGGCAACTTCAACCATCTGTCTTTGTCGCTATCATTTTCTATCTGTCACATTCTGCAAGTAGGTGGGAATAACCTCTGTTGCTTGGCCATGGACCTTTTCCATACAAGTCCTCAATCTATGGAATAATTTTCTAGACACTGTTAGAAATGCACCCACACTGGTTGCTTTTAGAAAGTTATATAAATCAGAATCATTTCAGCCTTAAGGGCTATTTGATGAACAACTTCTTTGGTTTTTATACTGTATCTTCTGGCATGGATTGATTTTACTATTGGTTTTGGTTTTATTGTCCTGTTGGTTATTTTTTGTAAAATGCCTTGGCTCTTGTTTGGTCAGGAGAAAGGCTGGGTAAAAACATTTAAATAGAGAAGATTATACTGGGCAAGATGGACCTATTTCCTAATTCATTTTAGTACATTTTTATGTGTTCAAATGAAGCCACTGTTTATACACATACATACCGTTCATATCTGATGTGAGCAGTGAGTATTCTGTATATGTTTCAGTGTATGAAATGTCTTACAAGTTTCTCTGGAAGACAGATCCCAAATGTGGTGCCCACTGTCACCTTTCTTGGTGCCAGCCAAGTGGTTTTAGATAATGGGCAGGGCTAGGGTTGCCAGCCCCCAGATGAAAGCGGGGGAGTCCTCTGATTTGGCAGACTCCATCTGCCCCACTACCACCACTCACCACCTGGAGCAATGTCCCCAGTGTGATGACATCACACAGAAGTGATGTCATCATGCTGGGGATGCTGCACAGTGACACTCTAGTGTTTTAGGCTAAACTCTGTGGTGACCATAGACTCTATGGTAACTGTAGAGTTTCCCCAAAAATACCACAGATTCACTGCACAGCATCCCTAGCATGATGATGTCACTTCTGTGTGGTATCATCACATTGGGGTCATCACAAACAGTGACATCACGCTGCCTCCCCACTCCTGGAGACCTCCCACCCCCTGCCAGGGAGCAAAGAGGACCTGGCAACCGTAGGTGGAGTTAGGTGCAGCTTTTGCCCAGCAAGACTTCTGATTGGCTGTTGTAGATTTGATTGGCTGTGCAGCACAAGGATCTTCACTGTGTGACTGAAAGCAGGCCCTGCCTCCTGCAGCTGCCATGCACCCACCACCCTGAGCCAGAATTCCAAAGGTTCTCTCTGGACCAAAAAGGTTAGGATTCCTGCTGTAGAACTATTGGCAAACTTGTGGTGGATTTTGCATTTTTGATGCAGCATGTGAAATTTTCCCTCTTGTGTGAGAATATTTCTGGCAGCCTTTCTCAAGAGCTACAGTTTGCTGACACCAGTGTCAGCAGCTCGATATTATGAATAACACAGCTAATTGTACTCTGAACATGTACTCATTAGATTGGTACTGAAAAACAAGTTGAAAACAAAACTAGTACTCATGTATTCCTACAACACCGAAGGCAAGAAACTGAATGCAAGTGAGATTGAGAGGAGAGAGAGGGGAAAGTGTGCTTTTAAACTTTTGTGTTTGAGTTTTCTTTTCTTTTTAAATTGTTGTTTTCATTTTTCAATTACAAACATTGATGCAATACATAGCTCAGTCAGGAGGCAAAGATAATAACACCAACTGATAAAATACTCCCTCAAGGAGCAGTAGAAGAGTGGTAAAATACCAACCTGTCATTGGCAACCTAAACGTAACAAGTAAAGATTAAATGCATTAAAGTTGTTTTCCCAGTAAGCTTGAATATTTACTTTCAAATACATGGCTTTTCTGTTTTTAGGCTGTGTGACCCATCATGCATCTTTATTGTCCCCTTCTCTAGTAACACATCTCTTCATATTCAGTTAATGCTGTAGTTTATGATAGAAGGAACTTGCCTAACCTCATCTAACCCCTGTGTTATTAATCAGACACAATCTTTGCTAGACTGTCCTCCTTGTCAGGCTCTCCTGCACCACTATTCTCACAGAACACATAATTACAATTGCTTTCATTGAGGCTTTGAAAGATCCCAAATATTCCCAGGAATTTTTCAGAAGGTGCTATAGCAGACCTTATCTATTTCTTTGCAAACAGACAGGAGGATGTAACTGTTCTTGAACTGGACCATCTGGACTGTTGGGGAGGGAAAGAAAGCCTCCCGCAACGATAATCTCTGTGTACAGCATACCCTTGCTGTTAAAAATGGAGTCCTGCTTCTATCGCCCCAATGGAACAAAGCAGGACCGGATCTACTTGTTTTTTGAGGAGGGATCAACATGTTTTTTGAGGAGGAATTCAAAAATGGTGCCCCCCTTTTGGGTCCATTCTACCTTATGAGGCCATAGAATAGAATGGACTCCATTCCCAATTTGGCACCCCCCCTCTCCAGTGGCACCTGGGGAAAGCACCCCCCCCCAGATCCAGCCCTTCAACAAAGTTAGACTGATTCCCCACTCACCTTGTTCCGGTCTCTTTGCTCCTTTTCCCATGGCGTTTCTTTGCATAAGCTGCCCTGGGACAGCAAGTTGCTCCACCTCTTTTCAAGTTCCCTCTGCAGCAGACAGGATCTTTGGAAAATCGGTTTCTGCCTGCCATGGAGGGAACTTGAAAAGATGTGGGACAACTCGCTACCTTAGGGCAGCTCATGCAAAATCCAGCAGAAATGCCGTGGAAAAAGGAGCAATGAGACCGGAAGAAGGCAAGTGGGGAATCTGTCTTAGAGTCCAGTGGCACCTTTAAGACCAATAAAGGTCTTATTCAAGGTACGAGCTTTTGTGAGCACACACACTTCCTCAGATATCACCCCAGATATTATGCCAAGGATAGTTCCCTAGGGTTGCCAGGTCCCCCATGACCACTGGTAGGGAATGGGGGGGGGCAGAGTTGTAAGATCCATGTTGAGAAACTGCTGGAGATTTGGATATGGAGCATGGGGAGGACAGGGATCTCAGCAGGGTAAAAGGTAAAGGTAGTCCCCTGTGCAAGCACCAGTCATTTCCGACTCTGGGGTGACATTGCTTTCACAACATTTTCACGGCAGACGTTTTACGGAGTGGTTTGCTAGTGCCTTCCCCAGTCATCTACACTTTCCCCCCAGCAAGCTGGGTACTCATTTTACCGACCTCAGAAGGATGGAAGGCTGAGTTAACTTCAAGCTGGCTACCTGAACCAGCTTTTGCTGGGATCAAACTCAGGTCGTGAGCAGAGGGCTCCAACTGCAGTACCATACCAAACCTTTAATGGCATAACAGTTGCAAATAAAAATATACAGAATATAAAAATTTAAACATTGGAGATAAAATCCAAACGAAACCGAGTTTACAGATACATTCATACATGGTCAGATTTAAATTTAAGGATGTTAGCCAAAAAATTTGCCACAGTCTCACTAACCTCCCCCTCAGTATTGTTCAATAAATAATAACAGGGAGGCAGAACAGACAAATCTGGGGAGAAAGAAAGCTTGCAAAATAAATCTTTATGGAGATTATGATAAAAGGAATAATCAAGCAATATATGCTGAATTGAGTCGGGAATATTCTCTCCACAGGAACAGAGTCTGTCACCTAAAGGGACTCGATGATATCTCCCTTGTAAAACCTTGGAGGGAAAGGCATTTAGTCTAGCCAACTTAAATGCCCTGCGAAGACTTAGAATGGTTAAGTCTGATAGATAATGGGGCATTTTGCCGCAGAAAGCATAAAGACCTAAGGAAGCAGGGGAGCAAATATAAGAGTCTGTTGGATGTAGTTTCATTTCCTCCGACTCCAACAATTTCAGTTTAATACATCTGAAGATATATGACACATCAGAAGTAAAAAAATCATCAACCTCTATCCCCAACTGGTTAAGTTTGGATGTAAGAACTGTTGACCAGGTTGAAATATATGGGTCTCTTTTCATACAATCAAGAAAACTGTTAGGATCTGTGAATTTTGAGCCTGAATTTAAACACTGCAATCCAGGCTTTTGTCTCCACCAAAGACTGACCCACTTTAGAGCAGAGAGCAAAGTAGGACACCCATTTTGGCATACCAAGAATTTGTCTAAAAAATGAGGTTTGAATGCCCTCCACTTTCCCAATAAATGCTGAGATCCATATAGGGAAACCATGAAGAATTTGGGCTAACGTTTTAGCTTTGAACACCTTAATTGCTGCCGGAACTAATTGGTTGTCCATTGCAAAGAAAAATTGTTTAATTTGATCAACTGAACATTTAGCCAAGTTGACGGTGTTGTTACATGTGACACCCAGCTTAACTTGGGGTTAAAAGTGATCCCCAAGTATTTAAAAAATTTTGTTTGCTCAGTTGTTGAGTTGCCAATAAACCATCTCTGTGGGCGCCAGCAATTTGAAAAGACAACTACTTTAGATTTGGCATAATTGATAGAGAGTGAATTACAATTACAGTAGTCATAGAAGGCATTCAAATACCTTTGCAGGCCCACTCTTGCACAAGAGAGGATGGTATTATCATCGGCATAAAGCAATAAGGGGACCGTTCGACCTGCTAGTTTAGGTGGATGACCATTAATAGGGTTCAAAAATTGTACCAGGTCAGTTAAAAATAAATTTAAAAGATGCGGGGCCAGCACACAACCTTGTTTAACCCTCTTTAACACTGGGATTTCGCTAGTCAGGTCACCACTAGAAGAAAATTTCACTTGGCAAAAGTATTAAAATTAAGTTTCCTCAAGAGAAACAGCAAACGAGGGTCCATTCCCAGGTAACCTAGCTTAATCCATAGTTGGGATCTATCTATTGAATCAAATGCGCCCTTCAAGTCGATGAAGGCTGCATATAATTTTTTTGTCCGGGTATGCATATATTTTTCAGCAAGGAAGGCCAGAGTGCAGCAATGGTCCATAGCAGATTTGCCTTTGGAGATGCCAATTTGTTCAGGACCTATGATGTTGCTAGGTGCACCCAGTCGGTTAATCGGAGTTCTAAATATTTGGCATACAATTTGCCCACTATAGATAATAAACTAATGGGGCAGAAATTTTCTGGTAACTCCAACCCCCCCCCCCTTTTGTAAATTGGGATAATTATAGAATCAAGCCAAGAGTCTGGGATGGAGCCATGCAAATCAATGAAAGAGAACAATTTTGCGAGGGGCAAGAGCCACCAATCAACAAACTTTGTGAATACCTCAGCGGGAAGGCCATTAGGGCCTGGTGCTTTACCCGCTTTTAAATCCTTCAATAAATCACTGATTTCCTCTAGAGTTACTAGAGGCCAGACTGGCATATCAGTAACTATGGGGTTTGCTAAGATAGGAGGGATACACCTGAAGCAGCAAAAATGTTAGAGAAGTAATCAACCTATGTTTGCGCAGAAATATTTGGGTCACTAGCAGAATTGTTTTTTAGATTACCCAAAATGATTCTCCAGAAAGCCTTATTATTATTAGATTTTATTGAGTGGTAAAGTTAGTCCCATTTATTCTGAGGAAAACTTTCTTTTTGGATGTAATAAGCTCCAGGTAGGCTGTCTTACAAGCAATATTGGCCTTAATTTTTGTTGGGTCTTTGGAGTGACAGGCCTCTTTAAATAGTGCTCTCAGTTCTTGTTTCCGAGCTAAACATTCTGTATCGAACCAGCTAGAGAAACTAGACCTAGACAAAATCACAGCTTTCGCTTTAGCACTACAGTGATCAATTAATAATGAGAATCCTGAAAGGATTGTATCATCTGCATTGGAATTTATGATTGAATCCCTTAATCTGCACAGTGCTTCAGAGCCAAAGAGGGGAAAAAACCTCTCTTTCTAGGGCCAGGGATCACTTGATTTTTTTTAGAACATTCTCAGAGGCCTTCACAGATTGGGAAGATGATACCATATTAACCTCCAGATCCAATCTTAAAGATAGAGTTAGGGGTAAGTGGTCACTTTTCATGCACGAATCAATGGGTGTTTTCGCACTCACGTTTTACTGGCGCCACGACCCTCCTCACGCCGGCGAATCTGCATGGATTTCGCACCAGAAGCGCCGGCGCACCCAGAAGCGCCGGCTACTTCCGTCGCTAAGCCAGCGCAAATGTTTTCCTGCATCTTTGCGATTTCCGTTTGCGCTGGCTTAGCGACGGAAGTAGCCGGCGCTTCTGGGTGCGCCGGCGCTTCTGGTGCGAAATCCATGCAGATTCGCTGGCGTGAGGAGGGTCGTGGCGCCAGTAAAACGTGAGTGCGAAAACGGCCAATGTAAAAGTTATCAATAGATGATAGAAGGTTGGGTGAACCCAAACAAAAATCTATCACACTGCAACTTCGTGTGGAAAAAAAAGTAAAATCAGTTGCAGTCGGAAATTTGTAGAGACCATTAAATATTATAGCATTGTGTGCTATGCAGAATTCAGTTAATCTATGACCTACCTTATTGGTTAAAGTATCTTTAGAACAACAGGACAAACATAATTGTAGTGGAAGGGATTCAGCCGCTTCAAAGCCTAAATGAGAGATCCATTTCTGATTATTACTGCCTCTCCAAGCATTAAAATCACCAAAAATCATGAGCTGAGCAGTATGGAATTTCCTAGACAAAGACATCACATAATCAGAAAATTTCTCCCAAACAGCAGCAGACTCCAGCTCTTCATTAGAAGGGGCTAAATAAACATTTATCATGATTAGAGTCAGTGCTGGAGAGGACAGCAATAAAGCCTGGGCAAATGGCGGGCAAGGATCCAAGAGGACCACCTTAAATGGTAAGTTGGATTTCACCAAAGCAGCCAAGCCTGCTTTACTGCAACCTTTAGAATGAGTTCTATAAGCAGGGAGATTAAAAACTTTAAAATCCGTCAGTCTAATGGAGTCCAGGATCCAACTGCAGTACTGCAGCTTTACCACTCTGCGCCACGGGGCTCTACAATGCCGTAAAGCCCACCCTTCAAAGCATCCATTTTCTCCAGGGGAACTGATCTCTGTAGATGAGCAGTAATTTCAGAGATCCACAGGTCCCTCCTGAAGGCTGGCATTCCTATAGTTCTTTGTCCTCTGTATTCCCTGCTGTACCTCCTGTACGATGCCATCGTTTTCAATAAAGCTGTAGTCAGTTGACCTGTTTTCCCCTCACTTTAAAAAGCCAGGAGAATTCCTTTTTTTAAATGTTAAAGATAAACTTGCCTACCTGAAAATGAAAGTGGTCCTGCAGGTTATTGGCTGTTCAAAATACACCTCGGCTGAGCTGCTGCCATGTGAGAAATGGCAGGCTGTGTGCTGTGTGATGCCTTAGTGTTCATGCATATACATTTTCCCTGGAGACCATACATCCATTCCTGGCCATGAGATTTAACTCCTCATAAGCCTGGCAGCACAAACCAGATCCTGAATGACAACTCCACGGTGGCTCAGTGGTAGAGCATCTGCTTCGTAAGCAGAAGGTTCCAGGTTCAATCCCCGGCATCTCCAGCTAAAAAGGGTCCAGGCTAATAGGCATGAAAAAGCCTCAACTTGAGACCCTGGAGAGCTGCTGCCAGTCTGAGTAGACGATACTGACTTTGATGGACAGAGGGTCTGATTCAGTATAAGGCAGCTTCATATGTTCATAACTTCGCTAGCAGGTACTACACATTTTGATACGGCCCCTCCAAGACAAAAATGGGAACAAAAGAGCAGTAGGGCTTTATCAAGGACAGGAACTAGAAAAAATAGGGCAATTATATAGCAGAGAGCTGTGCTGGAGTTGCAAGGGTGCCAGGGGGTGCCTCAAGTAGATGAGTATAATGAATTGACCTTATTACATTGATCTTCTGTTTGGAAACATAATGTCTGGCTGGCTTTGAATGCAGCAAAACTGTAGGCTGGTTGGCACACAAATCCTCTTCAGATTGATTAAATCAAACTGTGTTGCAAATATTTAATTCAGTTTTATTTTTTAAAAAGCCCTAAAATATTGAATTTTCTCAAACTTGTGTTTTATTTCCTAATGGCCTATTGATTCTTTCACTGCTGTTAGTTAAGGACTAATATTATGATTCATATTAAACATACAATATTAAACGCACAACTAACCATTTTTAATTACCAGATTACTTTAATTAGCAGAATATTTCTGAGTAAGGATCGGCACAAACCAAACTACAAACCAAAGCTCATCATGAACTGGGTTTGGTTCATGATTCACAAATCTCAGTTTGTGCCATCCTTTCCTCACAAGACCCATGAACCTCCCACAAACTTCCAAGGTGGGTTTGTATGGTCTGTGTTGGCAGACATGTGGATGCTGGCAGCAGGGTTTGGAAAAGGCATTTAAAGGGACTGCAGGATCCCTTTAAATGGCTTTTGCAAGCTGCACTGTGGCCATCACTACAACGGTGGTGTTACTCACAAGTAACTGAGAAGGCATTTAAATGCTTCCCAGTTGGCAGCTATGTCATCCATCCCTTTTGCTCCCCACCAGCTTGAAAGTGTATGTGTGTGGGGGGAAGCAAAAGTGATCACTGAAATGGCTTTTGCAAATAGGCACCATGGCTGAATGAAGTCCAAGCAGTGAGTTCACCTGGCAGTAGTGAACTCACCACTTGGACTTCACTCTCAGTGCCCACTTGCAAAAGCCATTTAAAGGAAACATTTCTTTTAAATGACTTTTGCAAGATCTCCACCTCTTCCATTTTGCTGGCCTCCGGGAGCTGCTACCTGCAGGAAGGAGGGAGGGAAGATTCATGAACTGAACTGGTTTGCGAACCAGGGGAGGTTCATCCCAGTTTGTGCTTTGTGAGACCTCATGATCAATGAACTGGGATGAACCTCTATTTTCTGTCCCCAACATTGTCTAAATGTAGCTAGCCCTTCTGTTTCTGGAAAGCATGGAAGGGCTTCACTCTCTGCCTTTTCGCACTCTTCTCAGCACAAGGAGCAACTATTTGCAACTGTTCCTTGTGCTGAGAAGAGTTATGAAAAGGCCAGAGACAGAAGCTCTTCCCCTCACTCCAGATACACAAGGGCTGGCTAAATTTGGTGTTGGGGACAGGTAACCCTATATTCTCAGAAGTAACCTGGTAATTTAAGAAGGTTAGTTGTATGTTTAATATCAATCACTATATCTGACATTGAAATGTGTGTTTTGAGCCATGCACAAAACATACAGTAGTCATATGACCAGTACCCAGTACCAGTACCCAGTACCCAGTACCAGTACCCAGCTCTGCAAAACACCCTACAGACTATAAATTGCAGAAAGTCTCAGAACAACCAGCAAATTCCACAGAACAATCAGCACAGTCAACAACCATCTTCCTTATCTTCAAACCCCTTCCAACCCTCCCAGCAATTAACACAGAACAATGGTCACATTCAACAGCCAGTTTCCTTATCACTACCCTTCCAGGAAGCCCCACCAAACAATGGGCACATCCACAAACTAATTGCCCTTTCATTACACCCCCTCCAGCCTAGAAATAGCAGCTCTCCAGCAGCCCTGGCCCCACTCAATGCACAGCAGCCAAGAAGGTCTGAGCGCCTGCTCCGGCTGCAACGCCACTGAGGATGTTCTCCGCAGCTGAGAACGAAACGTCTGGAAGGAAAACTTTCTTCAGTAGAACACGG
Source organism: Heteronotia binoei (assembly GCF_032191835.1). Lineage (NCBI taxonomy): Eukaryota > Metazoa > Chordata > Lepidosauria > Squamata > Gekkonidae > Heteronotia > Heteronotia binoei. Next base: position 32,488,322 of record NC_083228.1, read on the forward strand.
CACTTGATCCCAAAAGATTCTACAAACCCTAATGATGTTACCAGCCGTGAAAACCCGAAATCTTTGATAGTCATATGACTCTTTGGTTAGTAGTAATTGTGAATGTGGTTCTCCACATTCAGTTAAAAACATTTAAATTGCAAAATATCTGAATACAAGCAAATAAACAAACAATACCAGAATGAGGGAGGAGGGCCAATAATCATTATTGGGGTATGCCAAACGAAACAAAAAGTTTTCACTTGCTGGAAGAAGATACCAATAGGCTGTGATCACACACACTTAAATAATGCACTTTCCAACTGGATTTTGCCAGTTCACACAGTAAAATCCAATTTGAAAGTGCATTATTTAGGGTGTGTGGTTGCAGCCATAGAGTGACAGAGATGAGATCAATGGAGAGGGAATTCCAAAATTTTGGTGTCATGGTAGAGAAAGTGCTTTTTCAGGTTGCCACCTATCTAGCCTTGCCAGTCCTGGCTCAAGATGGCTTACAGCCAAAACAAAGAAACAAAATCAATCAGTAACACAAGTTAGTATAAAAGAAGCAGAGAGAACTGGCTAGATAGACCAGTGGTTAGATGCGATAAAAGGCAGCTTACTATGTTCAAAGTAGTATTTCAATTGTGTCTGTAGCCTATATAAAACCTCCCCTCCAATGTACCATCTGCTCTGCTATTTGGATTTTTTCCCTGTTATATGGATATTACTTCAGCCTCCGCCACAATCTGACTTCATGAGAAAATTCACTGCCTCATGTCAGGCCTCAGTAAACTAAGTGGTATATGAGGAAAGCATGCCCAGTCCTGCAAATAAAAATAGGGGGAGGAGGCATCACTTGATCAAGGGAGACTGTCCAAAACAATTCTGCCACTGAAGTCGCTGCTGATGCATTTCCTTTCAAAATAATATTATGATGGATTTCAGAGAACACCGCACATACACACAAAAAGGCATTAGAATGCATTTGTTTCTCATGGCTAAATATAAAACTCCCATTGACAGCTGGGGTCTGCAAATGTTGCCAGAAAGCAGATGACAGCAGAGAATAAACTGGTGAGAAAAACTGTGCAATAGCCAGAAACTGTCACTGTTGGCATCAAACTCAGCTGAAGTACAAATACTTGCTGTAATGCAATTGCCTCCTTGCTGGATTCCAATGGCATAGCATGGGTTGCAACACTTAGTAGTTCCTTTGATGATAGAAAAGTTAGTGTCCTAAAGGATATAGTGCCTTACTAGTTTTCCCTGACAAGAGATTCTGATGCTAACAACAGAGGACTGGGACATGGGTTGCTTTCTCCAGCTTGGGAAATCCCTGGAGATTTAGGGGGCACAGCTTGGGGAGGGTACAATTTGGGGGAGGGTAGAGGGTTCAGTAGGGATATGATGCCATAGAGCAGGGGTGTCAACATGTGCCCCAGGGGCCGAATCAGCCCCCCAGAGGGCTCCTATCAGCCCCCTGAGCAACTGGCTGATGTGTTTTCTGCTCCCTCTCTCTTGCTTCCTTTTGCATCCTCCCTTGGGAAGGAAGGGGGGAGGGAGGCAGAGCTTGCTTTGCCAGGCTCTCAGTTGCACAGCAGAGCTACCGAGCCAAGCCTCTCTTCCTTCTATTGGCTGAAGCTCCTCCCCTGGGGTCTCATGGGGAAGGAAGGAAAGAGTCAGAGCTTCCTTTGCCCAGTTCCCTGGAACCCATGGAAGAAATACAAAGAAAGCACCTTAAAGACCAAAGAGTGCTAATGTTTTAAGCAGGTTTATTTTAAGTTTTTTTTTTTAATTGTGTGTTTTTCTGACTGAGAACAGACGGGCATTCTGGGGTGGCTTGGAGATGTCCCAAATCGGAATGGCTCAAAAAGAGCTGTCCCAACACCTCCGCACATTTATTTGCATGCTGCCCCCATCCTGTCTGTGTGGTGGCTGGGCATCTCCGCACGGGAAAGTGCATCAGAAGCCATATTCCTTTTTTTTCCATCGAGGGGCAAGCGCTCATGCGTACAAGTGCTCTAGCGCTCTGAATGGTTTATTTTTTTAAAAAAACCATGGGACCAGTTTGGGGCAGCTTGGCAGTTCCACACCGCCAATTTGCCTCGCTTGTGCCCTTCCTCATCCAGACGGCAGGGAGATGACTGATGGCTAGCTCAAAGAGTGTGAATGGAAGGAGTACGAGACACAAGAGGGCTTGCTCCCCTTCCAGCCTGTGTCCCATCCCAAGGATGGCAAGTGGGAGGGCCAAGTGGAGACACTCGCCTCCGTCCCTGGTGATGTGCAACGCCAGGTCCATAAATAATAAAACCTCAGTCCTGCAAGAATTTTTCACCAGGCAGGACATGGACCTGGCTTGCGTGACGGAAACCTGGGTGCGGGAGGGGGAGACAGTTGCTCTCTCCCAAGTTGCCCCGCCTGGGTTCTCTGTCCTTCACCAGGCCCAGACTAGCGAGCGGGGGGGAGGGGTGGCCTTTTTCATACGGGAGGATTGCTCCTTCAGGATACTTCCGCCGCCAGAGATCAAGGGCATGGAGTGTGTGGGCCTGGTGTGGGACGTTGGGGAAAGTTTGGCAATCTGGCTGGTGTACCGTCCGCCTAACGCACCGGCCAGTGCCCTGCCGTCCCTGATGAAGGCTGTAGCAGGCTGGGCATTGGAGCACCCTCGACTTATAGTCCTGGGTGACTTCAATGTCCATGCTGAGGACGCAGCTTCCACTCATGCGATGGACCTAGTGCTTTCCATGGCAGCACTAGGACTTTCCCAATATGTAACAGCGCCCACGCATCAGGCTGGGCACACACTAGACCTGATCTTTGCCGTGGGAGTAGTAGTGGGTCAGATATCTGCAGAGGCAGTGCCATGGTCTGACCACCAGGCCCTGAAGGCCCGTATGGACATGCCACCCCTGTCCCGTTTAGGCGGTGAGCAGATTTTGGCTCGCCCGCGTAGTCCGATGGACCCGTTGCGGCTTCAAATGGCTATACGGGATCCTTGGCCCACCGGTGACTCGTTGGATGAGCTAGTGGAGACCTGGAATAACTGTCTCTCCAAGGCCATCGACGAAATCGCTCCCCGACGTCCTCTTCATCCTCGATCATGATCCGCTCCGTGGAATACCCCGGAGCTGCGATCAATGAAGCGACGATTAAGACGACTAGAGAGACAATGGCGCCACGCTTGTGACAAAGCTACGAGAACATCATATAGGTCATTTATGAGGACCTATGAGATGGCTATTCGGATTGCAAAGAAGGATCACTTTGCGTCCAGAATCGCATCTGCGACCTCACGCCCAGCACAATTGTTTAGTATAATTCGGTCATTAACAGAATTGCCGCAGGGCAAACAAAATAATAGAGAATTGGAAATAGGCTGTGAGGCTTTTGTGAGCTTTTTCGCAGATAAGGTCTTGTCACTCCGACACGACTTACCCGCCATAATTAATACAGTAGATGAACTTGGGGCACTGAGCACGTCTTCTGGTCCAATTCTGGACTCCTTCGGTCCACTCAGTCTGGAGAAAGTTGACAGGATCCTTGCAGCTATACGCCCTATGACCTGTAGGTTAGATCCGTGCCTGGCTTATAAAGGCTAGCCAAACGTGGCTGCATGAACCACTACAGGACATTATCGACAGGTCCCTGATCGAAGGGATCTTTCCCACACCTCTTAAAGAGGCAGTGATCCGTCCCCTCTTAAAAAAACCATCAGCAGACTGGGCCATATTGGCGAACTATCGGCCGGTGTCAAACCTTCCCTTTTTGGGTAAGGTCATAGAGCGGGCGGTGGCGATTCAGCTGCAGGGATTCCTGGAGGACACTTCCGCACTGGATCCATTCCAGTCCGGCTTCCGGCCAGGTCACGGGATGGAGACAGTTCTGGTCGCTCTCATAGATGACCTTATGCGACATCTGGATCAGGGCGGCTCTGCAGTGCTGTTGTTATTAGATCTGTCAGCCGCTTTTGACACGGTTGACCATCAGCTACTGACTAGCCACCTTGCCAATGTGGGGATTCAGGGATCTGCCTTACAGTGGCTGACCTCCTTTCTCCAAGATCAGGGACAAAGGGTGGTGATAGGGGAGGAAGCATCCCAGAGGCACTCTCTTAGTTGTGGGGTGCCACAGGGAGCGGTCCTATCCCCGATGCTATTTAATATCTATATGCGCCCCCTTGCCCAGATTGTCAGGAGGTACGGACTGGGTTGCCATCAATATGCGGATGACACCCAGCTCTATCTATTGATGGGTGGCCAGTCTGACTGTACCTTGGAAAATCTAGACCTGGCGTTACAAGCCGTGGCTTCTTGGCTCAGACCGAGTCAGCTGAAATTGAATCCGACGAAGACGGAGGTTCTCTACTTGGGTCGAGGTGGTCCGGGGAGAGAGATCCAGCTGCCGGCCTTTGACGGGGTACCACTGATACCGCTCCCTAAGGTCAAGAGCTTAGGCGTGCTTCTTGAGTCCTCCCTTACAATGGAGGCCCAGGTAGCAGCCACTGTTAGATCTGCCTTTTTTCATCTTTGGCAAGCACGGCAGCTGGCCCCTTACCTGGAGTGCAACGACTTAGCGACGGTAATCCATGCTACGGTCACCTCAAGAATAGATCACTGTAATGCTCTCTACATGGGGCTACCCTTGATGCTAACCCGGAGACTACAACTAGTGCAGAACGCTGCGGCACGGCTGTTAATGGGGCTGCCGCGACGGGAGCACATTCAGCCAGTGCTGAGAGAGCTGCACTGGTTGCCTGTTGTGTTCCGAGTTCACTTCAAGGTGTTGGTATTAACCTTTAAAGCCCTCTATGGTCAGGGACATGCCTATCTATGGGACCGCCTTTCCCCATATATCCCCCAGAGAGCACTGCGATCAGGGACAAAAAATCTGTTGTCTGCCCCTGGCCCAAAAGAAGCCAGGCTGTGTATGACGAGATCCAGGGCTTTTTCGGTGGCAGCATCAGAACTTTGGAACACCCTCCCAGAAGCTATAAGGGCCCTGTGGGATTTGTCTGCATTCCGCAGGGCCTGTAAGACCGAATTGTTTAAACAGGCTTTTGCGGTTTGATTGAAAAAGGGCTGCCACCGGACATCCTACAAAATGCTGGCGATCATAGTCGAGAAGTCAATACCGCCTATACTGGACTGAAATAGCGCTATAGAATGGTTTTAAAGTTGATATATGTAAATTATGGTTTTATATGTTTTATTGGATTGATTGTTTTTTATGATGTCATAAGCCACCCTGAGTCCGCTTGCGGAGAGGGTGGGATATAAATGGAAAGTAATAAATAAATAAATTTGCTACCACTTTGAAAGCAGTAGTTTTTTGAGCCGGTCTCAGGCGCCTAGAGGACAGGGTGAGGACGGGAGGAGGACGGCCGGCAGATGTTGCCGTCTGCACAGATTTTTTGGGCTGACTTCAGAGGGGAGGAGGACGGCCGGCAGATGTTGCCGTCTGCACAGATTTTTTGGGCTGACTTCAGAGGGGTCTCTGAGTCGATCCAAAATGCCGGTCTGTAATCAGCCTCTGTGTCCTTTATAAAATTTACATCTCTGCTAATGTATCTTAAATAGCTTAAAAACACATGGCCCGGACTGACATGGCTCAGCCCAACAAGGTCTCAGCTATGTCAGATCCAGCCCTCATAACAAATGAGTTTGACACCCCTGCCGAAGTGTCTGCTCTCTGAAACTACCATTTTTTTTTTCTCCAGGAGAACACCTCTGAGTAGTCTGGAGATCAGTAGTAATTCCAGGAGAAACGTCGACTGCGGGGTGACATGATAATGGTTTACAAGATAATGCATGGGATGGAGAAAGTAGAGAAAGAATTACTTTTCTCCCTTTCTCACAATACAAGAACTCATGGGCATTCGATGAAATTGCTGAGCAGACCGGTTAAAATGGATAAAAGGAAGTACTTCTTCACCCAAAGGGTGATTAACATGTGGAATTCACTGCCACAGGAGGTGGTGGCGGCCACAAGCATAGCCACCTTCAAGAGAGGGTTAGATAAAAATATGGAGCAGAGGTCCATCAGCGGCTATTAGCCACTGTGTGTATATGTGTGTGTGTGTGTATACACACACACACACACACACATATAATTTTTTTTTGCCACTGTGTGACACAGAGTGTTGGACTGGATGGGCCATTGGCCTGATCTAACATGGCTTCTCTTATGTTCTTATGAACTTGGCAGCCCTAACTGGGATGAATATTCAGTCTTGCTGTTTACTGGAAGAGAGACTTCAAATGATGGCAGTGGTTGAACATTCATTTTCTGCTCAAGGCTTTTCCTGAGGGACCTGAGTGGGGATGTAAGTTTCTAGAGGCTGCTCCCTGAAGTTGCCATTTCCTCCAGGCAGCCTGACTTGGCAACCCCACCAATGTGTGAATAAAGACTTGTATATGCAGATATATGAGGAGTAATAACGTGGATAAGTCCTGTGGTAATATTTACAGATAGAGTGGACTGTTATGTGTCTTCTGATTGACAAAACTTCTGTTGTTTTCACAAACTGAATGATTGCTGGTTGTTGAGAAGGGAGGCAACTTACCTGTAGTCTTCTTTTGCAGCTCTGAACAGTGGTGGAGAACCAGCCAGGGTGCTGTGGGCAGTCATAGGACAGACTGCCTCTAGGGCAGGGGTGGAGAACCTCTGTCCCGAGGACCATATGTGGCCCTCGAGGTCACTTGGTGTGGCCCTTGGGGGGTGCTGGGCCAAACCGAGCCATGTGGCAGCCTCCCTGAGGCCTGGCTGGCCAGCGAGGATTGTGGGGCCTAGCCGCACTGTGCAGCAGCCTTTCCAGGGCTAGGCAGGGATCACAGGGCCCAGATGTACTGTGTGGCAGCCTCCGTGGCGCCTGGCTGGCCGGCCAGAATTGCTGTAGGGCCTGAAAATGTTACTGTCACAATTCAATTTGCACTTGATTTATCCCAGATGGTGTGGCCTAATATGCTAATGAGTGCATGACCTAATATGCCAATATTAGGGGATGTGGTCTAATATGCTACTGAGTTCCTGCTGGGCTTTTTCTACAAAAAAGGCGTGGATCTATGCATTTGCCTAGGGCGGCGGGCCATGTGTGTGTGCGTGCCACATTAGGCTCTCCCCACATGACTTCAAATAGAAAAGCAATTATTTGCATTAATTTTGCTGGCCTGAGAGAGCACTGGCGGAGCACTGTTTTTTCTCTCTTGGCGGAGCACTGTTTTTTAAGTCGATAAATTTTATGGCCCGCAAATGATTTTATGAATATCCATATGGCCCTTGACAGAAAAAAGGTTCCCCACCCCTGCTCTAGGGTATGGAGGGCTGGCCATAGGGGTGGTTGGGAGGGGCTGAGTAGCCAGAGTGGTGGAAAAACTTGCCCCTCCCTTTCTGGGAGAACCTATAGCTGGATCTGGGAGAAGGAAAAAGAGGCCCACAGAGCCGCCTGGCCTCATTACTTTGTCGCAGCCATTAGAAACAATTTGCCCACCCATCGCACCCTAAGTGTAGTGCCTGAGGAGACAATAGTTGGAATCAGAGGTAGCTGTTAGGAGGGTGGTAATAGTTTGCTGACTACTATAATTTTGGCTTAAGATCAATTATGTTGTATATGCGTTATTACTTGTCATAACTTATGGTGGTATCAGCATGGGGCCAGATCCATTTTAGAAAATTGGCCTGTGTGCTATATCCCCAGATATGGGGACTCTCTTAAGAGGTCTTGATGTGATGGCCTTCTGTAAGCAAGTCCAGCTCCAGGACTGACGGTGGTCACCCTCACACTCAAATGCCAAGGGAGACAATTTAGGGGTGACTATCCAGGTAGACTCCAGCAACCCACCATCCCATGGTTATCCCACCCAAGCTGGCTGGCTCGGTGGGGATGGGTACATCAACTGACAACAGGCCAGCTGATGATGGGGATCCACATTTCTTCAAACCCTGTGTATGACTGTGTTATTTGATGCAAGGGTAATGGATACATGTCCTGGCTGACCGTTCCAAAGAGCCAGTTTGGTGTAGTGGTTAAGTGTGCAGGCTCTTTATCATGGGCTCTGATGAGGGGCATGGTTAGACAGAGCCGACAGGGTTAATAGAATCAGCAGAGCTGGCAGCTGGCCCCTCTCACAGCTTGACTGATTTACTGCCACAGCCTACTGCATACTTGACACCTGGCTCTGTAGCTGAGAGTATATGAACATATCAAGCTGCCTTATACTGAATCAGACCCTCAGTCCATCAAAGTCAATATTGTCTACTCAGACTGGCAGTGGCTCTCCAGGATCTCAAGCTGAGGTTTTTCATGCCTATTTGCCTGGACCCTTTTTAGTTGGAGATGCCGGGGATTGAACCTGGGACCTTCTGCTTACCCAGCAGATGCTCTACCACTGAGCCACCATCCCTCCCTGACAAAGAACAACAAGAGTCAACAAGCTGACAAAGAACAACAAGTGTCAGACACACACCCCAGTTCACCACCTTGCCTTACTTGTACGCGGGATAGGCTATGCCAAGACTCAGCTAGCCAATGAAAAGAGGCCAGGCAGTGCGCTAGGCGTTCCCTTAGCCCAGAGTGTTAGCAGATGCCAGGGCGACCCCGCTGCTTGCTAATTGGAAACAGCAGCAGTGGGCTGTATAAGCTCCTGCTTTGGGCCACATGCTCTGTGGAAGCAACAAGTCGATCCAGTGATTTGCAGCCACTCCAGCTCCCATTCCTTGGCTCTGTTTCTGCTCTGACTCCCCTGGTTTCCTGACTCCTGGCTTGACCAACCTTGCTCTTGGACTGTGATTTAAACTTGACTGTTGGTTCCTGCAATGCTTCCCTGGCTTTGACATGGACTACACTCAGACTACTCCCTTGCCTGCACCCCAGCGTGACACTCTTATCTGGGTGAACTGGGTCTGATTCCCCACGCTTCCGCATGCTCCTGCTGGAATGACATTGGGTCATAACTCTGTCAGAAGATGTTCTGCTCAAGGGCAGTATCTATCAGAGTTCTCTCAGCCCCACCTACCTCACAGGGTGTCTGTTGTGGGGAGAGGAATGGAAAGGAGATTGTAAACTGCTCTGAGACTCCTTCAGGTAATGAAGAACGGGGTATAAATTCTTCTTCTTCTCCCCCCCCTCCTTTTCCGCACTGGGACCGCAAATTATCTGCCGAAATCAGCTGCTGATTGGGCCTCAGATCTGCATAGCATTATTCTAGGGCTGCCAAACAAAACTCCAGGTGGGTCCTGGAATCTCAACTAATCTCCAGAAATTAGTTCTCCTGGAGGAAGTGGCAGCTTCCGAAGGTGGACTCCATGTTATTATACTTACTAAGGTCCCTCCCCTCTCCTTCCAGGCTTCCCCAGGAATTTCCCAACCCAGAACTTGCAACGCAATGTTATGCTGATGATATCTCAGGCCATCTTATTTTTCACTACAATTTATGTTTTGGGGGGCAGGGTTGCCAACCCTAGGTTGGCAGACTCCTAGAGAGTTGGGCGTGGAGCTTGGGGAGGACAGGGACCTTAGTAAAGTACAATGCCATAGAGTCCACCCTCCAAAGCATCCATTTTCTCCAGAGGCACTGATCTCTGTAGATGAGCTGTAATTCGAGGAAATTCTTAGGCTCCACCCGGCATCCCTACTACCAGGCCTCAGATTCAGTGGGAGCTCACAGGAGCACAGCTCCTAAACCTTTCTGAGAGTTCCACCTCCTTCTGAGAGTTCCACCTCCTTGTCCATTGAATAGTATTGCAGCTGCATGACAATCCCTGGATGAGCTCCACCATCTATTTTTCTACAAAATGACTCCTGACTACTACAGTTGAAGTCTTGCAGTCTCTGAAGTTTCCACTCCATAGGTAAATGTGAAACCTCTCTGAAAATATTGTTAGCCTTATCAGCATTATTTTGATTTATCTTGGAGTACTTCAGGAAGTGACTTAAAGACTGACAGATCATGGTGGTGTTACCACCCAGCTTAGTTTCTTATAGTCATTTTGTGTCATTGCATATAGATGGAATATCTTTTTTTATTAGGGTTATATAGATGAGATTAAAAAAGAAAGAATTGGTCTCCATAACATATAAAACAGTTTTCAGACATTTCCTCAATAACACAAGCAGTTTTTCATTGTGGGAGTAGGCTAGTCCAAAGCCCTCTTGGGTGCAGAGAACTGTCTTTAAAAATGTTATTTGGATCATGGCCCACATTTTTAACATTCTTATTTTTAAATGCTTTTTAATATCAAAAATATTGCTGCCAATCCAAAGCTCTCAGGCTACTGTGTGATAAAACCCTAAATATAATATAAACATGACATAGCAATAATAAAAGTTACAGAGCAGTTGTCCTTAGGTTTATCAGAGAAAAATACAGCACATTTTACACCAATTAAAAATATATAGGCTGATGGCATACTTAGCTTCCTCTAAACAATGCAATAAAGAAGGGAACATTTATTGTTCAAGCAGGATTTCTGTTTGTGAAATAAATTATTGAATTCTTGCAGCGCCTACTTGTTTTAAATTAACATTGATTTTCATTTGTTTAACCTTGTTCCCCATAGGCTGCAGATAAAGTCCATATTTTTTGTGCTTACAAATGGTTAGCTGTAGACCAGGTAAATCTTTCCAACGGTAGCCAATTGTGCAAAGAAGCAAAAAATGCTTCAGAATTATCTCTTCCACAGAGCAGTAAGGTTCTGAGAAGGACTGTTTTTGTGCTCCATTTCTTCACATAAATGTACAATAAATAATGCCGCTTTCTGGATTTAGTGTAAACTAGAGCTCTAAGGCAATATAATTAGTCAGATTTTTTTTTCTGGTAAAGACTGATGCGGACGCAGTGCAGGATTTAGAATATTGTAGTGAGGCCGATAGTTGTTCACTCAGTGGATAAGCACCATTCTGCACTATTCAACATATTTTATGTAGGCTCAAGTAGACATGGATTAGAGAACAGTTTTCCCACTACAAAGATGAAGCCACTTATGAGATTATAGAATCACAAGCATCACTACCTAACAGCTTGATAAGCACAAATAAGAAGATTGCAGCAGTGAGATTTTATACTGAAACAGTTCAATTTAGTAAGCTTGACTGTGGCAGTGGATTGCTCACATTTGTCTAGCAGAACTCCTATGGCTGGCGTGACATGCACAAATGCAGCAGGTAATGCTTCTGCATGCCTGGAAAATGTTGACTCGCATCTGTATTTTACTTTGTCACCCAGTTTTCATTGCTAATCCAGAAAGATTTCCTTAAGTAGCCCACTGGAACACCTATTTAGAGTCCTTACCTTGCATCCCCCAAATGATTTTTCTGAAAACCTAGAAAGTGTATTTTATTCCTCTAGAAGGCCAGAAGCCAAAATATAAATGGTTGGATCCAGCATAAAATTTCAGTTTGCATGAAAGCTCTTGTGCAAGCCAAAAGGCAAAGAAAAAAAGAGGAAAGAAAAAGACAGTGGTGGTTGCTTGCACTAAATCAAATTTACTGTGGCCTCATTTATGTTTCTGCTTGCATGAGATCTTGGGACATCAGTTTGTGGGCACTGTAATTTATCGAAAGGAAAATGCTGGGTGCTTACAAGATCTTGTGCAAGTGGAACATCATTGAGTCCATTTATGTTTCCACTTGCACATTGGTTTGTCCTGCCCAAATTTTCCTATTTGCCTGCAGGTTATGATAGGATCTGCCAAGAACTTACAGGTTGGCCCACTGCTGAGAGCAAGATGAATGCAGGCTTTCAGGGAAAGGGAAAAATTCCATACAATTTCACTAACCTGATAGGATAGCAACACTCCATTCACTCATAAAAAGTAAAACTTATCTGTATAATGAGATGAGCTTTACTCTCCCTCAACCTCCTGAAAACCAGGAGACCTATGATGTTCATCTCCCCTCCCCAAGAATTTTAAATCTTAGGACCATAATATCTGATGCCCCTCTATTGCCTGTCATAATTTTACCATCTTAATTCATCTTAATATAACAATCACTACTTCTGGAAGTTGCCTCCATGTGTACCTGCTGATGTGACCTTGGGTCAGCCACAAGTTCTCTCAAAGCTGTTCTGCTCAAGATCAGTTCTGGGAGAGCTCTCTCAGCTCCACCTAGCTCACAGGGTGTCTGTTGTTGGGAGGGGAAAGAAAGAGATTGTAAGCCACTCTGAGTCTCCTTTAGGTAGTGAAGGGTGCGGTATAAATCAAATTTCCTCTTCCTCCTCCTCCTTCTCCTACTTCTTCCTTAATCTAACGAGACAACAAGGGTCAGGATAGGAAGCCTCATCTACTTTTCCTATCTACTATGTAACATGTGAAGATATGCACACGAGGAATTGCACATCTGGGAACACTTGCAAGTCCTCTTACCTACCTTCCTTGTATGTTATTTAATACATACTTTGTTGGCCTGTCCCTGTGGTATATCATTTGGTTTACATGCTGAAGGTCAATCAATCTACTGCATCTCCAGTTAAAAGGATCAGGTAGTAGGTAGTGTGAAAGATCTCTGCCTCAAACCCTGTAGAGCTGCCACCACTTAGAATAGACTGTACTGACCTTAATGGACTCAGATAGTCTGGCTAAGTAAAATGCAGCATCATGTGTAATTGCCTAATTTGCCTTTGTAATTCAGATGCCACTGCTTTATTTAGTCCTGAATTTTTATTGTGTTTAAATCTTTTTACTAAGGCTGAATCCAATAAAAGGACATAATAAAAATGTTGATGAAAAATGCAATCCAACCACCACATTCTAAGTCAGATGTACATTCAGTTACAGGTCTCTTTTCTTGAGTGTTGGACTTAAAACCAGGGAGATCTATGCTCTCAGTCACTGCTGAGAATCTGACTGGATAAAATTAGCCTGGTCACTATTGTGACTGGGTTATGATGATAAAATGTGGTTGACCATCTGTAAATTGCCACGAGACCTTTAGAAAAAGGGCACGATACCTTTTCCTTCTTCCAAATAAAATGAAGGGAAACAAGCATGATTCTTCTCAGGGCTTTTTTTGTTGGAAAAGCCCAGAAGGAACTTATTTGCATATTAGGCCACACCCCCTGACATCACCATTGTTTCACACAGGGCTTTTTTGTAGAAACTCAATTGCATATTAGGCAACACCCCCTGTCACCAAGCCAGCAGGAACTGTGTTCCTGCTCAAAAAAAGCCCTGATTCTTCTTATTCCTTTGCATCCTTCTGATCTTATCCTTTCCTTAAAGAAATGAGTCTTATGCTTATAACATAAAAACACTTCTTGGGGAAGAAAGCATACTTTTCAACATGAAGAAAATCTTGGACCCTCTCTCTCATTACATGTGACATAATGTTGTTTGGTTGTTATAAGCATTGTATTCTAGTTTTATGTTGTGGAAACCAGTCTAATTTTCAAACTAGGAATTAATTGGTGCAAAGGTGGGAGCAGAGGACAGGATGCCAATTTTTTTGTGTAGGCAAGCATGCATTTTAAATACCTTCCACAGAACATCATTATCAGGAAGCTAATTGGTGATCAGAGGAAGCTAAGAATGAGCCACAGCTCAAAGAATGGAGCCGTTCATAACGAATGTGCATGTTATTCTGTACATGAGCTTAATCTCAAGAGAGCTCAACAGCCCTTGAAGTTTTGTTATTAAATAATATTGCGAGGCTTGTTTAAGATCATGGCTGCCATGTACAAAACATGAATTTCATTTATATACCTGGGATTTTAATTTTATCCATCCAATTCACATTGAAACATATGTTGAAGCATATCCTAGATTTGAGTCCAGTATCACCTTAGGAACTAACACATTTTTTAGGGTGTACGCTCAAAACACCCTTCAAGTTTCAAAAGGATTGGACCGGGGGGGGGGAATTCTATGTGTAATGTACCAGACTTGGAGACGAGTGTAGGGCAACATAGTTTATTGCAGGTACAAAACAAGATGGAAGAGAGGGAGCACGCGGGCCAGGCCCCGCATATATACAGTCCCGGGACTATTCAACCTGCTGGCCAGTCCAATGCTGGCCAGCCATATTTCCCGCCACTGACTGTGATTGGCGGATTATCAGCGCCCCGCGCGGAGGCACCTGGGTGTTCTCAGTCGCCTCCGCGGCTTGTGCTGTTACGGTGTTCTGAAATGGTTGCATTCTGCGAACGCCATATGCTACACTCCTCCCCCCTTAGTTAGCGCACATAATCCTGGAGGTAGGCGGGCGGCCGTCGTTCCCTTGTTGAGCGCCGGGGGGTTGCTTGCGGTGCCGGGGTGGCTTCGGCTCTCGGGGTCTCGCTGGAGTCTTGGGCGTCCGTGGGTTGTGGGTCCGGTTCGGGGGGCTGGATCACCTCTGCTTGTGGCTGTGGACTGGGTGCTGGTGCAGGGGTTGTTGCTGGCTCCCTGGACCCCGCTTCTCCCATTATTTCCGCGGGTGCCTCGGGTAGGGTCCGGCGGCGCATCTGATCTATGTGTCGGCGTAGGGTCTGGCCCCCCTCGGTGGACACTTCGTAATGGCGGGACCCCACGACCCGCAGCACCAGCCCTGCCAACCATTCCGGGCCCGAGGCATAGTTGTGGGCGAACACTGGGTCCCCTGCGAAGAACCCCCTAGCCGCGTCTCTGACCTCTGGGGACCCTCGCACGTCAGAGGCTCGGTCGGGGTGTAGACGGTCCAGCCTTGTGGTGAGCTTTCGCCCCATGAGTAGCTCAGCTGGGCTGACCCCGGTGACTGGGTTTGGGATGACCCGGTTGTCAAAGAGGAACGCGGCTAGCCTGTGTTCCCAATCGCCCTGCACAATTCTCCCCAGGGCCTCTTTGGTCGTGCGGACCATCCGCTCTGCCTGGCCGTTGGTGGCCGGGTGGAAGGGGGCAGACCTGATGTGCCTGATGAGGTACCTCTGGAGGAACGCCTGGAACTCCCCCGAGGTGAAGGCTGCCCCGTTGTCTGAGACTAGGGTGTCTGGGATGCCGTGGGTGCACAGGACCCTGCGCAGGGCCCGGATGGCGGCTGCGGTGGAGGTGGACGCCACGGGGATGACCTCTAACCATTTAGTGTAGGTGTCCACTATGATTATGAAGGTCTGCCCCTGGAACGGCCCCGCGAAGTCAATGTGGAGCCGAGACCACGGTTTCCTTGTGGTTTCCCACCGAGTAACCGGGGCGCTGGGTGGGTCCGGCCGCGACTCTTGGCAGGCGCTGCATCTCCGGACCCAGTTTTCTATCTCCCCGTCCATTCCTGGCCACCACACATAGCTCCTGGCTAGGGCCTTCATTCTCACTATCCCCGGGTGCGTTTCATGGAGTGATTCCAGGACCCGTTTCTGTAGGGGGGGGGACCACCACCCGGCTCCCCCATAGCAGGCACCCCTTGTGGGCCGCGAGTTCCTCCCGCCTCATTTTGTAGGGCTTGAACTCTTCCCCCATGTCCCCTTCAGGCCACCCCCTCACCACCCAGTCGAGCACCCTTGCTAGAGTTTTGTTTTTCCCGGTGGCCTTAGCCACTTCTGCAGCGTGGAGGGGCTGGTCTGGGAGAGACTCGACTGACATGACATGGTGTGCTGGGGCAGGATCGGGGCCCGTGTCTGGAAGCGGCAAGCGGCTGAGTGCTTCAGCGTGGCCCATCGCCTTGCCCGCCCTGTATGCCAAAGTGTAGGTGTACGAGTTGAGGAATTGGTTCCACCTCAACACCCTTTGGAACAGGATTTGGGGAGTTTGGCGGTCTGGGGCCAGCAGACCCAAAAGCGGCTTATGGTCGGTCGCTATTGTGAACCGCCGCCCGTACAAATAATCGTTAAATTTGTGGACCCCCGCCACGATGGCCAGGGCCTCCTTGTCGATTTGAGCGTAATTACGCTCCGCCGATGTCAGAGTGCGTGAATAGTAGGCGACCGGTACCTCCCGGCCGTCCGGTAGCTGGTGCCCCAGGACTGCACCCACCCCGTACGGCAACGCATCGCATGCCAGGATGACTGGAAGGCGCTCATCGAAGTGGTGCAGCACCGCGTTAGAGACCAGAACATCCTTTACTGCCTGGAAAGCGGCGGCTTGCTTCTTCCCCCCACACCCATGGAGCTTTTTTGTCCAGTAACCGGTGTAGGGGTTCCGCGATGGCCGCTTTGTGGGGTATGAATGTGTGGTAGAAGTTGAGCACCCCCAAGAAGCTCTGTAGTTCAGCTTTACACGTGGGGGGCGGGGCCTGAACGATGGCCCTGGTTTTCTCCTCGGTCGGATGGATTCCCTCCGCGTCCACGGCGAATCCTAGGAACTCCACCCGTGGCACCCCCAGCAGACACTTCTCCCTCTTCACCTTCAGTCCCGCAGCTTGGAAACGACAGAGCACCTCCCCGAGGCGGTTGCTGAACTCCTCAGGGTTCGGGGCGGCGATTAAAACGTCGTCAAAAAAAGGTTGGACTCCGGGGATCCCTTTAAGGAGAGCATCCATTATACTCTGGAAGATCCCCGGAGCCACGCTGACCCCGAACTGTAGCCTGTTCACCCTGAACGCCCCCCTGTGGGTTATGATCGTTTGGGCCTCAGCCGTTTTGGCGTCCACCGGGAGCTGCTGGTAGGCTTGTGCCAAGTCCAGCTTCCCAAAAATCTTTGAGCCCGCGAGGGCGGCCAGGACGTGTCTGACCACCAGCACCGGATAGGGGTTATCCTGGAGCGCCTTATTGATAGTGCATTTGTAGTCTGCACATATCCGCACGTCCCCGTTGGGTTTGACCGGAGTCACAATGGGGGTCTCCCAGATGGCGTAATCGACCGGCTCTAGGACCCCTTGTGCTCCTAGGCGGTCCAGCTCTGCCTCGATTTTAGGCTTCAGGGCGAAGGGGACCCTCCTAGCCTTAAGCCGGATCGGTCTAACTGTTGGGTTGAGCGGGAGGGAGATGGCCGGGCCCTTATAACTACCCAGCGACCCGTCGAATACATCGGGGAACTCTCTGCACACCTCCCCGAACCCTCCCGCCGAGACCATTTGCGCTACCCCCTCTACGCGGATTCCCAGGGGGCCGAACCACGCGAGGCCCAACAGGGTGGTGAGCGATCGCTTCACCACCAGGATGTCCAGCGGACCCCTGAAGGATCCCCGCTCCACATGCACCCTGGCCCACCCCGCGATCTGTACTGGGTTGCGTTGAAAGTCCCGCAAGGTACAGTCGGCCGGCCGCAGTGGTACTCTCCGCTCGGGGCACAGCTTCCTCAGGGTCTCCTCCGAGATTATGGAGAGGGAGGAGCCTGAGTCCACCTCCATGAGGCATGGGGCTCCTTCTATAAGGACCGCCATCTTGATCTTGCTGGGGGTGGCACAGGGTAAGTTCAGTACCTGGGGTGTGGTGGAGGCCAGGGAGTGGGACTCAGCAGCCTCGTGGTGTATGGTTGGTCGTGGGCGGTTTGACTTGGCTCGGCAAGCCCGCGCTATGTGGCCGGTCTTCCCGCAGCTTCTGCAGTCCCAGGTCCGGTACTGGCAGTCTCGCCTGTCGTGGGGGTCGCCGCAGCTGGCGCATTTCGGCCGATCACTGGAGCGTTGGTTCGCTCGTTCGCTCGTTCGGGGGCGCTGTGGAGCTCGGGAGGTTGGTCCTGTAGAGCGGCGCATCTGGAATGCTTCTCCCTCGTCCGGGTGCTCTGGGTCCATCTCCTCGTGGTGGACGGCCTCTGGCTTGGCTCTGGGGAAAGTCCGGGTGGTCCTTTCGAACGCCACAGCCTCGCTGAAGGCGCCCTGCAGAGTGAGCTCTTCCTTCGCGAAGAGCTTTTGCTGGAGCCTCTTGTCGCGGAGGCCCCAGGCGAACCGATCGGCCAGGGTCTCTTCCAGATTCGGGAAGTTGCAACTCCCGGCGATCTGTCGCAGGGCCGCTAGGTAGTCGGCAGCCGATTCGCCCTGGAGCTGGTCCCTCTTGTGGAAGAGGAACCGACGGGCCACTCTCGAGGGCTGTGGCAGGAAGTGCCCCGTGAGGAGGCGGACGACCTCTGCGTAGGTCTTCTCAGTGAGACGGGCGGGGGCCGAGAGACCCTTTGCGATCTCGAAGGTGGCGGCCCCGCAGACGCTCAGGAGAACGTCTCTCTTCAGGCTGTCCTCCGTTATCCGATTCGCCCTCAGGTAGCAATCAACCCTTTCCGAGTAGGACTCCCATCCGTCGGCATGGGCAGGGTTGAAGGCTTCAATGTGACCGGTGTTCCCGCTTGAGCTGGCCATGGTGGCGGTAGCAGCGGCAGTCGTGGCGATGTTGCGATGTGCGCTGTATCGCCCGGTTGCCCGTGAGTCTCCTCGGTAGCCCGGTTGTCTGCAGGGCTAGCATCCCATCCTCGTCGCCACTGTAATGTACCAGACTTGGAGACGAGTGTAGGGCAACATAGTTTATTGCAGGTACAAAACAAGATGGAAGAGAGGGAGCACGCGGGCCGGGCCCCGCATATATACAGTCCCGGGACTATTCAACCTGCTGGCCAGTCCAATGCTGGCCAGCCATATTTCCCGCCACTGACTGTGATTGGCGGATTATCAGCGCCCCGCGCGGAGGCACCTGGGTGTTCTCAGTCACCACCGCGGCTTGTGCTGTTACGGTGTTCTGAAATGGTTGCGTTCTGCGAACGCCATATGCTACACTATGAGCCCCCAAAGAAGGTCCCCTATCTTTCATTATTTCTAATGGAGGGAAGGCATTGAAAAGATGTGCAGTCCCTTTCAATGTGATGGCCAGAACTCCCTTTGGAGTTCAATTGTACTTGTTCCAACCTTGCTCATGACTCCACCCCCAATGTCTCCTGACCCCACCCCCAAAGTCCCCAGATATTTCTTGAATTGGACTTGGCAACTCTACTTCCACTGCAGACCAACATGGCTACTTTCTGAAACAAGTGGATTCTGCTTGCCTTTTAGTGAAGAGGGTTGTTTTTTTTTTACAAGAAGAGAGCATGGCACTTTCCCCCACCCCCTGTATAATTCCCTCTGTTGATACAGAGAACAGTTTCCTCTGGTCCTCTGTTCAAGAGCAGGAGTGACAGCAAGATAACCAGTAACTAGAGCTTTCCTTTGTTGCTGTTTCTGATAATAGAAGAATTCCAGTGTGTCTCCCAGTTCCTCTGAAATGCAAGCTCTTGGTCTCTGATATCTCCACATGGGTACTATATGTCTGCATTCAGAAGCTACTGCAAATGGAATGGGACTGTCTCCATTTCTTCACTCCCAACTGTTATTTGCTGCCTCCAGGGCTTTAAATCTCACAGAGAGTGTCTATCAGAGGTTCCAAGAGCACCTTGACCTGTCTAATAAGCCCCATTCCCTGATCTGTACAGTGGTAATAGGTCTCATATCAACCTCAGTCAGGACTGAAGCATGCTAGTAATGCTGGAGTCTGGTATGTGGCCATATTCTGTACTCTTCCAATGACACTGAATTAGAAAATACAGCCAAGGAAAAAATCTTATAGTTGCTGAAGTTGGGGACATAAAAAAAGTGCTGATTGTCATATTTACTTCAACAAGAGACATACAACAGTCACATTAACATTCCAGGCAAACAATGAGCTGCTAATGATCTCACCACTGGTTCCTCTGAAGCTATTATTATCATATTAGACAAGCTCATTATGGATGTTAACACTCCACAAGATCTATCAGCTTTCATGAGGAACAAAGGAAATGAGACAAGTACCAAATAGATGCTTTTGCAATAAAGTGGCTGAACATGCATTCACGCTTGTTAGAGCATTGAAATTCTTACGCACCCTAGGTGTGTGATTTCCCCCCCTGAAGAATAAACACACACCTGACTTCATCCTTTAAAGCTCAGGAGGGGAAAGTATCAATTCACTAATAAGTAAGAATTCCTTAATCATGGAAAGAGGATTCACATTTTTTTTAAATGATTGTTATTCATTGGAGATACATCAAACACATGGTACTTGGAGAGTTTCATTTTAGTTTTGAAATAAAGCTATGGCTCCGAATCAAAGCAAAACTTTTTTCTACAGTATATCAGACTGTTGACTCCACTCCCTCCAAATAGCACAATAATTTTTATTGCTATATTAGACAAGTTTTTGCAACTCCCCTATCTCATTTCTCATGTGGCAACCATAGGTGCTATTCAAGATGTACAAGCATGTAGAACTAATTCTGTGTAGGGGTGCATGTGCAAGCATATAGAAATGATTCTATGTTGGGGTGCACGTTTGGGTACACCCAGGCTGAATTTGTGTTTATTCAACATCACAAATATATTTGGTGATTTTTTGGAATGCCAAAAAAATGGTTCCAAAAATCCAGGAAATATTCAAGACAAGTGGGGATATGCAAGAAACTTGCAGAGAGGGTGCATCCCTTTCCCCTCTTTGCTGCCTTCCCTCTTCCTCCTTTTCTCTGTCATTTTCCCATTTCTCCCATGCTCCTTATCTGTCAATGTATCCCATCACTTTTGCCCCTCCCACATTTTCTCAGCAGTCTTCTCAACCCTTGCTGCTCTCCCCATCTACCAACTACTCCTGGCACTTCAGTCAGCCCATCTTTGCAGCTCTCCCCACCTACTCCACTCCCTTGACACTCCACTTACCCACCACACTTCCTGCTCTCCTCACCTACCACCCATTGTTGGAACTCCACTCACCCACCAGTCTTGCTGATATTCTCCCCACCCTTGGTAGTCCACCCACCTTCACCCTTGCTTCTTCTCCCCCAAGCCCCATTTTTGCAGCTCTCCCTATCTACCCCCATCCTTGGCACTGCACTACCCCCTACCCTTGGCATTCACTCACCTTTGCTCTCTTCCCATCTATTCCCTCACCCCTGGCATGCTAGTAATATTGGAGTCTGGTACACTGCACTTCTCTCATGGAGAGGCAATGTATCAAAAGGGGAAATGATACATTGCCTCTCAACCCCACCTACTTCACAAGGTGCCTACTGTGGGGAGAGAAAAGTAAAGGTGATTGTAAGTCACTTTACCTTGGGGTAAAGAAAAGTGGGGTATAAAAATCTACTCTTCTTCTGCATAATGAATGGATATTGTTAAGCCCTCTTTAGTACTTTAGAGAGCCATGGCATATTGCCCCCCAGCTGTGATGTCAATAGGTTGAAGGTAATGGTATTAGTCAAGGGATCCCTGTTCCATGCCCACAAACTCATCAAGGCCCCAGGCTTCTGGTCTGATGCATACCCCTTCTCACTCCAAAGTGACACCTCAGAGTGCTCACCTAAGAAGTAATGTGTACCACAGTATTGCTATTGGAATACTGTGGGATATGGGAAACCTGGTAATGCTACCTCTACCACTTGCAGAGTAGGGTAGGTGACCAACACCTATAGGAGTTCACTCCACCCAGTCCCTGTGCACAATGCTGTGAACAAGGCATGCAGTGTCAACTTGGCCAACTCTACCTTCCTGCCAGCCAAAGCCAAATTGCCACCCTGATCCAAGATCACACCAGCAACTGCATGTGAAAGAGTGGGGAATCAAACCCGTTTTTTCCTGAGATTAGCATTTGCGCTCTTAACCAGTACACTAAACTGGCTCTCAGGGATTTCAGTGGAATACAATGGCATGAAGTTCACACACACACCCAGGAGCCATTTTCTCCAGGGGAACTGATTTCTGCAGTCTTGAGATGAGGTGTAATTCTGGTGGATCTCCAGGTCTAACATGGAGGCTGGTATCCTTACTGGAATGCAAAACTACTAAAAGGTATCTCTTGCTTCCCCCACCAGATGGCAAAGCATTGAACCAACAATGAGGGAAAGCAGCCTTCAGGGTAAGTCTTTAAAGAAACTATGTCAATTTAGTTTTCCTGAGACTGTACAAAATTTGGTCCTTGTTTGGGACCATTTATTGTACATTTGAGTAGTTTTCTGTATAAATGTTTTCTGATATGCATAAAACACAGGTGCATTCCACAGGGAGGTTCTCTTGGGCACTCTTAATCAAAATTAATGGAGCAAAGCAAAAGCTCTCTGTCTTTAAGTATCAGTTCATTGGAGCTTTTGTTACATGAGGTATCTGTAGCTTTCAGTGTGAGTTCTTCTGAAGCCTTCTGTGTCAGCCAGACAGTGCAGCCGTAAATCTAAACTTCATTTCACCATCAAGAAATAGAGAGATAGTATTATTCTGTTAGCAGGTGGTTCTCATTGTTTTCCTGGGGTCTCAACCACGGCCAGAAGCCTAGAGTAACATCATTTGAGTCTGTGATAGGGTGTAAAGTGGCATTCAGTAGTGACTGTAAATCTACACTTTCTGCAAGTGCTAAAAAAGAGAGAGTGAGCGGAAATCATAGCATTTTCTCCTTTAGTGACAAAGCATGGTTGTATTTCATACACTTATATGCCCTCATTGGCCCACTGAATGGTTTCCCAGCTTGCTTCTGAGACCAGAGTCACAACTCTTTCACAGTGCCAAATGCAGCTGCTATTTATGACTTTGGGTATAATTCTCAGCTTTCCAAAAGCATAATGCAAAACAACAGTAGTATTAGGTACTGCAGAGAATAGTATTACTGATGCTATCAGAGTAGGGCTTTGAACCAGGCATTTCCTGATTTGTGTACTGGGGCACTGGGTGTGTAACTAGTCAAGATTGGGGAGGGTGTGTGTGGAATATAACACAGTAATATTAGGACTGCCAACCAACCAATGGGGGAGGAATAGCCCAGGTGCTTTTTTACAATTTTTGGGCCAACGTTTAGATTTCTTTTTTGGTGTGAAAGCTAGATTGTGTGCTAATTGCCAGAATGAGTTAAGATGTGAGACTCAGCAACAGTGTCTTCACTTAGTGTACATGACTGAATTGTGAAATATAGGGATGCACACTGAGGAGCTACATTAACTTCCATCCTGTCATGTCATTTTGTGGGCTCTTAGTGATTTTTTTAGATCATTGCTTGTTTTTTGCAGCAAATTTGTAAAAAAATTAATATTCTGACACTTTATTTTTAAAAAGCCATGCTGTTTGCATGTTATGCTTCCCATTCATTGCAGTAGGACAAGGTGCTAGTGTAAGTATAATGTGGAGAGGGAAGTGAGATCCCTCCTCATAATTATCTGGAAGATCTGAACATCCTTCTATTTCTTTCTCTTTCAATTTCTGAAAATTTCTATTAAGACTATTTATAAAGTGATAAAGTAGTCTTGAAGTCTCTTATACTGTGACAGGGAATAAGCCCCATTGAATAAAGTGGGGTTTACTTCTGAGTAAAGGTTAGGTTAGGTTTATTTGATTTACATCCCACCCTCCCCGGCTCAGGGCAGGCTCAGGGTGGCTAAGTTGGATAGTTGGATAAGCTTATTGCTTTATTATTCTGCCTGTCAACCATCAGGCTCCTGTGGTGGCAAACAGCAATATAAAAACTTATGTTTAGAAAACCCAAACAAAATAAGCCAGCAGCCATAAAATTAGCAGAACAGAGCTGAAAAGCCCATTTTCCAAGGAGGAGGGGAAAAATGGGAAGGAAAGAAAAACCCATGAATAAAAAAAAAAACAGCCAGGCTAACGCCTTTGTTAAGAATCGTGTATTTAAGATATTAAGAAGATCAGGGACAAGGCACAAAGTTGAGGGAGGGCATTTCAAAGAAAAGCCACTACTCAAAAAGAAAAAAAAAACCCTTTGGAAATGTTTCAGATGGCATTTGATTTGTTTGAAGTATTAACCTGCAGAATTTATGAATTCAACCAAATCAAGCAAGCAAGGTTTCCTGTGCTATACCATTACATCTTGCATGTTTGTTTGCTAGGGTTGCCAGTTAGGGTTTCACATATACCATAGAGTTTCCTTCCCAAATTGCTATCATCATCACATTTTATTTATATCCCGCCCTCCCTGCCAAAGCAGGCTCAGGGCAGCTAACAACAAAAATTCAATACATACATTGTGTTATAACTAACAATATAAACCTACAGATAATTAAAACTATTAAAATTCTAAAAACAATAAAATTAATATTAATATGTTAATATGTTGGTGCTATTCAGATGGTGAATTTACTTAGCAGTTTAATCAGTGAAGGCCATTTGAAAGAGGATGGTCTTGCAGGCCCTGTGGAACTGTTCAAAGTCCCGCAGGGCCCACATTTCTTCTGGAAGCTGATTCCATAGCTGTGGAGCTATAACGGAGAAAGCCTGAGTACGGGTGCTCTGGAGTTTTACGTCTTTTGGCCCGGGAATAGTCAGCAGGTTCTTCCTTGCTGACCTCAGTGCTCTCTGGGGTTCGTATGGGGAGAGATGGTCCCTAAGGTAGGCAGGTCCTCGGCCATATAGGGCTTTAAAGGTAATGACCAGCACTTTGTAACGAATCCGGTATATAACTGGCAGCCAGTGCAGTTCACGCAGCCCCGGCTGTATGTGCTCCCACTTTGGGAGCCCCAACAGCAGTCTGGCAGCTGCGTTCTGCACTAGCTGCAGCTTCTGGGTTCGGCACAGAGGCAGCCCCATGTAGAGGGCATTACAGTAATCTAGTCTCGAGGTGACTGTTGCATGGATCACTGTTGCCAGGTCCTGACGCTCTAGGAAGGGAGCCAACTGCCTTGCCCGCCTCAGATGAAAAAAGGCTGACTTGGCAGTGGCTGCTATCTGGGCCTCCACTGATAATGAAGGCTCCAGTAGGACTCCGCTAGAGCATCCAGGAAAACCATAAGACTTTTCCTAGAAGCTCCTAGAGTCACCAGCATGTGACATCGCCAGTGCAATGATGCCACTTTTAAAGTGATGTCATTACTCTGGCAATGTCGGAAGGGGATCCCCCACCAACCCAATGCAGGTTGGTGGGTTGGGGATCTCCGGAGTGGGAGAACCCTTGCTTCGCCTGGGAGCTTGGCAGCCCTCTTTCCATTTGCCTGCTTATGGTGGGAGATCTCCAGCCAATTGTAGCCCTTGCTTTCTGATGGTCAGCTGTTTGATAGAGAGAAATTGGGGCTAAAGTAGTGGCACAATTGTCCTTGGGATATTTTTTTAAAGAACTAATCTACTTACAGGAAGTTCAGACCATAGACTTCCTGAAGATTACTAGAGCTACTCAGGAGTGATAAGGTCACTATAGAGCTTCTGGCGATTGCTAGAACTATCCTTATTGCTTCTGGGTAGCTCTAGGACTCACCAAGCACTCTGTGGTCAGAACTTCCAGTAAGTAGCCAATGCCTCATTTTTATTTCTATTTTTTCTCCCAGGACTCTGCCCCCAAACAGTCCTCCCACTAGCAATTCCAGTGTTTGTGTATGCACGGGTTCATGTGGGGGACTGGCAGGTTATAGTATTCCTCCATTTTGTACACACAAAGCAAGGAATAAAATCCTGAGCAAAGTTACACATGTCTAAACCCACTGATATCAGTGGACTTCTGATATCAATTGTTTTCTGTGGCCCCAGAAGGTAGGACCAGAACCAATGGGGTGAAATTAAATCAGAACCAGCTCAACATTAGGGAGAACTTCCTGACAGAATATTTCCTCAATGGAACAGGCTTCCTCAGGAGGTGGTAGGCTCTCCTTCCTTAGAGGTTTTTAAATAGAGGCTAGATGGCCATCTGACAGCAATGCAGATCCTGTGAATTAAGGGGGAAGTTGTGAATTTCCTGCATTGTGCAGGGGACTAGACTAGATGACCCTGGAGGCCCCTTCTAACTCTATTATTCTATGAGTCTATGATTTAGAAGGGCATAACACTGCTTACAATAGCAGTGATAGCTGAATTGTTGTCTTAACATTTGCTGAGACTGTAGTGTTGCCATGCTGCAGGTGACACCAGGAGTTCTGGAATTAGAATTGATTTCCTGACTACATAGATCTGCTCCCTGGAGAAAATGGTAGTTTCAAAGGGCTGAGTCAATGATATCACATCCCTGCTAATCTCCTTCCCCTCCCCAAACTGCACCTTCCCAGGCAGCATGCTTCCCCAAATCTCTAGGAATTTCCTGAACTGAAGAAGACAACCCTAGTCCCAGTCCTGTGTTAAGTGAATGAATAAATGAATGTTTATTTACATTCAAAGACCATTATTTAGAAGCCACAGGCAATTAACCGTAATACATCCTTATTAACACCACCAAAAATATTCCAAAAAGTATATTTGATCATAAAAACCTTCAAGTCTTGTTAAGTGTAGGATTTCTATCAGGGTAAAACAGTAGGGCACCTTTCTATCATGAAGGGAACTACTAACTGTGGCAACCCATGGTATGCCATTTGAATCTGCATTAGAGCAAATATTCTTTAGGGTGCTTCAACAGTGTCTGATGCAAAGAGAGATCAGTTCTCCTGGAGAAAATGGCAGCTCTGGAGAGTGGATTGTATCTAGGGTTGCCAGATCTGACTAGGCTTGCCAATCCTCAGATTCCAGCAGGGGTTCTCCTGCTTTCCCAGGCTCCTTCCTGCTCCCAGTCAGCTGGCCGGCAGGGGGAAGCCCCACCCCCACAGCCACCATGTGTCTTTCCACCTCCAGAGACTTCAGACTCTGCTTGGAAAGGCTTCCTCTTGGGTTGGTGTGTCTGTGTCTTTAAGGCTGAATGGGGGCTGAATGGGGGCGGAGGGAGCAGGCAGAAGAATATGGCTGCTCCCAGTGACTATGAAAGCAGCCCAGACCCTTCGTTGGTTGCACAATCTTTTCAGAGGTCGTTTGCATAGGAAAGGTAAAGTTGAACCTTTGATTGCTGTGTGTTACTTTGAAGAAGTTGGAAGTTCAGCAACTCGTGAGTAGAGATGCCAATCCCCCGCTTCAGTAGTCAGTATGTCTGCTGGGCACTTCATTATTCTCTATGAAGATCAATTCTCACAGGGTATAATGGAGAATTGATCTTGGGGTATCTGGGGCTCTGGAGGGGCTGTTCTTTTGAGGTAGAGGCATCACAATTTCAGCATAACATCTGATGACTCTCCTCAAAATACTCTCCAAGTTTCAAAAAGATTGGAGCAGGGGGTCCAATTCTATGAGCCCTGAAAGAAGGTGCCCCTATCTTTCATTATTTCTAATGTAAGGAAGGCATTTAAAAGGTGTACAGTTCCTTTAAATGTGATGGCCAGAATTCCCTTTGGAGTTCAATTGTGCTTGTCACAACTTTGCTTATGGCTCCACCCCCAAAGTCCCCAGATATTTCTTGGACTTGGCAACCCTAGATCTGACTCAAGAAATATCTGGCCTCAATGTCCTGTTTGTTGGCTTTATATGGCAGCTGGTTGGCCAGTTTGTAAAACAGGATACTGGATCAGATGAACCACTGGTCTGGTCCAGCAGGGTTCTTCTTACTTTCTTGTGTCCATGCTGATTTTATGTCCATAACATTTTTTTAAAGGGATGGATATCCCATCTTGTAACCTCCCCCCTCCAATCAGTCTGCAGTATAGCACCGAAAAGACTTTATTACTCAGTTCAGCTAAATGAATAACCTGACCCTACTCCTTTCGGTGGTTGCAGGGACTTGCTGAGACTAAAGATATGAAACAGAATATAGTAGAAAAGGTCACATTTGAAGCTCTCATCAGCAGCTCTACATGTAATTTAAACAACTCGACCAACCGGTAATTGAGAACCTTGCAAAAGTGCAATTTAATTCTTGGTTTTTTACTTCAGATTTCAATACTCTTTCTATTTCGCCCTTTCTCCAACTTCCCTCACAGTAGGATAATAATATTATTTGCATAAACCATGCAGGGAAATGCAATGTCTGGCATAATCTTAAAAAGTTACAGTTGAATTATTGAAAGCTAACTTTTGTATGTGAAAATAAGGCACTTTAACAAATTAGATGAGAACAACAAATCTACAGGTAGACTGACAGAATGAATTTTTCACTAAAATGTACAAATAAGGATTAATTTATATAATGTAAATTAATATCTATAGCATAATCCAGAGGCTATCATGTGCAACAGATTATTTTAAACACTCCTCTTTTAACAGCTCCTCCTGATACCTCCAGGTGTTTTTTTTTAAACCAGGTTTAAAAAAAAAACAGTTTGGAAGTTTGTATGAATGAAAACTTCCTCAGCCAGGTCATGCATAGAATTTATTTAAGTTATTTTGATATCTCACAGGTCTCAGACGATCAACACTTGACATAATGACCAACTCTGTGCTTAAAGAGTCTATAAACATCCCTTGATGAGGGCTTTAATTAACTCCACCTCTCCCCCAGTGGCATATCATTCGACCATCTTTATGTCCTTAGAGGAGGAGTCCTTGCAACTATTACTACTATTTTTCAGCGCACATTTGATAGATATGCCCTGGTTGTAAAAGCATCTGCAAGGCTGGGAAATAGACCTGTGACGGAAAGCAATGGGTTAAGCATAAGCTGAAGACGCACAGGGCTGCGTCAGGTGACCTGAGGGTGGGGGCAAAGGGCTCTGAGCTCTCAGGGAGGGAAAAAAGTTAGTGTAGTGAGAGAAACTGCTGAGGCAGGAGTGCAGTCAGTTGGAGTCTGACAGAGTGGAGGCCTGTCAGAGAAGTCTGTCAGTGGGGACCTGACAGAGACTGAGAGGGTCAGTTAGTGCCGGCCAGAAGGGCTAAGAGGGCAGTTGATCCTGTGAAGAAGCTGGAGACGGGGAAGTCTTCCAGAGACTGCCAGCTGGACAAAACCAGCCAAGAGGGCTGTGTGTGTGTGAGTCAGTTAAGACCAGAGTGGTCACAGACACCGGGAAACTACTCTAAAGATCTAGTGAGGAGGCTGAGGGAGTGGATGTGGGTCTGAGACACCAAGAAGGGCTGAGAGGAGAGACTCCAGTCGAGGGGTGAGACTAGACACATCAATCCCAAGAGGCCAGACCTTGGCTAGAGGTGGAGAGTGAGTTAAAGGGAACGGTGAACTGTGTAACTGTGAAAGATCCAAGAAAGTAAAAGTGATTGAAAAGCCTGAAACAGAACAAACGTATAAGCCTGTGTAAATATCTCCCATATCCCCAGTTAAGACTTTTTGTTACAATAAATCTGTGGTTTAAGTTAAAGTTCTCGTGAGCCTATATATTTTGTGGGAAGAATAAACAAAGCTGCTGGGGTCCCATCAACAGAACAAGTAAAAATACCCCGAAGAGACGAAAATATAGAGATCCAGTGAGGACGTGAGGTGGGCGCTGCTATAATTGGTTGCCAGCGTCGGGATTTCGAAGAAAAACCCCAAAATAAGTGTCACTAAGAGACACAGAAAGTAGAGGGACACTGCAGTAAAGGAATTAAGACAGATTTGTGAAAAATTCCTGTCAGAAATGGCTCCTCCTAAGAGAACTACCACAGCCACGGGGGATGGGCAGACACAAGAAGAGATTCCTGAGGAGAATCCTAGTCAGAGCATAGAGGCTATGAAAATACAGTTGGAATTGGCCAGAATAGAGGCAGAAAAAGAAATTCAGATGGCCAAGATTCAAGCAGAACACAGAGAAAGGGAAGCAGAGAGAGAAAAAGCAATGGAAATAGCTAAGCTGGAATCAGAGAGAGAAAGAGAGGAGAGAGAACACAGAGAAAGGGAAGCAGAGAGAGAACACAGAGAAAGGGAAGCGGAGAGAGAACGCAGAGAGAGGGAAGCGAAAAGAGAGAGAGAACATGAGGAAAAAATGTACAGTTTGAAACTCCAGGAGATTCAGGGAAGGCCTGAGTTTCAACGTGATACTAGAAATGAGAGGCGACTCACAGTAGAACAAAAGAAATTCCCCAAGTACCAAAAAGGGGATGATGTAGAAGCTTTTTTGTTTAATTTTGAAAGAACATGTAAAGATTTAAGAGTTGCTGATGAGGACAGAATGATTTATTTGAGACCTCAGATCTGTGGAGAGTTGAGTGAAATCTACTCTGAACTGAGGGATGAGGAAACTTCTGATTATCAATTGTACAAGGAAAGGGTCAGAGTCCGCTTTGGCTTAACAGCAGAGCAAAGCAGGAAAAAATTTAGAGAAATCAGAAGGAAGCCTGGAGAAACATACTCTCAACTAGGTTGTCGGTTAGACAGAGCCCTGAACAGATGGGTAGAAGGGAGTAAAGTTTCCACTTTAGAGGACCTGAAAAACTTAGTGGGCTTGGAACAGTTTTATAACCAAGTCCCCTCTCAGTATAGGTGGGTTCTGAGAGACAAGAAATTGAAGACAGTAGAAGAAGCAGCTGTGATTCTAGATGAGATTGAATCAGATCTAGGGAGTTCAATGTGGACTGCTCCAACTAAAAAACCCCGAGTCTGGAACTCTCCAGAGAAGTCTGGGGCGGGTAACAACAACCCTGCAAACCGGTACAGTCCACCTCCATACCGGAAGACTCAGGCTGCTTGTTTCCAATGTGGGGCAATAGGGCACTATGCCAGGTTTTGCCCAGAAAAAGGAAAAAAGACCCCACCAGCTAAGACAGTTAAAATGGTACAGAGTCAACAGAAAGAAGCAGAAACAAACCCCTCACTTCCAGAGAACACACCACCAGAAAGACCCGCTAGTGTTCTGAAAGTGTGGAAGGTACAGGAAAGCTTGGATGAGGAATATACTGAGACTGTGACAGTAAATGACAAGGAAGTCAAGGCTTATAGGGACACAGGGGCGCGTGTTACCCTAATACAGCCAGAATTAGTAAAAAGTCATCAGTATTTGCCTGGGAAAACTTACACCATAAAAGGCATTAAAGGACCTACATTTGAAGTGGCCCTAGCAGAAGTTCCTATCAAGTATAGAGAGTTCCAAGGTGATTGGATTGTGGGAGTCCTGAGTGACATAGGAACATCGCTTTTATTGGGCAATGATTTAGCTGCTGAGTTAAAGAGACAGCAAGCTAATCCTGTAAACATTGTTACCAGAAGCAGGCCAGAAGCAGCTCCTGAGGTGTGTGTACAGCAACCAGCAGAAGAAGAGGAAACAATGTTGCAGACCATCCCTGCTGCAGAATTCCTCAGAGAGCAGCAACAAGATGACAGCCTGAAGGAACTATGGCAGAGAACTGGGGAGATGACAGAAGAAGAGTGGGAGAGCATGTTTGGCTCTTTGGAACCCTCTGAGGTGGCCCAACCAGTGAGCAGAGGACACAGCCAAGCAACAGAGCAAGAAATCGTCCAGTCCAGCAAGCCTCTTCGATCAGAGTCGTCAGTTGGTATGTGTGCACCTTTGTCATCCTCTCCCAAGACAACTAATGGAACTGTTGTCCAAGCTAGGAAACCAACCGTGCAAGTTTTGAGCAGTATAGCTTCCCCATCTACATACCAGCTATGCATCACCACTTGTGAAACAGAACTGCAGCGGCTCATTCAGCAGAAGCAAGAACAATGCACCGCCGGAAGAATTGCCAAGCAGATGACGGAGACTGCAGACAACATGAGAAGATCGCAACGATGGCAGAAGCAGTGGTACGACTCCAAGTCCAGAGACAGAGAGTTCAAGTCAGGAGACAGAGTACTGGTGTTGAAGCCCAGGAAGAAGAACAAGTTAGATGTGGCCTGGGAGGGACCTTATACCATCGCCCATAAGGTCTCCAACATGAACTATGTAGTGAATTTAAGTGAAGATGGTGAACAATGTAAAGTGTTCCTTGTAAATATGTTAAAACCTTATTTTGACAGGGGTAATTTGGTTTTAATTGCAAAGAAGGGAGAGTGTGCGGGAACTGAATTGTCAGGTTGGGGGAAAATATCCCAGGAAGAGACCCTTAAGGAGGTTCAGTTCGCCCCTTCTCTTAATGGAGAACAAAGAGGCCAGTTACAAACAATATTGGGAGGGTACAAAACAATTTTTTCAGATGTACCAGGTAAGACAAACCTAGCGTGTCACAAGATTGACACAGGAGATTCGAGGCCTGTAGCACTCCAACCATATAGAGTGACCGGCCCAAATGCCAAGTATGTACAGCAGGAGGTAGAAGAAATGTTGAAATTAGGTTTGATTGTACCATCAGAAAGTCCGTGGGCCTCACCTGTAGTCCTAGTACCCAAACCGGACAAAACCATGAGGTTTTGTGTGGACTACAGAAGACTGAATAAGATCACAGTACCGGATGTGTATCCAATGCCTCGCATAGACGAGTTGGTCGAGACAATTGGAGCTGCCAATTTTATTACCACCTTAGATTTGACAAAAGGTTATTGGCAGGTAGCTATGGATCCTAAGGATCAGCAGAAAACAGCGTTTGTAACCAAAGAGGGACTCTTTGAGTTTACTGTGTTACCATTTGGGTTAAGGAATGCTCCCTCCACATTCCAGAGAGTAATTGATAAGATGTTAGTGGGACTGAAAGAATTTGCTCTTGCATATATTGACGATATTGCTATTTACAGTGCTACATGGAAGGAACACTTGCAGCATGTGGCCATTGTGTTACAACGAGTGAAAGATGCGGGTCTCACCATCAAGGCATCTAAGTGTCAACTAGCCATGGCCGAGGTTAAGTATTTAGGGCATGTGCTAGGAGGAGGTAAGATCAAAGCAGATTGGGGAAAGGTGCAAGCCATACATGAGTGGCCTAGACCCCAAACCAAGAAACAAATTCGAGCATTTTGGGGCGTAGTAGGATACTACAGGAGGTTTATGCCTGAGTTTAGCACGATAGCAGCACCGCTATGTGAGTGCACCAAGAAGAAGAACCCTGATCCAGTAATCTGGAATGCAGAGTGTCAAAAAGCGTATGAACATCTGAAAGTGGTTCTGACCACTGAGCCAGTGTTGAAAACTCCAGAGTTTTCAAAGGAGTTTACCCTCTTTACTGATGCATCTAATGTTGGGGTAGGAGCAACACTAAGTCAGCAAGGAGAGGAAGGACTGTATCATCCAGTTCTGTATCTTAGTAGAAAGTTATTGGACCGAGAGCAACACCTCTCAGTAATTGAAAAAGAGTGTTTAGCGATTTTGTGGGCAATAGGTAAATTGAAACCATACCTATGGGGAAGGAAGTTTACACTATGTACAGATCATTCTCCCCTGAAATGGTTGAACCAAGTTAAAGATATGAACAGCAAACTGATAAGATGGAGTTTACAGCTCCAAGATTACAACTTTGACATTCAGCATATCCCTGGGAAGCAAAATGTGATAGCAGATGCACTATCAAGAAGAATGTAAAATTTTAAAAAGAAAAGTCTGTTTGTATAGTAATGTTAAAGAGTATTAGACTGTATAACTGAGGAAGAATGTATATAATTTTGAAGTTGGTGTTATGACAGAAGTGTTATAACGTAGTGTAACCCAAGCAAGTGTGCCCATGTCCCATTGCTCAGCAAAAGGCTGAGACCTTTCGCCTTGCGCAATGTCTCAAAAGGGGGAGGGACATGTGACGGAAAGCAATGGGTTAAGCATAAGCTGAAGACGCACAGGGCTGCATCAGGTGACCTGAGGGTGGGGGCAAAGGGCTCTGAGCTCTCAGGGAGGGAAAAAAGTTAGTGTAGTGAGAGAAACTGCTGAGGCAGGAGTGCAGTCAGTTGGAGTCTGACAGAGTGGAGGCCTGTCAGAGAAGTCTGTCAGTGGGGACCTGACAGAGACTGAGAGGGTCAGTTAGTGCCGGCCAGAAGGGCTAAGAGGGCAGTTGATCCTGTGAAGAAGCTGGAGACGGAGACGGGGAAGTCTTCCAGAGACTGCCAGCTGGACAAAACCAGCCAAGAGGGCTGTGTGTGTGTGAGTCAGTTAAGACCAGAGTGGTCACAGACACCGGGAAACTACTCTAAAGATCTAGTGAGGAGGCTGAGGGAGTGGATGTGGGTCTGAGACACCAAGAAGGGCTGAGAGGAGAGACTCCAGTCGAGGGGTGAGACTAGACACATCAATCCCAAGAGGCCAGACCTTGGCTAGAGGTGGAGAGTGAGTTAAAGGGAACGGTGAACTGTGTAACTGTGAAAGATCCAAGAAAGTAAAAGTGATTGAAAAGCCTGAAACAGAACAAACGTATAAGCCTGTGTAAATATCTCCCATATCCCCAGTTAAGACTTTTTGTTACAATAAATCTGTGGTTTAAGTTAAAGTTCTCGTGAGCCTATATATTTTGTGGGAAGAATAAACAAAGCTGCTGGGGTCCCATCAACAGAACAAGTAAAAATACCCCGAAGAGACGAAAATATAGAGATCCAGTGAGGACGTGAGGTGGGCGCTGCTATAAGACCATGCTCCTAAGAGATGGATTGAGCTGATGATTGCCCTGCAACCTTTTGAATAAGTAAACTCATGACCTTTGATCATCAAGACAATTAGGAAAGCAGTTAGAATGCTGCTTTATTGTTCTTTTGATATGCATCTGGAATTCCGATGCTTTCCTTTAAAAAAAAAACTCTAATATTTTGATTCACGATCCCTTTAGTGTTTGTGTTATTCAAAAATTGTAAATATGCACATAGATTCTCCTAAATTCTGGAAATGTGCTACACTTCTTTTAATAGAGGAGAGAATCAAAAGCTGGATGGAAAGTTACTTCTAACAATCAGGAAAAGAATTTATAGGCTCATGGCTATTGTCTCCTAATTGTGCTCAGGACGCACCACCTGCATTGGTATACAGAGAAGGCTTCTACAGTGCACAGCAAGCAGAACTGAGTCCTATAACAAAAGCTAAAATACTTGCCCCAGCTCAGGGGCCGCATGACAGAGCACGTACTTAGTATATAGAGGATCTTGGGTCCAACCAGCTGTATCAAAGAAACTCAGGCAGCTGGTATGGGAATAGACTGAAGAACTGCTGCCAGTCAGATGCTACTGAGCTAGATAGACTGACAGTCGGAGTCTGAGCATTTTGATGTCTTGTCTTCATCAATGGTTCCTTTACAGATTACCGTATGTATTAATACAGCTGGTTCACAATACCTAGAATTAAAATGTCAGTATCAGTATGTTATGGAAACATGCTCAGCCACTCATTCTCCTCGTGAGAACCTGGGTCTCCAAATAAGCACTGTGAACTCTGTGTTAGATGTTAGAAACATAGAAATTGGGTTCCACTGAAGGAGCCATTTGAACTGAAGAAAAATATATTGAAATGCTCTTCAGTATATCTGGAAAAGGTATTTTTGGTTGGTCAGCTGTGGTCTCCTCTTGTAGAATGTTTGAAAGTCTATGGACTTCACTTATAGACATTTAGTACTTTGATTTGGGGACACTGATTTGTTACTAGTATTTGTACATAGTTATGTACTCAGTATTTGTGAGTATATTTCAGTGTTATTCCATTGTCAGGTTGTTTTGCCATCAACATGGTTTCTGATTCAACTATACTTTTATCAGGGGTCGTTTTGTAGAAAAATAGGTGGTGGAGCTCATCCAGGATTGTTATGCAGCTGCACCTACTATTCAAAGGAGAATGTGGGAAGGAGGAGGTGGAACTCTCACAAAGGTTCAGGAGCTGTGCTCCTGGGAGCTCCCGCTGAATCCAAGGCCTGACTTTAATATAGCGTTTGTTATGATGTTACTTGTGATGGCGTCTGCTTAGTGGCTTTTCTTATCTTTGTTCCATATGGGGACTGGACAGCTGGCTCAGCAGCTGCCACTTGTACCTGCTCCTTCTGAGGCTCAGGAAGCTGACTTCTAGGGACATCTCCCAACCACCTCATATTCAATGAGGGTCACTGCTTGCTTGGGGAAGCTGGTTGGGGTGGCAGAGATTCTGGGACCCCATTCTAGACTTCTACTCAATACCCCAGAATCACTAAGACAGTCTCTGGCATTTCAAGTCTATCCTTCAGATTGGCTCCACATAACTCAGAACTCAAGGGACACAAAAAGTGTCCAATGACAGAATCAAAGAGGGAAAAAAGGGGGGAAGGCTTAACGCAAATGATTCAAGTACCTGAAAGGACCCCCCAAAAAAGGAGTTTTATATTTACAATCAGTTGACACAAGGTGAGGCCTCATAGAATATAGCCTTGTCACCCTTCTGTCATGGTCATATATATATGTCCTGATTAATATTACTACTGTGAAGCCTTCCTATTTTGGTCCACAAGATACAATAAGGTCAATATACATCTGTACAAATATTGCTTGACCACTGAAGAAGGCCAGTTTGGCCAAAACATGTCTGGTCACAATGGATCCTACTTGTGTATATTGTACAATTTTATTCTATATTGAGGCTACAATCAAGCCCATAATTGTTTTTAACTAGCTGAATAAATACATGAATTTTTAATAATTTTTGTTACAATTACAGTTTTTAATCACTAGCCCTTTACTTTGTATTTAACTAACTTTTCAGGTACTTGATTCAATGACAGAATCAATCTTGCTAGGATTTCCAGAGAAGATTTTTATGTAACAAAGTTTTCTAACTTCAGAAAGAAATTTTGAAAAGTGTGGCTAATAAGGGGAACGTAGAACACAAGCAATGAAATCTACTGTAAGCATCTATTGTTCCCACTGGGCTCCTAGTTAGGTAAGCTGCAAATTATCTTGAAGAAAAAAATATGATTCAGTGGAACTCTGATTGCTTTACTGTCAACCAAATAATGGCTATTGGCAGGAAAACAAAGATGACTGGGAGGGCATTAATAAACTTGGCATCAATAAAAGAAAATCTGAAAATGTTAATAAAGATATTATACCCTTGACTGAGGTATAGACAGATTGAGCTATTCAGACCTTTCCTATGTGCTCTTATGAATGCTTAGCACTCATGTTTTCCTTATTAGTTCTGTTGGATGACTAATGTGCTGAATTCTGTAAATATTGTAACATCAGCGCCATGTGTACTTTAATTGATTCGGTGGTCAGGTTAAGCAAAAGTATTCTTGCCTCTCTCTCTTTTTTAAACAGTTTGATGCATCTTGGCAAACACACCTTGTTTTTGTTTTGCCAAATTTTTGTTTATTGCACTTTTGTGCAGATTAAGGAGAGATGAAATGGGACTGTTTAGAAATATTTTCAGAGGTGAGTTTTTATGGAACAAGATGTAGTTGTTAGGATGCAACCATAAGGAACAGAACATGTTAAACATGCAAAGACTGCTTTAAATTGGAAGATGTTCTACAGCCTTAGCACTAAGCACATAATCAAAAAATTGGATTATTTCAGTAGCAGATTTGGTGTCCCACCATCTTTTCCTACCAGTTAAACATTTGGTCCTTTCAGAATAATTAAAATCTGTAGCATGACACAAGTGAATTCTCAGCCTCATCTGCAATGTAACAATGCCTTCTGAATTCATATTTTTAAATGAGCTCATTTTAAAAAGGTATTTATGTTGTTTATAATCTGCTTTTTTTGCACTGAGACTCAAGGTGGAACACACAGTGTAAGTCACCATATGCTAGGGTTGCCAACTCTGGGCTGGGAAATTCCTGGAGATGTGGGAATGGAGACTGGGGGGGGGGGGTGGAGTTTGAAGAAGGGAGGGAGCTCAGCAGGGATGTGATGCCATAGAGTCCACCTTCCAAAGCCACAATTTTCTCCAAGGGAATTGACTTCTATAGTCTAAAGATCAGTTGTAATTCCTACTAGGCAACATATTAAAATCACTGGGATTCTTCTAGGTAAACATGAACAGAGTTGTACTTCACACTTTCATTGAACTACTCCAACATCTGTTGATGTTGCTACAAAAGAAAAAAAATGATTTACGGTACCCTCAAAGTTCAGACATTGGCTTTGGTCGTCTGCTTTTTGGGGTTGTTCTCAGGGTCTCAGAATGGCTGGTTGAACTTCCCAGGCCATCAGTTTTCCAGGCCCACATACTCAACGGGCTTCTGTATATGCCTGTGTGATGGACTGCATTTTAAAAGCTGAATAGTCCTATATAAGCATGTAAAGGACTGTAAAGGGTTAACTCAGTGTAGCTCTGAAAACTGGAACAGTTTAGCCCTGTTTGAGGAGAGCTTAGCAAAAAGTTTTAGCATTGACTGAGGATGGTGTTCGTTCAATTTTAACTGAGGACTGTGTGAAAAGCCTTAAAACTCTCAATTGCTGGAAATGTATGAACCATAGGTTGTGAAAATATTAAGTCACCTCAGAGTTCTTACTGATTTACCTCAGACATTTTACCACTGATTTCACCTGACCTTTCCCTCCTCAATATTGAATAAAATACCTTAATTTTTGAATTTTAAAAATCCTCTGGTGTGCTATTTTCAGAAGTAAGTTAAGAGGGTAATCTTGTCTCTTCCCTCAAGTTCCTGGGCTGAGCCAGCATCAAAATACAATAAAATGACAGGGTAGGGCAGCCATAGATCTTTAGAAAAAGAAGAAAATAGATAAAGGGGCTGGTCAATTTGAAAGGAAGAAAAAATGGAAGGAAAATCCTGCATCTGAGTGAGGGAACAGGGCTAGGTTGTCATAGCCTGCTCTTGGTGAAATCTGCACATGTAAACTGGAGATGAGAAGTAATAATCTGGCACAAAAAAGTTCCACTTATCTTCAGTGCATATTTAATGTCTGTTCTTTTGGTTTTTTAAAATGTTGTTGGTAAATAGTCCATCTGTTTAAAAAAGACATTATCGTGATCATATACATTCACAAATCTTAAGGTACACTTTTAAGTGGCATCTGGAAGTACTGCCAACAGGGATGTTGAGAATGTGAATGTGAACATGATTGCCTGCTGAATTTACCTTAGTCAAACATATCTCTGGCAAAGCACCAAGGGAGTATCATAGAGGACCAGGCAATACCAGCCACATTCCTCCATGCCCATGCCCATGCCCAGTGTTGCAACAAGAAACCTGGAGGGCACAGTTTGAAAGATCTACCCTTCTCTCTTTTTCCCATCAGGTATATGTGAGGCACCTCAGACTGACTGATTTCAGCTTTGGTCTCCTTTTGGCACTTCTTGGTGGCAAAGACACACCACATCATTAACTGCAAGACGTACTGTTGCAAATGTGCAAAGAATAATAGATTTTATTGCACTGCCAA
Organism: Heteronotia binoei; assembly: GCF_032191835.1. Classification (NCBI taxonomy): domain Eukaryota; kingdom Metazoa; phylum Chordata; class Lepidosauria; order Squamata; family Gekkonidae; genus Heteronotia; species Heteronotia binoei. The sequence continues at coordinate 32,527,015 of NC_083228.1, forward strand.
TCCAGCTCTGTTTTAGATGCCGTTTTTAATATATTATTTGTAGTGTATCGCCATTACGATACAATGTAATAACGCAACAACACAATGCCGGGCCACGCGCGCCCATGCGAAGAGGCGACTGGGCTGCCCCAGGCGCCCCTGCACAGGGCGCGAAACCCCCGCCAATCACCAGCTGTGGCGGGAAGTTCAACAGGCCAGGATTGGGCTGGCCTGTACAGGAGGCTGTACCAGGAGTTGTATATAAGCGGGACCCGGCCCGCGTGTTACCTGTTCTTCTTCTCTCGTAACGTGCACCCATTAAAGCATGTTGCCCCATCAACGTCTCTTGTCTCAGTACGTTACATTATTGATGTTCTGACCTATTATTTTTTATCCCACTGTACATGGAAAAAAACCCTGAAATGGCTGCAGAGGTGAAGTTTATTACTGAAATATAATCTCAAAGAAGTCAATCTTGTCAGAGTATATACATGTTTAGGGTGTGCGCCCTTTGTTTCACATTACATCATTAAGTATACATAAGGCATTTGATTCTGTACATGGGTGATAACAGAGGGGTTTTTAATTAGTTCATTCTTCTGTCGCCTGAGCTATATTTTGAGATTTTTCTTAGCCCAGCTCACAGTGGTCGCCATGGTAGCAGACATGTTAAATCTTGGGGCATTTTTCAATTGGCTAGGTGATATTGCCTTTGCAGCTTCAGGTGGAAAATTAATTACCTAGACAGAATCATGCTTAATAAAACAAAGATGGATAACACACATAATTAAGACCCTATCCTACTATGGTATGATGACTTGCACATTTTTAAAAAATCAAAACATTCTCACTTATAAATGGCTAAAATTTGTTTGGTCTAGTTCCTACAGTAAGAAGGCATGGCTGGGAGGTCTTTGAAAGGAATGATGAGATCCTCTACCTGCCTGAATATAAACAAATGGGTTTAAGTAGTGGCAGCTGCTTGAATTAATTTCAATTCACAGTGTTTTTCAATTGCATTATTGCTCTGGTGGCAGAAAGTGCCCTCACGTCACAGTTGGTTTCTGGTAACCCTGTAGAGTTTTCAAGGCAAGACATGTTCAGAGGTGGTTTGCCATTGCCTGCCTCCATCTTATACTGCTGGTATTCCTTAGAGGTCTTTCTTCTGAATCCAAATTCTAGCCAGAGCAGACTCTGCTACATTTCTGAGCTGGTGAGACTGGGCTAGTTTTAGCTATCCAGGTCAGGGTTTTATTTCTATATACTTGATTCTTTTATTCTGGATTACTATCAATTGAACGTTTGAACAGACTTCAGTAAATTGAATTCCATTTAAAGCCATGTGAGGTCACATGAAGGTCTGTCTGGGTGGCCTGTTTCATACATGCAGTCCATCACAGTAATTGAGTGATGGATGTGTGTGTATGAATCAATCCTTGATGATTAAGTAAAGGAATCTCCATATTCAGAGGCAATGAATTTCTCAGTTACAGTGTCAGAAGGCAACATCTGGAGAGGACCTTAGTCATCTACATCCTGTTTGTTGCCCCTCTACAGCAACTGGTTGGCCACTGTGTAAAACAGAATGCTGAACTAGATGGGCCACTGGTCTGATCTAGCGGCGCTCTTAAATTCTTACAGGCTTATGTTTTTACATAGAGCTGAATATGTGGAAATATGCCATTGAAAAGCAGTGCATCTGACATGGTGTGTATTCATATGAAGGCTTTAGCAATGGCATAAAGTCTGAATGAACACACATGCAAATCATTACATGATGCTGTCTTCAAAAAATGAAAGTGTATATATGAAACTGACTTGTAAGTGTTAAACATAACCCTGAAGGAGTTTGAGGGTCACCCAGAGTAGTCTTTGGACCAATGACATGATTTTACTAGAGGCATAAAATAAAGCATGTCTTATGCTGGCTAAAGACATTACCAGCAGCGTTGCATATCTGCTGTAAACAATTTGTCATCATTAACTTCCAAGAGAAGGCCAGATTTTGAATTTATATTCTCTAGCTCCTGTAGTAAATCTGCAGGAACTTATTTCCTATTTATTTCTCATATTTCCTATTTATTTCTCATAGGTTTTTATAAATATGAGGCCTTTATCTCAGCCTTTTATTTCTTATTTCCTTGAGATTTTGAGTCTGTTATTCCCATAAAGATGAAAACCCCAGCATTACAGAAGCAGGCCTTTTAATTCTTTTTATGAGTAAAAACTGTTCGCTTGTCCAAGAATGACTTATATATTTTTATTGCTATGGCTCTGTAGTATCCATGACACAGCTCTCTTTCAGCACTCACGTCCTTAATCTGCAAAGTTATTTCTGCTAAAGAGAGATGGTTTAATCTATTTATATATTTATGTTTTTTATTTTTAACCTGCCCTTCTTTGCACAGTGGGGCTCAGGGCAAGTTGCACCATAATAAATAGATAAAAAATTAACTTTTCAATATTAAAATAACAATCAATACTGGTGCATAATAAAAACCAATGCATTACACGAAGGAACAGATGAAAGGGAACTAGAAACACAAAGGAACAGATGAAAGGGAACTAGAAACATGAAGGAACAGATAAAAGGGAACTAGAAACTGCAAGGATGGAGGCTGGTGCACTACATACTGTATTGCTATCCCTGACCATGTGCCTAGTGGAACATCTCTCTATTACAGGGCCTGCAGAATTGTTTTAGGTCCCTCAGGGCTTGGGTTTCACTAGACATATAGTTCTATCAGGTGGGGGCCAGGGCTGGAAAAGTCTTTTCCCTGGTCAAGGATAGCCAGATGGTTTTGGGGCAAGACCTTTTGAAGAGATTCTTGGAAGCATTAGATTATTCTTTGCATTCTTGCCATGCCCTGATAAAATATTTTTGAAAAAGCTAGATAAAGCTGAAGTGAAACAAGGAATCAAAGCACTGCCTCATCGCTTTAAAGATTTGTATGCTTGCTGCACATCTTGGACTCTTGCAGACATTACTAGCATGAGTTTGCTGTTTGAATGTATGTAAAATTTATGGGTCTAATTTGTGCCAATTCTATCTCTTGTACTCAGGGGTGGAATTCTAGCAGGAGCTCCCGTGCATATTAGGCCACACACCCCTGATGTAGCCAATCCTCCAAGAGTTTACAAAAAAGAGACTTGTAGGCTCTTGGAGGATTGGCTACATCAGGGGTGTGTGGCCTAATATGCAAAAGAGCTCCTGCTAGAATTCCACCCCTGCTTGTACTATGTTGTATATCATTTATATTTATAATTCCTTCATTGTGCTTTATATATACAGAGGCTGGATAGTCACAGAAACCTTTGCGTTTTTCTCCAACCCATCTGGAGAATGGCAACCTGGAGGTTCCCTTCAGTTGTTATGGCTAGTAGCGGTTGATGAACCTTTCCTTCATTATTTTGTCTAATTCTGTTTTTATACCTATTTGTGGTCATCTGCTGGTAGAAAACTCCAGTAAAGACCTACTAGAAGGGCAGTAGGGAAAGTGGAAATAAGCTGTATTGAAATGAAGTAATATGAGCACTGTATATTGTTGCATCAAGGCAATGTGCCTCTCCATTTTTGAGATCTCCAAATGCATTTCTTCAATAGTTTTCCATTCACTTTTCTAAAGTTTAAAGCCTGTGGGAATTGGGTATTGCAGTGAGTCTTTGACTTATATTAATGTGCTTGATGTGAGCCTCATTACTGGTTTTTAGGTCTAGTCCTTGCTGGCATTTGCATTTAGCATTTCTGTAAGGAGATTCAATTGCCCCCCCACCCCCGTCGAAATAAAGAGCCTCACAACATTTATTTACCATGTTAACCGGCATGGGGCTAACTAATTAGCAGGACCAGGCCAAGGAAAGCCCGTGACCCTTCCCTGTCCTGCAAGGGTGAGCCACCCTGCCCCCAGCCTGAGCCAGTGCATTGGCTAAGGCCAGGCAAGCTAAGGCCGGGTTCCCTCTCCCCTGCCCAGGCTCCACCAACCGGGCAGACCCAACAGAGGAGGGGAACCTGTGGCAGGTGCAGACAGGAGAGAGCCGTACAGCCCAGCTGCCGCTCATGCCTGCCACCATCCCCAAAATAGGGTAGGCCATGGGTGCCCACTGGATCCTTAATGGCCCTAAACATTCCAGCCAAACATAACCGAATGACACCGCCTTACTCAAACCCCTACACCAACAAATGGTACAAGGTAGGCAGAACACACCCCAACCTCGGCCAATCAGTTGAAGTGAAAAAATTCCTACCTGGCCCTGTAAAACTGGCGACCGGCAAAAGCCTGCACTATTTTTGGGTGGGAGGGCGGGCCAAGAATGAAAAAGAACTGCTAAGTTTGGGGCGAAGCTGGGGCTTATAAATCCCCAGCGCTCTGCCCCCACCTGTTCCCTGGATGGCCGGGAAGGCTCGTTAGCCTCCCATCCTTCAGGGGAGGCAATTGCAGCCCCCACCCTATGCCGCTGTGCGGCGGCTCGGTTGGGAGGGGCTGGAAAACATGCACATTGAAGCACCTGAATTTGTGCCTCTCCTTTTGCTTCAAGAAGGGGAGTAATTTTTGTACTCTCCTTGGTAATGGAAATACAAATCCAGAGAGCAGAACAAGATAATGAACATGTTTGGCTTCTACTGCAAAAGAGGAACGAGGAAATAAATATAGAGTGGAAGGGAGAAATTGCTATAGACAGTACAACAGTCTGAGAAACTGTATTGAGTGAGTTACGACGAATGATTTTAGGAAGACAAACATTTAGTATTACTTGCCATTTATTTTTCATAATTAACTAGGATTTCCCTTCTGTTCCCGTATAGAATTCCCATTTGTAGTCCAGAGAAGGCTCCTGCACATATAAGATTTATGTGGAAGGGATAATTTAGCAAGTAGCTTTTCCCATCAGTGCTGTAGTAAGGTAGAATTACATGGCTCAGAACTTTCCATTCTATGCAGCTTTGAAAGATGCAATTATCTCAGGGTCTGTGCTTGCTCTTTACCGCAGTATTCATTCTAGAGTATCTAATATACCCATCGCCCAACTTTCTGAAGCCATTTAAGGCACCTGATAAAGTAGCCTGTTGCTCCTAGGAAAGTTCATGAAACAAATTCCAAAAGAGTAACTAATGTTAAGTTTATTGGATGAATGATTTGTCAATAAATTTTAACTAATGCAAAAGGGGTACTTTTATAAAAGTATTCAGCAGCAGTGAAAAGCCCCTTTCCTTCAGTGATTTTGCAGAGGTTGTTTCAGAAATGGACAAAGAAGTATTTTATCTTTCATAATGAAGGCCATTGATGATTCAGTCAACTGGGATCATCCATCTGAATAGTCCAGGAAGCAAAATGGGCCAATCCATTTCTACTTGCTTCATCTGCCCTTGCTGTTGTTATCATGCAGCCAGATCTAATAGAATATGTAATGCTATGATATTGTTAAGTTAACCAATATATTTCCAATTAGCTGAAAGAAAGATTAAATTAAACAGAATAGTACTGAAGTAGGAGAAGACCGGGTGTGGGGGGGAGGACTGAATGCTGGGGAACAGTGTCAAAAAGATTACTGTTATTGGTGCTTTCAGAAAACAATGCTGGATTTTTTGCTTTTAAAATAAAATTGAATTAATATTTGTTGTAACTGTATCCTTTTTCAAACATCACTTTCGGAGTACCCTACTCAATAATCCATACTCAGAATGCATGCTGCCGTAATCCTCAGGATACACGATTACCATTTTGTCTGAAATGGGTACCATGTGCTTAGCTGAAAATAATCACAGTACTCATTTCACATAGGGTTGTATGTGCTGCATGCTCCTGTTACAAACAGTTCACCACCTGTAAACCTAATATCTGCAAAAAAACTTGTGTCATAGCCATTTCTAAGGTTCCATCTCTTCTCTCACCCTCCCCTCCTCTGACTGTTAACTCATAAAATATCATTGTTAGCAAAAAAACTGGCCAGTTGTATAGCAAGTTATCTAGCAGTTAGTTTTTTTGTCAGATTTGCTTTGGTGGTTGTAAGGGGATTGTAGGACTGGGTCTTTGAAAGAAAGCCCTTAAGGGCATCAGTGAAGCAGCCAGCCTTAATTGGTCAGGTGGGAGAGCTGTTGTATGCCTGAGTCAGACCTCATCCTCAGTTGAATTAGCTGCACAAGCAAGAAAACATCAAGGCTGGAATCAGTGTTGTTTTTTAATACAGTCCTGAATTTTAAAATGCAAGTAACATGAAAGAGCTTGGACAGAAATTCTGAACCATGTGTCTTATGAAGGGGGTGGGGGAAGCTGCCTACTGCTAGGATTCTTCTCCTATCTGATGTTCTGCTGTTCTCTTGGGCTGAAAATGTAATATGAAATTATGATTAATCCTAGGAGGTGGATTTTGCTGAGCTCGGGGTTTTTTTTAAATGGGTCACAGTCCATACAAAACTAAGGATATTTATTTATTTACATCCCACCTTTCTTCCCAATGGGGACCCATAGCGGCTTACACAATTCCCCTTTCCTGTTTAAATCCACTGATTTCAGCAGGAGAATTAACCAGCTTGACCAGGTATCCTTGGTACCATTTGGAGACTGTTTGATATAAGCTTTTATAAAATGTCTGTAGCTAAGAGCAAAAGGATTCAACAGACTCAGATTTTATATCTGGAAATCCATTCACCCTTTTCTAGAATCCATTCCATTTCAGTTTCTAGGAACCTTGAGTTTGCTGGCTTACTTACTCAAAATGCAGAGGCTGTGCTTCTTTGTCCCTCTCCCCACAATTGAAATGAAGTTAAGCACAGAGCAGTGAAGTAGACACCTTCCTGCCTAATGACCCTCTGATTTCCTTAACTACTTTCATTTGAGTTGTGGAGGTGTCATAGATTCAGGATGTGGAACAGGAGACAAAACTGAGGAAAGCATTGGCATGGGGACAAATATGCTTCTATAGATGATGATGATGATGCCACCACCAGTACTTGGGGATTGTTAATCAAAAAAGGGGTGTAGAAATGGATTATGGGAAACACCAAGGCAGGAAAGGATAAAAGATTACAGATTGGTAATGGGGCTTTATGGCCTGTGACCCAGGTTGGATTCAAGATGTGTCTCATTCTGTGAGCTAGAGATTTGCTCTTGCTTTGTATTTTTTCTTCTGTGGCATAGTCTTCAGCCCTCTACTTAAGGACTATAGGAGTGAATTACTGCAGTATTCCCTATCAACACCGGTTTTTGCTCATTGCCAGCAATTTGAATGAAGTTAACCAGGGTGGTTATTTTTTTTAGCAGGAACTTCTTTGCATATTAGACCACATCCCACTGATGTAGCCAGTCCTCCAAGAGCTTACAGGGTTCTTAGTATAGGGCCTATTGTAAGCTCCAGGAGGATTGGCTACATCAGGCCTAATATGCAAAGTAGTCTCTCGGCTTGGCTTCACGAACGAAGATTTAAGAAGGGTGCAATAGTCCACGTCTGCTGCAGGCTCGCTGGTGGCTGACAAGACCAATGTGGGACAGGCAGGTCCGGCCGCAGCGGCTGCAGGGAAAAGTCTGATTTAGGGCTGGCGCCGTAGCAGTGCGATTCTTCCTCAATCTTCTTTTGTCCTCAAGACCAGCTATGCGTGCGTTCTCAAAGGAAGAGACAGCCTGGTGGATGATGCAAAGTAGTACCTGCTACAAAAAAGCCCTGGTGCTAGCTATAGGTGTTCTCATGTTTTACCTCTAGAGGCTGTCATTGAAGCCATTTGTCTCAAGTGAGGGAACAACTCAATGAGCTGCTTCTGACCAACTTTTTGCTACTGGTGTGTTTTTTTTAGAGTGGTAGCTGAATGCCAGCAGCTGGAAATGATATTAATTATAAAAGGGAAATGTGAGTATGCTTAAAGGACATTCTTCTACCAAAATTTCCTGAGTAATTTTCTCAGAAATTCATTGGATGTAGCTTCACTGAGCTGTTGTAGAGGAAGACTGGGAGATTTTGTGAGCTGATTTACCTGAGGTTTTTGTGAAGAGGCAAAGACAAAGTAGGAAAGAAAAAAGAAAAGAAGAGGAATGAGCTTTGGATGAGATCTTTTGGCTGTCCTTTAACTACTTTTTTTTAAAAAAATCTCAAATTGAAAATGGCTTGTAGAAACAATATATTAATAATTATCATATGGCAGTGTGTGTAGTAGAGCCAGAAGATCCTAAGATTGTCTGGCAGCCAGAAATTTTAGCTCTTTTAGTATTGTACACCACTAGATGGCAAGCTAGACTTGTTTTTAAGGCAAGAGGTGTTTCAGATGTGGTTTACCATTGCTTGCCTCTATGTCATGATCCTAGCATTCCTTGGAGGTCAATCATCCAAATACTTAGCCAGGACCAACCCTGTTTAGCATCTGAGATCTGACAAGATCAGATTAGCCTGGACTATTCAGGTCAAGCCAGAAACAACATAAACAACAGAACACAATAGATTGGTAAAGAAGACAAAGGTATTGGGAAGGGGTACAAGCTAAGAATAAGGGTAACATGATATGAATTGAGCTACAGAGTTTTAAAGGCAGCTGTAGTGGGCAGTGATGTTTGTATTGGGCAAGGTGTATATGATAGCACAAGTGGTTGATGCATACAAGGGATACTTGATAAACTGTAGGTTTGGCTCACATTCTGTTCACTGTTTGTAACCAGGGTGCTGATTATTTTGAGAGGTGTTAAGACACATCTGAACAAACTTGAATGCATCTTTTGAACAATTAGACTGTGTTCTTGCATAAGTGTGGTACAGGGAAGGGAATCTAATGTTTCCATTGCCCATTCCTCAGACAAGCACACACATCTAAACATATACACAATATATTTGTCCCATAGTTCAGGCTACATTCAGGCAGCTTGTATATTTCTCTCAATGGGTTACACTCTCTGGAAGGCCATCTGAGGTCAGGAATGCTGAACACATAGAGAGCTGCTTGCTAAGCTCCATGGCCTCTCCTGAATCACCCCTCACCTCACTGCTGAATCACCCCTCACCTCACAGTGAAAAATGCACTGGGTTTTGGATCAACTTGTCCGGTATGACCCTCTGTTCATTATGTTTGGTTAGGGAAGAAATCATATCCCCTACCTCCAACATGGACTAGCATTAGGAAGCAAATAGAAATGGAATGAAGGCAGCAATACTGAGAACTGGGCTATAACCAGATATTGAGTGGAATGATTTGAGTTCCTTCTCTCAGTTTCTTTTTTCTCTCAGAAACTAGTCATTCTTATGTTCCTTGTTGAGGTGCCCAATCCCTGTAGCGTCGCCCCTGTCATTTCACTCACCCAATCATTCTCCCAAGTCCTTTCTTCCCACAGTCTCCGAGATGGAGATCTGTTTTATTCTTTTGTCACCTCTTGATAACCAGATTCCCTTCCAAAGTGATATGGTATTACATCTGTGCCTTTCAATGAATATCCCATGTAATTACTTCTGACAGAAGTAACCACATTTTTGTTAAACATTTATACAGTGTTGATAACTAATTTATTGTTACCCTTCTCCAATCACACAGAGTAACTAACACCCTCTTAAACCTCTCTCAGGTTATAAGGTCACATGTAGGTCAGGACACACTTGCCAGCTTTCTTGTCTCTTAAGATATACAGAGAGCCATGAGCATTTCTCACCTCAGGTCTTCACTCACTCAGAGAGACATTTTTTTTCATTGTCTGATGAAGTGTGCATGCACATGAAAGTTTACACCTTGAATAAAAAATTGCTGGTCTTAAAGATGCCATTGGACTCTAACTTTGTTATATTTCTTCAGACCAATCCAGATCTAGAGACATCCACAGAGAGGGTAGCCCAGCCCCCTTAAATAACTGACCTCCACTCACACAGAATTATTGGAGCTGGTGCTCAAATGCTGTTCCATTCACATGCTGCCACCATTTATTTATATTTATAATATATGTATAGACTATTGATGTGTGTGTTTCTTTCCCTTAGGTGCACAACTTATAGGGTTAAACAAAACAAGAAGTTAACTTTTATTTATGGTATCAACATAACATTGATGGAAGTAAGGTAGAAGTTGCAAAGTTTTGCTTCCACTGAACATTTGAATGGTGGTCCTATACCCACAACTAGAATCTTTTGATTACAAATTGACAGTTTTCAGCCCACTATAAGCAGCTCTTCTCCACAGTTTCACTCAGTCAGACACCCTCCTTTTCCTTGTCAAATTCCCAGCTGCCAACTTCCAATTGTTCTTAATTGCTGTTTTATAAGTTTCTACAACATTCCATCAACTCTCATTGGTCGCTCTGGGGGAAAGGCAGAACCTACACCGCCGGTCACACCCTCAATCAGCCCAGGAAGAGAACTGGGTTCATATGACCAAGTCAATGTGAAAGTGCATGGATGATAAACTCTAAGCAAGCACAATGTGTAAAACTACAAAGTCTCTGTTTGTTATGCACAAGTTAAAGTTACTTACTTTAAAATTTCTGGGTAAGGCATGAGTGAATTTCTAAGAACCTTTTACTATTCTCTTAAATGAAAGAGTGTTTGATCCTAGAATTCATAATATATATTTATATTTGAAATGACAGAGAGAAAGCTAAAGGGCATGGGTATGTCACCAATAAACTGGGTCAAATTATACATATCCTGAATTGGCTTGCCTGAATTTGAACTCGTCAGAAGTTGGTCTGCAAACAAAGATGTTCAAAATGCTGAAGGCAGTTTGTGTCAATACAGCATTATCCCATTATAATGAAAGATTGCTTTAAGTTGGGGAGACATTGCTAAAGAGATTAATTATCCCATGGCTTCCAAGTCTTGGCTGTAAGCGGCAAAATTATGGATTGAGAAACTGTCATTTCCTAGGAAACCACTGAATTTAAAAACTGCTACTGACATGATTAATTAGGACTGTTAGGAAAAAATGCTTGCTCCTCAACTTTAAAGATGTAATTTGGCTGCGGTCAGATGAGCAATTTGATCCGATGTCGTTGCTGTTCCCTTCCAGATTTAAAGTGCACAATCAGACTGCAACATCTGCCTCTTATTCCCCCGTCATTGCCACCCTGTTCTGACCTGTCTTTGGATTGGAGTTATTTGACATTGGGGAAAGACTGGTCTTTGTGGATGTCAACACCTTCACCCTGCATTTCTGGCTGCCTGAACTCTCCTGTTGCAAAAATGTTTGGGAAGTCTGAACCTTTGCTTCCATCTTTGCCCCCTTTTTGATTTTTTGTTTTGTTTTTTTACTGTTAGCAATGTGCACATAAGCACGTCCAGGGTTTTGAATCACTACTTGCACTACTGCATCTAAACACTGTCAGGATCAGGAGCCTCCAGGGAAATTGTTTTACAGTTACAACCCCCTCCCCCCCAAAAAAACCCACCTCTCTCCTGTTTCTTGAGGTTGGAAAGCCACAAAAATATTCCCTAGTTAGGTTCCTTTTTTTTTTTTTGCTTCAGAGTTGCTGATTGAGAGTATCTCATTATTGACACAAGAGTAATTGTACTGAAGTCACTGGGGCTACTCTCATGTAAATCTGCATGATGCTTACACTTCCCCCTGCCCTGTATTCCAAGGAAGAGCGCCACAGCAAAGGAGGTTGAAAGGTGCCACAGTACTTGGTGGAGGGATTGCAGAGTTGTCAAAAAGTGTTTTGGCTATATTTTTATGTGCATTCATGAAAGGGAAGGAGGATGCTGCCTGCTCTGCTGCAGCAATAATTTGAACAGTCTACCATGGAGTGTGTGCACAGTGAAACAGGATAAGGTTAGAACAAACCTTTCTGGGACAAATAACACTGGAACAATAGAGGTGTGGCCAGACCATGCCTAGTCTGTTGTCTGGCTACAGCCAAAGAAACCTGTAGAGTCAAAGTGCATGTAATAATAATAATAATAATAATAATAATAATAATAATAATAATAATAATAATAATAATAATAATAATAATAATAATAATAATAATAATAATAATAATTTTTTATTTATATCCTGCCCTCCCCGCCTAGGCAGGCTCAGGGCGGCTAACAACATTTATAAACATACAGTACAATAAATATAGAACTTTAAAATTAACATTATTTAAAAACCAGTCAGTATATAATTAAAATTTAACTTAATCTGACAGTGGCAATGGTGTTTCCGACGCTATTCCTGTCAGTTTACATAGTAACACAGGTCCTTAAACAGAACCATATCGGCGGTCCCTTTGTAAACCACCATAATTCAGCAGTCCGTGTACGCTAGCTTGAAGAGGGTGGTCTTGCAGGCACTGCGGAACTGATCAAGGCTCCGCAGGGCCCGCACTTCCTCCGGGAGCTGATTCCATAGGGATGGGGCTGCAATTGAAAAGGCCCGTGCCCGAGTGTTCTGAAGTTTAGCCTCTTTCGGCCCAGGGATAGTCAGTTTATTTTTCCCCGCTGACCTCAGTGCTCTCTGGGGCTCATATGGGGAAAGACAGTCCCTCAGGTAGGCTGGTCCTCGGCCATATAGGGCTTTAAAGGTAATGACCAGCACTTTGTACCAGACCCGGTATGTAATCGGCAACCAGTGCAGTTCGCGTAGCCCCAGCTGTATATGCTCCCACCTCGGGAGTCCTAGCAACAGCCTGGCCGCCGCGTTCTGCACTAGCTGCAGCCTCCGGGTTCGGCACAAAGGCAGCCCCATGTAGAGGGCATTACAGTAGTCCAATCTTGAGGTGACCGTCACGTGGATCACTGTTGCAAGGTCTCGACCCTCTAGGAAAGGGGCCAACTGCCTCGCCCGCCTCAGATGGAAGAATGCTGACTTGGCAGTGGCATGTTAATGTACTTTCATATGTTCTACGCAGCCACACAACAAACAAAATGGTCTTAGAACAGTGCCACAAGGGTAGGAATGGGTTTGCCTCCCCTCAAATAGTTTTCTCATGCAGAAACCATGTGGTGTATGTGAATTATTTTGCATATTTTGCTCCTCATGAATTATAGAAGCAGCAGAGCTGGTAAAATAATTTCCATCTGGTTTTCATGCAAGAAAATTGGGGGTGAAGGAAGGAGCTCAACCTCCATCATGGTGCCATTCTGAGTCTATTTGGGATTTCCTCAGCATTTTTGGCAGCAGTTCCCCAGAGTTGCTGTGTGGCTGAGGAGAACATATGAAAAAGATAACATGTAGTTTGCATCTAGTCAACACATATTTGTTTCTTACTTGAGAGTATTGATTGATCAGTGTTTTCTGAAAGAAGAAGAAGAAGTAGTGTTACAGACAAGATCTACCCAGGTTCAAGATTCAAGATCTAGCCAAGCTCTTGGGAATTGCAGAGGTATCTTCACAGAATCCTTGCTTTTTCAAGCAACACTTCTGGAGCTGACCTGGAATTATTTGCTCAGTGCCCAGCATTTCCATGTGTTTCTTGAGACTTCTAGGTTCTGCTCCAAGGGCTCCAATGACAACTGGAATGATGGTAACCTTCTTCTCATGGCACGCTAACTCTATTCATAGGTATTTCATGATCTTCTCCTTATTTAAATTGACAATTTATTGTATTTTCACAACATAAACATAACAAAATAAAATAATATAGCACAATGCAATATTATACATTAATAGTAAGACAGTAATAAAAATACAGCATTTTAACCAACATATGTTTAAAATACTAGTTGTTTCAAACGTTTTCTCTCAATAAAGAGTCTGTAGTCTAGGAATTTAAAATCTAGTAAGATTATCATAAACAGAGTGTATCAATCAATTCAGGAATATCATATTTTGATAAATATTCCATTATGGGGAGTCAGATTGCCTCAAAACTGTTCTTTCTTTTCTTTTGTGTTGTTTGCTGGGATTGCCACATCAATAATCCAAACCCTATTTCTCATTTTTTCTACAATTGTGATATCAGGGATGTTATGCTTCAGGTGTTTATCTGTTTGTAATCAGAAGTCCCAAAAAATCTTGTTTCATCATTCCACATGATCTTGTCTGATTTATGCTTCCATGAATTTCTGACTGAAAATAAGCCATACTTGCAAAAATTCCAGTGCAACATAGCTGCAACTATATCATGATGTTCTTTCAATCAGTTTGAGCAGTTTTACTGCAGGCACTGACCATGTGGTCAACTGTTTCATTCTTTGTCTTGCATTTGCTGCCATCACTGGTCTTCTGAGTCTTGGCTTTCATACCATTCATTTCTAGTGCCTGATATTGTGCAGCTAGAATGAGTCCTTCCATTTATTTCTTCAAGAGTCCATTTTGGAGCCACTTTCAGGTGTTTTTGTTAGCAACTGTATTCTCTCTATTTTTCAAATATTGCCCATGCAAGTACTTTCCCTTCCAGTTGTTTGCTGTGAGTTTTGTAATCTTCTTTGATTTTTCTAATCTTAAATCTGTCTTGTACTCTTCAACTAGAAGTTTCTCTTTGCTTTTTCTTGATGTAGTCATTCAGTGCTTGTTTTGCTTCTTCAACTGCTTGCTTAACTTTCAGGAGCCCTCTTCAACCTAATTTTCTTGGTAAGTTAAGACAATCAACATCATTTCTAGGGTGCAGTGAGTGATGTCATTATTTTGCAAATATTGCAATCTATTGCTTCTAATTCTGCTTGTTTTCAGTTGATAATGCCAGCTGTGTATTGTAGGACTTGATCTGCCCATGTTAATTGCTTTTACTGTGTTGCCTCCATTTAATTTTGTTTGCACTATCTTTTAAACTCTTTGGTAATACTCCTTGATTGTATTTTTCATAACAAGGTCATGTTTAGTGTTTTCAGCTTCCAAAATTCTAAGATATTTGTAGTTTTCTTCAAAGAGCAGTGTTTTGATGGTGTTGTTTGGCATCTTGATTTCTTCTTGTTCAGCCATTTTCTCTATATTTGTCAAGGGTTTCCTTGAAGAATTCATTGCAAGACCCTTGACAGTAATCAGTGCTAATACTGCATATTTGTCACAGCCAAATTCAGTTGCTATATCTTTGCTAAATACTTGAACTACATTTAGTAAAGAATCAATCTCTGATTATGATTTTCCACATAGTTTCAAGTCATCCATGTACAATAAGTGTGAAATTTTTGGGCTTGTCTTTGAAAGCTGGTATCCTAGGCCTGTGTTATTGAGAATGATTGTGAGTGAGGCAATGACAAAGAGCAGGGATGATAATGAGTCTACTTGGAAAATTCCTTACATTAACTGTTCCAATTTCTTCCTCATTCACTATCAGCTTTGTGTTCCATTTACTCATGGCAGTTTAGATAAACATTATTACAGTTTTGCTGATGCCTACCATTTCTAGTGTTTTCAGGATCCATGTATGAAGAGAGTGAATCAATCCAATCCACTCTTACTATTTCGTAAGACCATGTTATCAACCAGTAACTGATCTTTACTGCTGCGGGGTTTTGGGGTTTTTTTTTTTGGAAAATTCCTTTTTGTACATTGGTAAAATTGAATTGAGCTGTAAATATTCTTGAACGGAACTGTCTAAAATTCTTGTCAGTAGTTTAAAAGTTGTTGAGAGGCAGGGAACGGGGCAGACTTTGCTTGGCACTGCTCCTATCTATTTGTTCTTCAGAAGCTGGTTTCCAATCTTATACTGCTTTGGAATGGAGCACATCATTAAACTGAATGAAGACTCGTCAACTTTTTAACCCAATAGCCATCAACCATTTCTTCCAGGCACTGTCCAGTTTCTCAGTTTCTTCAGTTGTTTCTGCAGGGTTTGCAGGGTTATTGTACTGTTATCTATTTGTTTTCTCTTCAGTTTGTTTTCTGTATCTGCAATCCATGTGGCTTTTTTATTGTAGTCTTTTGAGTCTTCCCAGAGTTCTTTCCAGAAGGTTGTTGTCTTTTCTTTGCCTGGTTTGACTTCTACTTTTTCATCTCCCTCTAGTAAGTTGTAGAACTGACTTGGGTTACTCTGGAATTGAAAGTTTTGTCTGTATTGCTGGATCCTACTGTTGTATCTCTTGCTCTTCTCGAATATTGCAACAATTCTTTGATTTCCTCTGTAACTTGAGCTATTGTTTTTATATCTAACTGATATTCCTTCCTGAGGTTTGCTCTTCTTTTTCATTCTTGAGTTTCCTTTTTAAAAATTCTTTTAAGGTCCTTAAGTCTGAATGGCAGTTGTTGATTTTTTTCCCTTCAACCTCATTTGCTAGTTTGGTATTGCCTTAAAATCCTTAACTGTCTTTTTCTTAATGTCAATTACCAGTTCTCTTGTTACTATAACCACTGCACTATATATCAACTGGTTGGTTTCAGTTATGTTTAATGTAGGAATTATTTCATATGCTGCATTGATATTTTCAATGGGTCTTGTAAGTTCTTTCTTTGATGTTCTCAGCACAGGTAATCTTTGTCTTTTTTGCAGTTAATATGCTCTAAGATTTTCTCATTTAATTCTTCCTGTACAGAGGTGAGCTGATGATATACTGGCAATATCTCATTATTGATTAGTAGTCTTTCAAGAGCAACTTTATTTCTGTGGCCTAGTTCTTGGTTGGTTGTTGTGACAAAATTGTTTTGCATGCTAAAACAGTGCTGATCAGCTAGTGTCTGTGATAGAATCAGGAGACTTTTCTTTCTATATTCCTTTCAAATATCCACACTGTTCAGGCCTTTGTTCCAAACAACATTGATTATTCTGCCCCCCCCCCCCTTGAGACCATTCCCCCCCAGTGTTACTGGTTTCCTAGTAGCTGATCGGGTCATAGTTATGATTATAATTATTATCATTATCAGAGTATTATTACTATTGTTTGCAAAATCACATAAGTAATTGTAATGTGCAAATGAAAACTGATGTTCAGTCTTTAAACCAGGGTAAAAATGAGTACTAGAAATATGGGTAATGGGTCATTGCTTTCTGTGACAGAACACTTAAAATAAAGCTGACCAAATCTTATCAGAGTCCATCAGTCTCTGTTTCTGTCCTTATTTGTATGTGATCACATATGAAGGGAACCTCCTGGCTGTGAGCTAGGCAACCTGAAGGAGTCAGGACCACACGATCATTCCTTTACAACATCCCTCCTATAAAATTCATAAATTAAGGTCGAGCCCTTATTTTATTGCATTATTAGTTTGCCTCCAAGTTGTCTAGACATTTTTTGAGTACTCTAAAACTTCTTTTACCTTTCCCACTTTAGTTTTACCCTCAGTGCTCTTTTCCCCCCTGTGTGATAATTTTCTCTGACAGCTTAGATATTTTTGAAAAATAGAGATAAGAAAATATGCAGCAATTACAGCCAAAAAGAAGAGAGAGTGTGTCAAAATTCCGCACATGATTTCCAGTTTACTCTGCTGAAAAACCATATTGTATGCAATTCCATCAGCTCATGCATTCACCTGGAAAAATCATTACTTTTTATAAAAATGTTGCATAGATTTCCTCACATTGGAATGACCGTCATCCACATCACATGTTTCTGTAGGAAAGAGAACAGTAACAAGGAGAAGGAATAAAGGCCATGAATTTTCATCTAAGTTTGACCATCCCTTGTGAATCTATTTTTAATGGGGATAATAGCCTAATTCTGTTTCTTATATGATGATGTATTCACAAAGTAATAGAGAGGAAGTTTTAATTTTTCCCCACAGCAAGACTTTCATTCTACATAATCTTTACTGCCAATCACTTGATTGACTTCAGCAGATTTTCATATTACACTTATCAAAATGGCAGCTGCATCAATACTTGAACTATTTGTGAATCAAAAACTCTGTTTGTAAAGAGTTACATTAACATAGAACTTTAAGGGGCCCACATATTGAATTTGGACAGGAGATGCAAATAACTGAGGTTTGTCTAAATAAATAGAGTAGAACCAAATTGTTGACTAGTGCTGTTGCCTATGCAATTCAGACTGGATGTGATATAGAAGTGGTTTGACACTGTTCCTGAAGGGGAATAAAAATCTTCTCAACAACCAGATGGAATGCTAGAGAGGTAGAAGCTGGCCCTTTTCTGAGTCCATGGACAGGCTGGAACACTAGAGGCATCTAGCAAATATTAAGTGTTAGAGCTGTACCCTCTGAGTTCACCGTAGCCTATGTATGTAGGAAAATTAGATGGTAGAGTACTGAGGTGGTGGAATGCACTGTATTACCTCTGACTGCAAAGTAAGAATGGACACAAATTGGATCTTGAACTAAAGTTTGTGATGAATTTTGGCTGGTTTGTGATTCATGAAGTGAAGTTCATGGCTGGTCTGGTTGCGATGGGCTTGAAAATCCCCCTCTCTGCTTTAAGACCAGTCCTTTTAAACTTGCAATGCCAGTGGCACTGGGTTCTGCTGGGCAATATGTACACTGAACTGGTTGTGCTGGGCTTGGAAACATCTCTCCAGTTTGTACTACAGGGACTCTCTGGTTTGACATTAGTCCTCTTTTGCTTGCATTTCCACTGGGTTCTGCTGGGAATTCTGTAGGCTGAACTGGTTTGCAACTCCCCCCCACCCTTGTTTGGAGTGTAATTATGTGCTCAATACCAGTCCTGCTGAGCTGGCATTGCCACAGTGGCACTGCATTCTGCTAGGGAATCTTTGATTGCACTAGTACTGCTAGGCACTCTACATTGCACTGGTTCTGCTGGGCTTGCAAAAATGTTCCCTGTGACAAGGCAACCGCTTTATTAATCACCCCACTAAAATGATCACCCTGTCGTTGCTTCAGTTGTCAAATCTTTCCCTTCAGAAAGTTAGCACGATAGGCATGGGTAAAGCTTTAAAAAGTTTTTGTTTTTTTTTTTTTTTTTTTTTAAAGTTTTAAATTTATTAAGAAAAAAGTTTTTGGTTTATTGTAACAAACTGGTAAAGGAAGGGAATTGACATTTACATAGGGTTAGTGATGGGGAATAAACTTCAAACTGCCTTATAGGTTGCTAAATTCACCAGAGACAATTTTAGACATAAAGCTGTTTAGCTTCCACTGAAGATATTACAGATGTTAAAATACTTATTCTTAGAGGTTACTTGTTCTACATTTCCTATTAAACTTCACACTTTATAAATGCACAGCCATGAGAATGTCCTCTGCTTTGTCCCTTGTTACAGACTAAGGTTTCTCCATGAGACCACTTTCCTTGGCAAGATCATTATTATCTACTCTATAAATAACCTGGGCCTTTGGCTTGTTAGGGCCTTTCACTTCCACCTCTAAACCATGTGCCAAACTCTTATCTCCCAGACGGTCAGTCTTTTCAATGGGCTTTAAGCTTAGACTGGAGAGCTGTTTCCCTCTCAAGATGTGTTTCTTTGCTTTTCACGCACAGAGACTGTTTAACTTTTTGGACCAGACTCCTCCAGACCCTTTCCAATATTCAAGGTCACATTGCACTGGCTCTGAAACAGACTCGACTTTTGGGGATTCTTGTCATGCCAGAAAATCTTTCGAAAGCAACCTCTTTCTGCTTCATCCACTCTCCAACTGCTTAACTCTCCAACTCTTTCTCCAACTGCCTGTCACCCTCTTTTTGACAGTTAGTTCCAGTTCCCCAATCAGAGTGAGTTCCATTAGCTGTTAATCATGTCAGTTAATTCTCTTTTCCCAGCAGCCCTGCCTTGAAGCATGTATATGCCTGCTGTCCATCACACACACCACCTTCAGTTTCTACTGCAGAGATTCTCTGGTTTGACCTTAGTACTGTTGGGTTTGCATTGCCCGAGAGGCACTGGTTCGACTGGGCTTGCAAATATGCCCCTTACCTTCAGTTTCTTCTGCAGATATTATCAAGGCCATTGTTTCTGTTCCACTGGGCTTCTATTGGCCTTGCTCTTCTGATGTTTTTCCCCTTCATTGGAAACAATGGAAGATGGGGGCAATTTCTTTGGAGGGGTGTAAATTAGATCCCATAAATCCAACCCTCACTAAACTTAGAAGGCAGGTAGAGGATGTGAGACCCAGGTTTAGCTGAGAAACCACAAGTATGCTGAAGTAACATCTTTAAGGATTACCCCACAGCTAGGACTGACTGGGAAGACAAAAAATTGTACCAACATTCCAGGCTGATCTATAACATAAACATAACGTGAACCATGCTTTACTGTATTTCTGCATTTCTACTGAATTTCTAGGTATCAATAGAGAAGTAGGGTGTCTTATAGCCCAAACTAGATCTTTCTGGTCAAGGCTGGTGCATGCGTATTGAATTACTTGCTATGCCACAGTTTTTCAACCAATGGATGGATGTCAGGCTGGCAACTTGTATCAGTAGGGGTTGCTGACTCTCAAGATGAAATTAGGCAGGAGGTTACAGCCAATTAGTACATGTATATGATAACATGTGCCAGTGTGTCATCAATGTGTCAAGATTGCAAACATTTTGAAATTTTTCAGAGTAGCTTGATAATGCTGGCTATGGTCTAGCTCTGCTCTCAGTTTATTGCAATGATTTTTTTTTTCTCTTCCTCCTCCATCTGACTGCTCTAAGTGTTTCTATTGGTCAGGAACATTGAGAGCAAGGAGAGCCAGCTGAATGTTCCTTGTGAGATTTGATATCTCTAGCACACCAGGGGGGCATTCTACTGCATTATAAACCTCATGAACCAAAACAGTTCATTTAGCCCCTAATCATGATGGTTCATGGTTCACAAACCAGGCACACCATGAACTGTCATGAACCACGGAACTCTGAAGAAGCAAATTGACACCTGCCATTCATACTTGGTATGATTATGATATGGGAAATTTTAATAGCCAATGAAACAATTCTAGATATCAAAGCCACTCAAAATTCCTCTTGTATAAGTAACTGCAAAGAAAATGGATTCTTTTATTATTTGTTGATTGAAATATGAGATACACAATGAAGCAAGCCCCACTGAGTAGACCATAGTAGGATGCTGAGTAGTCCTGGTTAGGATTGTTCTCTTAGACACATGCTCTGAGAGATCTGTATGATCTACTTGACATATTGCTTCATCTTAGTCTCTAGGCTTAATATCTATTTTACAAGAAACTTCTCATAGCCCTTGAAATTTAATATACTGTTACCTATAAATCATAATAAAATGTTAACCAATTAAAATATAATTAAAATCTATGAAGGGTTGTTAAATCTAAAATGTGTACTGCAACAAAAGGCAGGATGGATAAAAGACTGGGCTTAAAAGATAAACATCAGGACACCTTTGACAGAAGCATATTCTAATTAGGTTACTATCATTAATCACATGTGAAACAGTCTTTTCCAAGTTAACAAAATTGGTCAGGAGATGCATTGTCTAGAAATTGTAACAAATGTTTTGCAGCATTAGGACTAATTTCATAAGAAGCTGCTCAACAGTTTCAATAAACATCTTTTAAAAGCCTGCCGAAAGTGAGAATGTGTCATGTGCTCTATTCAGGGTTTTGAATGGCCAGATTGCAGCCATTATCTAATCAATGCTGACTGGTAGTTGTGGCTGTTGCTACATCTTATATGCTCAGCTCTTTAGGTTGGCTCAGATACTGGGGCCCTGACCCGGACGGTCCAGGCTAGCCAGTTTGGTGTAGTGGTTAAGTGTGCGGACTCTTATCTGGGAGAACCGGGTTCGATTTCCCACTCCTCCACTTGCACTTGCTGGCATGGCCTTGGGTCAGTCATAGCTCTGGCAGAGGTTGTCCTTGAAAGGGCAGCTGCTGTGAGAGCCCTCTCCAGCCCCACCCACCTCACAGGGTGTCTGTTGTGGGGGAGGAAGGTAAAGGAGATTGTGAGCTGCTCTGAGACTCTTCAGAGTGGAGGGTGGGATATAAATCCAATATCTTCTTCTTCTTCTAGCCCAGTCTCGCCAGATCTCAAAAGCTAAGCAGGGTCACACCTAGTTAGGAACTTGAATGGGAGACTACCAAGGAAGTCCAGGGATTATATGCAAAGGCAGGAAATGACAAACACCTGTGTTCCCTTGAAAACTCTACAAGGTCACAATAAGTCAGCTGCAACCTGAAGGCACTATTCACCACCACCAGATATCATCAAAGAATTGGGAACTGAAGAAAACAAAAAATATCTCTGTTTTCTATTTACTTTAATGGAATTCCAGTTTTTTTTTTAAAGCATTCCAGATATGAATTTGGTGATGGTGTATATCTGTAATTATTTCATGCTATATGCTGTGTCAAGTTTCCTCATAAAATACATGGATTTTCCAACTTCTTTATGTGTAAATCAATCAGCATTATACATACATTATAATATACCCCACTTGGCAAGAGGCATCTCTGAATTCTGGGAAAAATTAAGAGCTAAGCAAGTTATTTTGTCCATTGAGATATCTCTATTAAATCCTGGGGGTTCCTGTGTCTTGAGTATTCTTGGAGTGACTGGTCTCTCAGCTTTGTTGTAATAGGTAGGAATGCTTCTTTCTTTGGGTGCATGCCATGCCAGAACCAAGAACTAGAATAAGTATGGTGCAGTGACAAGTTTCAAGCTTCTTGCTTTTAAAAGAAGACTAGAGATGATATTCATGCAACTTTTTACCACGTAAACTAAGATTCCCCTTGAGCAGCTTTGACTTCTCAGAAGTTTCTTTTAAAAACCAAGTGTCCTGTCCTGGTTTCCAAAATTTTCTTTCTTACAGTGCAGTGTTACAGGATTCCCTACAGGCGTTTCTTCCATAGGGCTGTGGTTCACTATGCAACTCCTTTGCGTGCAGAAAGTCCATGCCCAATCTCCGCTGTTTGGCATTAGTGTGTTCACTGTGCTGGTTCTGTGCTGCAGTCCCAACAGAAAGCCCCAAGCCCAATTTTAAATCTGAGAGATTCTCTACTTTGAATTAAAGCCCTATGCATTGCACTACCATTGCCACAGTAGCATTGTTCTGCTGGACAACTATGTTCCTTGCAAGCTAGCACCCTCAGCACAGTTGACTTGACTGCAGAGATTCTCTAGGAGAATCTCTGACTGCTGCCAGGGATATGTTTTTCCATCATAGATGCAACCTCCTAGTCCAATCCTTTTGGACATTGGCGGTTCTGTGGGGGAGAGGAACCAGAAGCAGCCCTGCAAATTTGGTGCCTCTCACTCAACCCCACTCCTCCCCACCTTGAGTCACTTTTCCCACTGTAATTACAGTGGGGAAAGTGTCCAATTGCTTTTTTTTAACATCATAGGGAAAAAGAGCCCTCTTTGGGTGCCCCTAGAGTTGAACCCCCTGGTCCAATACTTTTGGGAGTTGGGGTTCTGTGGGGGAGAGGCACCAGAAGCCAGCCTGCAAATTTGGTGTCTCTACCTCAAACCCCCTCTCCCCAAAAAACACAATCAGTGACTTTACAGTGGGAAAGTGTCTGACTGCTTTTCTCCCCCATTATAGGGGGAAAGGGCCCTCTTTGGGTGCCCCTAGAATTGAACCCCCTGGTTCATTCTTGGAGGTTCTGTGGGGGAGAGGCTCCTGCAGCAGCCCTGCAAATTTGGAGCCTTTACATCAAACCTCTCCCCCCCAGCCCCAATTCATTATATGCTATTTTGCCATTAACTTCAATGCCCCATAGGGGATAATGGAGCTGAATGGCTGCCGAATTTTGGTGGCTATTCGTGGCTGCTGTATTCAGCAACTGAATCAGATCACATAATCTGATTCGCCTCTATATGGCCTGAATACAGTCAAATCAGCTGTTTTTCGGGGTTTAATCAGTTCGGCCAAACTGAATGCACACCCCTAGTGAGGATAACATGCAGAAGGGAGAACTGTTTATGCTATCCTGATCTCCTTGGAGAAAAGGGCAGGATAAAAATGCACTAGATGAATTAGATTATTCTTTTCTATATGTAAATATTGTATAATTTGCATAAAAATGTACCCCTTAGAAAAATGGGTAGTTCACAATACAATAGTGAAACACAAAGAATTGGCAAAGGGGTATGCTTGTCCATCCCTAACAAAAAAGCAGTAATTAAAATACTTATAATTCAATCAAAAACAGGTTTACTCAGAAGTGAGTCCCAGTGAGTTAATGGGTCCGCCTTAGTGAGTGGATTCAGGACTGCAACCTGGACAATTTAAAAACATGTGCCTACATAAGGCTAATGGATGTTCATAAGGATCCAAAAAATATCTCTCTGGTAAACCCAAGAGCTTCTGTTCATTTAGTAGAATGTTTAATATCTTCTTCAAACTCTCATGTAATACTAGAAACTGTTTTGAATCTCCTGTCTAGTTTCCCATTCTGTTTTCTTTATAGCAAAGCAAAGAGTGAAGATCAGAGCTCTTTATATCCCTCTATGTATTTTCTTTGGCACTAGTTACTGAATGGGCCAGCATGTCTGCAATGTGATTTGGCCCTGAAAGCATTTGAAGATACTCTTGCTGTTCTCTGTGGACTTGAGTGGCTGTTGAGTGGTGAGAAATCCAGTCAAGACGGGATTTCTGTGATGTAAATTACCTTGGGTTTGTAAGAGTACAAACTGGCTGGCTCACGCCACGTCCTCTTCAAATACAGAGAACGATTACATTCTTGTAAAGTATATACTTGTAATTCTTGTAAAGTGAAATTACCTGGAGAGAATTAATCTCTTGAACTGAAGACCTTCTGTGATACCTTTTCACAGTTTAACATTTTGTTACTGCTGTAATCCTTGTATGCTGCTAATGTATCTGCTCTTTCCTTTATCTTCACACAATACTAATAAAGATACTACATTTTCTAGTGTCCCTAACCTATCTGACATTCTAAGCTGATTTCTACACTTCAAGGGAACTTGAAGCTCAAAGCCCTGGAAGGTCACGTACATGCCGAAATGATACAGGAAGGCAAGCAGTTCAGAAATGAGCTCATAAATATAATTATTACTTTCCCTGTTTGTAGTACATCATTGCAAAACTTGGCAGCTCTCTGATATGCATTTATGGCCACAATACACAACCCACTTGCACCAGAGGAATTAGTCTGACTTCAGTCAACGTAATCATAAAGTCTGGGTTGTACTATGGAAGCAGGATAACAATGAACCAGCTTTGAGTTGTTATTCTTCTTTCACAGTTCCTGGATTGGGCAAATTAAACTAAGTATTTACAGTCAGATGTACAATAAG
This sequence comes from Heteronotia binoei, assembly GCF_032191835.1. NCBI lineage: Eukaryota > Metazoa > Chordata > Lepidosauria > Squamata > Gekkonidae > Heteronotia > Heteronotia binoei. The sequence goes on from NC_083228.1 coordinate 32,551,938, forward strand.
ACATAGGTCAGATTCAATATATTTGGTATTTTGAATTTGCATTTTTTTATTTAAATGATGATCATGTAAATCTTCCTTTGCCACACTCCCAGCAGCCCTCATTAACCCCTGGAGAAGCCCACACCACCCTTTCTCAACTTCTTGTGATTTTTGGCTTGCTGGCCTTTTGACTGTGTGGGGGGGGGGGGGTGGCCAAGGAGACCCCCAGGTAAGCAAGGCCTGCTTGGGCTGGCTGGATCTCTAGCCTTGCTTACCTGGGGCTCTCCTTTCTTGCGTCGGGTTGCTTTTGGCTGGTGTGTGGGCAACATTTACTAATGAGTTATGCTAATGAGCCCCACCACCTATTTTTCTACAAAATGATCGCTGCTAGTGGCATGTAGGTCATTGATGTAAATGGTGGCTTAAGGTCATTGGGTCTGGGGAAGAATACAAGAGTACTTGAAATTTAGCTTCAGCTACCAATAAAACCCATACCAGCAGCTCTAAAGACTGTGAGGCCACAGAGAAGTTTCTCTACAGTGAGATTATGTGGCCAGTTGTGAGATTATGGACAAGAAATAGGATCATATTCACACAGACATATGTCTAGAGTTATGCATATGCCAGGGTTGCAGACAACCTGGAGAAAAAGTGACCTGCCCCTTTAATATAAGCTTTGATGAGATGTTATTTACCAAGTGAAGCTATTACCTCCATGCCGTGAAAAGATTTGCCTGCCCGTTTCCATACATTAAGCCTCTATTAAACAGATTGGATTTTTTTTTCTCCATATTGTTCACAATCATAGTCTAACTGCATACAGTAACAATATTCTTTACATCCTCTTAGTTTCAGAGTCTGAGCAGACAAGATATTAAACAAAAGTTGGTCTGGGAGAAGCCACAACCCAATTCATGTTTAATGTGTGACCAGCAGTCAACTTCAAAACAGTGACTGTGATCACACATGCAGTTTCAATCCATTTTCATTGAACTTTCCAACTGGATTTTACTGGGTGAACTGACAGAATCCAGTTTGAAAGTGCATTGAAAGTGGATTGAAACTACATTATTCAGCATGTGTGATTGCACTCAGTGTGTGTATGTGGGAGGGGGGGGAGGGATGAGCTCCCAAGTGCATGTGTGGTGGGAGGAGAAGCTTCATCATTGCCTCCTTTCCACCAAGCGGAGGGCTGTTTATCTTACTACTGCTTCCATGTGTGTGTCCAGGAGATATATGGAACCAGCAGTATGAAAAACAACCTGCCCCCAAAGCCCTTTTCTGCCTGCAAAAGCACACTGGGTGGAAGGGAGGGAAAGTCAAAGTCTTTCTTGCCTCTGTTTTCAAGAACCCATTTCCTATCACACACACTGTCCAAAGGTGAGTGCCAGTCAGTAACACACTGAACTTGAGTTGAACAACTCCCATTAAATGTCTCATCTGATCAGACTCTCAATATAGTTTATCCAAGGAAACAAGCAAGGGAAAAACAAAAAGAAGAGTCACTCTGAGAGAACAATGCAGTGTCTTTAAGGTATTGTGTGGGGAGGGGGGAATGCAAATCAGATTGTCAACTCAAAAATAAACTGAGCAAGAAATTGTGTAATTATTCCAAAAGTAATAAGGTTTCTGTTTCCAAGGCGATGACAGAAGACTTGAACAAAAATCCTATTGGTATGTATGCTTTTTTTTTTTATTAATAAGCACATTACTTTTTTACTAGGTGTTACTAATGCCTTCCTGACACCTTTTTTTAAAGCCTGCTCTGATCTACTTTGAAGCAAAATTCAAGTTTTGTTTCTTTGTTTCAGTCTTTTTATGTAAGTGGTAGGATATTATCTTGAGAGGCTGAAGTAAAGTAAACTAGTTGTCCAGGGGGCCCTTATCAGATTCAGTTTTCAAATATGATTGAGATTAAATACTACAAAAACACTCTGCATTTAGCATAAACACAGCTATTTTAATCAGAACACACAATGCAAACTGATGCATGCACATTTCTATCAGAGTGATGATGTAAATACATGCTGTGCTCTCCTCCACAATCAATGACCCCTACCATGCATTACTGTGGCTGGACCATGTCCCAAAAAGACAACATCAAAATAATAGAATTTAACAGTGCAGATAAGGCACAGAATTCAGGTTCCCAAGGCACTGCATTCCAATACCCTTTTCCCTTACCTCAAGCAGCATTTACCACATTTATTGTATCCTGGGCATTTTTGGTAGAAAAAGCCCAGCAGGAACTCATTTGCATATTAGGCCACATCCTCTGATGTCACCATTGTTTTGCACAGGGCTTTTTTGGTAGAAAAAGCCCAGCAGGAATTCATTTGCATATTAGGCCACAACCCCTGACACCAAGCCAACCGAAACTGCATTCCTGTGCATTCCCACTCAAAAAAAAGCCCTTGGTTACTTCCATACTAATCCCAGAACAGTATTCATTTATCACACATCACAAACTCAAGGCAGCCTGCTTAGGGCTTCCAGGCACTGCTTGGTTTCAGCAATCTGGCTGTATCATATGCCTTCCAATCATACCATCATATATCAGAGCCAATGTGGCATAGTGGTTAAGAGTGGTGGACTCTACTCTGGGAGAACCGGATTTGATTCTCCACTGCTCAATTTGCAGCTGTTGGGTGACCTTGGGTCAGCCACAGTTCTCTCAGAGCTGTTCTTCTCAAGAGCAGTTCTCGAAGAGCTTTCTCAGCCCCACCTACCTCACAGGGTGTCTGTTCTGGGGAGAGGAAGGGGAGGAGACTGAGACTCCGAGTGAAGCACTCCAAAACTATCATTGGAAACTATGCAAGCATTGATGCTATCAAATATGCCAGCCTCACTGTTTCCATCTGAAAATCCCTGTTGTTTTTTTTCATTTTCCCCTTGATGCAGAATAAATTCTATATTTGTACCATTTTATGTTTTCTGTTGAATGTATGCTATTTTAAATGTAATTTTTGTACCCTATGTTCTCCTACAAATGGGTCTTGCACTTGTTTTGAGGTTCCAGCAGGGGAGCACAGCTATGACCAAAGAATTGCACACTCCTATCTGGAATGGTTGTCCTCTTCTACCAAACACGCAGCTTTGGGAAAGATGTACAGGGAGTGGTAAGGAAGGTAGGAGATACCCATCTAACCAGCCAGATCAGGCATAATAATTCTGGTGATCTGCACTTTTTTTGTAGCAGGAACTTTTAGACCACACAGCCCTGATGTAGCCAAGAGCTTACAGGGTTCTTAGTACAGGACCTACTGTAAGCTCCAGGAGGATTGGTTACATCAGAGGTGTGCGGCCTAATATGCAAGGGAGTTTCTGCTACAAAAAACCCTCTGCTGGTGATCAGTGGAATGACAGATATTACACCCAGACTGCCCCTACATCCTATTTTTCCAACAGTTGCATATAAAAGAGAGAAAATGGCTGTAAATAAACACGTATTGGTAACGAAAATTGGGTGAAACAAAAAAGGCAATGACATGAAGTCTGTACCACCAAGTCACAATGGCTTATGGTGATTTCAGCAAAGGGCCTTCAAGGTAAGTGAGAAGCAGAGGCAGTTCAATATTGCCTTCTTCTGCAGAGTCTTCCTTGGTGGTATCCTATCCAAGTACTGACCCTGCATAGCTTCTGAAGTTCTGATGAGATGGGGACACCTTCCCTCCCCATGACAATAGTCAGAAGCAAAAAAGGCAGGGAAACAGGATACATTCATACATCCATATCTGCAAGTTACACCTCTCTCCATGATCACTGATCATGGCCTTAGAGATGAGAGACATATGTATAAGGACTCATGAGGGAACAACTGAGACAATGGCAGTAATTGCCCCACTCTGATAGATGTGTAAAGGAGGTTCTTTTTAAAGGTTTTCAAGGGTATCAAGTGCTTGTAAATAATCATGTGTGTGTTTCAATACAGGCGTGTGTGGGGCATAAGATATGTCCAATAGTTTGCTTGATTTTGGCTTTGCAGGCATCCAGCCCAGGTAGGGTACTTTTCCCAATGAAGCAGACCAGGTTTCATTCTGCTTTGAAATACATGTGTGGCTGTAGTGAGGAAGAGGTGACAAGTGACATTGCTGAGCTTAGCCCAGAATTCAAAACTTCTCCTGGATTTGGTCCTTAGCTATTATTTAGCAGCATTAAAAGTCACAGCATTAATAGGCACTGATATCAAAGGGAGAAGAACTGTGTCTTTTGTGCTGCATTTCTTGCCAATTTGAGCATTATGCAAATATTTCTTGCAGATAGGAACATGCTCTCTTCTTCCATCCAATTCCTTCTAGTTATATCACCCTAGAGAACTTTATATAATAACTTTTCAACCTTAGATACTTGCACAATTTTAAGAAAGTTGTGATGATTGTTTCCCGGTTAGTTATTGTTCAGCTAAACCATGCATACTTCACTGTTAAATCTTTTTCTGTATGGAAAAATGACAGGAACAACTATTATTGTGATGACATTAAACTGTTTTAGTTGTTTCAATAATTTTATTGCCCTGTTATGAACTTCGTAGTCAGACAGAAAGAACTAAATGCTGGCTCTTACGTGCATGTGGTAATGGTGGTGGGGGAAAAAAGGGCAGGGGGAATCACAGCTCTTGCGAACTCCCCGAATTGAGCAGATTGAGGGGGTCTGGGAAGCCCAGATACGTGAGGAGACCCCTGGATGGGGAGCCCTGACAGCATGGAAAACAACATTCCCAGGGATTTTGTTGGCAGGCAAAGCCTGGTTCTTTGTTTATCCTGAAGCCTCACTGCGACAATCGCCATTTTGTATGGCACTAGCTGTGTCTACCGGTAACAAAATACTTTCTTCTAATCGTTTTTCTGCTTCAACTAACAAACTATACCTTGCAAGTAAGTTCACTCTAGAATGTAACCTATCAACTAAAGTCCTATTATAAAACCAAATTTGACTGTTCAAAAGAGGGGGAGGAGGCTAAAAGACTCCCCCCCCCCCAAGAGAGGCTTCTAACATTAAAAGAACAAGCTTATAACAATTGTCTTTATTTCAAGTAAAAGGAATTGGATTGAGTATATAGTTGTGGATAGATCTGGTTTAAAATTAAATAAGTGGCAATTGGACTACCAACATACTATACAAAGCTTGATCAAAGGTGGAATGTGACTTTATATGAGAAAAGCTGGATTTCTGGATTTTCAACCTGGCACTCTGAACTTATTCTCTGATTTCCACTATCATACTGATTATAATAGCAGGGAAGAGATTAATAATTCAAAAGATTTTATGGCTACTATACTCTCCACAAGGCAGGGACTTGACCTTTTAGCAGAATTGGTAAAGGAACAGATGGGAAAATTCCTGGAGAATTGTAAAGAAATGGAAAATATGGAAAATATACAAGAACAGAGGTATCAAGGAGCACAAAATCTGCCTTAGAAGCAGGCAAAAGTACTTGCAGTTATAATGAATTATACTTTTTCTTTTGCTCTTCTTGATGTAGTATAACTGCAATCTATTCTTTTATTTTCTGTATCCTTTCCCCAATTCCCTAATTTTCCTTGTTAAATTTAATAAAACTTGTTATACCATGGTAATAGTAGTGGAAAGTGCTGTCAAGACACAACCAACTTATGTCAACCCTGTAGGGTTTTCAAGGCAAGAGATGGTAGTCTGCCATTGCCCATCTCTGTGCAGTAACCCTGGAATTCCTTAGTAGTCTCCTATCCAGCTACTAATCAGGATTAATGCACTCAAGCTAGCCTAGGCTACATGCATGCGCATTGTCAGATTTTTCCTCAGTTGATTATTCAGACACTTGGTGAGAAGCATCTGAGGCCTCCTGCATATAGTCACCCAGCTGTGTAGGAATTGCTTCTCTGTGGTCCATCATGAATTGTAGTCTGTGTGAATATTGCAGCTATGCTGGCAGCACCCATCACATATTTCCCCCCACCACTACCTTCCTGCTGGGATGCAGTATTCAGAGTCAATGTTAGCTAGTTTCTGAGTGGGAGTTCAAATCCTCACCTAGCCCACTGTGTGACCACGGGCCAGTCACTCTTAGACTAATCTATTTTACAGTGGAATGGATATTTGACATGTTCTCCTATACCCAGCAGTACCTTCTGGCCCTGGGTATGTCGATTCCCAGGGTCACAGAACATGTACTAATAGCCATAAAGGGAGGGAAGAGGAGGAAATCAACTCATCTCCTTTCCCTGAGTGTGGATTCATTGATGGAAGATGCACAAAGAGCAATTTTATTCCCTTCTCTCTCCTCAGTGCAGTCTCATAACTGGAGTTTGTATTTATGGGATTTATATCCTGTTTTTCTCCTTGAAACACATGCAGGACAGCTTTCATTGAATAAAATGGGTAGCATTTACTTAAGTACCTGCTTTGTCCAGGAATCAGAATAGGGTCCAACAGAACCTCTAGCATTCCCCTCTTCATTATGCATACCTATAAATGGAAACTAGCATATTTCCTGTTCCCATATCAAGAGGTACCTTTTTACACTGTTATGGAAAAGAGGATTTAGTTTTCCAATTTTTTTTTACATGTAGCTTTTGGTTTTTATTATTCTCTTTTTTTTGTCTTTTAAGTGCACTGTTCTGTAACTCTGGTCCTTGCAGTTATTTTGTATTGCACACCACAGAGTGATTCCACAACCAGAGGATAAGAAGGCTGGGGAAGACATTATCTGCCTTTGAGCATCTGCAGAGTGAAATTCTACCTCTCCTTTTTAAAAATTTCTCTTTGGGCAGAATGAATTGATTTTAAAAAGATTCCAAATTCCTAAATAGAGGGAAAGAAATGGATTGTCGGGTTTTACCAATAAACTAGGTAATTCCTCTTCACAGTACAACCTCCTTTGCATTAAAAGGTTCAGGTCTGAATTTTTCACAAGCTCAGGGCTGCAATCATACCAGGAGGTTAAAAAAAAGCATTCGGAAAGAACCGTCTGTTCTACTGCAATGTTCCTCTGGCACCAAACAATCAATTTCTGTCTTTAAAGCTATACTTTTGAATGATAGTCCATTATCCTAGGAGAAAGAAGCGATCATTGGGCAGGTTTTCCAATGAAGTCATCTACAACTCTGTTGGACATAGCATTACTTGGTTGCCATACTCAGCATTCTCATTCATGCATCATTCCAGATGTCTCTTTCCCCTCTGAGATAGCTGTCCCACATGCCTTCCCATTCTGTTCTTAATGGTGACCCCCCCCCTCCATCCACACTAATCCTTCTGGAATCAATATTAAGCCAAATTCAATGAAATTCAACCAACAAAAAATTATTTGGGAGAAGGAACAACTCAGGGGAAGCATAAAGAGTGATCCCCCTAAAAAGTGACTAGCTCAACCCCCCAAATAAGGGGAGGGATTGCATTGTCTATCAGGACTTATGTTGGGGCTGGGCAGGATCTGGCCTTCTATCGATCTAGTTTATCCCCTTCAGTAGAAGCAGGCCTCAGATTCAGTGGGAGCTCACAAGAGCACAGCTCCTGAACCTTTCTGAGAATTCCACCTCCTCCTCCTTGTGAGAGTTCCACCTCCTTGTCCATTGAATAGTAGGTGCAGCTGCATAACAATCCCTGGATGAGCTCCACTCCACCACCTCTTTTTCTACAGAATGACTGCTGAGTAGAAGTCTCATGAGGCCATAGGCCAGGCCTCTGATATCACTCATTTTTGTTTGTGATCATGCAAAGCTTCATTGTTGTGAGGCAGACCTTTCCCTCCTCCTCTGACAAGACCTCACCTCAAGCTTTGCCATAGAGACAAGGAGGTTCTTTCATTTACTCTTCCGGAAAAAGGAAAGAGCAGTCTAAGTTTGGAAACTTTCCCTTCTAGTAAACTAATTATAATACCTCACATTGTATTTGCACAAGCTGAATATAATTACAATTGTGTGGTAAGCAATTTCATTTTTTTAAAAAATGTAAGTGTTTAAAAGGATCTCTCCTGCAGCAGGGCAGGAGGCTTACTTATCTCTCATCTCTAATTAATGCAGGAATATAAATTCGGGCTGTGGTGTTTAAATTCAAAGATTATCAATTGAAATTGCACACATTCTTGAGATGTCAGGTATCTTTTCATCTTCATTTCATCAGTGACTTATCAGTACAAAGGTATTAGATAACATTAAAGGTTTCTTTCAACTCTGCTTCTAATAGGTTTTCTTTTCCCCCCTAAAGATTACTTATTAGTAAGGAAGTTAGTAGAGTCATCAGCTGCTGTGCGCAGGCAAATGCATTATTAAACCACAAAATGAGCAACAGGAGGGTGGCCTGAACCAGAAAAAAAATTAAGTAAAAAGACAGGTAAGTTATATATTTCAGTTTAAAGGATTAAAAAATGAAGGCAGTTAGGAATTTAGACAATACACTTCAGTAGATGTGCCAGTCACTGGGCTAGTTTCCATGTGCAGAAACATCCCGACACTTACACGACACTTAATGACTGACAGGTGGATTTGTGAACTGTGTCTGTTGAAAACCATTGTGGTTGAGGTGATGTGCAAGGTTTTCTTTCCCCTCCCCCTGTGGTATTAGATCTGTGATGGCTCATTCATATATAATCACTGCACATTCACACAATGCTTTTCAGAGTCTCTCCAATCTAATTAGCACAACCAGTAGATGTGATGGTAAGCGTGTTCATGGACTTACAATGACAAATTAAATGACTGGGTGGATGTTCCTCTATTTTAAAACCTCACTACTATAAGAAACTAGGTACTGGGAGAAGAGTTTTAATGTTATTGTCTTCTTGAAATCCTAGTATATATGCAGACTCTTTTCCTCCTCCTATGAAGCAGCATTCAGCCAAGATATTCCCAAACCTGAATTCTGAAGAAGCCCAGTTGGGGAACAGCAGCAACACAGCTAACATTTGGGGACCCTGGGGCAAGATGTTTTGTTTCTGCCCCACAGCACACCTAACTACCCTGGTGCAAATTGTGGCTTGAATCCAACAGCTTTTTTTTTTGTCACCAAAGGCCACTTTCACCAGTAGAAGAGATGAGGATGATTTATGCCAGTTCTTTTTGCCTATTCTACTGCCTACCTCTCCTTGTTGCACCCAGGGGCAGTGTTTCAGGAGAGCGCCATGGGCTGTCATGTGTGTGATGACATCACGTCTTGTAAGCTTTTTTCAATTTGTGATAGCCCCTGGATACATGCTGCAGCTGCATACCCAGTCCTCCCTCACTCCTTCCCCTCTTCTTTCTCCACAAGGTTTCTATAGAATATATTTGATAACTGATTGTGTATTTAACTTTATTTCTATGAATGTGTGAACTTCGATGGTGTCTCCAATGTTGGCAGGGACCAGCACATCTTCCAGGAACTCTCTCTCTCTCTTTTTTGTCTCAGTCCTGAGAGAAGAAGGTGTTCAGATAACCAATGTTTTTCATCCTCTTTCTTCATGGCTTTCATCACCTCCAGCAGGCTGGGCACAGGGAGCGCTTGAGCAGGTTCTCCTTGACCTGAGCCCCTGGCCCTTATGATGCAGCCCCTATCAGATATGCCCACCCTAGGGTTGCCAACCTCCATGTGGGGACTAGAGATCTAGAATAATAACTGATCTTCCAACTACAGAGGTCAGTTCCCCTGGAGAAAAAGAATGAACTCCATGACATCATGCCCCTTCCCTCCCTAGACTGTACCCCCAGATCTTCAGGAATTTCCCATCCTAGAGTTCACAACCCTTGCCCACCCTGTCTCTGAACTCTGTGGGAATATTCTCACCAATAGGAAACAAGGGAAGGACACTGTCACTACCAGGACATGGCTTGCCTTCCTGTTCTTGTTCCTCCCTTCCTGGGGATTTTCCCAGACCAGCTGATTCAACTTACTGCCAGGCCCAGGATTCCTCACACCATTCCAGCAGGCAGCCTTCCTGCCACCTTTAGGCCAGGTTGCATTGGGCCTGAAACTTGCCCACCTGTGCCTCCTGTCTCCTGTTTTGTTTGGCTGCTCTCCTGACCCTCTTTCAGAACTGCCCACAATGGGGAGGAACTCTGGTAGCTGGTGGTTGTGGTCAGAGATGCTGACATTCCCTGTTCTGTGCTTTGAGCTCCTGGTAGGGTTGGGGGTGGAGGCTGCTCCTAGACAACACATTTCCTCTAGTTCTTCCCCTACTTCTTCAGTTACAGAATTTCCCCTCATTTCTTCTTATCAGCAAATGCATCCATTACCGTACCACTTTTCTTGTACGTTGCTGTTCAGTGAATAATACAGAAAGATATTTTAATTGGTCTTATCCCATGGCAGATAATCTTCCCAGTTTTTCTCTAGAGAATCACGGTCTATGGATGATTGCAGATTTCTCCTTCCTATGACTGCAGTTAAAAATCTCTGTTTAGATTTTACTTCACCCTTACACAAATAGAAACATTTTTGTTTCTTTGAATAAAATTTTTCACTCAAGCACCTCACTGCCTCACTTGGCCCATCGATATTATGACATTGATGAGAAACAGTTTTATCATTTTATCTGCTGCTTGTGTGACATAGGCCTTTGGTGTTAAGTAATTAATGGCTAAAATACTTTATCCCTGGCAAAGATAAGGGAATATCCACCATGGAGGTTTCATGGATGTGTGGTGCCAAATGAAGTTTATTTAAAATATGGGGTGCAATTTTCCAAATAGATAACTCAGACTTGCCTGGAGCCAAGGCCATGTAGGTCCAATGCCTGTCTGCATAGTAGAATGAAGATATAGAGAAGTAGTAGGAGGAAGAGATTGGATTTATACCCTGCCTTTCACTTGGAATCTCAGAGTGGCTTACAATTTCCTTTCCTTTCTCTTCCCCTCCCCTCCCTACAACAGACACCCTGTTAGGCAGGTGCAGCTGAGAGAGCTCTAACAGAAACTGCTCTTGAGAGAAACAGCCCTGCGAGAACTTGTAACTGACTCAAGGTCACATCAGCAAGTGCATGTGGAGGACTGGGGAATCCTTTATATGCACCTGTTGATGTGACCTTGAGTCAGTCACATGTTATGGCCAGGACTGCTTATGTGATGCTAGAGCCCTCTACAAATGACCCACACACATGTTGAATCAATACATGCAGAAGGGCAGGAGGTATGTGTACAATCATGCCACCCACACATACTCCTCCAATTTTGACCATGTTGTCTACACATGGAGACAGTGTATGCATGTAGAGTCAGTCTCCATGATTGGGAGTGCTGCTTTTTAAATATTCTTGATTGTGAGGAGGAAGCATACAGGTGTGTGTTTCTTCCCCCACATAGATACCATGTTTGCAACACAGTGATCATGCATGGGCAGACCAGAACACTCATGCTCCTTCCATTCTAAGGTCTTGATCAATCATGCATACAATTTGTATGTAGAAGGCTCCATTTACACAGGATTCTCCCAAATCATATTATATCTATATTTTCAAGGAATCTCCAGTTTTGTGCATTTGGGACTGAAAGAAAAATTTGCATGCATAGAGGCTAAACAGCAACTGAGCATTGCCATAGCAACCTCTGGTTCCATTTTGAAGTCCCTCGTTTTGTTTCCCTTGGTATTAAGTACTGATTGCAATAATGGTGGTTTCCACCATCTCAATAACATTATTGTTTGGCAATAACTGGGCCAGCAAAGTCTATTAGAGAACTGGAGGAAGGGACTTAGAATATTGGTATCTTGTTCAGCTTAAAATAAAAGAAACCCCCCCAGAAATAATAGATATGAATTAACACAGTAAAAAACAGAGAACAAGAATTCGGTTATCAGCAGAGTGAAAAAACCAGCATGTTATCAGGGCATTTGTCTGACAAAAATTAGTTATATACTAACTGTTAGGATAAACTAAATCAGAAAGTAAGTAATGTAAGGTGGTATAAATCAAACCTGTTTTTTTCTAGCATCAAAGTGGCTGCCAATAATGACAAATTTATCACAAATAAATGAAAACTGGTAGATATTAATACATACATGCTTCTCCACAGACATGACCAATGTATATTCAGTTAACTGTAAAGCAACCAAAGAAGTGTTTTATTATTTTTAGTAGTTTAACACAATTAAGATCATTTTAAAGTTTGAAGGTTGCTCATTGTGCATGAAGTTGGACAGACTTCATGCAAATGTGCCATTTTAAAGTTTGAAGGCTGCTCACTGTGCATGAAGTTAGACAGACTTCATGCAAATGTGCCATTTTCTAGAACCCATTTGTCCATGTAGTAATCATTTGATATAGTTCCTGTAATTTGTGGACGTAAGGTGGCTTTGAAAGGGCCTACACATTTATGAAAATTAAAACAGCCATATAAACAGCTCCCATATGGAGATTAAAACATTACAATAGCATTTCTAAGTGTATGTTGGTAGGTTTGTTATTTCAAGGGCACTCCACATGCTCTTGTGGCATTTATTGTGAGAGTTGTCATTTGTCTGAACTAGGTATTAGTGCCCATAAGGACAGGCTCTTATTATTCTAAGTACATAGAAGAGTTGCGTGAGGAAGACAAAGCCCAGTCATCCCTATTGTAATTTCAGTGGTACAGGTTTTCTGCAGGAGATGCTATCTGTCCCATGATTCCCTGTCTTCTCATAGCTTCCTAAGTAAAATGTGTGATCAATTTCATTTCTTCCTTTGTTCTGGGGAGTAAAAGTCCACCACATTGTTCAGTTTTCCCCACAGAAAGATGCTTCTTTTGGGTTACTACTTAAGAACTAGTCTGCACATGCAGCAAAATTAGGTGGTACTTAGTAGGCTTCCCAACCCCCCCCCCCGCTTTGGCAGGAGACTTCTGGGTTTGCAGCTTCATCCCCCGGTCTCCAGAAATCAGGAAGCGGGGGGTGGGGGGGTGGAGGGGGGGAGAACATACCTGTAGGGTTCATGTTGGTGTAGCAGTTTGTAAAATGTCTGCCCGTTTAAGGCTTGGCAGGAAGGAGGAAACAGGAAGGGCTTCGGAGAACGGCCCCTCCCTTTCTTTGCTTTCGTTTTCACAGCAGGCAGAGGGAAGAAGACCAAGTAAGTATATGTGTGTGTTTGAGAGAGGGAGGGGGCAGGGAGGGGGGATTCCCTGGTATGGAGGCCCTCCCCCCCTTTAGAAAGTGTGGGGGGGAGGGAAATGTCTACTAGGCACTCTATTATTCCCTATGGAGAACAATTCCCATAGGGAATAATAGGGAATTAATCCGTGGGTATTGGGGGTTCTGGGGGGGGGCTATTTTTTGAGGTAGAGGCACCAAATTTTTAGTATAGCATCTAGTCCCTCTCCCCAAAATACCCCCCAAGTTTCAAAACGATTGGACCAGAGGGTCCAATTCTATGAGCCCCAAAAGATGGTGCCCCTATTCTTAATTATTTCCTATGGAAGAAAGGCATTTAAAAAGGTGAGCTGTCCCTTTAAATGTGATGGCAAGAACTCCCTTGGAGTTCAATTATGCTTGTCACATCCTTGTTCCTGGCTCCACCCCCAAAGTCTCCTGGCTTCACCCCCAAAGTCCCCAGATTTTTCTTTAATTGGACTTGGCAACCCTAGTACTTAGTGATGATGCCACAAATTTCATGGTGAACATGTTCAGGAATGGAACATACTGTGTCCAGCTTTTCCAAACACAGATGAGCTGGTCACTCCATCCATTTAAGTCCCAACAAACAAATAGAAATTGCCACCCAAACTTCTTGCTGAGTACCCATCTTGCAAGACCTAATGAGAACTTTGGAGGTGGAGATCAAAACCTGGGCTTCTCTGTCTGTTCTCTGTTCTTCACCTCACCACCCAGGCTTCACCCAAGCTAGCCTAGAACACAGAGAGAAGCTTGGGGTGGAGAAGAACAGGAACAATTGGCTTCTTCCCCAGACCCCAAACTGTTAGCTTGGACTGCTGGGAAATCAGCAGACCACTCATGCTGTCTGCATCCCAAGCAGTTTCAGATGGGAAGAAGCAGATCACTTCTTATATATCTATTTATTTATAAGATTTATACCTTGCCTTCCTGCCTTCCTTGGAACTCCCAAGGGAACTAGCAGATTAAAAACATACATCCTCAAACCATACCTTTAAAAGTGTTAAAAATCAACACATCATTTTTAAAAAATCATCACACTAGTGATGTGACAACACATCATTAAAACAATTAAAACCAAAGTTAAAACACACAACCCCCCCCCCCCCAATAAAAACAGCTAAAACATAAGGCAGGAAAGGAGAACACTGAGGGTATGCAAAATTCTTCACCCACTGGCAGAAGATGGCAACAGAAAGAGACAGATGAATCTCCCTGGGAAAAGAGCTTCAAAGTTTTGGCGCCATGAACAAGAAGTCTGTCTCCCAGATCACTTCTCCCTTCTCTTACCCAAGTTGTTATTTAGGGGGCTGCAGGGCTTTTTTTGAAGCACGAACTCCTTTGCATATTAGGCCACACACCCCTGATGTAGCCAATCCTCCAAGAGCTTACAGGGCTCTTAGTACAGGGCCTACTGTAAACTCCAGGAGGATTGGCTACATCAGGAGTGTGGCCTAATATGCAAGGAAGTTCCTGCTACAAAAAAAGCCCTGCAGGGCTGCATAAATAGGAGCAGATTCTCTGCAGGCCATTCTCTCAGTCTGGGGTAGAGATAAAAGAACCACCACCACCCCCCTTTCCACCACACATTGGCAAAATGGGCTTATCATTTAGGCTCTGGAGACCTGGAGCAGTCTGTTTCTATTCTCTGCAGCACAAGCTGACATCTCAGGGCTGCTGGTTGAGAAAAGATCTGCTTATTCTGCCCTACCACAAATTAAGGACTTTTTTGGGGAGGGGGGGGGGATAATGATCTTCTATCCAAACTGGGATCTTGGGCTGCCATTTTGGGAAGAGGAGATCTGGACCTATTCTCAGCCCAAATTTCTTTGCAAAAGGGAAGAAGTGGTTTGCTTCTCTTCTTCCCTACCCAAACTGTCAGTTTGGGCTGCAGAAGATAGTAGCAGATCCATTCCTGCCAGCCAAAACTGTCAGTTTTAGGTGGAGAGAAAATACAATCCTTCTTTTCTCTGCACTTGTATCATACAGCTTCAGCTGTAGCCCAAACTGACTGACTGAGGTGGAAACAGAGTTGCAAACAGTCTGTTGATTAATTGGTGGCCGATATACTCTTGCTTGTTTGTTTAACATTTCATGTCATCAGTCTTGGTGTCAGGGTCATGCCGAGTTCTTTTATTGGCCATTTTCCATTCTGGAATGCTGTCCCTCATTTTGAAAAAATACACAGTGGGCAAGATCGAACCCCCCTGTTGTAGAAACCTGCTCTGCTCACACTGGTGGAATTTAGTTCTTTAAACAGAGAGTGATAAAAAGGTGGCATTTGTTCCCAGAGGATGTTGATGGCCACAGACATATAAAAAGGTGAAGGTAGTCCCCTGTGCAAGCACCAGCCGTTTCAGACTATGGGGTGATGTCGCATTACGGCGTTTTCATGGCAGACTTTTTACGGGGTGGTTTGCCATTGCATATAAACAACTTTAAAAGGGGAATAAATAGATACATGGACAATAGGCTTATTGGTGGCTACTAGCTATGGTGACTAAAGGGAATCTCAACATTCAGAGGCGGTCAGTTTCTGAATCCCAGTGACAGGAGGCAACATCAGGGCAACGCCTTGGCCTCTATGTCCAAGTGTTGGACTTCCAGAGTAACTGGTTGGCCATAATGTTAGGCAGGATGTTGGAGGACAGTGGCTTGGTGGTAGAACATCTGCTTGGTAAGTGGAAGGTCCCAGGTTCAATCCCCGGCATCTCCAACTAAAAAGGTTCCAGGCAAATAGC
This sequence comes from Heteronotia binoei, assembly GCF_032191835.1. NCBI lineage: Eukaryota > Metazoa > Chordata > Lepidosauria > Squamata > Gekkonidae > Heteronotia > Heteronotia binoei. The sequence continues at coordinate 32,567,687 of NC_083228.1, forward strand.
CGTGAAAAACCTCAGCTTGAGACCCTGGAGAGCTGCTGCCTGTCTGAGTAGACAATACTGACTTTGACAGACCAAGGGTCTGATTCAGTATAAGGCAGCTTCATATGTCCATATATGACTAGACGTACCACTGGTCTGATCCAGCAGGGTTGTTCTCATATTCTTAGGAGGAGCAAATTTCATCCCATTGGCAACCCTTATGCTAAATGGTGCGTTGATTTTGGAAAGGGATTCAAGGGTGATCCATGGGCTGCCACTCAAGGGGAAGGCCCTTAAATACCCTCATGCCCAAGTGGAGTAGTCTCTCTTGGTTTGGTTTCCATCCAGACTCTGTCACCTACTGATGAAATAAGTTATCTTGCAGATATTTTTACCATTAAAACACATAATTAATGTTCCTAATTTCCTTGATGATCTGTCAGCCAAGTTTCTTCAGAAACAGTGAGCTCTGCAGCAATCTCATCCCTGTATTGTTTATGATTCATTTAACTTTTTTCCTTTAAAAAAATGGAATCCAATCTATTTCATTATAGCTTCATCCATTGTTTAAAAAGATCTATACTGCTCAGGATTATTCTCATACTCTTGCCTGTTATCATTAATAATCACTGAAGCAATAACATTTTTAAAAATGTATTTGGCCTTGTTATTATTACTTTTCAATTTATGCATTTTTTTTTCAGAACTATCATTTGTATAACTGATATAAGGCTGCCTCAACAGAATATAGTAGCAGAAGAAAATTAGAAGCTAAAGAGACAGATAAGTGCACATGAATAATGGAAAACAAAAAAAGCCAGTCAGTGGTTCCTCCTTCCCTGCATGTTTGAGTGTGGTTCCCTCTATCACTCTCTGTTATCAGAAGAGATCTTTTAGAGCCAAACTAGACTTAGGTTCTTTTTTGCATTTGCATTACAAATATATTCAAATGTTCCCTCACACAGCAGATGTGAGGTACTGCCAGTTTGGTAGAGTGGTTAGGATCGGGTTTGAGTCCCCTCTCCTCCTCATGCACCTGCTGAGTGACCTTGGATCAGTCACAGTCCTTGAAAGAGCTGCTCTCTCAAGAGTAGTTCTTGAAAGAGGTCTCCCAGCCCCACCTACCTCACAGGGTATCTGTTGTGGGGAGGGGAAGAGAAAGGAGATCGTAAGCCTCTCTGAGACTCCTTTAGATAGTAAAGGGCAGGGTATAAATCCAACCTCCTCCTCCTCCTCTTCTTTTTCATAAGGGACTCATAATGTCTCTTGCCTGGACTTGGCTGTCCCCCAGAAACCTACCTTTGGCTCTGCCTGACCCGTGACATTATGCTTTATAGGCCTTAGTTTGACAATCCTCAGCAAACAGATCCTGGATGCTTTCTTTGTTAATGATAGTGTCTCTGTTCCAACACTTTATGAAACCAAGGTTTAACTATGGTGAGCTTGTGTAAAGTACTGGGTTGGCGCAGTAAGAGACCAGAGTCGGAGAGTGATTTCAGCAAGCTTTACTTCAGGAACACACACACAGACTGAGCTCTATTCAAACTTCCCGCTCTTTTATACAATTCTTGCCCCCTTCTGATTGGTCCTTAACTATCTATATGGATTGGCTATTTACAGGGCCCTAAGGGCCTATCAGGGTACAGTATGAGCCTAGATGTTGATTGGCTACTTATGTTTCAATCCTTCCCCTGATTGGGCACGCTTAGGCCTTCTCTGGAACCCTGGTGTGGAGTACAAGCTTTGGCTTGTTCAGCTTCCCTCCAAAAGTAACAGTTCCCTCCAAAAGTAACAGTTCTCCCATTTAAGCCTAGGACACAACAGTTTGGAAACCAGAACTAAGCTCACAGAAATCACGCAAACCCTGATTTGCTGCAACAAATGCTGATTTTATTTGTGTTGCTTGGAAGGGCATTGCCAGATAACAAGCTGGAATTCTTCTAGGATTAAACCAGGATGTCTGCATTCAGGCATCATGGGAATCCATAGTTAAGATTTCAGATCTTGCTTTGATGAGGGTTGTCCACCAACAGGTGGTGGCTGGAGATCGTCCACTATTACAATTCATCTCCAGGCAACAGAGATCTGTTCACTTGGAGAAAATGGCCACTTTGGAAGGTACAGTCTTTAGTTTTACACAGCATTGAAGTCCTTCACCTCTCCAAACCCTGCTCTCCTCAGGTTCCACCCCGAAAATATCCAGGCATTTTCCATCTGGAGTTGGAAACCCTAGCTTTGATGGAAGTTCACTGCTTTAAGACAGTGTACTAATTAAGCATAGGGTTGCCAATCCCCAGGCTCAGTCAGAAGATCCCCTGGTTTTGCACATTCCTCCCTGCCACCAGCCAGCTGGCTGGCAGGGGGAAGCCCCGCCCCAACAGCCACAATGCTCTTTTAGATCTCATGCAGGTTCAAAAGCCTGCAACTCCTCCTGTTTTGGAATGTGTGTGATGTGTGTGTGTGTGCCTTTAAATCTCAGTGAGAATGAAGCTGTTGGGGAGGGCAAGCAGGAAGAGCCACATGTCTGTGTGAGAGAGCCCAATCCCTGTGTTCATTTTGCATTTGTTTCAGAAGCAGTTTGTGTAGTAAAAGGAATAGCAAAGACTAGGGATGTGCAAAAAATTGGGAAAATTTGGATTTGGAGGTATTCGAGGCCAGGGCCCTAGCCCCCCCCCCCTGCCCCTGTGCCTGCCCCACTGTCCCCAATCATCCTCTTCCCTGGTGCTGCCCAGTCACAGCACTCCTCCTTACAGAAGCCATAGTTGCCACTGCTACCTCCTCCTCCAATCCTGGAGGTGGGAACTTCTTGGTAGCTGCCGGTGGAGGCAGGGATGGGGAAGGAAAGAAGGAATCAGTTCAACTGTTTTGGAATGTGTTGTCTATGTCTTCAAAGATGCTTCCATCACATATGTCTGTCTTCACTCACAGTGATTTCTTTATTATTTCAAATTATCTCCCCCCTTTTTCTGGGGGATTCAAGGTAGAGTACATGGTAGGTTTCCAGATCTTACCAATGAGAGGAATCTTCTTGCGAGCATGGCATGACGACATCGCCCAGAAGTGATATTATTGTGCTGGGCCCGTTGGGGACAATGGAGTTTTTCAGGGGTGGGGATCCCCCAATGGCCAACTCCGTGTCAGCAGGTTGGGGGCCCTGAAACTGGGGGGAAACTCTCCCTCAGTGGGAGGCTGGGACGCCTAGTACATGGGGAATACAGCTAATATTCTTCTGAGGCCCAGCTGTGCTTCATTTCAACACAGTTATCCTATATCTACAATTATCCTGTATCCTATACCTTCAGGCTACACCCTAAGTAAATGGCATACTGAATCATTTAAATAGCTAATATAACTTGTCTTTCCTAGCACCTATGAGTGGATGTGCCATTTGTGTGTTAAAATCCTTTTTAAAAATTATATTTACCATGGCATTAGTATAGGAGAGTTCTTGGGTCAGCTTAAAATAAAGATTGTATGTACTTTACTTCTGGCAGTAAAACAATAAACAACTTTATTCCTGACTGCTGTAATAAATAATGTAAAATGGCCCAATCAGTTCAGAAAACTGCCAGAAAGGGCTCTGCAGCAATAAAGATAAATCTAATAAATTCTAATTGAACTGCATAATTTAATGAGGATGAGGATAAGTGATTTTTTAAAAGTCACGGCCATATATGTTAGGAAGAATTGTAATCAAAATAAAGATGGAATGTATTGAGTCAGCATAATGTCAACCAAAACTTGATGATGATAAGGATCATGTTGAAATGAGGTGCATACAAAATATGAACTTGTTAAATATGGAATAAAGGAAAACATACTGCAATATCTAATTACTTAACATATGCCTGCACTTCTCAACCTTATTATATATTGAGTGAGTATTGGACTTGGAATTGGAAGAGTTAGCGGTGACAAACCCTCCATTAGCCCCTTTGCCAGTCTGCATAGCAGAAAAGTAGTGTTTCATTTGTTTATGTGTGTGTGCCACAACTGCTGAGGGTTTTTTTTTTTTTTTACAAGTCTGCTTAGGATTCATTAAGGATGCATCACACCACTTTAAGCAGAGCTGAAGCATTCTAAGACCTCTGACTTCAATTGACTTAAGTTTACAATATAGATGCAATACAGAAAATAGAATACAAAAATATATATAAAAAACCAAAATTTAAAATCGCAATTTAGGGACTGCTAGAAACTTAATCAAATGCCACCCTAAATTAAACAATCTTCTACTGCATCTTAAAGATCAGGCATACCCCCTTGGGGAGGTTGTTCCATGATTGTGGGGCTACCACTGAAAAAGCCCTCTCTCATGTACTATCCAGACTAGCTTCTTGATTGATGGGACAGTCAGGAAAGCCTCTCTGTGGCTGCATTCAGACAGGCAATTTGGCCCAACACAGCCACCACCCACTTCTGGATTTAAAAGGTGCATTTACACACGCACGTCTGGGCCCAAGCCGCAAATGAACCCAACTCATCTTCCTGCAGCTCTACTCCACCTCAAAAAGCCACCGAGTATTTCCTAGTGGCAAACTGCTGAAGTGCTTGCATGCCGTGTTTCCAGGCTGTCTGAATGCCATACCATGCAAGCACCTTCCAAGTGCATGAGTGGTGTAACAACTCCTTTGGGCTGTGTGCAGCTCATGCCTCTCTCAGCAGCTGGATGTGCTCTGTCTGTTCACAGCAGGGCACTTCAAAATGTGCAGGCTTTTTAAAAAGCTGACAGGCTGCCACCATGAGCTGTCCATCTGAATCCAGCCTATGTGATCTTAATTCCTGGCAGGAAAATATGAGAGAAGACCCTCTGTTAGTGCTGAGAGGTGGCTCAGATACCCTAGTCCCAAGCCATGCAATGCTTTAAAGGTAAAAAACCCAACACTTTGAATTGGGCTTGAAAGTGGTTCAGCCAGTTTAATTGCTGTAATATCGGGTCACATGCTCCTGATAGCTGGCCTCAGCAAACAATCTGACCACACATTTTGCACTAGCTGCAGCTTCTGAACACTCTTCAAGGGGATTCTACTCCCCAAGTAGAATTCATTGCATTAGTCCAGTCTAGATATAACAAAAGCAAGGATCACTGAAGCTAGATCTGACTTACTAGGAACAGATGGCTATTACCAGTTTCAGTGATCCTTGGCTTTGTTACATCTAGACTGGACTAATGCAATGAATTCTACTTGGGGCTTCCCTTGAAGAATGTTCAGGAGCTGCAGCTAGTGCAAAATGTGTTGTCAGATTGTTTGCTGAGGCCAGCTATCAGGAGCACATGACCCCGATATTACAGCAATTAAACTGGCTGAACCACTTTCGAGCTCAATAGATCCAGCCAAAACTGGGTAAAAGCACTTTGAACTACTGCAGCCACCTGGCCCTAAAGTGAACACTGCATTGAGTAGCATTCTCAAGTTGTGAAACTGACTTTTCAATGGGTGTGTAACCCCATCCAAGACAGGAGAGATATGAAGTTCCTACTAGCCTTTTAACTAAACAGGGAACCTTTGTCTTTTCAGGATTAAGCTTCAGTTTGTTCACCTTCACTGAATCCATTACTGACTCCAAACACTGTTTCAGAACATCAACAGCATCCTCAGAAGTAGGTGGGAAAGAAAGGTAGAGCTGAGTATCATCTGCATATTTGTGACACTGTAGTCCAAACCTCCTGATGACCTCTTCCAGTGGCTTTGAGTAGAATGAAATAGCATGAGGGTAAGACTAAACCCTGTAGAACTCTGCAGGCCAACAGCCAAGTGAAGAATAGGAATCCCCCATTCCAACCTTCTGCGATGGGTCTTTCAGATAGGACTCGAACCACTGTAACATGGCACTCCCCCGTCCCAGTGCTGAGAGGTGGCTCAGCTGGATACTATCCTCAATGATTCGAAGGATGCAGAGAGATCCACATAAATAATACTGTACTCTTCTTTCTAAACAGATGACTTGTACACCATGTGACATTATCTGCTGTTAACAGAGTTTGTACCGCCTGTGTTTTCAGTGTGAATTACTGATATGGGCCTGTTTCCCAACTGGAAACAGTCATGTCCTAAGCTACGTGTCATGCCCATGGCTTCTGAGCAGTGTTCCCTCTAAGCTGAGTTAATGTGAACTAGCTCACAGCTTTTTACCCCCCAGCTCACACATTTTTGTCTTAAAGGTAAAGGTAGTCCCCTGTTCAAGCAGCAGTCATTTTCGACTCTGGGGTGATGTTACTTTCACAATGTTTTCACGGCAGACTTTTTTACGAGGTGATTTGCCATTGCCTTCCCCAGTCATCTACACTTTCCCCCCAGTAAGCTGGGTACTCATTTTACCAGCCTCAGAAGGATGGAAGGCAGAGTCAACCTTGAGCTGGCTACCTGAACCAGCTTCTGCTGGGATCGAACTCAGGTCATGAGCAGAGGGCTCTGACTGCAGTACTGCAGCTTTACCACTCTGTGCCATGCTCAGGAAAAATGGCCCCAGAACAAGCTAATTTATGCAGTAGCTCACACGTTTAATGCCAGTGGCTCACGAAGTAGAATTTTTGCTCACAAAACTCCACAGCTTAGAGGGAACATTGCTTCTGAGGGCATGCAGTTCTATTGCATCTTTGTTTGGGGTACAATTGGCTGCTCCATCCACCACAGACACTGGTGGGACAAAGGCTTGGTCTAAGACTTGTATAGTTGAGTTTCAAAGAAACACAAGCATGTCCCTCATGTATTCCAGCACACAATTTGGGTAGAGTTAGCTCCTTTAAACTTTGCACATACTAAGTGAGCCTCTTTTATGTTCAATATACACTGCAAGCAAACATGGCCCATAATCTCTTAAGCAACCAGCCAGAAAATGATTTACACTGCTCCTAGCAACGTTGAATTTCTGTTTTTAAAAAAAGCTCATGAGATCCAAGCCCTGATCTCTCATCAACCCCCCTCATGTGACATCATCATCACCCTGGGATTGGCTTCATCATCATTATTTCGATAATACTCCTGTGTGCAGCAAATTGAGGCTCCTCTTCATTTGAGCCTCAGGTTTATTTAGAAATTGTTCTATTTAAATAGCAGTTCAGGGCCATTGGCAATGCCGCACCCTGAGGAAAGCCGCTTTGGCTGCAACATCAGGTCTGCTGATGAATGAAATGGGATTGTTGAAGCAATGAAATAAATGAGGCTGAAATGAAAGTGCACACACCTAGAATTGTGCTAATATTAGCAGGAGGGGAGAAGGTACTTGTATGGATTTATAAAGGTCTCCAACTCCAAGTACTAATAGTAAGTGGAAATACTTCTAAAACAAGCTGAAGTGAAATTATGCAGGGCAAGATAAAGGACATATTATTTATAACACGCGCTTTCTTCAAGAAGATCAGGGCAGAAGTTCAGTCTCTCAGTAAATGTATGGGGTAAATTAGGCCAAGACATGGAGACTGGTCCCAAAACACCAGGAGAAACTCATGCCTGAGGAAAAAACTAGACCTATTTTTTTCCCATCTAAGCAGAGGCCCCTAAACGTGTTGAGCCTGTGAGTACTTTTGGAATTTTAAAAAAGGGTAATGTGTACAACCCCAAAATGGCTGCCAGAAGAAGATCTGATCACAAGAGGTCAATAGTACAATCTGAATGCTGAGCAAGCACAATTTCTCTACCATATATGCATTGACAGAAAAGATATCTTCCTTTTCGAACACATTACCGCCTTCCCAAGATTGCTCTGTATGGCGAACTTTCCACCGGTCATCGAAATAGAGGGGCACCAAAGAAGAGGTACAAGGACTCCTTGAAGAAATCCCTTGGCACCTGTCGCATCAACCATCACCAGTGGCCTGACCTAGCCTCAGATCGCAAAGCATGGAGGCACACCATCCACCAGGCTGTCTCTTCCTTTGAGAATGCATGCATAGCTGGTCTTGAGGACAAAAGGAGATTGAGGAAGAATCGCACTGCTACAGCACCAATCCCAAATCAGACTTTTCCCTGCAGCCACTGTGGCCGGATCTGCCTGTCCCACATTGGTCTTGTCAGCCACCAGCGAGCCTGCAGCAGACGTGGACTACTGCACCCTTCTTAAATCTTCGTTCGCGAAGTCAAGCCAAGAGAGAGAGAGAGAGACATGTAACCACAAGACATTTGCTGTGAAGAAGGTCCACATATGCAGAAAAATGCTTAGAGTGCAATGGGGTTTGGGTGCTGAAAGCACTCAAGGAGCTACATGGACATATCTCAGAGATATGCCAGCATAGTACCCTGTTGCTGCAACACTGCAGCTGAGTTGCACTGCAGCTATGTTGCAACCCCCTCCAGAGCAACTCCAGAGCTGATCTGAAATTGACTGGAAAGCAGTTGCAGTTGGGAAGAAGTGACTTTGTTCTGTCATATTGAATGGCTTGGCAGGGATGTCAAACATGTGGTCTGGGGGCTGAATCAGGCCCCCGGAGGGCTCCTATCAGCCCCCCACCAAACAACTGGTTGTCTGCTTCCTTCTCCCTCTCACTTGCTTCCTTCTGCATCACAGCTTGCTTTGCCGGGCTTGCTCAATTCCACAGCAGAGCTACTGAGTGAAGCCTCACTTCCTTCTGTTAGCTGAAGATACCCCCACCACCACCCGGTCCCCTGGGGAAGGAAGGAAAGAATCAAAGCTTCCTTTGCCCAGTTCCCTGGATTGCAAGGGAGAGATACAAAGAAAACATCATTAAGACCAACACATGCTAATGTTTTAAGCATGTTTTATTTTAAGGTTTTTTTTTTTTTTAAAAAATCTTTAATTGTGTTTGTGTTCTTTAAAGCAGCCATTTTCTCCAGGGGTGTAAATGAACCGCTAAGAGACACCATAAATTTTAAACAACAAGACAGTGTAATGTAGAGGTCAGTGGTGTTCTGACAAAGCTTGCACATAGAACTTCAAATAGAGGAGAGCCTGTAGCAAAAAGACACCTGGAAATCTTACAGACATGTTCTGTCTTACAGACATTCACCTTCTGTGAATGTATTGTAAAAACTGTGTTGCAGTGACAAATAAGCCTCCAAACTGAAGAAAGACGGATTAAATGTCTTGATATCTAGAATAGACGTCTTTGGAAGGGCTTCCTTTTATTCTATGAACTAAATACTGGAATATTGTTACTCCTGTGTGATTGGAAAGACTGGTTTTGAACTGTCTTCTGTGAATGTCTTTTTGCTACATATCTATTTGAAGCTCTATGTGCAAGCTTTGTCAGAGCATCACTGACCTCTACATTACACTGTCTTGTTTAAAATTTATGGTGTCTCTTAGCGGTTTTTTAATTACACAGCTGTACACTAAGATCCTATAGTTTCACTGCATTTTCTCCAGGGGAGCTGATCTCTGCCAGCTGAAGATCAGTTGTAAAAGCGGGAGATCTCCAGGACCCACCTGGAGGCTGGCAACCCTAGACAAAGTCTCTGTTAAAGGGACAGGATGTTTCTGTCCAGGCTGGTTTGCATCCCTATAACCCACTTACAAAGTGAGGTTTAGGTTAGAGAGCATGATACAGGAATGTAGACACTTGGCATTTCTTATTTTAGAGAGCAGAGCACCAGCCTCTTCCTCCATTCATCCCTTTGTGAACAACCTTTTGAATCCACCTCTACTCTCCACCTCAGGCTTACAGCTTCCAATATCTTTTCAGAAACCAACCTGTCAATTAAGATCCGAATCAGAGGCATGGATGCCTTCACGGTTAGAAGAAAAATGGCGCAAAGACACTATGCCATCTGTGACATGACCTTTAGATGCTGGTTTGCTTTTGCCACAGTAATCAACATGGCACAAATCTCGTTAAGATTTAGGTGCCAGATGAAAACAATATCATCCCCTGGCATTTCTCATGTGAGGGTTTGTTTGTTTGTTTGTTTGTTTTAAATTCTGGCAAGAACTCCTGCCATCTCTTTGATGGCTCCATTTATTTATTTACTTATTTTATTCAATTTATAGCCCGCCCTTCCCGTAGAACAGGCTCAGGGCGGGTTACATCATAGAAGCAGACAGTCAGCAGTTAAAACCAAATTAAAGTATATAACATCTAAAATGACAGAACTAGACAATGAACAAATTCAGCCTCACAGGCATAGCCAGGTCCTACAGCACCTACACCACCAGGTCCGACAGCACTGAGATGGAATAGAAGGGGGGTGGGGTGGCCAATAACAAGTGACATCCGCTGCCTCCGCTGAAACAGCTCTGTTTTACAGGCCTTGAGAATTGGAGTAAGTCCTGCAGGGCTCGGATCCTTAACAGGAGCGCATTCCACTAGGCACGGACCAGGGCCAAAAAGGCCCCAGCACTCATCGAGACAAGATGGACGTTTCTGGGGCCAGGTACCACCAAAAGGTGTTGGGTTGCTGATCATAAAGACCTACAGAGCTCATTCAGGGAGAGGCAGTCCCAAAGGTATGCTGGCCCCTGGCTGTATAGGGCTTTAAAGGTAAATACCAGCACCTTGATATATGTGGCTTCCCCTCCCACTGCCATTTTACATACCACTTTAGTAGTTGCCTATTTTGCTGTTGTTCGGTTTTTGTATTTTGTACTTTTTATCTATTGGTCTGTTTCAGTGCTTGAGGTGAGCCTTTGCGAGTGTTTTCAATGGAGAGAGTGGGTAACAAACTATTGTAAATGAATAAAATTATATGGGTTAAAAAGCTCTCTCACCACAAAATTTCTGGCCGTAGGTCTAAGTAGCTCAGTTGCTACTAATAGCTGAGCAAGAATTGTATCTTCTTACAAACAAGCTGGGATAGGCAGACCACTGCATCTGAGCCCTCATATTCTAGTAATATTCTGATGCAGCTATTTAATTATCCATTCTCCTATACTATGAATGTTGAGTTACAAAAATATAACAGGATTTGAGGAGAATCCATGAATAACGGACAAAAATACAAGGATGGCAAAAATTATCTGTTTGATATATTCTACCAATAATAAATGTCCCAGAAGGAAAGCCACAGGAAAACTGCCTGTGATTTCATTGTCGAATACTAAAAGTCTAGAAACATAAATGCCAAATTTATCTGAGCCTTTTTGAACAACTACAACTGGAAAGGCTAAATAATTTTTCCTCTTGCTGATATGTAAAGAAATCTGGTTTTGATCACTAGCACTCACATTTTTTTTCTCTACCATTATGCCATTCCTACCCCACTGCTCCATTTCTGCTGTTGGGTAATTGCTGGTTTTGATGTGCCCACCCAAGGCTAGTAGTTGTCATGCAGATACTTTATTTACTTGGAATATAATTTGTTCATAAAAAACAGACTTTAAAAAGAATTTATTTTATGAGGCCAAATAATATTTGCCTTGAGGGCTGAAGAAGATTTGGTTTGGAAAAAAAAAAGTCCAATCTGTTATCCTCATTGCACAAACTGCTTTGGAGCATTAGCTTGTCTACATTTTGTCAGGACTTCATATAACTCCTGTGCTGAGAGATCTGTGCTGGCTGCCCACCTGTTTCTGGGTGCCATTCATAACACCACTTCTTACCTTTAAGGGCATAAATGTCTGGGGGCCAGGGTTTCTGAATAGGGTTGCCAACTCTGGGTTGGCAAATTCCTTGAGATTTGAAGGTAGAGCCTGGGATGGACAGAATTCATAGAGGTGAGAGAGCTCAGCCGGAATGTTATGCTCTAGAGTCTAGCCTCCTAAACAGTCATATTCTCTAGAGGAACTGATCCCAGAAGTCTCGAACGAGTTGTAACCTGGAGGCTAGCAATTCTGTACCCGAAGGACAATTCCCTACACTGTCCAGCTTGGAAGTTGGAATCTGCTTCCTAAGTAGTGCTCTCCATGCCCCCACCATCAGAGGTGAGGTAGGTGGCAGTTTCCTTTGAAATAGTGTCTTCCTTGAGGCCTACCTTACTACCTTTCTTTTAGGGGTTAGGCCAAAACAGGCTGGGGCTGGAGTTCTTCTGGAATTATAACTGATCTCCAGATGGTGAGCAGTTCCCCTGGAGAAAATGGCTGCCATGGAAAGTAGACTGTAAGGCATTATACCACATTAAGGTCCCTCCCCTCCTCAAACCCACCCTCTCCAAGCTGCACCCCGCCAAGTCTCCAAGAATTTCCCAACCTGGACTGACCCTACCAAAACATTTCATTTCACCTGGACTTTTAATTAGGAGCTCTTTATTTCCATATGTTTTATGAACTGCTTCTGGTCTGAGGTCTATTTTATGGGTAGTTTTAAGCTTTTTTAATGTCCCTAGCTTGTGTTTAGGCTTCCCAACCACCTCGCCTTGGCGGGGGACCCTCGAATTTGCAGCCTCCTCCCCTCCTATCCAAAAATCCGGAAGCGGGGGGAGGGGGTGGGGGACTGCTTCCTGTGCCACCGCCGAGTCAGCTGGCCAGAGGGGGAAGCGTCGCCCCCAGAGGATCATGGGCTCTTCAACTCTGGTGTGTCTGCGTTGCTGTGAAGGAAGGCACGATGGGCAGCTGGTCCCGTGCGCCGTTGCTGCTGGCCACGCTCGCCGCCTTGGTGCCCGCAGCCACTCCTCAGGCGACGACGACTCCAGCCACATCACCCCCCCCCTGCGCCCTCACTTCCCACCAGGGGCTGCAGCAGAGCCACTTTGAGAAACCCCCGGCAGAGCGGGCGCTTTTTACAGGAGGTGATGGGACGGCACGCGGGTGGCAGGACTAGGCAGGACTGGCTCTTCTGACTGCCTTGACTCCAGGGAGGGCAGGTGAACTTGCGGCAGCGAACTGGTGTGGGTGGGCGGGCGGGCAGGCAGGCAGCCCAGTGGGCAGCTTCTGTTGCTGGGGAGGGGAATGCCCTTAATGGGTGGACGGGAGCGGCAGTGTGGAAAAGAAGGTGCTGGGATTGCCTTGGGCGCTTGAAGCTGGGGGACAGACAGTCGCCTGGCCAAAGTGGGGGAAGGCAGGGACCGCTGGGAAGGCCGAGCGAGCGCCAGAAGGGCAGCCACCTTGGCCAGGACAGGGATCCTGAGCAGCATTCTAGCCGAAGCTTTCACGAAGCCTGTTTGCCTGGCTTCTTCTGGGACACGCTGCGTTGGGCTTCTTCACCCGGTTCTGGGAAGCAAGGGGCCGTTCAGCTGCGGTGAGGAAGAGCTCCTCAGAACGCCCCTCAGGGCACTGCCTGCCGCCTTCCCTCCCTACGGTCGCTTCTCTTCTTCCAAGGTAGCAGCAGGGCACAAATCCATCCCTAAGGGCAGCAGCAGCAAGGCTTTATGGAGTGTTGCATCCCCCCCCCTGCTGCGCCTCCCCCCGTCCCCGCAGCCTTTGGATAAAGAGTTGCCAATAGGAAAGGGTTGGTCATCAAAGCCTTTGGGATTTCAGCCAGATGCAGGACCATGGCAGAGTGCAGATTTGCATTGGGGGGTGGATCCACATGTCACTTGTGGACAGTGTGCGGTTGAAATAAAAAAGGCCAACACCATGCTGGGAATGATTAGGAAGGGAATTGAAAACAAATCAGCCAGTATCATAATACCCCTGTATAAATCGATGGTGCGGTCTCATTTGGAATACTGTGTACAATTCTGGTCACCACACCTCAAAAAGAGTATTATAGCATTGGAAAAAGTGCAGAAAAGGGCAACTAGTATGATTAAAGGTTTGGAACACTTTCCCTATGAAGAAAGGTTAAAAAGCTTGGGGCTCTATTGCTTGGAGAAACGTTGACTGTGGGGTGACATGATAGAGGTTTACAAGATTATGCATGGGATGGAGAAAGTAGAAAAAGAAGTCCTTTTCTCCCTTTCTCACAATTCAAGAACTCGTGGGCATTCAATGAAATTGCTGAGCAGTCAGGTTAAAATGGATAAAAGGAAATACTTCTTCACCCAAAGGGTGATTAACATGTGGAATTCATTGCCACAGGAGGTGGTGGTGGCTACAAGCATAGCCAGCTTTAAGAGGGGATTGGATAAAAATATGGAGCAGAGGTCCATCAGTGGCATAATTGTCCATCTTGGAGTTCAATTATGCTTGTCATACCCTTGTTCCTGGCTCCGCCCCCAATGTCTCCTGGCTCCACCCCCAAAGTCCCCAGATATTTCTTGAATTGGATTTGGCAACTCTACTTGTGTTAATGGCTTGCTTGTTTTTATATTGATAATTTTATTATTTTAATTGTAAGCCGCCTCAAGCATGACTCTGGAGAAGTGGCATAAAAATCTCAAGGATTAAATGCTATTTCATTTGCCTTTCCAGCCATATAGTTTAGCAACACAAGACTTTTCCTGTGACCTAAAGTGCACAATGTTTTGAAGATATAAAACCATCCTATTCAGTGTGCCTTCTTTAAAACATCAGTTGAGTTGTAATCTGTTGTTTTATTTTGGTTGGGTTTCATTGTGCTGGGAGGCACTAAGTGCCATTAAGCTTGGATCAAAGTTGGTATTCAGTAGCATCTTTTTTTAAAAAAATCACAAATTGTACAGTTCTGCTCCTCTGCACAAGAATATATCTATTTAGGAAAATGTGCCTACTTTGCTAATCTAAGAACACAATTGTTGAAAAGAGGAGTTAAGGCTCCCAGTTTCAGGCCACAAATAAACCTAGTTTGATGGGCTGGATGCTAATTCCTTCAGGAAGAGTGGTTCAGTGGTATAAGACATACAGATCTGGTAAACTTGCATTTGGTAGGCTGTAGGTTTCAGTTCCAATTGAAAGACCAACTGCAATAGAAACTAGTCCATTAAAGAGAATAGGACAGAACTTCACTCAGACTGCCCCAGCCCCTCCTGCCCACCTTCTTACTGTCCTTAGTGAACCAGGGTATCAACTCCTGCAAGTTCTTCTCCATTAAATGACTCAAGTGTGCTCAAGAATCAGTTTATTAGGATACTGACATGACAGGTTAGACGGACGTTGCTAAAACTGACTTTGGCGGGCAAAGCCCTCCTACATTTACCTAACGGATGACTGTTATACCATTCAAGCATTAGGCACCAGAAAACATTCCCTCCCCCCAGTGTCGAGTCCTGGCAATCCATTCGAATGCAGGTGCAAGCTGTTCTCTGTGAACCAGACTCCCCAATCTTGATGCGGCTGGCACAGGACAATACTGGATACACGATGCATACATGATGCTTACAATGCAGAATGTAAAAGATAGTGTGCATAGCAGAAGCTTGAAGGTTATTACAGGACAAGGTAGAGGTTCAAAGTGAAAAGGTTACAAAATACATCATGACAAGAATCAACCTTGACATGGGATATGAAGCTGTCATCTCAGTCTCTGTCTTGTCTTTGCACTACAAGCAAGTTCTTTTTCTTCCCCTTTAAACCAGGCACAAGTAAATTGCAGGGAGCTGTCTCCATGAGCCCCTCACTGTCAATTTTTATTTTTCCTTGGGAAGGGGAAGAAAAACAGGTGAGCAGACAGGGATTCTCTCTGATGGAGAACTTCAAGGCTACCAAACTCCATTGAACTTGTACCCTGTTTCTGGAATGTCTCTGGTATTCACCTACTCAGAATCAGTGTCAAGCATGCATATTTCGAGGTACAATGGTGGGTTCTTAGACAGAAAGGAGGCCGTTAGTATCCACCGCCTCCCTCCCTTTTCCCAAAGATTGGGCAAATAATAAATCCATCTAGCCCAAGGATGTTTACGCTGCAGCCTGGCTGTGAGGTGCCTCTCCTCCACATTCACACAGACAGTTCTTATCAGGTCTGGAAGAAGTGTGAGAAACGGAGATATTTTTAATAACCTAAATTCCTTAGTAGTAAAATAGATACTATGTACTAACCTTTGAACCTGTGACTCAAAATGCATCTGTATGTTATCCTTTGAACTAATCCTATATAGTAACAGTATAATCATGTATACGTCATTACTTCCAAGGATTCTGTCCTTGGTAAAGCTTCAGAGTTTCTACAATAAAGCAACTTTTGATTTAACAACAAAAGACTGATTATTGAGAAATATCGATGCTTGACAATCAGGCTTGTACAGCACAATGAAACCAGGATGCGCACCCCCTCTCCATTTTATTCATGATGCTTAACCCTCCCTTTTCAAGACCAACATGAGGTAACCATGCTTTTTAGTAAGAGGGGAAAGTCAGGGCAAGAGTTCCAAAGGTCTGTGTCTCAGTTTAAGCTATTTATTTATTTACATTATATTTATATCCCACCCATTCTATGCAGACTCAAGGTGGCTAACAGCATAAAATACACAATAAACAATAAGCAATATTAAAACAATAAAACAATCAAATACATTGCAATGGTGCTACTTCAGGCAGATCATAGAATATTTTCCTTTCTCAATGCATACAGATCCTAGGCAGTTAGTACTAAAGCACGATAAATCCAAATGTGGTGGCAGCCCTCTCCCATTAGGTTATATGTCATCTGAAACAGTTCAGTCTGCGGAACTGCGATAAGTCCCTCAGGGCCCTGATGGCTTCTAGGAGGGTGTTCCAAATATTGGGGCTGCAACTGAGAAGGCTCTTGCTCTGGTGGAATTAAGCCTAGCCCATAACTTATGTTGTGTTTCATTCAAGGGGTGGGTGAGTAATCAGTGTGCTAGGCATCTTCCAAAGAATGATGAAGGGGAAAAGAACCAAGACTTCTGCCATAAGCTTCTTGGAGGACTATCGGGAAAAAAATCAAATCAATAAATATCAGCAGGCCAGAAACTGTGCATAAGAAAGATATTCAATATGAACTTTGAAATAAGCCTATAAAAAGCAAACATGACAAAGCCAACTAACTAATTTTTTTTTACTCAGTTATAGCATCAAGAATGCCCACTGGGAAAGAACTTGGCTGATAAATTTATTGCAACTGTTGGCTTTTGTCTTACTATGCTTTTTAATTGATTTTATCCTTCATGCTGTCGCATGCAAGGAGTGAAGGAAAGTAATAAAGCTAGACACTAATATTTATAAAACAATTTAGATAATCAGTAGAAAGATAAGCCAATTTTCACTGTTAATATTTAATTGCACAGGATCTTTGTTTCATCCTTTATTTTAAGGAAATTGATTTAATTTGGCACTTTTAATTAAATTCAATGACAAAAGGTTATTAAAGGTGTATAATTTAGACTCAGAGTGCTTCACGTGTGTAGGTTTTTATTGCCTCTCCACCTTCTTTCTGACCACTTGCCATCCCTAGAAGAATTCATATTACTTCTACTGAACAGTTGAACAGGCTGAGTCACTTAGAGGTTTGATGATATTTCTCACTCAGTGAAATGACGTGCTGCCTTAGGCCTATGCAAACTGGGAGGATCAATAAACCAGCCCTCACTAACCAAAATCATTACAAGTCAGGGAAGAAAACAGAAATCTTAAATGTGTTGCTCTGAACACTCACTTTATTTTCAGGACTCTGGGAGGTCAGTGTTCATATTCTAAGCTTTGCTTCAAAGATCACTCAGGTTACTCAAGTCTCTGCTGTGAAATGCAGTGACATTCAGATGAAAAAGATGGGGAAAGTTGCAAAGGAAGCAAAGAAATGGGATGCCTACTAGCAAATACATGTGGTAAACAAAGATCTTGTTCTACTTCATAAGTATCCCACTGGTATGTCATGATTTGGAGCTGAAGGCAACACAGCTTATTACAATGACTAGGAAGGCAACTACAGTCTTTGTCCAGTAATGATAAGTGAGAAGTTTCCTTGAAGGTATGATTCTGTCACTCTCTTGCTTTGTTGAGCTTGTGGCATTCTCACCATGTACATGAAGGGAATTTTGAAATTCAGAGCCTCCATGATTTAATATTAACTACAATAGCATGCAGACTTAGGTAAGCCGCTTTGCGAATTTTTCGCACCACACTACTCTCTCAGCTACTCTATGGGATCCCTGTGTGGTTTCAGTGTTTCAGCAAAAAGACCGAAAAAACCACAGCTTCTTTTTACGCTGTATCCTGGGCATTCCCAACTCAGCGTGTTATCCCAGCCTGTGTGCCGAATTGGGTCTCCGCACAGTAGAGTCTAGAATCTGGATTACCACAATCAAATACTGGCTCCACCTTCATTTCCACCTCTTACCCAACAGTCTGATTTCTCATTTACTTGCAGACCCTTTTACCCCTAAATGGTTCTGTTCAGTACTCGGAAAAATTAAATCAATTGGTATCAATCTAGATTCATTGGTCGTTTTCGCACTCACCTCCAGCCGGCGCGACCCCCCTCTTCACCGCGCAGGATCTGCGCAGATTTCGCACTAAATGCCGCGAAACAGCCTTTTGCGCCGGAAACTCCCGTCGCAAAAGCCGCGCAAATGCCAAACTGCTTTTTGACGATTTACGTTTGAGCGGCTTTTGCGCCGGGAGTTTCCAGCGCAAAAGGCTGCTCCGCGGCATTTAGTGCGAAATCCGCGCAGATCCTGCGCGGTGAAGAGGGGGGTCGCGCCGGCTGGAGGTGAGTGCGAAAACGACCATTGACAAACTGCAGTGAAACTTACATATTTCACTTGATCCGCAGGAGAATACTGGATATTGACTCCCAATTATTAACTCACAATTAACAATTGCTGAAGCAAGGGGTACATGCTCACCCTTCTTCTTGGACCTTCCCAAATTTGCATTGCTCAATACTTCTCAAATCTAATAAGTCCACATCAATGCCGAGCTTTTATGCTGGCCAGACTCAGCATATTTCCGTGGTCTCTGATAGATATAAGGGTATCCCTTATGAACAGAGACAGTGCAGATGTGGTAGAGAACCTGACTCTATACGGCACATTCTACTAGACTGCCCGTTACTTTCCCAACACCGACAGCACCTGATCAAACCTCTCCTCTTAACCCCCAACTTGGTGACAAGCAAAAGGATAGCGTTTTTGTTGGCTGACAAATGTCCCTCAATTACTGAGCAGATTGCAGAATTTCTGGCCCTAGCAGTGAATAAGAAAGAAATTAAAAATGGAGTCAGGTAGGGAAGTACCTTGCCCCACTTTTCTTAACTAAGTTTTGCATGTAACCTTGTATTCCCATGGGCTTGCAAATTACTGTGGTTTGTATGTCCCGTTTTGAAATTCCTTTGGACCTTGTTTTTCTTTTCTGTTATGCCAATAAATGTTATGTCTGTCTGTCAAGGTAAGCCTGAGAGCTACTGACCTCAGTGTGACTTACTTCTGAGTTAAATAGGACTGGCTGTAAATTTGGATGCTCAGTCTGCTATCTAGAGTTGTTAAGAGAAATTCTCTTAATTCTCCTTTACCAGTTTTTCTCCGAAAACTAACAACCCTTTTTGTTTCTTCTTTTTAGGAATTTCTAGTCAGGTTCTAATCCAGTCTGTTTTGATCAAGGAGAAATTTGAAGAGAGGAGGGACAGGAAAGGAGGTTCTGCCAAATTTCAGAATTCCATTTTGTAGATGTTCAGAGGCAAGCAATGCCTTCCCCAACTTTCCTGTCCTGCCAACCAGCAGGGGTAAAGGAGACTTACTAGGAGCAGTGCTTTTTTGTAGCAGGAACTCCTTTGCATATTAGGACACACACCCCTGATGCAGCCAATCCTCCAAGAGCTTACAGTAGGCCCTGTACTAAGAGCCCTGTATGCTCCAGGAGAATTGGCTACATCAGGGGAGTGTGGCCTAATATGCAAAGGAGTTCCTGCTTCAAAAAAAAAAAAAAGCCCTGACTGGGAGTGAAGAGAGGTTAAAACTAGTGTTGTCATCAGCATCACTGCCAGTGTGCACCAGAAGTGATGTCTTCATGTAAGTGGCAATGTGAGGATGGTCTGGTGCTGGCCAAAAGCTCTAATGAATTTCCCCCAAATAACAAATGTCCCCTGCATCATCTGTGGCATGATGACATCACTTCCAGTGCTTACTGGAGTGACACTGCCTGCCTGGAACCCAATGCCATTTGCCTCCAAGCAACCCTGAAACTGTCTCCTGCATCTAGTCCTTACAAGTCAGGTGCCAGGTTGCCTGCTTCCTCAGCCATGGCAACCTGGAACCTGGGATTTGCCAAGACATTCCTTAGATGTTGTTAGCCTCATTGTGGCCTGTCACTGTTGTATTCATTTGTGGTAGTACTTGGTAGTGCATAAAAATCTGTGTTTGTTGAAAGAGTTGAGACTACACATTATCCTACTCATGGCCAAATTGTTCTTTCTCATTACATCTTTCTCCTCGCTTGGTGTCCCCCACTCCCAATACCACGGATCTGTGTGGGGAGAGTAATGAAGGAGTAGTGGCAGGTTCCCTACTGGGACCCTCAAACTCAAGAGGATTTGGGAGGATAGAGGAAGAATTTCATGTGGAAAGCTGAGATTCCTTCACATAATGTCAGCCTTTTGGATAAACTCAGCTCCTTCCATCACTTACTGGCTTGTTGCCAGTATCAGGAGGAAGGATAGAGGGGGATCTCAAGGGGGCTAGACTGTTACCTAAACCATCTTGAATGCAATGTCAGACAGAGAGTTTATGTCTTATAAATAAGTATATCAAAAAGAACCCAGAGCTGAATGTTTTCCACTGTGCTTCAAGGGTCTTCTGAGCAGTTTCTGAAGTTTTGCCAAAGACTTGACTACTGTGAGGTTCATACATACGCAAAATCTCTTTTCGTGTGATATTCGCATCTGCCTTACAAAGTGAGGATTGAGATGCTTGTCTTATAATTTTAACATTGGGATCTGCCCTGATGAACCCTTGTTGGCTTCGCCTTTTGTAACAGACTGAGAGTTCTGCATTAAGAAAGGGTTTTTACTGGAATTTGCCCTGCTTCCTCAGACTTCATATTCAAATGTACAAAATGTTTCTTTTCTGCATGTGCTTCCAGAATGACTATAAATTAAAAGAACTCTTTTGATAATTCCTGCTGCTATATACTTTCTTCTGAGCTTTATGTAAAAATCTGACTTTACTCACATCTTTTGTTTGGCTACACAATTTTCAACAGTAATCCTTATGCTATGGGGCATTATAGCATCAACTCGTTTCTCCAACCCCTATGAATAACCAGGATTAGAATAACAATCAGCCATGACTCAGTGGTAAATAGGTCTATTGCCTGCAGAAGGTTTCAGTTCAGTCCTTGGCCTCCCGACTGAAAGGATTGGGTAGAAGGTGATACAAAAGGCTATCTAGAGAACCACTGCCAGTCACAAGAGACAATGCTGAGCTTGATAGACAATGGTCTGATTCTGTGGGGACAAGCTGTAGCTCAGTGGTAGGGCACCTGCCAAGGTTTTATCTCAAGGTAAAACCTCAGGGAGTAAGTGATGTGAAAGATCTGAGACCTTGGAGAGCTGCTGGTAGCAGGATAGTCTACTGGTCTGACTCAGTAGAAAGACAGCATCATGCAAGAATTCCTTTTGAATCTGAGATGCTTGAAAGGAGATTTTACACTCACACAGAGTATTTTTGTCTTTCTTCCTGCTTAGCAAAGCTCAAAAAATTTGCCCAGATCCAGCAAGGAAGATCTATAGCAGCGCATCTGGATGTCTCTTACTATTCTCATTGAGATGCTCACCAAGGTCCCCCTGAGAAGACTGGATACTTCTTTTTGAAGCACACAGAAATTATTTGTTGTGTGTGTGGGTTCAGGGCAACAGGCAAAAATCAAGCAACTTCACCACAGCGTCACGTAGACTCCACCCAGCAGCTACCTCTGGGCTCAATATAACTTCAAACAAACTCTTGCTTTGATTCTCTGCTCCTGCATATCTCCATTTTTTTTAATGTGCCTACTTACTGCCAAATGGGGTCTGTGGCTTCAGTTTAACCCCCCACCCAATAACAACATTAAGACAAGATGTTGGAATACATTACAACCTTAAAAACTCTAACATAAACTGGAGAACAAAGTTTGAATCCAGTGGCACCTTTAAGACACACAGTTTTGTTACATAAAAGCTTATACCTTGAATAAAACTTGTTTGGTCTTACAGGTACCACTGGACTCAAACTTTGTTCTGTTACTTCAGACCAAAAGGGCTACCCACCAGAATAAACTGGAGAGTAAATTTATACTCAAGCACTTTAAAGATCAGAATCACTTTGGATCCTGTTTAAGAGAACTTTAGGATAGAAGTATTTTCACATAAATTACTGGAAGCTTGGTTTGTGCTCAGAAAAAAATATCAATCTAGCAACTGTATTTCAAACCAGCTGCAGTTCTGAAGATGTTTCAAAGGCAGTCCCATATATAACACATCACAATAATCATCTCTAGTCCAACAGTTGCATGTGATACAAGTTCAATTGGAGCTTCTATTTTAAACTTCCTTAAATAAAGCCTGTGGCTTAGTGGTAGAGTATCTGCTTGGCATACAGAAAGTCCCAGGTTCCATCCCTGGCATCTCAGTTAAAAGATCTGGCAGCAGGTGGTGTGGAAGACCACTGCCTAATATGCGGGAGAACTGCACCAATCTGAGTAGACAATATTGACCTTGATGGACCACTGGTCTGACTCAGTATAAAGCATCTTGGTGTGTTCACGTGTTCAGGTTTGCATTCAGTACTCTGAATGCAATATGATTCAAATGAGAATTATGACACCACTTTTGCATTTACAACATTCCAATTCCAATACTTAAGTAAATCCACTCAATCTGAAAAAAAAAATCTGGGTGGCCTTTAACTTTCTGTCTAGTAACATATTTTCCTCCAGGACCACACAACTACATTTCCCAATGTCATTGGTGCCAACATGCCAGATCTCATGTGCCAGTCCTATCTAGACTGCACATGAGATCTGTACCCTTTGTGCCAGGCAGTCAAGTCACCATGTGGTCAAAACGCCTGTCACAGACTCCTATCTCTATATTCCTAATCAATGAATCACACACTACCAAAAGCCTACCTCCCCCCAACTGCAGAGGGATAACCTTGGTACAAGAAGATATTATTCCATCACCCAAGGAAGGGACCACTTCTAAAGGATGGCATCTCTCCTCCTCAGGCTGATGCCCTCTGACCTTGAGACTCTCACTCTTCACAAAAGCGGAAGAGCTGTCAATACAAGAGTGGGGCTGAAGGTCTCATTCCCCAACTTCTCCCTCTTCCTCCAACCTCTCCCTCTCTGCCTCAGCTTCTCCAGGTTGGCAACTCCAGATGCAAGGGAACAAATCAGTTCCTTGAGCACCAAGAGCTCCATGCATCAATCCACAAACCCATCTTTCTGCCCAGTGCATAGATAATCATGCATGTGGCACTCCCTGCAAACCACTGAATACCCCCCACTCTCTTGCTACCTTTCTACCTCTATAACTGGTTAGTCATTTAAAGGTATTTCAGCATGAAATAGGGTGTTTACATAAACTTGTTTGTATTTCCATAGCAGGAAGGCTACAGCAGCACCCCACCCTCCTTGCTGATGTGGAACTTGTATGTTCTTTCTCAGGAAACTCCAACCAGCAGGGTTGTTTCCTGCCTCCCCTCAACTTCTGGCACTGAATTCCCAAGCTCAGCTCCTGTATTAAAAACTGCTTTGAAGCACTTGTTGCAATCCCCACAGGGTCTTACAGGGTCAGCCCCCAAATGACATCTACTTTCCAGTTGAGAGCTATACCTCTACCACCAGGAGTCAGGCAATAGCAGGCAGCTGATTCACCTCACCTTCAAACAGAAGCCCCTCCCAAGAGAACTATTTGCTTCTAGTGCACTTACCAAATTCTATGATATTTTCATATAGACACACCCCAAGCTGCTCAGAAACAACAACACCTCAAGTAAACAGGCACATCCATACCCCTCTCTGCTTCTTGCACCAATCCCAAACTCAACTCCCATGTTAAAAGCCCTCTTCAAAGCACTAGTTGCAAGCCCCAGGAGCAACCCCACAGAGATCATGTGTGCCTCTTTCAGGGTCAGCTCCTCAATATATTGTACTCAGGGCTTATTTTGTAGAAGGAACTCCTTTGCATATTGGGCCACACACACCCTGATGCAGCCAATCCTCCAAGAACTTAGAGGGCTCTTATTGCAGGGCCTACTGTAAGCTTCCGGAGGATTGGCTACATCAGGTGTGTGTGACCTAATATGCAAAGAAGTTCCTGCTACACAAAAAGCCCTGATTGTACTTATATTATGCTGTGCTTAAAGTCCCAAAACTGAAATAAAATTTTAGCCCAGGGAATTAGACAAGCTTGGAACACGTTGTCATGACCCCTGATGAGGAGGAGCTGGAAGGGTTAACAGACCTGGAAAAGTTGCCAGCCAGTTCCTCAACTGAACAAACAACAGCTGAACCATCAATCACTCTCCAGGCACCAGTGTCAGCTGTTGACGATCATCAGTCTCCTCCAAGTTCTCCTCCTCCCATCTCAAGAGTTTGAAGCAAGCTCTGGAAAGAACTTTCAGAGCGAAGACATGAGGCACGCTGATGCTTCAGATCTCTCAGCCCTGAGTTCTAGCAGAGTCACTGCCACCCAGGGAGCAGGCTGATTGAGACTTCCATATAGCTCCCACCCAGGACCTGGTAACCTTGTGGAAGCAACAAGTCTATTCTCTGGCTTGCATCCACGTTCCTTCCTGATCCTGACCTGCTTGATTTCCTTGGCACCCTGACCTTTTGGCTTTTGGACATTGACTTCTGATTCCAGTTTGTGATTCTGCATTGGTGACTTGGCTCCTTCTTGACATCCTGAACTTTGACTGGCTTTGGCCTCTGCCTGCCTGCACCCTGAGAACGTGAAACACATCCAAGTAAGTAAATGACACAAATAAGTCCTCTCAGTCTTGGCCAACAGTTCTAGAAGACTGATTTGAATATAAAAGACTGCATTAACAAGTGCTTGAGCCAAACTGGAGATGATTGCCACAGGTCAAACTCTCCCTTAGCAGGCATTTTTCTGGACGCTTTTAGATTTAGATCTAAAATTTGGACTCAACTATATAAGCAAATTGCTTTGTGACAAAGGTACACGACTGGTGTTTAGTGATTAGTGATTCTGTGACTTAATTGCCTTCACGTTACTGTGCATTTTAAACTGCTTTATTGTTTTATGACAGGTGCATTTAGAAACATGGGCTATATTTTTTAGAGTAATTGAATAATAAAATGTGAATTCTAAAACAATTCAAATGCTGCAATTTGCTTGTCTAACTTTTGTTCAAACTGGCACTCATGGTAACTAAATATATCCATGGCAATAAGAGATATTTAAAGCAACAGCTTCATCAAAGTAATATAATGAGAGAATGCAAAGTTATTCTTCCTCAATAACGCAGCCCAGTTCACATTACTCAGAGATAATCAAATTGTGTAAATAAAAGTATCTAAACACATGGGCCAGCCATGCTTATAAAGTTCAGGGTTATTCATGCAATTTGGGCATAAAACCAAAGTATTGCAACACCTGCTTATGTGAAGACAGCCCTGCAAAAGCCCAATGTTAACATGACATTTGTGGTTGCTGTAGCAACCAAAATGGCGCCCAGAGGAGGAGAAGGTGATGGGGTTGGGACACAGAGGAAGGAAATTGAGGGCCAGTGGATGAATGGGATTTCTGCTAACTTGCAAGTCCTTATGAGTCTTGTCTTGTTAGTGCCAAAGCTACATCTGCCCATTCTTTGAGAACTTCTTATTTTAGCTTGAACCATGATTAATAGGATATATTAAGGTGGTTGTGGCAAATAATCAGGCAAAGTATAAACAATATATAGAAGAAAACATAAAACTTTAAACAAAATGAATAGAAACAGTAGTAAAAGAGGAGCAAAGTGTAGCAATTTGACCACAGCATATCATCAGAGCAAGCAATCAGGTTAAATGTGCTAGTTTGAAGTCCTAAAGTGCATACTTTGAGATTAATACAAGAAAAAAATGTGGAGTATAGCAATGTGATGATTTTATGTATTTTTTTTACAAAAAATATTCTCAGGAAAGCATTTTTTATAATGTTCAGCTAAATTATTCACTCTAGGTAACTATTATTTTGCTTGCATATACCAACCACTCAGCCACGAGATTGAAATCATATTTGCAATAATTAAAAATACAGACATGGATTTGTGCTTAAATATCATATTCTGTAAAGATTAAACTGAACATTATAAAGACATGGTTATTTCTCTCTTCTAGTGATTTCTGAAGGGTGATGTGTCAAAGTTCCTTTTTTCTCTGTATGCTTAACTTCATTGTTTATCAGAGAGGCATACCTCAGTGGCAGCGCACATCTTTTGCATGCAGAGGGTCACAGGTTCAATGCCTGACATCTCCATTTTGGAAAAAGAACTTGGGTTGTTGAGGACCTTTGCCTGAGACGTTGTCTAGCAATTGGAAGGAAAAAGTACTGTGGTTCACGGATCAATACTCTGACTCAGCATGGGAAGCTTCATGTATTTTTATTTATTGCTTTTATTTTGTATGAAGATTTCTGCAGTCCAGATAACACTTCTGAAGCACTCCAAAGGCTGTATTAGGTACCAATATCTGCAAAAGCACACATGGCAGCACATAAGAGTAGCCATGCTGAACTAGAACAATGCTCCATCTAGTCGAGTATTCTGTTTCTAACAGTAGCCTGGTAGATGCCACCATGAAGCCCACAAAAAGCCCACATTCTGCCTCTGAACCTAGATGTCCCATTTGGCAACCATGGCTAATGATATACTAAGTATATCATGACTACATACATCTGTCCAATACACTTTTAAATCCATATAAGTAGTTCATTTTGTGTTAGGGAGTTAAAGAAGTCAGCTACCCATTATGTAAAGTATCTGTCATGAATCTACTTCTAGCCAGTTTTGTTGGGTAACCCAGAGATTCAGTATAGGATATAAAGTTTATCCACCATGCATAATTTCATAGACCATGTTACCCCATCAGGTGCCTTTTTAAAAATACCATTAAAGGTCCCTGATCCTTAAGCCTTGCCTCATTTTTTGGCTATTTTGGTGGCTCTTTTCTGCATTTTTAACAACTCTGCAGTATTTTTTGGGGGCTGCAGCATTCCCACATAAGACCACACCATGGACTTGTATAATAATAGTACATTTTCATTCTCAGTATCTTTCCTAAAGATCCCAAGCACTGATTTCACCATCAAAAACCTGACATTTTCTGTCCACTACAATCCCAGGGTCATCATCTTGATATGTCATTGCATGCTCAGATTTGATCAGTAAGCATTCATTGTTCTCAAATAGTAAATGATATTTTTGCTACCACTAATATTGCACACATATTATTAGGATGTATGGAACTTTATTCCAGTGTTCCCTCTAAGTTGAGTTAGCGTGAGCTAGTTTACAGATTTTTAATCTCCAGCTCACACATTTTGGTCTTAGTTCAGGAAGGATGACCCCAGAGAACACTAATTTATGCAGTAGCTCACAACTTTAATGCCACTAGCTCACAAAGTAGAATTTTTGTTCACAAGACTCTGGAGCTTAGAGGGAACATTGCTTTATACATGGCCTAACAATGCAGCCATCATCTGGCAGCAGTGCCATCATCTGTGACATCCTGAATGCTTGAGAATGGCTATGTTTTACTTTACCAAATCCCACCTCCTTTAGCTGCATCAATTCACCATCAGTGCTTGCTGTCAGTACTTAAACGTTACTAGCTGCACCTTCAGCACTGGGCACTGAGAATTTAAAATGGCTGTCAAAGGAACAGATGGTCACCAACCTTCTTGATTTTAAAGCAAGCTTGAATTACATGGTCCTTTCATAGAACTGCCTGCCTTCCCAGTCTGACTTCCTGGCTGGAAAGGTGATTGTGACCTGGCCAGTGATCTCTGTCTAAAGATCAAGACAGTAAATTCTGTACTGTTTAGTCTTTTAGATCCTTCACCAATAGGTAGGCTTCCTAAATCCCCCGCCTGGGCGGGGCCCCCCCGATTTGGAGCCTCCATCCCCCGCGCCCCCAAAATCTGGAAAGCGGGGGGGGGAATGGCGGCCCTTCCCACCCAGCCCCGATATCAGCAGCTTCTCTTCTCCCCTTCCTGTTTTGTCTTCTCGCCCTCAGCGGCCGCGTCTGCCTGTCTGAGGCGTCGTCTCCGTCTCTTCCTCGCCCTCTCTGCAGACTCAGGTCAACCATGGCGAGGGTTGGGTTGTGAGGAAAGTGGGGGGGGGCTGTGAAGAAGAAAGGGGGGAGCGAAAGAGGGAGGGCGGCTTCTCCCTCAGGATGGCAGGGCGTCAGGGCGCAGGAGGCGGAGGAGGGGCAGGCTTGGGGGAAGCGCTGCAGTCGTCGTCCTACTGCAGCGGAGGAGCCGCCACGGAGCCCGCCTGCGAGCTCTTTGAAGCTTGCCAGAACGGGGATTTGGGAAGCCTACAACCATGTGAAGAAGGAAGGGGGGAGCGAAAGAGGGAGGGCTTTTTGGGGGGTTGGGGAGGAGTTTGCATTTGCAGGGCGAAGGAGGAGCCGCCACGGAGCCCGCGTGCGAGCTCTTTGAAGCTTGCCAGAACGGCAACGTGGAGCGCGTAAAGCGCCTGGTGCAGCCAGAGAACGTGAACACAGACACGGCCGGCAGGAAATCCAGCCCCCTCCATTTCGCCGCAGGTACAACCAGCCCTGGCCCTTCCCTTCTCCCTCTCCTCTGCCGCCTCCGCTCCGGGTCTCTTGTGGGGGACTCTTCCCTTCCCTCCTCGAAGGTGCTGCTTGTTTATCTTAAGGCTGGAGTAGAAGGAAGGGATCATTTCCCCAGCGGCCTCTTCGGGCTCGTCCAGGCTTTGTGTGTGGAGACTGGCATCAGTACCAGTGTGCCCTCTAAGCTGCGGTAGATTTTTAGCCTCCAGCTCACACATTTTTTGTCCTTAGCTCAGGAAGGATGATCCTAGAGCACAATAATTTATGCAGGAGTTCACAACTTTAATACCGGTAGCTCACAATTTTAATGCCAGTAGCTCACAAAGTTTTTTTGCTCACAAGACTCTGCAGCTTAGAGGGAACATTGATCAGTACCGAAACTGGATGGAAATATGGGGCCAGGGTTATGGCTCAGTAATTAGACCTCTCTTCCCCCCTCTCCCTGGGAGAGCTGTTTTTTGAGATAGAGGCACCAAATTTTCAGTATAGTGTCTACTGCCTCTCCCCAAAGTACCCCCCCCCAAGTTTCAAAACGATTGGACTAGGGGGTCCAATTCTATGAGCCCCAAAAGAAGGTGCCCCTATCCTTCATTATTTCCTATGGAAGGAAGACATTTAAAAAGGTGTGCTGTCCCTTTAAATGTGATGGCCGGAACTCCCTTGGAGTTCAATTATGCTTGTCACACCCTTGTTTCTGGCTCCGCCCCAATGTCTCCTGGCTCCACCCCCAAAGTCCCCAGATATTTCTTGAATTGGACTTGGCAACCCTACCAATAGGGGTTGATTTTGTGTTTTCAATCTGGTCCAACATCAGATTTAGTTTGCTAAGTGAAAGGCTGTGCTGGTATTGGACAAACAAACTCAAATATATACAAATGGAGTCTGAACTTGCCAAGACTGAAAGGGAAAAGAGGTCTTGGGGTTGTACGGTTGTAGCTCAATGAGGCTGCCGCACAGTACATCTGGGCCCTGTGATCCATGCCTGGCCCTGGGAGGCTGCTGCACAATGCAGCTGGGCCCCACAATCCTCGCTGGCCAGCCAGGCCCCAGGGAGACTGCCACATGGCTCGTTTTGGTCCAGCAATCCCCGAGGGCCACACCAAGTGAAAAAGGCAATTAGGGATTATTAGGAAAGGAATTGTTAGGGATTGTTAGGAAAGGAATTGAATATAAAATGGCTGATATCATAATACCTGTGGTGCGGCTTCTTTTGGAATACTGAGAGAGTTGACAAAGAGAAATTGTTCTCTCTTTCCCCAAATACTAGATAGATCCAAGTGGACAGCCGTGTTGGTCTGAAGCAGTAGAACAAAGCAGTAGTCAAGGTCCACCTTTAAGACCAACTAGGGTTGCCAATCCCCTGGTGGGGGCAGGGGATCCCCCAGTTTGGAGGCTCTCCCCCCGCTTCAGGGTCATCAGAAAGCGGGGGGAGGGGAGGGAAATGTCTGCTGGGAACTCTGTTATTCCGTATAGAGATTTATTCCCATAGAAAATCATGGAGAATTGATCCGCAGGTATCTGGGGCTCTGGGGAGGGGACTGTTTTTTGGGATAGATGCACCAAATTTTCAGTATAGCATCTAGTGCCTCTCCCCAAAATACCCCCCAAGTTTCAAAAAGTTTAGACCAGGGGGTCCAATTCTATGAGCCCCAAAAAAGGTGCCCCGATCCTTCATGATTTCCTATGGAAAGAAGTTATTGAAAAGGTGTGCTGTCCCTTTAAATGTGATGGCCAGAACTCCCTTTGGAGTTCAATTATGCTTGTCACAGCCTTGATCTTGGCTCCACCCCCAAAGTCTCCTGGCTCCACCCCCAAAGTCCCCAGATATTTCTTGAATTGGACTTGGCAACCCTAAGACCAACCATTTTTTATTCAGAACGTAAGCACACGAAAGCTTATGTTCTGAATAAAAATTGGTTGGTCTTAAAGGTGAAACTTGA
Organism: Heteronotia binoei; assembly: GCF_032191835.1. Lineage (NCBI taxonomy): Eukaryota > Metazoa > Chordata > Lepidosauria > Squamata > Gekkonidae > Heteronotia > Heteronotia binoei. Next base: position 32,598,028 of record NC_083228.1, read on the forward strand.
CTCCTGCTTTGTCCCAAATAATAGAATTTGAGGGTATCTAATGAAGCTGATGGAGAGTAGATTCAGGATGGACAAAAAGAAATACTTCTTTACACAGAGACTGATTAAAATGTGGAATTTGCTGCCAGGGAATGTTGTGGTAGCCACAGGAATAAAAAAGAGAATACAACTAAGCTCTGTGTATTTAACTGGAGGCCAACAGGGTGCATTACTGGAAGGACACAAACTAGAATGCAAAAAATTCTGTACTTAAAAAAAAATTAAAGTGTTTATTAAGATTGTGCAAGAGATGATACAATAATTAAGGAGGATATGCATTACATAGTTGTAGAACAGCTGCATACAGAATACTTCAAGTTAAAAAGACTGGAACTCGGAGAGGTCAATTAGAAACGACCAAAGATACAAAATACAAATCCAGTAATCATTAAAATTAGAAAACAGTATACTTTAAAAATCTAAAATATACTTGGGTACAACAAATCAATATTTCATCTCATCCTATGTCTCAGTCAAACCATCTGTTGACTAATTGTGAGTGTGAAAAAGGAATATGTGTGAGTATATGTTGAAAATCAGAGGTAAAGCATGCTGGAATGAGTGGAATTGTGGGAAGTGATCATAGAATCATAGAGTTGGAAGGGGCCTCTAGGGTCATCTAGTCCAACCCCCTGCACAATGCAGGAAATTCACAAACACCTCCCCCTAAATCAGGGTTGGGGAACCTTTTTTCTGCCAAGGGCCATATGGATATTTATAACATCATTCGCGGGCCATAAAAAAATATCAACTTAAAAACAGTGCAGGAATGATTCAGGCCAGCAAAATTAATGCAAATAATTGTTTTTTCTATTTGAAGTCATGTGGGGAGAGCCTAATCTGGCACACACATACACACACACCCAACCCGCCGCCCTAGGCAAATGCATAGGTCCAGGAGTTTTTTGTAGAAAAAGCTCAGCAGGAACTCAGTAGCATATTAGACCACATCCCCTAATATTAGAATATTAGGTTGCACCATCTGGGATAATCAAGTGCAAACTGAACTGTGACAGTAACTTTTTAGGCCCTACAGTAATTCTGGCAGGCCAGCCAGGCCCCAGGGAGGCTGGCTGGGCCTTGTAATCCCTGCCTGGCCCTGGGGAGGCTGCTGCACAGCATGGCTGGGTCCCACAAACCTCGCTGGCCAGCCAGGCCTCAGGGAGGCTGCCACATGGCTCGTTTTGGCCCAGCAATCCCTGAGGGCCACACCAAGTGACCTCAAGGGCCGCATACGGCCCTCGGGACAGAGGTTCCCCACTCCTGCCCTAAATTCACAGGATCTTCATTGCTGTCAGATGGCCATCTAGCCTCTGTTTAAAAACCTCCAAGGAAGGACAGCCCACCACTTCCCAAGGAAGCCTGTTCCACTGAGGAATCACTCTAACGGTCAGGAAGTTCTTCCTAATTTTGAGCCAGAAACTCTTTTGATTTAATTTCAACACATTGGTTTTGGTTCTACCTTCTGGGGCCACATAAAACAATTCCAAACCATCCTCTAGATGACAGCCCTTCAAGCACTTGAAGATGGTGATCATATCACTTCTCAGCCGCATTCTCTCCAGGCTAAACATACCCAGCTCCTTCAACCTTTCCTCATAGGACTTAGTCTGATGTTATTTCATACTTCAAAAGAATATCTGCTTTTGCAGATGTGTCCTGATATGTGGCGGTATTGGCAAGATGTAAAGAACAATGGGAGTAATAGGGGAGGTTTTGCTTACAATGCCAAAACTCTTTTTGTGGCAATTCTTTAAGGATAGTTTCAAACTGCTATATCAACTATAAGTAAACTGACAAGTAACATGACATTTTTTTCTCATTATGAAAAACATTTCATGAGGCAGAAAAGATGTTCAGTCTCCCCTTCTGTTCAAATGGCATTCTCAAACACAAGAAAAAAATATTAGCTTTCCCCCAGTGTTTGAAATTGAATCACAAATGTGCATGAACATTCTTATACTGCTTTCCTCATTCTCTTCCATCACCTGTCATATTTGTTTATATGCTGAAAAATCAATAAAACAAGAAGGATCCCACTTGGATGGAGAAAGCGAAGTTGTGTGATTTGTCTCTCTATTCTAGCCTTTCCCGTTTTGCTGGGTTGGCTTGGGGTATGTTCTTAGGGTCTAATCACAAGCACACGACACATGCATCTTTGTGCGCTCCTTTTCCTATTGCTGTTCTCTTTCCCCATCCATCCAATATACCCCAAATAATAATAATTAAAAAAACAAATTAGCAAAATAGGTACTTTTTTTTGTTTACCTCAATTCTGCATGCTGTGCTCTTCTAGTCAGGGGCAGTCAGTGATTCTTGGACCCTAAGCAAAAGTCCAAGATGGGCCGCTAGAATAGGCTTCCCAACCCTCCCGCCCTGGCGGGGGACCCCAGGATTTCCCCCCTCTTCCCCAAAAAACGGAAGCGGGGGGAGGGGGTGGAAACGGCGCCGGGGAGCATGGCCAGCCACTGCATCCCGGAGCCGGCGAAGCTGCTGCGCCGCGCCGCTGCTGCCCCCTCCCCTCCCACCGCAGCTGCTCCTCCGAGATGAGCCCAGGCTGAGCCCATCTCAGAGGAGCAGCCAAGCGGTGGCAGCAGCGCAGGGGAGGGCGAGGCAGGCCAGGAGCATGGCGAGCTATGAATCCGGGCCCTTCTAGGACCTGGACTTGCAGCTCGCCACGCCCCCGGCCTGCCTCCACCCCTCCTCCGCTTCCACCCCAGAGGCGAAGCGGGCGAGGCGGCAGTGGCGTGGCGGCCTCTTCTCTGCTCGCCGTGGCTGCTCCTCCAAGATGGGCTCAGCCTGAGCCCATCTCAGAGGAGCAGCCACAGCGAGCGGAGAAGAGGCCGCCGCGCCTCTGCCGCCTCTTCTCCGCTCGCCGTGGCTGCTCCTCCGAGATGGGCTCAGCCTGAGCCCATCTCGGAGGAGCAGCCACGGCGAGCAGAGAAGAGGCGTCAGCTGCGCAGCGGCGTCGCACGCTCCGAGATGGGGCGGCTCGCCATTTCCCCCCCTCCCCCTAGCTCTACCCCAGTGTCTCCTGGCTCCACCCCCAAAGTCCCCAGATATTTTGGGGGTTGGACTTGGGAACCCTACCCTAGAATCACTGCCATGCCACCACCACCCCACTGCTGGGGCCAAGCAAGGAATGGCTCTTGCTCTATATGGGACGAGTGGCGGCTGCAGCCACTGCAAGTCTGCTCCCCCAGCCCCAGAGGGAGTGGGGGTGAATAAGGGCAGTAGTCTGCCCCCTTTTTATTTCTCACCCTCCTGTGGAGGTTTGTGGGAAGTTAGTGCCCCTCCCAGCTTGGAGCCCCTAGGTGGCTGCCCCTGCTGCCATTGGCTAAGACCACCCCTGTTTCTGATGGTCTACCCTTGCCATTTTGCCTCCATCCTTTCCTGACTCCCCAAGCTGGGCATTCTTGTTTCTGTTAATCAGATCACATTCGCATGTTCTCATACTGCTACTTAGGAACTGCAGTTCCTTCTAGTATGTTTTAAGATTTTTAAATTTTGTTGTCAGGTAGCAGCTGACACGGCAACCCTTTGAGGTTTTCAAGGCAGGAGATGGTTTGCCATTGTCTGCTTTCATGTCACGATCCTGGTATTCCTTGGTGGTCTCTGGGGCTTTTTTTTTTTTGGTAGCAGGAACTCCTTAGGCCACACATTCCTGATGTAGCCAGTCTTCCTGGAGCTTATAGTAGACCCTGTACTAAGAGCCCTGTAAGCTGCTGGAAGATTGGCTATACCAGGGATGTGTGGCCTAATATGCAAAGGAGTTCCTGCTACAACAAAAGCCCCTGGTGGTCTCCCTTCCAAATAATGACCAGGGCTGACCCTGCTTAGGGTCCAAGTTCTGCTGAGATTGGGCTAGTTTGATCTATCCAGGTAAAGGCAATTCTGAGCACTCATCAGCACAACTGTGCAGATTAAAAGGAAAAAAAGCAGCACATGCATGATAATACAAATTATTTTAAATGATGGATGATCTACTGAATGAAGGCTCCGTGGTACACAAGTTAGTGAAATGTAAGTGCATATCGGTAGCAACTGAATGCTGAACGCTAGCAGCTGAATGCTAGCCCCGCACAGACAAAAAAAAAGAGACTACTTAAATTGCTGCTCGCTTTGAATTGTGAGAGAATAATTTGAGATGATTGTGCGCATCACTCAGATCAACAGTGAACAGACATTACAAACCAGTTAAGTTTGAGATTTAAATTGCTGTTTTGAGATCAGCAGATCACCCTTGTCAGGTGATACTATTTCAAAAAAGCAAAAGTAAATCTTTCCTCCTCAGTTGTCACTAATGTTTGTTATACCAGCCAAGAGGTACTTTGTATAGCACAGAGCAAAATAATAATATAATAGAAGTATAATAGCTCAAACACATATGATTGTGATCGTGTTGCTTGGGGCATGGTGATGATCTCATGAAGTGATGAGCCAGAATAATCTTTCCTAGTCTGCAGTAGCTTATATCAATTAGGCTGTCCAGTTATTGGAAAACAGCAGTCCTACTTTCCAGTTTTACTTCTATCTGGGTATGCATATACCCTCCAATTAATTCTTTGCCATGGTGGATTTTATCCGTACACCTATACTTTCATTATACAGATGGAAGTTTGATGGAGTGGAACAGCCATGTGCCAAAGGTCACTGAGCAGGAAGCAGAATAGAAGTTACCCAAATGACAATGTGAGATTCTCTCCTCTTGGTAACACTATTCCGTGATTAATTATTGATCTCTCTTAAGTAATCTCTAGAACTTTCAAGTCTGAATGAAAGTCCTTATATTGAATCATGGGCTCATTTGTGGGTTTGAGGTTTTCTTTTTTTCTTTTTTAGCCTCAAGAATCTTTCTTTTGCCTCATCTTCATATTAGAGCCTTCTGTTGAATAATGATTTTTAACATCGCGCTGTTAAAGGGTTTTTTATATTTTAGGAAAATCTCTTTTGAAACAATCTGTGTAATGTTTGCCTCATTTGTGCATGAATGTAAATCAGAAGTGAAGACCATTTGAGTTTCATTTGATTGTACTTGAAAGAGGATTGCACCACACTATATCTGAATGGCCCCTCGCTGCTATTTGCTGTGACTGCTGATTCATTGAATAGCATTGTAAGTTGTATTGCGCATGGGGAGTGTTTTATTATAGCTGCAATATTCACAGCAGAATGAGCATGGCTTCTGGCAATGCACATCCCACCCAGGCCACCATTTGAAAAGACTTTAAAACTAAACCCTACAGCAAAAGAGTAAAAAAAGATTTCAGTCAGACATTTTTGCTTGAGAACTGGGATGCATTGCTTCAAATGCCAATTTAAAAAAAAAAAAAAACAGATCCCGAATAGATTTTTAAAAATATACACACAGAATTGGACTGAATCATAAAATTGCACAGTATTATATGCACACAAAATATCTTTATGAAGAAGAATGAATTGCTCAAAATACTCATAATGAAACTTGATCATTTTTGATAATTTAACAACACAGTGCTATTGATTGAACTCCCTGCTGACTTAAGTTCTGTGTAAAAATCAGTTGCATAATTTTGCTTTATATTTTTAAGGTTTAGGGTTACCACCCATGTAACAGAGTAGTAGTGGAAGCGTCCTTCAGGGCCACTCTGGTCAGACCAGTCTCAGTTGTTGCTCTAATGAAGACACTCACAAAGACAGCCGGATTAGGGTTAGACAGATATCATAGTCAAGTCACAGTCCAAGAATCATTCACTTACAATCAGTCCAGCCAGACAAAGGTACAGATACACAGTCCAAATAGAACAGTCAAGTCACAGTCCTTTATCATCAATCCCTTATCAATCCAACAGCACGCCACACTCTATCCGTCTGTTCAACTCCACACAAGATAGACATTAGGCTACTGCTTTTGTATCCCCCTTAACCAATCACATTGTTCATTGGTTAATGACATTCATATGATGTTCACATGTTTACACTTAAACACCTGTATGCAAGAGTTACACAATCCTTTTACCAGTTCCAATAAGCCTTAAAGATATAGGATACTGTCACCATGGATTGGAAAATTCCTGGTAGTGAAGGACAAAGTTTGGGGAGAGGAGGGATCTCAACAGGGTGTAATGCCATGGATTACCCCTACCAAAGCAGCCTTTTCTTCATGGGAGATGATATTTATAGTATGGAGATCTATTGTAATTCTGGGATGTTGGCAAGCTAATACCACAAGTATATCTGAAACTATTTATGACTGCCCCAACCACTTTGGAGAGCCAGTTTGGTGTAGTGATTAAGTGCACGGACTCTAATCTGGGAGAACTGGCTTTGATTCTCCATTTCTCCATATGCACCTGCTGGTGTGACCTTGGGTTAGTCACAAGTTTCCTCAATGCTATTCTCTAAAGAACAGTTCTCTCAGAGCTCTCTCAGCCCCACATACTTCACACTGTATCTGTTGTGGGGAGAAGAAAAGAAAGGAGATTGTAAGTCCCCCTGAGACTCTGAGTGAAGGGCAGGGTATAAATCCAATCTTCTCTTCCTCCTCTCCCTCAAAGGCAAGATTTTCCCTCTATTTTTCTTTCCCTTTACTGACTGAGCTGCCCTAGTAATATGTTTTTTCTTTGCTGAAGAACTCTGGCTGTCCCACCCTATCACAATATAATATTTTGGTTGTTTGTGCAGCACAGGAACCTGAGGGAAGATTGGGAGCTCCTTTTAACTTTAATGGCACTTGAGGCATTTTATATTCCAAATTAACAAAATATTTTATTCAATGTAGAGGGAAAAGGTCTGGTGAAATCAGGGGTTGAAATTTCTGAGGAAGAACCAGTTTATGCACAGGCTTTAGTTCTTATGTTTCATGTCAGTGGGAGTTTATTAAGCTATTCAGAATTACTTAAGATCTTTGTGTTGAGAAGCTTCAGTTCCAGTGCTTTCCCAAACACTGCAGTACACTTTCTTTGAGTATTCTCTTCTTTTTGTTTCCAGAAGGCTGGTGCACTCTTTCCAGTACCCAGACCCCTTTCTTTTGAAACACCGGTACTTGTCTTGAGTTTTTAACTGACTCTTAAGGTTTCTACAACAGTTTTTAACCACACCAGACCAGAGGTGACGTCATTCTTCAGAGCTAACTCCATGTTTGACTGAGTACGGAAATTTTCCTCTCACTAGGATCTATCCCCTTTCTTTGGCCCAAATGGGAGTCTTCACCTACTTCCCAAACTTCCTTGCCAACTTTCTTCCAGTTCTCCTGTCTGTGTTAAACTGCCCTCAATCAGGGCTGAATTTTGGAACTGTCAGTACTCAACTCTTCTCAGGTGGGGCTGAAATCAGACTGAAGACTCCTCAGTATCCAGTTCAGAAGTCTTTCTTTGTTCAGCTGATGCTAACCAATCAGATTTCTTGGAACAGCCTGTCACTAAAAGCTCTCTGGCTCTGTGAAGAATTAACCCTTCACAGTCCTTTACTTATTTATACAGCACTTCTAAGCTTTTAAATCCCTTTCATGCATGCCCCACAAAGTGTAGGATCCTAAAATATGGTGCCACCAGCAGATCTTTAGTCTCAGGCAAGTTCCATCAGGAAAAAAAAAAAACACATTAGTGAAGTGCTGCCCTCTGTGATCTCCATAAAAAGTTGGCTCACTCAGGATTGCTGAGAAATACCATGGACTCCCAAAGATACTTTCTGGGGTCTTCTCATCTCATCCAGATTTAGCTCAAACATGGCATGAAAGGAAATAGAATGACTTCCCCAGCTCCATGGACTTCAAGATGATCATGGACCCTGTACTGTTGTCCTCCCAGACCTGCCATCTTGGCAGCCCTGGACTCATATCAAAAGACCAAAATCAGCAGTTTCCGTGCTGCTTGGCCTGTATTGATGTTTGTAAGCTGCCTTGAGCTAAACAGGGAAAAATGTTTCAGTGGTAAATGCTACATGCTGTGTCTCAGGAAAATGACTACCCATGCCAACAGTAAAGTAAAAGCCAGGATTGTTATGCCATTATACAATTGAAGTTATTTTTAAAAAGACAAAAATGCAGGATCAAAAATGCTCATTTTCCAGCCAGTGATGTTTCAACTTAGAATTGTCAGCTTTCTGTGATTAGCACAGAGTTCAATTCTTATATTTTTCATTCTAAAAGACCACTTCTATCAACTACTCAATTGGACACAGGAATGTTAGCTAATGTAATTTACGGCAAAAGAGGGACAAAAAGAGATTCATCATCCCATTTGGCAAAAATTCTCAGATCAATAGATTGGCTGGGTCTAAGGATTAATGAAGTAAAAGGAAGAAAGTGTGCTCAGGTGCTGTATTTGGGACCACTGCAGACCTTATCCAATATTCTATCCACTGAATACAGTGGGTGTCAGTATGGATCTTACTGACAAGTGTCCATGACTCTGGAAGTTGTAGATGTTAATCTGGCCCAGTTAAACTCTAAAGATGTTGCTCTGTCATATTACTTAACCATTGATTCAGCTATAAATGAGAAGAAGAAGACTGCAGAGACTCAGAGTGGCTTACAATCTCCTATATCTTCCTCCCCCACAACAGACACCCTGTGAGGTGAGTGGGGCTGAGAGAGCTCTCACAGAAGCTGCCCTTTCAAGGACAACTCTTGCAAAAGCCATGGCTAATCCAAGGCCATTCTAGCAGCTGCAAGTGGAGGAGTGGGGAATCAAACCTGGCTCTCCCAGATAAGAGTCCACACATTTAACCACTACACCCAACCAGCTCTCCTGAATCCTGAAAAACAGTCTGACTGGTTGATGTTGATGATAGCTCACATGTGCTGTCAGTTGCATAGAAGAATTCAGCCAATCAGCAGGAAGGAAAGAAAGGTGATGTAGTGACAACTTCCTATGGCTGATGGCATACTCAGAAAGCAGGGGAAATTCATACGAGGAGATGGGGGAAAATGCTGAATGGACATTATCAAGAGCAAAATGATCCAATTCTTGAATAAACATGAATAATTAGGCTTTTGTTTTGTGAAGACACAGATCCCTGATGGGGTGGAAGTTTAAGTAAAATTGGGCTAACATTCAGAAAAATGTAATCCTTACTGTATCTGGCATGCTACTTCTAATCAAGGAAAAGGGATATAAAAAGTCCTGAATATAACCTAGTTAGTTAATTTCTGAAGTTTTTGTAACAAGGAGTTCTTTACCGCTGAGACTCGTGGCCCTTTTTATTCCACTCCTCTTTTATGTGGCTTTTACTTACGTTGTCCACTTTCTTCTTTCATGATACTCCATTTTTCTCTTTTCTGTCCAATTGTTAAGCCTTGTTGACTCTTCTCTAGGAAGAGAGAGCAATTCTGGCTACTGACCAAGAACACCAGACCACCAGATCTTGGACAGATACTATTAAATGAGAAAAATGTAGAGAGCCATTTGGGGCATTCAGCACTAGAAGAGCAATCCTAAACTGGTCTGTTCAGAATCTTATTCAAGTCTATTCCTAATGGGTCTTACTCCCAGAAAAATGTTTTTAGGATGGTACTGTTAGTGCAATTTACTTTTAAGACTTGGAAGAGGTGGCAATAGTGATTTTGATTATGCTAAATTTTGAGAAACCTAATGGCCTTATCTTAGTTATATCTATGTGGACTGGAAGCAATTTGGTGGTAGAACTTGATTTTTGCTATTATGCTGTTAATTTATATTCCTTGTTGATTTGTAGGGATGCATTATTTTTTGTTGCAGTGTGCTTTGACACCTCTGTAGTGTAGGGTTGCTAGGGCTGCCAATCCCACCTGGATCCCCTGGCAGGGGATCTCCCTGTTTGGAGGCCCTCCCCCGACTTCAGAGTGATCAGAAAGCAGGGGCGGGGAGGGGAGGGAAACGTCTGCTGGGAACTCTATTATTCCCTATGGAGACTTATTCCCATAGGAAATAATGGAGAATTGATTCACAGGTATCTGGGGCTCTGGGAGAGCTGTTTTTTGAGGAAGAGGCACCAAAGTTTCTGTATAGCATCTGGTGCCTCTCCCTAAAATCAATGACAATACAGAAGCCACACCTGCACCCCAGTTTCAAAAAGGTGAAATTGTCCAAAATTACAGTGCAGAGGTCCAAGTTCTGGCAGAGGAGTAGTATTCACAGGAGTCCCAAGCTACCACACCTCTGCCAGAACTCGGACCTCTGCACTGTAATTTTAGACGATTTCGCCTTTTTGAAACAGGGGTGCAAGTGTGGCTTCTATATTGTGATTGATTTCACATCATATTGCTTTAAATATTTATTCTTTTTCTATAGTTTTTTCTGTTTTGAGGCTGGTTACTCACAGAGGTATTTACCTTTTTTCCTGCTCCACTTTTCCATGTTTCTCTTCTCTGTTACTTTTTAATCCCTAGGTGGGGGCAGGGGATCCCCTGGTTTGGAGGCCCTCCCCCCACTTCAGGGTCATCAGACAGTGGGGGGGGGGGAGGATGCCTGCTGGACATTCCATTATTCCCTATGGAAACCAATTCCCATGGGGTATAATGGAGAATTGATCCATAGGTATACAGGGCTTGGTGGGGCTGTTTTTTGAGATAGAGGCACCACATTTGCAGCATAGCATCCAGTGCCTCTCCCCAAAATACCCTCCAAGTTTCAAAAGGATTGGGTTAGGGGTTCTAATTCTATGAGCCCCAAAATAAGGTGACCTTATACTTCATTATTTCCAATGGAGGGAAGGCTTTTAAAAGATGTGCAGTCCCTTTAAATGTGATGGCCAGAACTCCCTTTGGAGTTCAATTATGTTTGTCACAACCTTGCTCCTGGCTCCATCCCCAAAGACCCCAGATATTTCCTGAACTGGACTTGGCAACCCTAGTAGTGTGCGCTTTAAATACTTATTATCAGGGCTTTTTTTGAGCAGGAATGCACAGAAGCACAGTTCCGGCTGGCTTGGCATCAGGGTGTGTGGCTTAATATGCAAATGAGTTCCTACTGAGCTTTTTCTTCCAAAAAAGCCCTGTATGAAACAATGGTGATGTCAGGGGTGTGTGGCCTAATATACAAATGAGTTCCCGCTGGGCTTTTTCTACAAAAAAGCCCTGCTTATCATTCTTAGTTATGTCCAGGTTCATCTTTCCAGGTTCCTTCAATTGGTCTTTGTTTGCTTTTGTATCTAGCATGGTTAGGCATTTCATTCACCTGTCATTTTCATTGTGCTTCAATAAATGTGAAAGGGCACATAAATGCCCTAACTAAATTAGTTGTAAAATGTTGTTTTTAATGAGGATGCCACTGTAAATCTGAGTGAATAGGATGCTTAATGCTCTAGTGGGTATAACTTAACCAAGAAAATGTGAACTCAGGAGTGTAACAAAAACTAATTATCATTTCACTCCTGAATATTTATGAAAGGAATTTATACGCCACCTTTCCAGAAAACCTTTTCCAGATGATTCAAAACAATAGCATATTAAAATAAAAAGCAATACACTAAAACAACCAGTAATAAAGCCAATGCAATCAACAGTAATGAAATCCCAACCCAGCATCAATAAAATAAAACCTGAGGCAGTGGGCTCATAAGTTCCAGATGGCAGATGTGTGGCACTAATTTCCCAGCCGTGAGTAAATACAGTCGACATAGTGATGACAGGATGCTGCTGTCATCTGTGCAGCGCAGCCCCCTTCCATCAGTAGACATAATTGTCATGGAGAGTGAGGGGAAAGAATGAGAAGATACATCTGGAAAGTTGGTATTGGAAGAACTCGGAGAACTCTCCCTTCCTGCTAAAGATGGAGAAGATACCAGTCAGGGCTGGAGATGCAAAGTTGATGCCTACCACAGCACAGAACCACCCTGTTATTCTCTCCAAACACTCTTTCAGGACTTCACACAGCTACCTATGTGAACAGTTAGGCTGAAAAAGAGCTCCTTTTCATTTGTGAATTGATGACATTGAACTCCCAGATGATGTCTCCCAATAGTTTCATCTAAATGTTAAATAGCATGGGGCTCAGAACAGACCATTATAGGATTGTATCTCATAAATTCCACAGTGCTAGACAACATTCTTCCAGTGTCACCTTCTGGAAACAACCAGCAAGGTAAAAGTGAACCCCGCCTTCCAACTTCCAACCCAGCCAGTCTATCCAGGAGTATACCATGGTTGATAGTATTGAAAACCAACAAATGGTACAGGAGAATGTCTTCTTCTCATCATTGTTCTGGCAAAGGTTGTCAATCAGAGCAACTAAGGCTATTTCAGTCTCAAAACTGACCCAAAATTGGATTGAGATTAGTCTATATACCCAGCCTCTTCAAAGACAATCTAAAGTTGTATAGCCACTACTCACTTGCCCCAAAATAGGATATATTGCCCCTAAATAGTAGATATTCAAGCCATTTGGGTACTGGGATGCCTTTTTCAGGAGGAGGGCTCAATTACTTCCTTTTTAGCAGCTGGAACTACCTTATCCCTTACAAAATAATTTATTATCTTGTGGACCTATTTGACCAGTCTATCCCAGCACAATGCTATTAGCCAGGAAGGACAAGTGTTCCTCCAAAGTGTGGAAGAAAGCACACTTCTAAACAGCGTATCTAACTTTATCAGACCTCATCAACTGAAAATCATTCTTTGTCACTAGCCCCAGATGGTGCTCTGTTAATGTTCTGAGCATGGTTACACAAACCATGTGTTAGCACACAAAGGTGAATGCAACCACCAGCTGTGTTTTGGTTAACCCCTTTGTTTTCCTTTTGAGGAAAGTAGTTGGTATGTATTTTCTTTATTTGAAATAGTCATATACCCACCTTTCTCTAGAGTACCTCTAAGGCAGCTTAACAACAATATGAGAACACTTGGGTAAAAGTTAACATTGAAACACACATTCAATACCTTAAAACCATATTAAAAACCAATCTGGAAACGTCTTAGGACCCCACCCCCTTCACCTACTAGGAGGATACTTTTGTTTGCTCAGGTTGTCCAAAAAGCTCTACAGGTTATCCAAAAAGCTTGCCAGAAAGCCAGGAGGGTAGGAACTCCTTACCTATTCTTCCAGGAGGTAATTTTATATGCCAATGAAAAAGTCTGAGCCAAGACCATTGCAAAACATGGCTTAGATAAAGGGGGTGCTTTGTGAGAAGAACAAAACTGCACCACAGAAACATGCACGAAAAGGTGGCCCTTTGGGTATGGAGATCCCAGTTTAAACGTACACAGCTCTTTAGATTTTGTAAGCTTGGTGGGTTACAACCTGTGCAGGTCTGACAAAGGGAAAAATGAAAATGTGGGTGCACAAAAATACCATAGTCTCACCTTATCTTAGATGTCATTTTGGATAATGGGATAAGACACACCATGCCTCTCTGGGTTAATCAGACTTAAACCTGAAGGCAAACTACAGGCATGAGAAAGTAAATTGTTCTCAGCTCTTTTGAACTACTCTGCAGTGTTCAGTTTATGATGTGGTGCCCTTCTGGAACCAAAGCCTGTGGAGTTCACACAGCTCTAGTTATAGCTTTAGGCAGAAATCATGCTAGGAGATCAAAGAGGGGTAATGTGGTAATGTACCTTCAATGGCTATAATTTTCAACTGAAGATAATTTTCTCTCTCTCTCTCTCTCTTGAATCCTCAAATTCACACTCGCATCATAAATCTGTTTTGCCATTTTTTAAAGTTTGTGTTGTATAGTGACAGAGAATTTAATAATGCACCATTCAGAAGAATGGATTATTGTCTACATATTGTTCACATTTTAACATAATCCATATCCTAGCTTGTCCACACTGAGTTAATACTTTTTGGAGCAAATACATTTGTTGATTTGATAAATAGTTCATTTTGTGCTTGATTTATGCAGCTTTGCTTTCCTCTTCTCAGGACTAACATAACAATAGTCTTCCTTAATATGTCTGAAGATTATTTTTTCAGCGGGTACATATTTTGCTAAAATAAAAAAAAATTATCATCGTTTCTTGTATAAATAAAACATTTCCCCCTTATATTTTGCTAACAGCTCTGCATCTGAGGCATACATATTTCTGATATATGAAAAAGTTGTACCATATAAGTCATCTTTCTTTTTTGTCCTTTCATAAATCTTAAGTGATTTAGGGATACATAGAGTGCCTTAGTTGTAGAACAGTGTACAAATTATAAATTTATAAATTATAGGTTCCTGGGTACTCATTTTACCGACCTTGGAAGGATGGAAGGCTGAGTCAACCTTGAGCTGGCTACCTGATCCTGCCGGAAGCTGGGTTCAGGTAGCCAGTTCAAGGTTGTCTCAGCCTTCCAACCTTCCAAAGTCAGTAAAATGAGTACCCAACTTGCTGGGGGGAAAGTGCAGATGACTGGGGAAGGCAATGGCAAATTGCTCTGTAAAAAGTCTGCCATGAAATCGTTGTGATGCGATGTCACCCCAGAGTCGGAAACGACTGGTGCTTGTATAGGGAACTACCTTTACCTTTTTAAAATAGTTGCTTATGATAAGAAGCTCCCCCCACCCCAACAATTCTCTTTTGCACAGAATTCAAGAGGAAATCCACCTGAGTGAATGACTTTCAAGCAAGGCAGCTGTTGGAGCAGTTCTTTCCAACTGCAGTTAAGCCAAAAGGAGTTGCTAACCATAGTCATGCTGCTACAGAGTAGTAAATCAGGTTTGGTAGAATGACAACTGGATAGGAGGAGTTCCATAACTTGCTTACAATGGAAAAGGGTGGTGAGGTGGAGGGGAGAGACAGTATAGTGTAGTAGTTAGAGTGCATGACCAGAATCTGGGAGACTCAGCTGCACTCTGCCATGAAATTTGCCAGATACAGAAGCTGAAGGACTGCTATAATAAGATGATAGTGTAGTATCCCACAATGTGTGGATGCAGTCTTGCTGAATCATGTAGTTGTGGACAGCAATCAGCAATATATTCAGAATATCCATATTGCATTATATTCAAATGTATACATATCCAAAGCTATATCAAGGCATATATGTTTTATTTTATATATCAAAATGTGCTTCTTTCCTATTCATTTGCAAACCACTGTGATAATGGCATGGTATAGTGCCATTATCACAGTGTTGTGCAAATGAATATGAATATGGAAGTTTTCTTCTCCATGGTAAGTAAACATTATATTTCAATATTTTTCTAAAACTGTAGTTTGTCTTCGAAAAACCTTACATATACAAAATTGTACCAGGCTACATCTGGGATTCAAAGAGCTACTTGAAGCTATCTTTTCCTGAGGATCATCCTTTTATTGTTCTTGTCTGTTTCTTTGGGACCACATATCTTCGGGACCGCCTCTCCCCATATGAGCCCCCTCCAGACTTTGAGATCATCTACACAACATCTTCTTGTGATCCCTGGTCCTGAGGACGCCTGGTTGGCCTCAACGAGGGCCAGGGCCTTTTCAGTCTGGGCCCCTACCTGGTGGAATTAGCTCCCATTGAAGATCCAGGCCCTGCAGGACTTACCTAAGTTTCTCATGGCCTGTAAAATGTAGTGCTTTCACCAGGCTTTTAATCTACCAGGCATCCTCTGAAACCTTCCTCCAGCACTTTACTATCCATGTACTTGAGTTGGGTCAAGGGTCTGAGTTACAACCTTAAGTAGTGTCAATGACCTGAAGCTGTGCTAAATGGCGTTAACTAGCTGAAGTTGTACCAACTGCTAAACTATGCCTTTGGCTGGACTATTGTTGGAGTTAATTGCAAATTAAATTAAAATTTGTTTGTTTTTGAAATAGCTGATCTCCATTATGGAATAACAATAATTTTTCAGTTTTAAGAAGCAGTTCAACATTTGACAAAGAAGGTCAGTATTTGAGGGAAAATGTGTCTAACAGTGCCATCCAAAGCAGAATCTAATTCCATGGGTGTAGAAGGGTGTAACTATGCATAGAATGGTACTGTAAAACAACTTTGATTCCCAGATCTAGCTGGGTAATGGCCTTTTGTTTTGGAATTCTAAATGTATGTTATAATGGCCCAATTATAATCCTCCTATCATTTTTTCGCCATTTGAAGTAGTTATCTTCTGCCCTGGTCTATGGAATTATGATCACTGCAAAAAGTTACATGAATATTACATAGGTAAGGGATTTGGTTCAGGTGTGGTGGTGGTGGAAACTGCTGTCGAACCACAGCCAACTTGTGGTGTGCCTGTAGGGTTTTCAAGGCAAGAGGCCTGCCTTTGCATTGCAACCCTGGACTTCCTTGACGGTCCTCCCATCCAAATGCTAACCAGTATCAACTCTGCTTTGCTTCTGAGATCTGACAAGATTGGGCAAGCCGGGGCTATCCAGGTTAGGACTTCCCTTAAGGATGCACATAACCCCTATGACAAATTTCAGCAGTCTCTTTCAAAACTATTTTTCCTTTGCTCATCTCAAAATCTTTCAGATGTTACCTAAACAAGGACCTCTAAATTCCCTCCCCCCAGACTTTTGCTGCAGGCAAAATTGAATGGAAATTCAACCTTTCTACTTTCTTTCATTGTAGCTGCCCATTATTGGTGCTAGGTTTTCTTCTCAATATATTTCATTTCCTCATATATTTAAAGCAATTATTTGCATTAGAAACATGGACATGTTAAAAAGAATTCTGGCCTGCTCACTACCTGTGAAGGGAATTTAAATACTCTAGTGAGTATTCTGTAGACTATGCTTTGCGGATTGTCACGTACTCAAGATTTCTGTTGTCAGTGTAGCAGATATTACTGGAATGTAATGATATTCATGATTTTGCATAAACCCTAAGAGGTAATAACTTTGCCATATGACAGCTATCATTAGCATACATACAACATTGGTAAGATCAGCCTTTCTGCTCTGCCAACCCTTGGGACACATTCTGCGCATTTATTCACAGACTGTACAACAGGTGCAAGACAAGGATTTCTCAGAAAAGTGTTAGAGAACATTAATCTTCTCCTTATTTTAACTCAGCGCCGCTACGTTTTCCTCCCCATGGTTGACATTACTATATATTTTCTAAGAAACAATGGAAATGTTCTTGCAGAGATTTCACAATGAAATTTATACAAGATTCTAGGAAAATATTAGGGATGCTTTCCCCTCATTCTATTGCTTCATTGTTCTTGCAGAGTGTTCTGCCCTCTGTTTCATTTCTTGTTACATCTGGTAGAACTAGGAGAATTTTAATTGGCATGTGAGCATGGTGATTAGCTCTTTTCATTCTTAAGCATCTTCCCCCCCTCAATATTACTGATTATCACTTAAGTCTGAGTGCAAGTATATGACTCTACACATCACCCTTTCCTCTGTGGAACTCAAATCCTCTGTGACACCATCTGATGGCCAGTGCAGTAAGTAACTCACAATTTCTTTTTGTCCTCTGAGACGGTACCTACAGTACTGGTGGGTAAGAACTTTAGCCTCTGACCACATTTTAGAAATATCAAAATATATAGCCCAAGGCAGGAAACACAGAATCACAGAGGGTGCTACAAACTTTTGTCTCACAGGCCAGGCTTTAGAATTCTTTTCCAACAGAAAGGATCTAGATTTCTCATCTGATCTCAGAAGCTAAGTGGGGTAGGTACTTGGATGGGAGACCACTAAGGGAAGCTCTGCAGAGAGAAGCAATGGCAAGTCATCTTTCTTTTTCACTTCCCTAGAAAGCTCCTTGCTGGAGTGCCCATAAGTTGTGACTTGATTACAAATACTTATCCCTTCATGGTAACTGCAAGCAAATGATCTCTTCAATGAGACATAAAGATTATATTTTAGCTGTCCAGCCCCACTTGTGGTAACAGCAAAACTTTGAATCACTTTTTAGGGTTTATTCTAAGGATAGAGAAAGGGATAGAGGATTCAGAAAGAAAGAGAACAAGACTAACAGCATTTCTGGCTGTATACCTCCTCCAAGGTCAGGCATATTTCTGTTGGTATTCTTGTTGATAAGGGCTGAAAAAATCGCCTCACTCAGTTTAGCAGTTCATGGGTGAAAATGGGAAAAGCCCATATCTTTTAGTGGAGATGCATCAACAACACGAGTCATAGATCATAAATGTTTACTCTCTGTTTGCTTCTATGGGTAAAATAACATTTGAGTCTTCTTTAGTGCTCACAAAATGGAGTTTCAAAAAAGAGACTCACCTGGAAAGGAGGAACCTTCTCTGTTATAACAATGCCTACATGTACAAATATGCATAAATTCCTGCTCATTGATAAAACACACAAATACAACCAGTGGGAAAGCCATACACATAATCACTATTTTGCAGTGCTTTTCTAATACAAAAAAAAATGCTCATCAAAAGCATTGCATCAACACAGCAGCAAAAAAGTCTTAAATAAACATATGCATGGTCACATTAATTGCTTTTTGGCACTATTTTATTTATGTGCATGTATATATAATGCTTGCAGAGGAGGGTAAAGTCATAAATGAATTAAAAATTCCACTGTAGTTGCATGTATTGGTTCTGGTTTGGAAAAAGCAAGGCCATGTAATTTAGAACCTCAAAAAGTAGGGAGAAATTAAGAACAGTTTCCAACAGAACAATGCATATGGACCCCTTCCAGATAGCTTTATTTGTGGAAGGAAGGAAGGAAGGAAGGAAGGAAGGAAGGAAGGAAGGAAGGAAGGAAGGAAGGAAGGAAGGAAGGAAGGAAGGAAGGAAGGAAGGAAGTCACCTGGTTCTGCAGTTGTTGATCTCTGGACTTTTTTGGTAGAAAAAGCCTAGCAGATACTCATTTGCATATTAGGCCACATCCCCTGATGCCATGCCAACTGGAACTGTGTTCCTGTGTATTGCTGCTCAAAAAAGGTCTATTCCTGCAAGGTCTACTGCACAGAAGAAACCCCCTGATTCTATTGAAATTACATGCTTTTAAGTAATAGATTCTCTAAAGTTGCTGGTCAAGATTCGTCCTGTTACAGCTACAACCACCAAACTGGAAACAACTGCTGCTGCAGGAGAAAGTCAGCAGCATCTCTAATATGTCTGGAAGAATAGGAAAAACCACCCAACCCTTTTGCATTGCAAAAAAGGAAAGGTCAAGTATGTCAAGGTCTAACTCAACTTCATTAAGTAATATTGAACATATACCTGAGCTTACAATACAATATGCTAAACAGAGCTGCCCAGAATGGCAACACACACTGCTGACAATAGCAGCAATTTGCCCTACTGTGATCAGAATAAATGCAAAAGTGACGTCTTCTCTAAGGATATGCAAAATATGTCCCATTCTTCCTGTAAATTATTCCCATATGTTAGCAACACATGTTTGGGACCCTGATCTGCACTATCTATCTATCTATCTATCTATCTATCTATCTATCTATCTATCTATCTATCTATCTATCTATCTATCTATCTATCTATCTATCAATACAGATCTAAATCACTATTGCATGCAACACACACACACCATTACCTGCAGCTGGCTTAATTGTGCCTAACATCACCCATTCCAAAGCACAGACATCTCTCTGAACACCAACTCTAATTTGAATCCTTGTTATCTCTCATACACACAATTGGGTTAATTGTTGCACCAATGCATGCACAATTGGCATAATTACCCAACAGTGTCGCGATTTTGTTCCCGTTGCTCTTTTGCAAATTTGACAGTAATCTTGTCAAACCTGCTGCCTCTTAGGGGCACTTGTCAGCCACAGCAAAAAAAAATGCAGTTGTCATATCTGTAGCAGAAAATGTAAGCTATTCCTGGCATCCCTAGTCACTCCTCTATGTAGAGTTCCAGATTGCTTTGATTTGTATTGTTTTTCCCAGTATGATCTTTCGATTTGTACAGAATAGTTTGGCACTGTTCCCAGGTGCAACAGTCTGCATGTGATCGAAAGCACCCATAGTGTGAATTCCTCTCCTTCTCCCACTATTATACTAGATCATGAAAAAAAAATAATGTAACTTTTAATTGAAACATTACATTACTGTAGATAGTGTCAGTATATGATGCAGTTAATAACCACCTCTAGGTATTTCTTGGCACAGTCATGACCAGACCTGGTTCTCTAGCTGGGAAAAGTGACAGTATTGGACAGGTGTGACAATAACTCTGGGCTAGCTTTTATATTTTAGGATGTAGCTTGGCTAGCCTTCACTACTCATCTCTAGAGAAGCTTGTGCAGAATTTCAGGAATGCCAGTGACTGTGGATTATTGCATAAAATGTAAAAGGGCAAATCATAGAGTTGGAAGGGACCTATAGGGTCATCTAGTTCAACCCCCTTACACAATGCAGGGAACTCATAAACACTTCCCCCCACACACACTAAGTGACACCTGCCCCATGCCCTAAAGATGGCAAAAAAACAACCCCAAAAAACACCCTCCAGGATCCCCAGCCAAACTGGCCTGGAAAAAAAATTGCTGCCTAACCCCTAAGTGATGAACAGCATTTCCTAGGCATGTAAGAGGGGGCCATAAGAAGTAAGCACTGATGCAACCCTTCCTGCCATCCTTCTCATGATCTGCCTAAGGTCACAGAATCAGCATGTCAAGTCCCTGGTCATGCAGCTATCAACACAGGTCATTCAGCAAAATGCCTTTATTGAAATACTGGCATCCAAAAGGAAAGATGATTCTTGCAAAAACTGATAATGGTGGGCAGATGCCCTACACTTATACCTTTCACCCCAACCATCACATGTTTGAATGCAATGGCACCAAGCAAACCTTCTCTCCCACCAAAGTTCTGTTCCCAGGCCCCTCGCAGGTGCACACATAATCAACAGGAGACAGCCTGTGACCTTGGCTGTCTCTGAAACCAGGCAGAAGTATGCTTAACTTATTACAAAAGAGATAGTAGGCTAGCATAGCAGGAACTTGAAAGCAAATGCAAAATATGGCAAGAGGCACTCTTGGCACAGCATTGCTGTCAGTTGGCCATCAAGCCTCTGTTTGAAAACCTCCAAAGGAGAGCCCACCACCTCCCAAGGAAGTCTGTTCCACTGAGGGACCACTGTCAGGAAGTTCTTCCTAATGCTTAGTCAAAAACTCTTCTGATTTAATTTCAACCCATTGGTTCTGGTCTGACCTTCTGGGACCACAGAAAACACCTCCATACCATCCTCTATATGACAGCCCTTAAAGTACTTGAGGTTAAAATGGGGTTGCTAGCCTCCACGTTGGGCCTGGAGAGCTCCAGGAATTACAACTCATTTCCAAGCAAAAGAAACCAAATTTCCCTGGAGAAAAGAGCTGAGAGCATTATACATTATACTGAGGTCCTCTGCTCCCCAAAGCCTGCCTTATCTAATTGGCATCCCAAAATCTCCAGGAATTTTCCAATTTGGAGTTGGCAACCCTAGGACAAACACATGCAGGACTTTCTCTCACAAATGATAGGTTGGGAGAGGATAGCAACTAAATATCTCTATTTTTCTCTGGAGAATATTTGGTTCAGCCTTAAGTCTGTTTTCCATTTCTGTTCAAAATAAGGATTTTGTAGCTCCCCTTCTCCTTTATATATTCCAGAAGGCAAGTAAATTTCCCATCCATGGATGTATTATAAAAGATAAAAAGGAAATTTGGCTCCCAAGTCTAACAGAATGAATCCACTCTCAAGCTGATATGCAAGGATCAGTCAATCTGTGGCTTTAAAAAAAGCTTGTGGTTATTTCTTACAGGGGTAGAAAGCCCATTTTGTTTCAGGTTCAGTGATATGGGTACCTTGCCATTGCTCACACCACTGTACTTTAGAATTCAAGCACAGAAAGAAAGTCCATGAAGGCCTGTCCTCTGAGAAGATCACTTTATTTTCAGATATAGAACGTGTTGCAGAATGTGTAAAAGTATACCATCTCTGGGAAGTCTGAAGAAACTGGACAGAAGAAGAAGAAGAAGACTGGATTTATACCCTACTCTTCATTACCCAAAGGAGTCTCAGAGTTACAATATTTTTTCCTTTCCCTTCCACACAACAGACACCCTGTGAGGTAGAGAGAGCTCTTTCAAGAATGGCTCTTGAGCAGAACAGCTTTGAGAGAACTTGTGGCTAACCCAAGGTCACATCAGCAGGTATATGTGCAGGAGTGGAAAATCAAACCTGGTTCTCCCAGATAAGAGTCTGCACACTTAACCATACACCAAACATGTAGCAGGTTCAATACACAAACAGGAAAAGGAAGGCTGAGGATGTGTGACATGTCATATTAGTGAAGAATAAGCTGAGAATTTCATCTTTCTAGAACTTTGGTATATGTGTGGTTTTCATAATGCCTGGGAAGGAGAGATGCTATAGCTCAAGTTTATCTGGAAATAATTTCTGCTCTGGAAGCCTTCCCCATTCCCTGATGTTTAGGAATGCTTTATCATTACTCAGCAGGGAGGAAAATGGACTCTGCAAATGCTCAGCAAAATTGTCTCATATGCGTAGAGATTTTATTTCATCAGCTCAGGCTAGACATTCTCTATTCTTTCAAATTGATCTAAATTAGAGCTCTACAAGAGACATGACAGTTGGTACTGGAAGCCTCCTTCCTTGGGAGTGTGACGCAAACATGCATGTTACCGTGGGTGACAGATCACAGAACTTTTCGTGGGGTAGATTCTTTATGTGGATTCCTGGGATGGTCTGCTGCAAACTTAACTTGCCAAATGCATACGGTAACTCTGATAAAGAACAAAAATATCATGTGAAAATGGAAATACCTCTGTGAGGACTGTATTATATAGACTAGATCTATTACAGGTTGAAAAGTAAAAAGTACATTTGAGTATCCTTTAAGAACACTTAGCATAGCTTTAGAGGGCTGAAGATCAAGATCAAGTTATAGCACAGAGCATACAGGTTTGCAGGAAAATATTTGTTTTTGAAATTAGGTCAACAAAATAATAGAAATTTGCCTCAGTTGCTCAGATAATATGGTATGTTTATAAATGTTCGAACAGCTATTAATGCATACTATTAATGAAAATGTGTCAGAGAAAAAACTATTAACGTGTCAGTAAGAATGGTGCGCATATGACACTATGATGTATGTGAATTGTGTGAGTGCACGTTTGTCTTGCATGCACATTACTGTTCATGGTGTGTATAAATGTGAATGGAGGAGCATTGTGTACGTGCAACAAAAAAGCAGAATGGAGTCAGAAATCATATCAAACATGGGAGGATTCTCTGCCTTATCATATACATCGTATTAATAATATAAACAAATATTTTTCAAAATAAAAATTGATAGTAAAATCATGGCAGCTATTGAATTAATAGTCTGAATGGGCATTACACACTCTCAACACCTTTGAAAAAGAGACTAAGTTGGGGTGGCATGACTGCTTGAGCAGGGGTGCCTGGTAGGACTAATGTTGCTGTTCAGTTCAGATACTGAAAAAAATCCTGAGTGAAGATCTTCCTAGATTATACAAGAGACAGGGCACTGGAACTCTCCATGCCCTTTTCCATACTCTTCTTAATATCTAGATGAACCTAACCAGAGCTTTTTTTTGAGCAGGAACGCACAGGAATGCAGTTCAAACTGGCTTGATGTCAGGGTGTGTGTGAGTTCCTACTGGGCTTTTTCTACAAAAAAAGCGCTATGTGAAACAATGGCGACATCAGGGGTTGTGGCCTAATATGCAGATGAGTTCCTGCTGGGCTTTTCCTACAAAAATAGCCCCGAACCTAACATATGCTGTGATGCCATCATGCTGTGGATTGCCTGGCCCTGTCCTTACCTAACTGGTCAGCGCAGGGGAAGGGCATTGCACAGTATGATGAAGTCACATCTCCAAATTCAGCATTAACATTCTCCTTCCTTGAATGACAGTATGGTAAATCAGAGATGATTCAGCCATTCCAAAATATGTAACTTGCTAATGCAGGATTCTGTGTCATGGCTTAGGTAGAGGCAGAAAAATGTCCACGAATGCGTAGAAAAATGAAAGCCTTATCAGGCAGTGTAGGAATCTTAGTTTCAAATAATAATCATTCAAAGGAAGAACTCTGACAGATTTTTAATTTGAGGAGCATCCTTTGTGACTTCCTAGTAATAATATCCTCTAGGAATAAGACTTCATACTCTAGTAGTCAGTTTTAATGTGAAGCACATGAGCTTCTTGTTTAACCTTTTTACCATTGGAAACAGCAATGGAATACATGTTTCTGAAGCTGTTTGAAGTGTTGCTATTTGGAACCCTAGAAAATGTACACTGTTTGAAAACTCTCATTTGCAGATTTTAAAAAATTACATACTCTTTCCTCTTTTGTCATTTCAGGTATCAGTTTTTTATAGGCATTTGTCAGTGTAAGTTGTGTCTGATTCTAAACATTTGGACTGAGATCACAAACTAATAGTATATATCTTGTAAAAATAGTGCCACATAGGTACTCCTCTCTTTGGTCTGTCCTCCATCCATTCTATTCCTTTTATGGCATCATGGTGCTATTGCTCTACAGGATGGTTGAAACCCTATTGGCAGGGGATGATGTGAAAGACCTTTGCTAAAAAACCATGGAGAGCCACCACTAGTCAGAGTAAACAATTTTGACCTAAAGAGATAAAAGGTCTCACTCAATATAATGCAGTGTCATGTGTTTTATGTGTTTTCCTTTGAGGTTTCCTATGAGGAAACTAGGGTCTTTGAAACAACTTTGATTGGGGACAAAGGGTGGCAATTGGGGGCGAGCGGTCCCAGAGGCGCACACTGGATTGTGGAGTGCCTCAGGGGGCAGTTCTCTCACCAATTTTATTTAATATCTATATGCGCCCCCTTGCCCAGATTGCCAGGAGACATGGACTTGGATGCCATCAATATGCAGATGACACCCAACTCTATCTGCTAATGGACGGTCGGCCTGACTGCGTCCCAGAGAACTTAGACCGAGGTCAAGGACCTGTCTACCTTAGGGACCGTCTCTCCCCACATGAACCCCAGAGAGCACTGAGGTCAGCCGGGAAAAACTTGCTGACTATCCCCGGACCGAGAGAGGTGAAGCTGCAAAGTACCCGTAACCGGGCCTTCTCCTCTACAGCCCCGAGCCTATGGAACCAACTTCCAGAGGAAATGCGGGCCCTGCGGGACCTTGAACAGTTCCGCAGGGCCTGCAAGACCTTCCTCTTCCGACTGGCCTTCACTGATGAAAACGGAAATTGCTAAGGAAACCGCCATCATAAACATAAACAGCAAACATAGCATTAGCACTTATTAATTTTAATTTAATCAACTTTTAAAGCCTACGTAGAATTTTAATTAAAATGTTTACAATGTTTAAATGTATTTTTATCTATTTCTGTATAACTAAACCTAAATTGTGTTGTTAGCCGCCCTGAGCCTGCTCCGGCGGGGAGGGCGGGATACAAATAAAATTTTGTTGTTGTTGTTGTTGTTGTTGTTGATTGTAGAAGTACGGTGTCTTGAGGGAAGGGGTAATTTTCTCCATCATATCTCTCTTCTTGGAGAATCAGGTACAGACTGAATGTGACTAGACCCATAATTCAGTTGTGGGCCAGTGGATGTACCACAACATCTGGAACAATGGTTTGCTATATCTAAGGATTTTGGGAAATAGAGGGAGCTTTTCAATTTTGTGACATGATAGCCTCTGTTTTAAAGAATAGGGTCTTGTTTTTAGAATAGCAAAACCATAATTTTAAGGAAGTATTAAATGTTTCAAATTGCACTTACCTGCCACATGCAGCTCTGCCCTTCCAGGATTTCTCCAGGGTTATGATAAGCCACAAAGTTAAGTAATCCTGGTAAAAGCCTTTGACAAGCTACTATAATGGTGAACACAGCAGGGTGTCAGGATAACATAAGAAAGTTATTCTTAAGAAAGGTCATCATTATGAGTATGTAAAATCTTTGGAACTTTAAATAACTGCTTTTTAATCCAACATGCCCATTTCTGGTGGTAACAGCTCACAAACACTGAACGGATACACAATGATACTTGGGTTTAGCAGCAGGATTACAGAAATTTCTTTTGGGTAGGAACATAGCTGCATGTCATGAGCCCTGACGTGGAGGAGCTGGAAGGGTTAACAGACCTGGAAGAGTTGCCAGTCAGTTCCTCAGCTGAACAAACAGCAGCTGGCCCATCAATCACTCTCCAGGCACCAGTGGTAGCTGTTGATGATCAATCTCCTCCAAGTTCTCCTCCTCCCATCTCAAGAGTTCGAAGCAGGCTCCGGAAAGAACTTTCAGAGTGAAGACATGAGGCACACCGATGCTTCAGATCTATAAGCCTTGAGTTCTAGCAGAGTCACTGCCACCCAGGGAGCAAGCTGATTGAGACTCCCATATAGCTCCCATCCAGGACCTGGTAACCTTGTGGAAGCAACGTCTATTCTCTGGCTTGCATCCACGCTCCTTCCTGATCCTGACCTGCTTGATTTCCTTGGCACCCTGACCTTTTTGGCTTTTGGACATTGACTTCTGATTCCAGTTTGTGATTCTGCATTGGTGACTTGGCTCCTGCTTGACTTCCTGGACTTTGACCTTGGACTGGCTTTGGATTCTTGCCTGCCTGCACCCTGAGAACGTGACAGATTGCTTCCAGCACACACTCACTCTGAGAACGTGACACCCTGAGAACGTGACATTGCACCACTAAGTCAGGAAGGCTGACTGTGGCTCTGGCTAGGAAGCATCACAGAAGCTGAACAGTCCATGTGCTTCTGATGTGCTTGGTCTCCCCTCTGATAATCTAGGGGTTTTTTTCATACAGAGTTTGTGCACACACAATGCACACACGCATTGTATGACTTTCATTCAATGGGCTTAGTGCTTGCTTAAGATTCTGTTAAGGGTTTAAGATTGCACTGTTAAAGGTACCAAAATTGTTCACTCACGTCTTTTTCTCTTTCAAAAGAGGAATTTCTCTGTGATTTCTTTGTTATTTTCTGTTATATCACATAGTAATGCTCTATGATCCCTTTTGTAAATTCATCCTTTGTAGGGTGGTGTTTTGTATCTTTTTTGTGTATAATGCACCACAATGTCTTGCTCTAGAAGGATGATAGGTGGATTGGGGGATACATTTGCCAGCCTCTGCAGAACGAAATTTTTCAGAACCTCCCTTTCTGCTCCTTCTTTCTTCATTCTTCTTTGATTACAATGGAACTGATTTAAAATAGACGCCAAATTCCTAAAAAGGAGGAAAAGAAATGGACCGTTGTATTTCAGGGAGAAATTAGGTAAAGAGAAACTTAGAAAATCTCTCCTAACAATACTTTTTGAAATGCTAATATTTTCTATAAGCATATGAGATCATAGAAACTACAGCAGAATTCTGAATAGCTTCCTTCATTTTCTGATCTAGATTGTTTAAGTGTTGTAACTGTACTATTCAGCAGCATGCTTGAAAGGGTCTCTTATCCCATGAGATCAGCTTGGGGGCTTATATGGGGCTCCTGAGACCTGCCTTTCTACCAGGTTCATATTAAGCTACAAAGTTATAGAGCGTTTCATATATGCAATATTTACTTAGGAACAAGACTTTTCTAGTAGTTGAAAACCTTATGAATTCTAAGTTCATCACAAATTGCAAAGGGAATCATAGTCAATTTGTCAAATTTGTCTGCATCTTGAGCTTTCAAAAGGCAGTAGAGAAAAAGAAAAACAGGAGGGAAGATATGAACAGTTTTAAAATGCAGAATGGCTTTGGGAATAACCACTGTGGAAGCTTGTCTACTTATCCCTCTAACAAGTATTCTGACAAAAGGGGCCTTCCTAGGTTGCTTCTCCCAGCCTGTCTCTGCCATCCATTGCCCCAGGCCTGGTTCGGTTTCATTCCCAGAACTCCTCTTCACAGAGTCTACTAAAGAGACATCCAGCATTCTTATCAGTGTACTTCAGTGAGTGATGAGTCAAAGCAAGTGATATGAAAGAAGAAAGATGTTTCTGCTGCATGAAGGAGAAAGGTAAGTTGAAACCATGATGAAGAGGAGGAAGAGGAGGAGATTGGATTTATACCCTGCCCTTCACTACCCGAAGGAGTCTCAGAGCAGCTTACAATCTCCTTTCCCTTCCGCGACCCACAACAGACACCCTGTGAGGTAGGTGGGGCTGAGAGCTCTGAAAGAAATGGCTCTTTCCAGAACAGCCTCTGACAGAGTTATTACTGACGCAAAGTTACTCCAGCAGTTGCATGTGGAGAAGTGCAGAATCAAACCTGGTTTTCCCAGATAAGAATCCACACAGTTAATCACTACACCAGACTGGCTCTCCAGAGAAGAGTCATATCATTTGAATGTCAAGCAATGGAGAAGGCAGCTGGATAACAGTCTTGAGGGGTTTTTTTTTCATCAGAAGCAGGGATGGCACAAACTGCATTTTTGCAGTTCGATTCATGGTTTGTGACTGAACCATGAACCAAATCCTTAACAGATATGCTGGATCATGAACCATTTAACCACCTGCTTTCTGTCCCCTGTCAAAAGTTTCAGGGAGCAGAAAGCAGGGGGTTAAATGGCTCTGAGCCATTTCAACCTCTGCTTGCCATCACTTTTTTTCAGCAATCAGAAAGAAGAGAGTGAAATGGCTCTGAGCCATTTAAAACTCTGCTTTCTGCTCCCCACCACTTTTCATAAAAAGCAGAAAGCAGCGGTTTAATTGGCTAGTAGCTGAGCAATGGGGAGTTATTTTTCATGAAGAGCAGAAAGCCACGGTTTAAACTTTGAGAGCAGTAAAGCCACCTTTTCTCCCTTGCCTTGCTAAGGGGTTAGGACTAAGGTGTTAGGACAGAGGGAGATGGGTACATTTATTTATTTTTTTATACCCTGCCTTTCTGCCAGTTTGGTGTAGTAGTTAAACGTGGCAGACTCTAATCTGGAGAACCAGGTTTGATTCCCCACTCTTCCACATGCAGCCACCTCAGTGACCTTGGGTCAGTCACAGCTCTCTCAGAGCTGTTCTCTCAAGAGCAGTTCTTTCAGAGCTCTCTCAGCCCCACCTACCTAACAGGGTGTCTGTTGTGGGGAAAGGAATGAAAAGAGATTGTAAACTGTGGGGTATAAATCTAATCCTTCTCCTTCTAAAGTACATCGCAAGTTTTGGCCATTTTGTGGTTCACAAAGTAATGTTTGTGAATTGAAGTGCCTCTACAAACTTCCATGAATTTTGATGCAGTTCATGACAGTTTGTGAAGAGTGGAGAAGAGAAGTTTAAATGGCTCAGGCAACTCTCCGAGAACTATGGCCACTGAGATCTCAGAGAACAATAATTTCTTAAAGGTAAAGAGAATGTATTAATGTTCTTATTGCTCTGTTTCTCAGAGCATATTCTCAATTTTTATTTACAAAATTTATATCCCACTTTTCTGATCTCATCAACAACTTTAGTCATCAGGGCCACAAAGCTGGCTAACATGAAAAACTCATCTTAAAAACCATTAAAACGAAACAGAATACACCATTGAAATAATTAAAACCAAAGCTAAAATGCAGATAAAAACAACAATTAAAACATAGGGAAGGACAGAGGGATCGCTGAAGGAATGCCAGAGGAAACAAATGTGGAAACCGGTTGACAGGACTGCAACAGGTGCAGTTTGCAGGTGGGTTTGCAAAAAAACCATGTGTCAACATATGTAAGAAAACAATCCTTTTATATAAATAAAACAATAGATCTTTCATACCATGTAAGGTTGATACCTGATACTAAGAATCCTACTCAAATCTATTCAGTGGGGTTCACTCCCAGGCAGGGCTTTTGGGGTAGAAAAAGCCCAATAGGAACTCATTTGAATATCAGGCCACACACCCTGATGTCACCATTGTTTCTCATATGGATTTTTTTGTAGAAAAGGCCCAACAGGAATTCATTTGCATATTAGGCCACACCTTCTGGCACCAAGTCATCTGGAACTGCATTCCTGTGCGTTCCTGCTCAAAAAAAGCCTTGCTCCCAGGTAAATCAAGTGACTGTGATAAAACTGAACAAATTCTTGCTCAAACAATGAAAGTTTACAATACGAGCAATGAACACGTCTTGTCAAAATTTATATCCCATACCCATTTTAATTCATGTTTGGCAAGATTGACTGTCTCTCGTCCCCTGCCCCTCTTTTAAATGAAACAGTTACGTCATGGTAGATTCCCTGTATGTACAAAATTAAGCAAATACACAGCTGTGCTCCCAACAACAGAACTGCTAAGCCTCTGCTTGAAGATGCAAAGAACGATGGCAGGAGCCATGGCGGTGTTTAAATAAGATGAAAACTTGCACAAAACAGACTGAAAACACTTTTTTCAAGGAATGCATGATGGTGCAGTTTTGGTATCTCATGCATTGCTATGGCAACAGAAAAGCTGGAAGGGGCGGGGGGTGGAATAGAGAATGCCACCAGATAGGTTGCAGCTATAATTTTTCTCTGAAAGGCCAGGCAATATTGCTTCAAAATATTCACAGCAATGTTTATGTTTGACAGACACAACTCTTTTCACAACAAAACATCTCAAAGGTACATCAAAACATTGTAAAATTAGCTTACCTTTTAGCCTCCCTGTCATAAGAGGAAGATAAAGACATAATTTCCCCCTGCCAGTATGTATCAAAGCTTTCTGAATATTTTCTTGGCTTTCTCAGCATCACATCTACCTCAATTATATACAGTACAAACCTCCTTCTAATCATTGGTTGTGAAAGTGAACAAGGAAAATAAGGCTTCTCTCCTATAAAAACTCAAAGTAGAAAATGCAGGTAGATTTACAAATAAATAAAGGGTGAGAGTTTTCAAACCACCTAAATGAGATAAATTCAAATTGAAAAGTATCTGATAGTACATGCAAAGCTCTTCGAAGAAGCATTTATGAAGAAATAATATGCATAAGAAATATGTTGAAAGACTGTAAAGCAAAGTCGTAAAGCCCTGCAGACTTTCACATGGATAGCCCAGGCTAGCCTGATCTTGTCAGATCCTGGAAGCTAAACAGGGTCAGCCCTTGCTAGTATCTGGATGGGAGGCCTCCAAGGAATATCAGGGGCATGACATAGAGGCAGGCAATGGCAAAGCCACCTTTTAATGTCTCTTGCTTTGAAAACCATACAGGCCCACCATAAGTCAGCTGGCATTTGATAGCACTCTCCAGTGTGCAAAAAAAAAAAAAAAGGTTGGAAATATTCGGATTCAGAAATATACAGGGGCAAAATATTCAGAATACTGTATATTTCCGAATACTAGTATTCGGAAATAGCTGAATATATGAGAGATATATGGCTATTCCCGAATATACAGCCCCATTATACCCTATGGGCCATTGAACTCTGTGGCAACATAGGGTATATTAGAAGCTACCTGGAGGGGAAGGGGTTTGAGGGAGAGCCCCCAAATTTGCAGGAAATCTACAGGGGACTCTCCCCTACAAAACCCTCACGTTCCAAAAAGATTGGGCCTGGGGGTCCCATTCCAGGGGCACCCAAAGAGGGTGCCCCTATCCCACCATTATACCCTATGAGCCATTGAACTCAATGGCAACATAGAGCATAATCAAAGGCTGCTGGGGGACAGGGGGTTTGAGGGAAATCCCCCCCCCCCCAAAAAAAACTGCAGGGAACCTGCAGGGGACTCTCCCCTACAAAACTCCCAAGTCCCAAAAAGATTGGGCCAGGGGGTCCCATTCTAGGAGCACCAAAAGAGGGTGCCCCTATCCCACCATTATACCCTATGGGCCATTGAACTCAATGGCAACATAGGGTACACTCAAAGGCTGATGGGGGACAGGGGTTTGCGGGAGAGCTTCCCAAACTGCAGGGAACCTGCAGGGGATTCTCCCCTAAGAAAAACCCAATTCCCAAAAAGATTGGGCCAGGGGGTCCCTGTCTGTGGGCTCCCCAAAAGGCCCATTGCTACCAATGCTGGGGAAAGCCCAATTAGCTACTTCCCCCACTGTAATTATTGTGGGAAAAGTGGCTCTGGGGAGCAGGGGGGTTTGGGAAGAGCCCCCCAAACTGCTGTGCAGCTTCAGGGAACTATCCCACACAAAGCTCACAAGGCCAAAGAAAATTGGACAAGGGGTCCAATTCCTGGGGCACCCAAAGCCAAACCTAACTTCAAATCAGAGAATCTCTATAGGACCCCAATGCACTAAGTCCATCTATCTACTCTATATGCACCCTGGCACCAATAAACCCAGTTGTCAACTTCAGTGCCACACAAAACACAATCTGCAGCAAACCCAGATGCCATCTCTCCAGCCCTGCCCCAAACAACACAGGGAGAGCTGGCCCAGCACAACAACCATGCTGGTTCTGGGTCTCTCACCCAGATGCCTGCCAGCTTCCCTGCCACAGAGCACACAATCTACAGATGCCAGCTCTCCAGCCCTGCCCCAAACATCACAACTCTCAAACAACAAAAGCAGTGGTCTACACCTAGCTCCACATCTGTATCTGACATAAAGCAAGAACCATTTAGACTTACCTTGAGTGATCGATGGTTGATCTAGGCTTTTTGGTGTTACCCAGGGTGCACCACAAGGAGGCAAGCCAGAGTCACACCCCAAATGAGGAAGATCACTGGGAGGGCCTCAGACTGTGAGAGGCAGGAAACCATTCCTTCTCTCTCAGCTCAGCAGCAACACACCAGCTATCACTGTCCCAATTAGAGGGACCTCAGCCTAGATATGGCTGCTGGTTGCCTGTCATCATCATTGGCACCTCTCTCTTCCTTTCTCCTGCCCCTGAAAAAAATTAGGTTATCCTGGCTGAGCCTGTGGGTGCTGTTGGTTATAGTGGGGGCTGCAATGGCCCTTTCAGTATTATTAGGCATGTGTGGATGGGGACTGGGGAAATTTGGATTTCTTTGCAGATTTTAAATCAGCATTCACTTTTGGTTTGGGGATGGGATGAGGGGTGGGGGGGGGTGCCAATCAATTTGTGAGTGAGTTTTTGGACTCTGGGTTTAGTGGGAGAGCATTTTACAATCACCTTCCAAGCATGGACCAAGAGAGGATGCAGGCACAAGTAGGTGCTCACTTCAGTCACTCTCAAAGTCAGCGTTTGGGGAGGTGAACAGAGGCAAGTTGACCTTCAAGAAGACCAACTGCTCAACTGTCCAGGGTTGCAGGCGATTGCGATGTGGGCAGACAATGTCGCCCATGTGAGAAAAGACACGCTTGCTCTGTACGCTCATTGGTGGGCATGAGAGGAACGCCTGGGCCACGGAGGAGAGGGCTGGCCAGACTGCCTTCTTTGCAGCCCAGTAGTTCAAAGGTGTCAGAGTTAGGTTCTTTAAGGGAACAAAACTGCTGAGTAATGATTATGTAACTAAGCTATACAGGGGTGATGATAGTCACGAGAGTAACAGGTGCAGCTTGTTAGCAATCAGTGATGGGGATTGGATAGCTGCACTATAATAATACAAGCCTTACTCTCAGCTAGTGTGGGATGATGAGAAGGAGGATAAGGACGGTGCGTGAGAGAAGGAGAAACATCTTGGCTGTTATACTGTTACTCTGGAGGACTGGATAAGACTGGCTTATGTAATGTATGGACTGGATTCTTGACTTCTCTAACTGGACACTGATTTGGTACTGTATCTTGGAAGGACTGCTTTATGTGTATGAACCATTGGACTGCCTGTGACTGCCTCTAATGTATTTACCCAAATATAACTGTTGACTGGCTGTTTGGAGTTTGTCTCTTTATCACAGCTTCTGGAGTTGCACTCTTCAGTTTACCCATACAGGGGAACTTCCCACGCACACACTGTCAAAAGGACATGTGTCCTGCGACTCATAGGGATCTGAAAGATAATCCCTCACCATCGCAGCACCCGTCTCCGCTCTCAGGGGCCTACCGGTCCAATAGGGGCCAATGAGCCGCCCAATGAGTGTCATCTCGACACTCTTCTTGATGTGAGTCTGGTGGGAAACATTGCCTAGCTGGGGAGGTTGGAGATGAATAGCAGTGGAAGTGGCAGATGAGCTGCTTTCACCCTCCTCCTCCTCAGCTACCGGCACTGGGCCCACCTTGACTCTGCAGCACTCAGCCTTCCGGGAGAGCTCATCTCACCAGTGATCGAGCTTGTTGGCCCACCCGGCGATCTTGCCCTTAAGGCACTGGTCTAACATGGTTGCCATCATGTAGAATTTATCCTGGGTGAGAGGCTGAAAGCAGGCCTCAAGCCCTTCCTGCAGCCTGACTACCAGGGTGTGCAGCACTGGAAGAACATCTGCACGACCTTGAACTGGCACTAGAAATGAGGTCAGGTCCTCAGGGGCCATGTAGACCATGGGGACGACCAGTGCGATGCTCACCATATCAGACGAGAGCATTTCTGAAGGGTCTAAAACCCTCCACAGTCTAAGAAATGACCACCCAATCCTCTTGGGTGAGACAGTTCCCTTCCTGAAAGACTCTCATCTCAGAGACAAAGGCATCCAGGGCTGCTCTCTGCTCCACCATGTGCTCCAGCATGGCACAGGTGGAGTTCCAGCGTGTGCTGACATCACCAATCAGGCGGTGCCCTAGGATGCCTGTCAGTGTCTGTTTCTCATGCAGCAGATACGAGTCCTTATTGCTGCGCAAGAAGTGGCCTGTGATGTACTACACAGATAGGTACAGTCTTTTTTGTAAGCTTTTGGAGGATTGGTTACATCAGGGGTGTGTGGCCTAATATGCAAAGGAGTTCCTGCTAGAATTCCACCCCTGATAATAAGTGAAGGTATTATGTATGAGCCTCTTTGAAATTGTAGAAGGGGGGTTGTTTATGTATATGTATATATACATGTGTGTGTGTGTATGTATATATACATATATATATTTAATTTCTTTATTTACTTTTTCTTTTCTTTCTTTATTTCTGTAGCCTTTAAAATGTGATAAAAATCTTTGAAAAGAAAAAAAAAAGATTAGTCGGGTGAAGGCAGGAAGTTTTTGGGATGGAGGCAGGCAGAATCAGAAATTGGAGCTTGAAATATTAACAGGAAACATTGGTAGGTTATTGACACAACCTGAAGTGTTATTGACAGAGATAAAAGTTTGGGGGAGAGGACAGAAACTCAAGTGAAAAGACTTTTCTTAGTCTGCGTTCCATGGAAGCTGAAAAGGGTGACGAGATTAGCTAGGTGTCTGATTGCTTCTGAGTGTGGAGTCATACCTTAGCCTGAGACAAAGAGATTGATGCATACTTATCTGACTTGCTCAAGGCTTACATAGGACGGAACCCTGCGGACATGGTGTTTGTGGAGCTGGAGCAGCCTGTCCAGGGTGCTGTCAGACTCCATTTTGTGTGCCAAGCCTGGCAGAGAGTGTCTCAGAGTCCAACAGTGTCATGGATGCCATGTATTATTGAGGGGTGTCCTAACTGTGGTGCAGCCTGGCTGGCCCTCCATAAAACATGTGTGTGAATAGGGCATATAGGTGGGGTTACAGAGGTTTGCTGCAACAAGAAATATTCTTTAGATACACAAGGAGCAACTGCAAGGTAAAAGAGGCAATAGGCCCACTGTTGGGGAAAATGGAGGAACTCTGTCAGAAGACAGAGAGAAAACATAACAGCTCAGTGCCTATTTTGCTTTGGTTCCCGCCCCCCCCTGAAAAGGAGAACAGGCTTATCTAGAGATGTTAGTAGACAAGGACTGATTCCCCACTAGCCTTGTTCCAGTCTTGTTGCTCCTTTTCCCATGGTGCTTCTGCTGGATTTCGCACAAGCAGCCCTGGAATGGCAAGTTGCCTCTCCTATTTTCAAGTTACCTTTGTGGTAGGCAGAAACTGGTTTTCAGAGGATTCTGCCTGCTGCAAAGGAAACTTGAAAAGAGGCGTGGCAACTCACCGCCCTGGGGCAACTTGTGTGCAATCCAGCAGAAGAACCATGGGAAAAGGAGCAACAAGACCAGAACAAGGCTAGTGAGGACTCGGTCAAGGCCTGGCATCTGCTTGCTGGTTGACATGGATAGAAAGATGGTTGGGATGTACCTGGCTGCATTGGATGAATACAAATCTCATGGGCCTGTTGGTATCATGGCCAGCGCAGGGGAGTAGGCCAAGTAGGTGGCTGCTTGGGCACCATCTGGCCTACAGGGCCCCGCTAGGTGCCCCCTCTCTCCACACACAATGTGTGTACTACTTGGAGTCTGCCTTCCCTAAAGGAAAGCGGGCTCCATGGAGTGCAGATGCTGCCTGACCAGTTTCATTTTCCTGAGGTCTGTCACAGACCTGAGGAACATGAAAGTGGATGGTGCCTGACCCTGGGAATGTGAAAGCGGCCAGGCAGTGCCTGCACAGCGCGGTCCCATGACCTCTAGTCATATTTTATGTCCATTTATTCACATTAAGAAAAGTTAATAGGAACACATTTATGCATCTAAAACTTTGGACTATCAAGATCACTGTTATCTATTTTGACTGGTAGCAATTATCAGGGATTCTTTAAAGATACTCATTCTCCTGTGGTTTCTTGGAAAATGGTGGGTTAATACAAAGTTCTGTGAAACAATACCATTATACTTCTATCCTTTCTTTGTGACAGAGGAGATATAACCTTTCCTGACAACATCTGTCCAACAGCCATATTCAGGAGAAATATGGGAAGGGTTTGCCTTAGGGTGTTATGAGGTTATATCTTTGATGCCTTCCATTTGTTTTGGATTCTTTGTTCTTGCAAGTGACCAGAATTAGTTCCTCATGCTATGAAAACTTATCTTATTTATTTATTTGTTTATTTTTATTTTACTTATTTATTTTATTCCATTTGTATCCTGCCCTCCTCACCAAGGCGGGCTC
This sequence comes from Heteronotia binoei, assembly GCF_032191835.1. Lineage (NCBI taxonomy): Eukaryota > Metazoa > Chordata > Lepidosauria > Squamata > Gekkonidae > Heteronotia > Heteronotia binoei. The sequence continues at coordinate 32,634,675 of NC_083228.1, forward strand.
AGGGTGGCTCACATAGACATGCATGTGCATGAGTAAATACAGTAATACATTAAAACCATAAACCATAGAATAATATAAAAACATAAAATACATAAAATATTTTGGCGCTATAATCTTACTGGTCCTTGACAGCTAAGCACAGATTTATAAAAAGTAATCACTGTTAAAACAAATGATTACTATTAAGAATTATATGTCTGCATTAAAGAACACTCTGACTTGAAAACTCTACTTAATCCACCATTAAGTAAGATGATGTCAACACCAATAAGCAGTGAATTGTCCATTTTAGCCTGGTAACCTTAATTCTGCATGACAATCTTTATTGTCATGAGTTAATGAACGTTATAAGCCTTATACGGTGGAAATGAAACTCTAAATGTGTGAACAACTGACATAAAATCTGTTAATTAAAGCAAAGCTACATCGTTCAAATTCTCTTTATTCCTCAATTTGTGAGTATTAAATAATTTTCAAAGCACTCTGCCCATTTTCTTTCAAATCTGTAAAAAAAAATTCCTCTGATAAGGGATTACTTTAAAGATACACTTCTCTCTCAATTTCTATCTTTCATCCACTTTCTAGTATGAACTGAAGTGAATCTAACTGTAAATGACACTCAATTTCCCTTGCAGTAATCTTTAATATTTTTTCATCAGCATCCTGCTCCCCAGATGAAGTGCTAGAACCCACTCATTGATGAATAGCAAATAAGATTACAACATTGACTTTCAAAGGTAATCACTAATAATAGAACTTATCATGCTGCCAATAACATGGAAATTACAAAAGATTAAAACTTTGAGTATTATGGTGCCAATGTGCAAAATATTTTTCCCTGTCACAGAGCCTCAGCCAATAAGATGACTAAGAAACATACCCTGAAAGCCATGATAAACCTCCTCTTCACTGTAGTAGATAATATATATATGGCTAGAGTCTCCAAGAGCCAGAAAACACTTTCCTCTGAGGTGGCATTACACCACCCAGACCCAAATCCTATGAAGGGGGGAAGATCCATGACTTTCCCAGCTCTGTGAGCCCCTAGAATGGCTAGGGCATTTGGAATTTTGCCCCTGTCTGTCCTGGCAGCCTTACATAAAACAATTCTATTGGAAAAATGGATTTAAATGAGGATAGAACCTTTTGCAGATGTTCTGTTACTTTTATGCAAACCAGGAGCCTGCCAACCAAGTATACAGTCGCCATCTTGTGAACTGGGTAGCAGGTGGATTTTCCATGTGATTTCATTTGCCATACACATGTAAGAAAATATTAATTTTTTTTTCAGGATTCTTATTAGGAGTATGCAAAACAATGGTAATTTTTTGGGTTCAGGTATATTGAACCCTCCAAAATATTGATATTTTCTGATATTGGTATGGCATTGGGATTTGCAAATTTTCTAGAAAACCCAAATTTGGAGGGGGCGGGGGGGGGCTGTCTTTGAGATAGAGCCACCAAAACTGCAGTGTAGCTGCTGGTTCCTTTCCTCAAAAAAACACCCAAGTTTGAAAATATTTGACTATTTGCAGTGTCATATTTGACTATTTGAAGTGTCATAGTGGAGCTTGGGGGAGATGGCTTCTTGGTATAGCTGGATGCATCTGAATAATAGTTTTAAAAAGTTGCTTTTGTAGGGTCAGCTATATTGGTGTCTGAATATGGATCTCTGAAAATAAATCCATTTCAATTGCAGCTGGTAAATTAGTGTATCAAAAATGCACCTTTGGAAATCAATGTAAACATTTACTCCCAAAATGCCATCTGTTAGAATTAATCTGCCAGACTAGTTATATAATCCACTAAAAATATATATAAGCCCTGAGACAGACAGGTGAGGCGCTGCTTTTCCCTGGGAGTGACCAGTGGGAGCTATGGAATGTTCGTGGGTTGATAGCAGTTGATAGGGCAATTAGAGAACAATTGAGAGTTGGCATCTGGGGAGTTGACAGAGAAAAGAGTATGTCTGATTGAGTGAAACTGTGCAGAAGAGCTGCACAGAACTGGCTGAAAAAAGTCAATTTATAACAAAAGATGCCAATTTTGGGAATAGGGGAGCAGTTCCAAAAGTTCAATTGAAACAAAACATTGTAACATCTGCCTTACTTTCCTCAATGTTGTATTCAAACCATAAATAAAAGTTAACTCCTAGTTTGTTTAACCCTGTAGGCTGATTGTCTCAGGGAAAGAAACACACAAGACATACACAAATTGAGATCTTGTTCTGGGATATGAATAGATGGTGGTAGCATATGAATGGAAGAGTATATGAGCCTTCAACCCCAATAATTCAACAAAGTGTTTGAGTCAGGACCAGTTATTAGAGGGCTGGGCTACCCTATCTGCTGATGTTTCTGTGAGTGAGAAAGAGGGAACCTGAGCTGTGAAATAGTCATGGCTCTCTCTATATATTTTAAAAGAGATGAGAAGGATGGTAAGTGTACCTGTAACTCAGAACCTGAGAGAGAAGGTTGCTGAGAGTGGAAGGCACTCTATGTGAGTGCAAAAGGGGTGTCGGAAGTCCCAACTGTGTTTTGAGACATATGTAGACAGAAACAGGAATCTTCAAGCATAGCCCTAACTATAAGAACAAACAGGCTCCTTCTCCAATCCAGCTTGCAAGGGGATGCACACCAGCCTCTTTAGCAAGCAGCAATTGCACTCCTCAGCTGTTCTGAAGAGGAAGTAAGACTGAATGCAGTTTAACCTTCATTCACCCTCCTTGCTGAATAGCTGATCAGTGTCATAATTACTGCTTTTCTAAGAGGACGCCATTTGCACAGCCAGGCTGCTGTATGTACAGCCAGACATTCATCATCATCACCATCATCTCCATCCCTAAACATGTACTAAGCACTTCATTTTAAAAAAAAAAGTGCTTGTACTAAGTGGTTTAGAATGTAAAAATAGAAAGGAGCGGAACTCAAAAAGCCCTGGAGTAAGAAAGAAGAATGTGCAAAAATGAGCACTCTCCAATGTCAGATTTTAAAAGTGCAACCTTGGTTACAAAGCAGATTTTACAATGAAGTTCCAAAAGATAAGATGAGGGTTTAAAGGAAAATATATTGAGTCAGGAAAACAATGAAAATATTTTGAATTGGACTTCTGCCTTTAACTAGTTCAGTCAGAAGCTTTGGCAACTAAAGCTTGAATGAACTGGAGCTGATTGTAACCAGAGAGGGCTGAAAATCATGACCAAAGGATCCGTCCTCCTGGTGTCATCCTTCCTTTAATATTGAGCCTTATTTATAACACTGAAAGATCAAGATGGCTATGCACATAGAGATAGGGTGGCCATAATATCTGCAGGCCAGCCAGGGACACCTTGAGGGGGGGGATGAATGTGTGTGCGCGCGCGCGAAGCGCGTGTCCGCCGGAAACAGGAAGTGACGTCACTTCCGGTGACGTCATGCCACTGCCGGAAACAGGAAGTGACATCACTTCCCGTGACATCGTTTTCCCTGCGCCACCTGCCGGAAGCAGGAAGTGACATCACTTCCTGTGACATCATTTCCCCCAAATGCCACTGCCGGAAACAGGAAGTAAAATGAGTACCCAGCTTGCTGGGGGGAAAGTGTAGATGACCGGGGAAGGCAATGACAAACCACCACCTAAAAAGGTCTGCCGTGAAAACGTGAAAGCAGCGTCACCCCAGGGTCAAAAACGACTGGTGCTTGCACAGGGGACCTTTCCTTTCCATTGGTAATAACGGCTAGGAGCACCTTCATTGGAGGCTCATAGAATAAGACCCCCTGGTCCAATCTTTTTGAAACTTGAAGGGTGTTTTGAGGAGAGACACCAGATGGTATGCTGAAAATGTGGTGCCTCTATCTCAAAAAACAGCCCCCCAGAGCCCCAGACACCCGACAATTCTCCATTATACCCTATATCAATTCTCCATTACACCCTATGGGAATCAGTCTCCATAGGGAATCATGGAGAGCCCAGCAGACATTTCCCTCTTCCCCTCTGCTTTCTGATGACCCTGAAGTGGGGAGAGGGCCTCCAAACTGGGGGATCCCTTGCCCCCAACCTGGGGATTGGCAACCCTATCCCCTCAGGCTGCTTTCACGGCCAGTGGCTGGCCAATCTCGACTCTCGTCCGGCTTTCCTCCCTGCCGCGCTCCCCCCACAGGCGCTCCTCCGATCCTGAGGAAAGAGCAAAAGCAGTCCTCCCTCCCAGCAGAGAGACATGCTTTGCAATCCATTAAGAGAATACTGGCACATTCAGAGTTTCTGTAGTAATTCATTCTGCCCGCATTCTATTACATCCTATGAATGCAACAACTCCTAGTCATTGATCCCAGTACTAATATTATTGGTCATTTCAGGAACGTTATTTGTGGGCAGTGTAAAACTTTTACTCACTTTATCTTCCACCCTCAAATAACTATTACAAAAACAACCTAGATTCTCCTTTCCTAAAACTAAGAAGTATTTCCTGATGCCACCCTGCCACCCCAGATCTGAGGACTCTCACATGCCTCTATTAAAAGATGCTCAGAAGTACTTTCCACAACTTCCAATGGCAAACAGAAAAGGATTTCACACACACACACACACACACAAAAAAAGATTGCCTTTAAAACACTATAACTCTTTTTTGGGTTTTGCTGTAAGTTCTATGGAACTAGACCCTCTTTTTTGTAAGCTCTTGGAGGATTGGCTACACCAGGGGGTGAGGCCTAATATGCAAAGGAGCTCCGACTAGAATTCCACCTCTGAATAATACCCATCTTGATAGACCAAAGGTCAGTATAAGACAGCTAGAAAGCAGTATAAGCAGCTAGAAAGCGGCTTTGGCTTGGCATGCAGAAGGTCCCAGGTTCAACCCTGGCATCTCTAGTTAAAAGGATCATGTCATGTGAAGACCTCCACTTGAAACCCTGGAGAGCCAATGCTAGCTTGAGCAGACAATACCCATCTCGCTAGACAAAAGGTCAGTCTACAGCAGACTGGAAGGGTCTGTGGCTCAGTGGCAGAGCACCTGCTTAGCATCAAAGAATCACAGAGTTGGAAGGGACCTCCAGGGATCCCTATAAAAGAAAGAAAGAGAGAAAGAGAGAAAGAGAGAAAGAAGAGAGAGAAGGAGGGGGGGAAAGACAACAGGGGGTTGGTCTTTTCCACAACAAGCTTCTTGTCGGAGACAGATATTATTTCTCTTTAAAAAAAAAATACACCACCACAACAACATCCAGAGAGCCAACAAGCAATCTTTACACCAAGCAGCCTAAGCACCCTGTGATAGACAATTTTACATGGCAAAGTGGGAGAGGAAACCCCAATTTTAAAAAGCAAGCTGGCCTAAGGATAGGGTTGCCAAGTCCAATTCAAGAAATATCTGGGGACTTTGGGGGTGGAGCCAGGAGACTTTGGGGGTGAAGCCAGGAGACATTGGGGCGGAGCCAGGAACAAGGGTGTGACAAGCATAATTGAACTCCAAGAGAGTTCTGGCCATCACATTTAAAGGGACAGCACACCTTTTAAACATGTCTTCCTTTCATAGGAAATGAAGATGTTTCCCTCTCTCCGCCCCCACCCTTTCTGGCTAGTCGGCTCTGAAGAGGGGATTGGCCTCCCTACTCATGAGTTGCTGCTACAGGAGGTGCAAAAGCACATGGTCCTGGGGCTTCCCTCCTCTCCGTTCCTGGCTAGTTGCCTCTGAAGGGGGGATTAGCCTCTCTACTCACGAGTTGCTGCTACAGGAGGTGCAAAAGCACATGGTCCTGGGGCTTCCCTCCTCTCCGTTCCTGGCTAGTTGCCTCTGAAGGGGGGATTAGCCTCTCTACTCACGAGTTGCTGCTACAGGAGGTGCAAAAGCACATGGTCCTGGGGCTTCCCTCCTCTCCGTTCCTGGCTAGTTGCCTCTGAAGGGGGGATTGGCCTGTCTACTCACGAGTTACTGCTACAGGAGGTGCAAAAGCACATGGTCCTGGGGCTTCCGTCCTCTCCGTTCCTGGCTAGTTGCCTCTGAAGGGGGGATTAGCCTCCCTACTCACAAGTTGCTGCTACAGGAGGTGCAAAAGCACATGGTCCTGAGGCTTCCCTCCTCTCCGTTCCTGGCTAGTTGCCTCTGAAGGGGGGATTGGCCTGTCTACTCACGAGTTGCTGCTACAGGAGGTGCAAAAGCACATGGTCCTGGGGCTTCCCTCCTCCCCGTTCCTGGCTAGTTGCCTCTGAAGGGGGGATTAGCCTCTCTACTCACGAGTTGCTGCTACAGGAGGTGCAAAAGCACATGGTCCTGGGGCTTCCCTCCTCCCCGTTCCTGGCTAGTTGCCTCTGAAGGGGGGATTGGCCTCCCTACTCACGAGTTGCTGCTACAGGAGGTGCAAAAGCACATGGTCCTGGGGCTTCCCTCCTCCCCCAAACACCCCAGTTTTCCCTCCCCCTCCCCTCCCCATTGTACCTTCTTCTCTCTCCGCTCTTCCTTCTCTGGTTAACTGCAGTCGGGCGGGAAGCCTGGAGGCGGAGCCTCCAGGGCAGGCAGCAGGGCCCTATCTGGTGAGAGCCCTGGTGCCTGGCATGCCCCCCTCGCCTTCCAGGTGCCCCTGTGATTGGCTGGGGGAGGCAGGCTGCCTTGTAATTGGCTTCATCATTAAAAAAATAATGGAGAAAAAATGACGGACAGGGGCACTGGCCAATCCGGGACTCTGAATGAGTCCCGAGCTGGGCCAATCGGGACGCGGGATTCAGGAGGCGGGGGCGGGACTTTCCCGGGAGGGCGGGACGTTCTGGCCACCCTACATAGAGAGTAGATTTGTTCCTATTATCTAAGTGCTGTTTCCAAATACAGTTCTAATCTATATTAGAAATTGTGTGACATTTTGAGCAAAGATACTTTCCTTATGATTCTTGATATTTTACATTTCTGTTTGAGACAGTACACCCCAGCCTCATAAAAACTAATAAGTCACTGGGTCCGGATGGCATACATCCAAAAGTTCTGAAAGAACTCAAAGTTGAACTTGTGGATCTTCTAACAAAAATCTGTAATCTTTCATTGAAATCTGCCTCCGTTCCTGAGGACTGGAAGGTAGCAAATATCACCCTATCTTTAAAAAGGGTTCCAGAGGAGATCTGGGAAATTAAAGGCCAGTCAGTCTGACTTCAATACCGGGAAAGTTGGTAGAAAGCATTATCAAGGACAGAATGAGTAGGCACACTGATGAACATGGGTTATTGAGGAAGACTCAGCATGGGTTCTGTAAGGGAAAATCTTGCCTCACTAACCTGTTACATTTCTTTGAGGGGGTGAACAAACATGTGGACAAAGGAGACCCGATAGATGTTGTTTACCTTGACTTCCAGAAAGCTTTTGATAAAGTTCCTCATCAAAGGCTCCTTAGAAAGCTTGAGAGCCATGGAGTAAAAGGACAGGTCCTCTTGTGGATCAAAAACTGGCTGAGTAATAGGAAGCAGAGAGTGAGTATAAATGGGCAGTCTTCGCAGTGGAGGACGGTAAGTGGGGTGCCGCAGGGCTCCGTACTGGGTCCCATGCTCTTTAACTTATTCATAAATGATTTAGAGTTGGGAGTGAGCAGTGAAGTGGCCAAGTTTGTGGATGACACTAAATTATTCAGGGTGGTGAGAACCAGAGAGGATTGTGAGGAACTCCAAAGGGATCTGTTGAGGCTAGGTGAGTGGGCATCAACGTGGCAGATGCAGTGCAATGTGGCCAAGTGCAAAGTAATGCACATTGGGGCCAAGAATCCCAGCTACAAATACAAGTTGATGGGATGTGAACTGGCAGAGACTGACCAAGAGAGAGATCTTGGGGTCGTGGTAGATAACTCACTGAAAATGTCAAGGCAGTGTGCGTTTGCAATAAAAAAGGCCATCGCCATGCTGGGAATTATTAGGAAGGGAATTGAAAACAAATCAACCAGTATCATAATGCCCCTGTATAAATCGATGGTGTGGTCTCATTTGGAGTACTGTGTGCAGTTATGGTTGCTGCACCTCAAAAAGAATATTATAGCATTGGAGAAAGTCCAGAAAAGGGCAACTAGAATGATTAAAGGGCTGGAACACTTTCCCTATGAAGAAAGGTTGAAACGCTTGGGACTCTTTAGCTTGGAGAAACGTCGACTGCAGGGTGACATGATAGAGGTTTACAAGATAATGCATGGTATGGAGAAAGTAGAGAAAGAAGTACTTTTCCCCCTTTCTCACAATACAAGAACTCGTGGGCATTTGATGAAATTGCTGAGCAGACAGGTTAAAACGGATAAAAGGAAGTACTTCTTCACCCAAAGGGTGATTAATATGTGGAATTCACTGCCACAGGAGGTGGTGGCGGCCACAAGCATAGCCACCTTCAAGAGGGGTTTAGATAAAAATATGGAGCAGAGGTCCATCAGTGGCTATTAGCCACAGTGTGTATATATATAATTTTTTTTTGCCACTGTGTGACACAGAGTGTTGGACTTGATGGGCCATTGGCCTGATCCAACATGGCTTCTCTTATGTTCTTATTCTGGAGTGCCCCTTTTTGAGCTTCATCTTGAATCTTGAGTAAGAATGCATGGAATTGTCTGGCCAATGATTCTGAGGGTGCTCAAAGTTAGTTGGTATTAGTTTAGCTGCCTTTGACCCAATATTAACTTTTTGTTCACATTAGTTCAAACTAGAATATTGATGATTCACGGAGTCACATGTTGACCTTCATGTTCTCCTTTGTGGATCTTGGAGCTCCTAATCACTGCCACTGAAGCAAAATGTGTGTGTATACACACACACATATATACAGGAGGGCCTGGCGTGACTTGGTCCATGGGGTTGCAAAGAATTGGACTTGACTATGCAATTGAACAACAACATATATATATTGCTAAAAGAAGTAGGAAATATTGGGTTTATACCTCACTCTTCATTCAGAGTCTCAGAGCAGCTTACAATCTCCTTTCCTTTCCCTTCCCCTCCCCACAACAGACACCCTGTGAGATAAATGGGGCTGAGAGAGCTCTCCAAGTACTGGTCCTGAGCAGAACAGCTCTGAGAGAATTATGACTGACCCAAGGTCACTCTAGCTGTTGCATGTGGAGGAGTGGAGAATAAAACCCAGTTCTCTGATATGAGTGCATGCACTTAACTATTGTATCGAACTTACTTGTAAGTGGAAGAAAGCCTTGACAACTGAAAATTTGTACCCCCAAAATCATGTTGATCTCTAAAGTGCTACTAGATTTGAATCTAGATGTTCTACTGGAGACCAACATGGGTATCCTCTGAAATTATCTTGAATGAGGCTATTGCTTTGCCTTTTAATGCTATTAGGATTCTTTGGTGGTGGTTGTGATTGTTTATTCTATGCTTTATCAGTTGTTAGCTGCCTTGGGTGCATCTTGTGCAAGATGGGATATAAATTATCCAAAATAAGATAGATAGATAGATAGATAGATAGATAGATAGATAGATAGATAGATAGATAGATAGATAGATAGATAGATAGATAGATAGATATTGAAATCTGGAAATTTTCAAAAATGATCTCCAATGCAGTGGGAAAAAATGATTTTGTAACACAATAGGATATACTTTGAACTAATGTCTTAATCTTGGAGAACAATATCTATGCTTTGATTTCATTTGATGTGTAGATTTGCAGTGAGTATCTGTGTTCTCCCTGTCTAGCCAGACTTATTCTTTATTGTTGTTAACCTTCTGGTCATTTCCTTATTGAAATATCGAACTCTTCTTCAGTGGCTCATATCTGTTTTGTAATACAAGATTGCTGAAATAAGATTTGAAAATAACAAACCACACCAGACCAGAATCCATAAAGTCTCAGAAATGACACTTCCATTACAGCCATATAGATATGTGTACAGTGCTTATAGGAATGGAATTTTACCAAAGAGCTAAGTGACTCAGCATGCCTGAAGGGTGGGGGCCACTACATCACATTAGTGTATAGGTATTATCCCTTTGAATGGGATACCTCTCCTTCTTAACCTGAGAGGTGCCCTCTGATCCCTTCTCTTTCTCCCTTTGTCCTCTCACCGTCTTTACAGGGCCTTCCATAGAGCAACATGTCCCTGCAGGTCTCTCCTGTAGATAAAATGCTTTCATACTCCCATATGCATGATGCTGGACAAACGGGCCATTTGTGATAGGACAAGTACTCATTAGATTAGGCTTCTTTCTCTTCTTTTGACTCCAACCTGAATGTGAACTGGATCTACTTGAATAAAAGTAAGTTTTCCATTTTTATAATATACTTCTTGGGAGTTTTGTTTACTGCACTCATTATCATGCTTCTATGACTGGGCAAAACTCTGCTATATTAACCAAATATCCCAATTAGAGCTAACTATGCTATCTGCCTTTATACAACCATCTATTTTAAAGCTTGATTATATAACTCTGGCACCTGCTTTTTGATATTCAGGAAAAGAGGGTAGCTAACTCAAAAGTGTACAGCTTCTTCCAGACAAGCCTTTTGTCTCTCAAGACAAAATATCGTCCAGTGTATAACAGTAGCTCATCTTTATTTTTCTTTTTGAAATCTTCCAAATATTTTTGGTACAAGGCCTCATGGTATACAAGGGCTGCATCTTAACTTTGTTATTACAAAGTGATTTCCATCCCTGTTCAGTTTAGTTAAGCTAATTCTTGAGGTTAAGCTTTAGATCCTATTTGGAAATGGGTATTTCAGGTTGAGACTAAGATTCAGCTGTACGCTTTGATGTATTCTGCCTTTGGATTTGCATGTAAGGGCATATATCATCACGACTTTCAAGATGAATGGCTTAGGAGCAGAATGTTAATTTTGCATGTGGATGGCCATTAGAAAAGTCCCCCTCTTTGATATCAAAGGAAGAGCTTGGAATACATGTGCAGTTGACCACTTGTAGGCTCTCTAAACCAGTTTCACACTCTTGAGAATCAGCATATTGGAACATCTTAAATTCCTTTGATGTTATAGATAAAATAAGCCCCCCTAGTACTGTATCAATTCAAAATGAGTTTAATTTGAAGTAGTATTTTAAATACATACCGGCAACTTCAGCCAGCAGTACTTGAAATGACAGCCCCTTTTCCCTGCATTACTTATTTAAAATACTACTCAAATATTACAGGTAATCTTTTCCCCATAAATGAAAGAGTATCAAAATGCCACTATGCATAAGAAATGCATGTTTCAGGAGTCCATACACTATCTAGTAGTTATCTGGTAAGTAAAACAAAAGAGAATAAAACCATTCAAATTTCTTATACTCTGTGCCTTCCACAAATTCTTGATGGCTTGCAAAATTCGTATAAGATAATAAACCCAATAAACCTTGCAGTAATAATAAAATTCATAAAAATACTATAGATCAAATATGCTATAGATCACTTTTTCTTTTTAATTTTTCCAAATACCAAGTCAAACAGTTTAGCAAATCTACAGTGTTACCAAGAAAACAGTAGACCAGCAGTCATACACAGTATGATATTGAGTGACAGTGATCTGAAAGCTGAGATGCAGACTCCAGCACAATACTTTCTGGTGCTGCGTAGTTGCCACAAGGAACTATATTTCTGATTATTGAGGAGGGGCCATGATTCAGTGGCTGAGTACCTGCTTGGCAGGCAGCAGATTCATTCTTTGGCATCTCCAATTCAACCCCTGGCATCTCCTGATAAAAGGACCGGACAGTAGGTGATGTGAAAGATCACTGCCTAAGACCCTGGAAGTCGCTGCCAATCTGAGTAGACAATACTGACTTCAATGAATCAGGAGTCTGATTGAGCATAAGGCAGCTTCACATGTATGTGAACATTCTTTCTTGAGAACAACCCCCTTCATATTGAATAACATGTTAGGGGAAAGCTAAGTTGAACCTTTTCCCTGACATTCAAATTTCTGAATTCACAGAAGTTTGTTTTGTTTTGTTTTGACTGGGGAGCATTCTAAGATACAAATACCTTGCCTGACTCCTGAAGAGACATTCTCTAGTTGAAGTTTTCTGACTTGACACTAGTCTTGAACATGTAGAAGAAGAAACTCAAGAACATTCACTGTCCCTAATCCTGGCCTTCATGTGTTCAACTGAAGGCTGAAATAGAACCTATATCCCTGATAGCTACTCTCCACCTATCCAGTGCCTTCTATCTAGAAAAGGTCCAACAAACCATTTGGAAACACAAGGGAAGATTTAAGAGCCATTCCCTGGTCCCCATCTCTAGGTTCTCTTTTAAACATAGTCCTGAACTCAAGAATATCAGACTTTTTATACATCAATAATGGGTATCACTGACCATAGGATGGGGGTTGGTCTCTTTTCTAGATTGATGGAAATTTTCTCTCTGTTTTTATTTAAGCCATCAGTTGGTAAAGCAGTTCCAAGAAATAATTGGTTTGATGGAGTTTGTAGGGCTGCTAAATGTCTAGTATCCCATAAATTGTGACTTATGATGCAGCTTTGGACTGATAGTTCAATGAATGATTTCCTGGCTGCTAAGCATGCTTATAAGTGAATTGTGAAGGAAAAGAAAGCTGCTGCCAGAATGAAATCCTGGCAGATACTAATCAAGGCTGCTTGGTATAATAACTCCTCTAGATTCTGGTTGATTGTTTCCTCTTTAAGAACTAGAGTAGCCTCTCTCATGTTATTATTGCTTAGACTTGGGTGTCACATTAGATTATGACAGTCTAGATGCCTCAATGTCTTTTGATCTTCCAGAATGGCAGCCAGTCCTATGTTCAGAGATAGCAAACCTTTATTCAAGGACTTCATACTTGGAAGGCAGCAGTCTCTGATGGCATCCCAGCAGAATTTATTATTAATACCATGAACTGTTGGTGCTTCTTTTGGTTAATTTTATTAGATTAAGATAAGGCCGAAGCAGCCTGTCACTAATAACACAGGTCGAGATGCAGGACAGGAACCCGGAAGTGACCGACAGGCTGCTTCAGCGTGCCGCTGCACCGGCCCCCTGGGCCCTACAACGATGGGACCAATGCCACAGGGACGGGCTCGAAACACTCTATAACCCCTCAAAAGAACAGCAGTCTAGCTCGCTTCCCCCGAGCCCTGCCGCCATAAGCCTCAAGGGGGCTCATTTTGCGGCATCTCCCGGCAGGAGGGTGGCACCCGCACGGGACACATATCAAATGAAAGAGGGGGCGCAGGGCTATCAGAAACAGCCGGCGGAGGGAGTCGGGAGACCACCCCACTGGGGGATCCACACCCCGAAAGTGATGAAGGTGGCACAGATAGAGCCAACAGAGCAAACAGGACAAAATAAATAGGCTGCATTATGCAGCACAGTTGAGAAAGTGCCTTATCCCATATACTGATGAAGTAAATACAGGATCTGAGAACAAAATTGCACCAGAAGACACAAACACAAAGCTCCCTTACACTGAATCAGTGCTTGGGTCCACCAAAGTCAGTATTGTCCACTCCAGTCACAAACACAAAGCTCCGTTACACTGAATCAGTGCTTGGGTCCACCAAAGTCAGTATTGTCACATAAGAACATAAGAGAAGCCATGTTGGATCAGGCCAATGGCCCATCCAGTCCAACACTCTGTGTCATATAAGAACATAACAGAAGCCCTGTTGGATCAGGCCAGTGGCCCATCCAGTCCAACACTCTGCGTCACATAAGAACATAAGAGAAGCCCTGTTGGATCAGGCCAGTGGCCCACCCAGTCCAACACTCTGCGTCACATAAGAACATAAGAGAAGCCCTGTTGGATCAGGCCAGTGGCCCATCCAGTCCAACACTCTGCATCACATAAGAACATAAGAGAAGCCCTGTTGGATCAGGCCAGTGGCCCATCCAGTCCAACACTCTGCGTCACATAAGAACATAAGAGAAGCCCTGTTGGATCAGGCCAGTGGCCCATCCAGTCCAACACTCTGCGTCACATAAGAACATAAGAGAAGCCCTGTTGGATCAGGCCAGTGGCCCATCCAGTCCAACACTCTGCGTCACATAAGAACATAAGAGAAGCCCTGTTGGATCAGGCCAGTGGCCCATCCAGTCCAACACTCTGCATCACATAAGAACATAAGAGAAGCCCTGTTGGATCAGGCCAGTGGCCCATCCAGTCCAACACTCTGTGTCACATAAGAACATAAGAGAAGCCCTGTTGGATCAGGCCAGTGGCCCATTCAGTCCAACACTCTGTGTCACATAAGAACATAAGGAGGGAGGGAGGGAGGGAGGGAAGGAAGGAAGGAAGGAAGGAAGGAAGGAAGGAAGGAAGGAAGGAAGGAAGGAAGGAAGGAAGGAAGGAAGGAAGGAAGGAAGGAAGGAAGGAAGGGAGGGAAGGAAGGGAGGGAAGGAAGGAAGGAAGGAAGGAAGGAAGGAAGGAAGGAAGGAAGGAAGGAAGGAAGGAAGGAAGAAAGGAAGGGAGGGAGGGAGGGAGGGAAGGAAGGGAGGAGGGAGGGAAGGGAAGAAGGAAGGGAGGGAGGGAGGGAGGGAGGGAGGGAGGAGGGAGGGAAGGAAGAAAGAAAGGAAGGAAGGGAGGAGGGAGGGAGGGAAGGAAGGAAGGGAGGAGGGAGGGAAGGAAGGGAGGAGGGAGGGAGGGAAGGAAGGAAGGGAGGGAAGGAAGGAAGGAAGGAAGAAAGGAAGGAAGAAAGGAAGGGAGGGGGGAGGGAAGGAAGACCGCCCCCTCCCACCAGCCCCCCCCCGCTTTCGGCCCCCACCCTCCCTGCTTACCTTCTTCCAGGGCGGGTGACGGCCTCTCCTCCCAGCGGCTGGTGCTGCTGGCGAGGCTGGCGGCGGCTGCGGAGGCCGGGGAGGGCCTCCGCTGGTCTCTGGAGGACCTCCAGCGACCAGCGCCGGCCTCTCCGCGGCCTCCGCGGGTCGGCGCTGGTCGCTGGAGGCCCTCCAGAGTCTCTGGAAGGCCTTCCGGGACCAGCACCGGCTGCTGCGTGGCCTCTCCGTGGCCTCCGCTGGTCGCTGGAGGCCCTCCAGAGTCTCTGGAGGGCCTCCAGCGACCAGCGGAGGCCACGGAGAGGCCTTCGCTGGTGGGCGCTGGTCCCGGAAGGCCCTCCAGAGTCTCTGGAAGGCCTTCCGGGACCAGCACGGCTGCTCCGCGGCCTCTCCGCGGCCTCCGCTGGTTTCTGGAGGCCCTCCAGAGTCTCTGGAGTGCTTCCAGCGACCAGCGGAGGCCGCGGAGAGGCCTCCGCCACCGCCGCCGGGCCCGCGCGCGGGCGGGGAAGGCGGCGAGTGAGGGAGGGAGCATCCCTGCGCGTGTGCAGGGACGCTCCCTCCCTCACTCGCCGCCTTCCCCGCCGGCGCCCGCGGCCCACCGCCTCCGGGGCTGGCTAAACCGGGACCTCTAAATGGTCCCGGTATAGCCAGCCTGGGAGGCGGGAATAGGGGGCCAGAACCGGGACATTCCCGGGCGCCCGGGACGGTCTGGCCACCCTACCTTTGGGTGAAGAAGTACCTCCTTTTATCCGTTCTAACCCAACTGCTCAGCAATTTCATTGAATGCCCACGAGTTTTTGTATTGTGAGAAAGGGAGAAAAGTACTTCTTTCTCTACCTTCTCCATCCCATGTATAATCTTGTAAACCTCTATCATGTCACCCTGCAGCTGACATTTCTCCAAGCTAAAGAGCCCCAAGCGTTTTAACCTTTCTTCATAGGGAAAGTGTTCCAAACCTGTAATCATTCTAGTTGCCCTTTTCTGCACTTTTTCCAGTGCTATAATATCCTTTTTGAGGTGCGATGACCAGAATTGATTTATGACCAGAATTGATTTATAAATCGAGACCACATCGATTTATACAGGGGCATTATGATACCGGCTGATTTGTTTTCAATTCCCTTCCTAATAATTCCCAGCATGGCGTTGGCCTTTTTTATTGCAATCGCACACTGTATTGACATTTTCAGTGAGTTATCTACCACGACCCCAAGATCTCAAACTTGGCCACTTCACTGCTTACTCTCAACTCCAAATCGTTTATGAACAAGTTAAAGAGCATGGGACCCAGTACTGAGCCCTACGGCACTCCACTGCTTACCGTCCTCCACTGCAAAGACTGCCCATTTATACTCACTCTCTGCTTCCTATTAATTAGCCAGTATTTGATCCACAAGAGGACCTTCCTAGTCTTTCTCTTTCTCCTTGTAAGTCTCCTGCATGACCTGGCGGTTGCCAGGAACAACCTGGCAAACCTAGGTCCAATTAGTGCTAAGTTAAAAACAAACAAACACATTAGGTGCTATGCAGCTAAAAGTAAAACACTTTATGTATCAGAGAATTCAATAGGTGAGTTAAGTACCTGGCACTAATGCACTGAATGGGACTCAAACTTTGTCATGCCCTGTATTCTTTCTCTTAAAAGGATATGCATTAGATGGAATCCCTCTGTGAGTGCATTCTGCACATTACCATACTTCATCCATTTAAATTTCAATAGATTTCCAATGAATGAAATAGTCTGAAATGATTTGTATATCTCATCTTTGGGTATCAGAGGACCCATGATGCTTGAAGATTATGTGAATCCTAGCTAAAAATTCTCCATAAATTTACAGGGTAGCATTAAGCCAGGTATTATTTTTCAACCTCATTTCCCTCCACACCTAACCCTGCATCTGCAATATGGGGAAATTAAGATAATATATGTGAAGGGGTTTGACATCTCTAAAGAGCAGTACAAATGAAATGTTATGATTATTTCTTATAAATATTATTATTAGAGACTTTAGATCGCTCTGATCATTTGGTTCACAAGCTGTCTAAAAGTTGCAATCAGCACAGCTCAATTTCCCATCAGCTGTTTGCTACATTCTTTAAGTGTGTAAAAGGTTTACATTTCACAGCGAGTGATTTATAGATGTGAGGCGTCTCTTATGGCTTCCTGACCCAGTACTTGTTAATTAGAAAGGCAGGAAAACTAGCAAGATTGCTAAAATGTGCATACCTAAATTATTCCCAGTGCTTTGCTGTGGACAAACACTTCAAAATCTACTTTCTGTCTGTAAGAAAAAATAACAGGTTGTCTCTCCATTAGAGATGAACTCTCCACAGTGCTCCCCCCCCCCCCCCAATCTCCTGAAGGTACACTATGAAACTTTAGTCCATTTTTTAAAAAAGCCTTCTGGTGTGCTTTTCTAAACTAATACAATAACAATATAATTATGTGCAAAGTTATTCTGGTCCATATTTAATCTTGGACTGCAATATATTTGTATCAGTGGCACAGTAAATTCGCTAGTCTCTGTGTACTGAAGACAAAATTGTCCAAGGCTTTCATTGGCTAAGAGATCCTTTATTACTTTCACATCAGGCTCCTTCATTCAGAGTTCTGACCTGTAGAAGCTTCAACTAAAGGCCAAAACTAGACATTATATTTTTGGGCAAGTTGTGTCTGGGTTTCACTGACCCAACTCATGATTCCTGCGGTTACATATTATCTGCAGGGAATGTCATTTGAAAGATCAGAGGAAGCCATTTCCCACATGAACTCTGATGTGGAGGAGGAGAGGCTCCCGCCCCTTCACTGTTATGAAAAACTCAAATGTCCTCCA
Organism: Heteronotia binoei; assembly: GCF_032191835.1. Classification (NCBI taxonomy): domain Eukaryota; kingdom Metazoa; phylum Chordata; class Lepidosauria; order Squamata; family Gekkonidae; genus Heteronotia; species Heteronotia binoei. Next base: position 32,652,170 of record NC_083228.1, read on the forward strand.
GCTTCTCAAAATGGCAAGGAGGAGGAGGAGCCCCCTGCTGTGTAGCTGGACTCATGCAATACATTTTATTGGTGTTCCTGCCTGGCTCATTGGAGACTATGGACTGAGCTTGGGGTCTCAGGAACAATGGGCAGTAGGATCCAAATCCCTGCTGCCCTGGTCCAATCACAGGCCCCCTGCTGGTTCAAATGACCCAATAATGTTTTAGCGTGGGAACCATGAACTGTATATACTTGGTCCCATTGGCCCAGTTGAACAGTCTTCTATCTTACACGTTACTATGCTGTAACTAATAAAGAGACTGCAACCGTGTCTCCTCTCTGTATGGAACCCACTATATTATAGTAGTGATGAGGATGGGATCCTGGTGAGCGAACCCCAGCAACCGGCACTATACATCGCTGCCCTCTGAATTCCAGCTCCATACATCACATTGTCACCACCGCCGACATGGCTGTCACTCCAGGACCACTGCCCGAGTTCAATCCAGTTCACCCCGAGCTCTGGGAGTTGCGGGCGAAGGGGCTCAAGTATTACCTCATGGCTCAAAAGCTCAGGGACAGAGATGAAGATAAGGAGATGAAGAAGGGCCTGCTGCCTTGGGTACAGGGAGAGGGATAGCATGCAAGAAAGACGGGTAGCTGCTTGTCAAAATGTGCCAGCAAGCTGTTGGAGGTGAGAAGGTTCTTCACCGCTTGAACTCAGGCAGTGGTCCTGCAGTGGCAGCCATGCTGGCGGTAGTGGCTGTCTCCCATGCCATAATTCCAACTGTAAAAAGACTCCCTCTGATCTTTAAAATAAGATTTCCTACAGTTGATATGGGACTGCAAAAAACTCCCACAGTACCTCTCCTCAAAACACCCCCCCCCCCCAGTTTCAAAAAGATTGGACCAGGGGAGCCCCAGAAGAAGGTGCCCCTGTCCTTCATTATTTCTAAACGGATGGAAGGCATTTAAAAGGCATGTGATTGCCAGAACTCCCTTCAGAGTTCATTTGTGCTTGTCAAACCGTGAAAGAACCAGATTTGATTCCCTACTCCTCTACTTGCAGCTGCTGGAATGGTCTTGGGTTAGCCATAGCTCTCAGCCCCACCTACCTCACAGGGTGTCAGTTGTGTCTTCTCCTCCTTCTTCTCCTTCTCCTCCTTTTCCTGGCTCCACTTTTGAAGTTCCCAAGTATTTCTTGAGTTGGACCCAGCAACCCTAGTACATGCAGCCACAGAAGCGCTCAGAGACATGCCACATGCCTGCATTTTTGTTGCTAGAACCATTCCTTCCCACTCCACTCCCATTGCGTCAGCACAGAACCACCAACCCAATGAAAATCTTGCCAGGGCCTAGGCTTACCAATCCCCAGGTCCCAGCGGGGGTTCTTCTGCTTTCCCAGGCTCCTTCCCACCCCAGTCAGCTAGCTGGCGGGGGAAAGCCCCACCCCCAGAGGACCATGAGCCTTTCTACCTCTGGAGGCTTCAGTCTTTGATTGAAAGGCTTCCTCTTGGGATGGTGTGTCTGTGTTACTTTGAAGAAGTTGGCAGCAACTCGTGAGTAGAGATGCCAATCCCTCACTTCAGAGTTACTAAAAATGGGGGAGGGGAGAGGGAAATGTCTGCTGGGCACTTCATTATTCCCTATGTGGAGATTGATTCTCATAGGGTATAATGGGGAATTGATCTGGAGGTATCGAAGGCTCGGGGGGGGGGCTGTTTTTTGTGATAAAGGCACCAAATTTTCAGTATAGCATTTAGTGCCTCTCCCCAAAATACCTCCCAAGTTTCAAAACGATTGTACCAGAGGGTCCAATTCTATGAGCCTTAAAAGAAGGTGCCCCTATCCTTCATTATTTCCTATGGAAGGAAGACATTTAAAAAGGTGTGCCGTCCCTTTAAATGTGATAACCAGAACTCCCTTGGAGTTCAATTATGCTTTTCACACCCTTGTTCCTGGCTCCGCCCCAAAGTCTCCTAGCTCCGCCCCCAAAGTCCCCAGATATTTCTTGAATTGGGCTTGGCAACCCTACCAGGGCCCCCAGTGTCACAATGATCCCTATCTCATAAAAGCTGAGCCACACCTCACAACTGTGAATCAGTCATTTTAATAAACCCTGCAAAGGAAAGCCATTTTAAAAGTGGTGTTAACATTTACTCCCTCCATGATTTGGCTGAAGTTAGTACTTTCACAAGAAGTTCTGCCAGCAGCTGCCATGGTGTTTCCCCTGTAAGTCAAAGCATAGCAGATTTTTCTTTGATCCTTCTTAAAGGAGAAAGCCCCAAAAGCACCATGAGTCATATTCCCACCACAACCTAATGAGGAAGCTTCCCCCAAGAGTTGGGCATACTGTGTTCCAGCTGCGTGAAAAGTCCCAATATGGAAGGAGTTTCAGTAGCTAAGAAACTGTTGGTCAATTTTATTTTCAGCACACTGAATAGTCCTAACCTTACATTTGATGCAGATATAGTCAGCAGAAACCCAAGCTGACTGTCCTTTTCACGGTCAGATGTGACACCTGCAAACAAACATTCCAACGTGCACCAGGGCCTGATTCAGCCCAGGACCATTGCACAGGGTGAGGAGGGGCTTCATCCGCCTGCATCATTTTCCCAAACTAAAATGGTCATTGGGGCCCTCTTTGCTAGTGCAAATAAGAGCCCAGTGTCCATTTCAGCTTGGCGAAGCAGCATGGGAGTGAAGGCAGAAACCCCTCCTCACCCTTTGCCATGGTCCAGAGCTGCATTGTATGCTGCTGAAAGCCTTGCTCAGTTTAACCTGTAATATGCCAGGTGAGCACTGTTAGCATATTAGCTTTCAAAAACACAGCTCTGAGTAGGAGTGTGCACAAAAAAATGATATTTTGATATTGATATATACTGTATCCCTGAATCCCAGTTCCTGAATCCCAACTTTGACCATAGCAATCAAGAATGATAAGTAGTTACACAGCGACCATGTTGAATGTTGCCACTGCTCAGGTGCAGTACTGCTTGCAAACAAATTTTCAAAGCTGTCAAAAATGAGGTTTGAGTTCACAAAAAAAAAATTAAGCATTTTAAAAAGCAAGTTCAAATTCTGATCACAGTTTTTGTGAGGGAGTTAATAGCCTCTGTGTAATCACTTGAATGAAAATACATACACGTATTTTTTCTAAATAATCCCTTTTACCAGGGATTTTTTGTAGAAAAAGCCCAGCAGGAACATATTTGCATACAAGGCACACACCTGATGTCACCATTGTTTCACACAGGGCTTTTTTGTAGAAAAAGCCCAGCAGGGACTTATTTGCATATTAGGCCACACCCCCTGTTGCCAAGACAGCCGGAACTGCGTTTCTGTGCATTCCTACTAAAAAAAAAAAAAAGCCCTGCCTTTTGCCTACTTAACACAATGGTGGTATGGATCTGGATATTTTATACCATATTCTCAAGTATCTCCAGTTTCCTTTCACAAAATTTATTTAGACTTAATGTTTACTCAGTGCACCTGATTCTTCTTATAGGGCTAAGCACATCCCATATCTATAGCCTTTCCACATTTGTAAAGCTAGTCCTCAAACCTACACGTAGAAACTTCCCAAGAACACATAGAGTGTGCATATTTTATTACACAAATTGCTCTTCTTAATCTCCATTCATTACACACTGTATGTATCTCTTTAGCACATTATCTCTTGCAATACACAATTAGAAAATCATATAATAAAAGACCTAGCAAACCTAGACTAGGGTTATCATATTAGTCTTTTATCTGCAGTGCTTCTGTTTGGACAACTTAGCTTTTCAGTAACTCCGTTGTTTTTCCATTGAGTCTTTCTATGCAACAGAGTATTCTCTGTGGATGATAGGTAGAGGGAAGTTCAGTACCATGTAATTTAACAAGACCTTTCCAAGCTCTGGCTGTGAACTGTTAGGTTAATAATCTTTTCCTGTTGAGACCACAGTGCTTTTCTACTTGCATAGAAACTGACAGTCATCTCTGTACGGAATTTGTAATAACAATACTGGGTTTCTCCAAACTTCTCATATTCCATTCAGTCATTTTGTATGTGCTTTGTTTCTTTAAAGTCATGGCTGGCAGAAAAGCATTTCAGATTCAGAAATGCCATTAATATTCCTGTACACACCATATCAAGGTCATCCTTAATCAGCACATTCATCCCTTTTGGAACAATGTGTTAGAAGAAATTATTCTGTTGGGAGGGGTAGCAAATACAGTAGAAGACAGCATCAGGATACAGGATGATCTTGACAAGCTGTAAAACGGGGCTAAAACAAATAAAATGAATTTTAACAGGGATAAATGTAAAGTTCGGCATTTATGTAGGAGAAATCAAATGCATAATTATAGGATGGGGGAGGCTTGGCTTGGCAGTAGTTTGTGCAAAAAGGATGTGGGGTCTTAGTGGACCGTACACTGAACATGAGTCAGCACTGACATGGTAACTAAAAAGGCACATGCAATTTTGGGCTGTATAAACAGAAGTATAGTGTCCAGAGCAAGCAAAGTGATGGTATCACTTTGCTCTGTTCTGGTTAGACCTCACCTAAAGTATTGTGTTCCATTCTGGGCACCACAATTTAAGAAGGATATAGACAAGGTGGAACATGTCCAGAGGAGGGCAACAAAGATGGTTAAGGATCTGGAGACTAAGTCCTATGAGGAAAAGTTGAAGGAAGTTTAGCCTGGAAAGGGGATGACTGAGAGGTGATATGATCACCATCTTCAAGTACTTGAAGGGCTGTTAAATAGAGGATGGCATGGAGTTGTTTTCTGCTGTCCCAGAAACTTGAACCAGAACCAGAACCAACGGGTTAAAATGAAATCAGAAGAGTTTTCGGCTAGACATTAGGAAGAACTTTCTGACAGTTAGACTGGTTCCTCAGTAAAACAGGCTTTGGGAGGTGGGGGGCTCTCCTTCTTCGGAGGTTTCTAAACAGAGGCTAGACATCAATGCTGATTCATTAAAGAAGAAGAAGCTATAGGATTTATATCCCACCCTCCACTCCGAATCTCAGAATCTCAGACCAGCTCATAATCTCCTTTATCTTCCTCCCCCCACAACAGAACCCTGTAAGGTGAGTGGGGCTGAGAGGACTCTCACAACAGCTGCCCTTTCAAGGACAGCCTCTGCCAGAGCTATGGCTGACCCAAGGCCATCCCAGCAGGTGCAAGTGGAGGAATGGGGAATCAAACCCAGTTCTCCCAGATAAAAGTCTGCACACTTAACCATTACACCAGACTTAAGCAGATCATGAGAAGGAGGGCAGGAAGGGCTGCATCAGTGCATAGTTCTTGTGGCCCTCTCTTACACGCCCAGGGAAATGCTGATCATCACTTTGGGGTCAGGCAGCAACTTTTCTCAGGCCAGTTCGGCCAGGGATCCTGGAGGTTTTTTGTCTCTTTTTGGGCATGGATCAGGGGTCATTGGGGATCTGCAGGGAGGGATTTATTAATTTCCTGCATTGTGCAGAGGTTCTGACTAGATGACCCTGGAGGTCCCTTCTAACTCTATGTATGAATATACTATTTGGGCAGAAATATTAGACCTGGAGCTTTGTAACTTCTAAAGGTTAAACAAAGTTTCTTCTTCCCTCTTTCAGCTAATCGGGATTTGATTTTTATTATGAAGCAAAAAACTTTGGTTCTTCAGTTGCTCTGTTAATTTCCTTAATTACCCATGTTCTACTACAAAAGATAGGAAAAGGAGGGTCATAACATCAACATCTCCTGCTACACTACCATTAAAAGTAGTGTCAGGTTCTCTGGGTTGCAATCTCCAAAAGATTAGGGCAGGATCTATCAAAGGTAAGCACTTTAAGCTCACTGTTGTGGCTAGGTAATTTAGCCTCTGAAGTTAGTGATTTTAGGGCTTCCTCTTCAGCATTAAACTCAGGTTTTCTGAGAACTATAATTCCTAGAATTCACTAGAAGGGATATGAGAAGATAATTAGAAAAGATAATTGTTGCAAACGGATGTATTTTAAAACCAAACTTTATGTTAGATTTTATATGTTGTAAACCACCCTGAGCCGCTTCGTTGGGAAGGGCGGGATATAAACAAATAAACTGAAACTGACAAAAATGGAGAAAAAAAGATGGAGTTGAACTGGGTGAAGCATGTCCATCCCTACAAGCCTGCATTGGTGTAGTGGTTTGAGGTAGTGGTTAAGTGTGCAGACTCTTATCTGGGAGAACTGGGTTTGATTCCCCACTCCTCCACTTGCAGCTGCTGGAATGGCCTTGGGTTAGCCATAGTTCTCGCAGAGCTGTTCTTGAAAGAGCAGCTTCTGGGAGAGCTCTCTCAGCCCCACATAACTCATAGGGTGTTTGTTGTGGGGGAGAAAGGTAAAGGAGATTGTGAGGTGCTCTAAGACTATGAGATTCAGAGTGAAGGGCAGAATATAAATCTGATATCTTCCTCTTCTTCTTCATTTTGGGAGGTTCCTGCTGAGCCAAACTAGTAGCACCCTGGACTTTTGCCCCAAAACTAGCCCTGATGATACCACTGTTACAATGAATAAGAACCTAACTGGATGAAACACTGTGATCTCCCATGTGGAAGTTTGTTTATCAGTAAATAACAGCCACGGGAGACTGCAGTTTAGAATGGGTTTGAAATGCAAGAGAAGAGGCCCTCTTAATTTCCTCAGCCTCAGACAGTGTCCCCTTAGGTGATATTGATTTATGTCTCTAAGTAAGCATACTTGGGATTAGGCTAGGATTGCCAATCCCCAGGTGGGGCAGGAAAACAGGTCAAAAAACCTCCGCGAAAACCAGCCTCCAAAAGCAATGATATACAAAACACTTAAGGGAATATAAAAAAGGTTTGTATCAATGCAAATTGGAAGAATAATACATTCAGAACCTACAAGCCCACACCCAAAATCACTCCAAAACAAGTTAATGTCCAAACATTCATAACAAGAAGGTGCAGGCAGTAGTTCTATGGGTAGAGTTGTCCACAGAGACCAAGCTCCAAAGATCTCTTCCATATAGCAAGGCACAGTGAAGAGAACGCGACACGGTAGTGCTTGATCCCACGTTTTGCAAAGGCTTCTACGAACTGTAGATAAATATAATTAATAAACCATACATTAAATATTTAGCATATCACCATAGGAAATACTATAAGCAGAATGGAACCATACTTTACAAAAAGTCTTATACAGTTTACATGCTGATGCTCACAATCACTTCTATGGTAATAGCCTCATTTTCTGCCAAAGATTTAAGTGTCAAATGATCAATTTTAGAAAAATTACACCACTTGGTGTCCCTACTTCTATTAGAAGAAAATTTATTCTGGATCCAGGAATAACAAAGTAAGTTTATATGGTCACAGTTCAGATTTAATTACAAGAGAAAACATTCCTGTTTGGCCTAGGGTAGCTAACCTCCAGCTGGAGCCTGAAGATTCATTACCACAACTGATCTCCAGATAACAGATCTCTCTCCCTCTTGGAAAAATAACTGCTTTGGAGGGTGGACTATGTGGCGTTATATTTAAGCTGAGGCCTCTCCCTTTGTTGACAGAACCAAGCTTGGTTGCCTAGCAACAGCCACTGCCTGAAAGCTTTCCCAGTGGCCCAATTCTTATCTGCCCTCAAGCAAAACTGAGAGGAGAAGGAGAGAGGGAGTGACAGGAAAGAGGTGGTCACCATGACCTCTGAGGAAACACTTCCGGTGGGGCCAGGCCTTCCCACTTAGTCACATTACCACTTTTGTTCCCTGTTTCTTTGTTGTCTCCCCACCACCTGCTTTCTTTTCCAAATGCCACAGAGAGTTGGTAGGTGACAGTGGGTGGGAAAGAAGAGTGGACTCAACCAGAGGAATCCAATGGAACTTGAGTGGCAAGTGATGGGCCGATGGTTTATGGAGTACACTCTGCAACCAATGGGAAAGCCAGAAAGTGCCAATACCATAGTGTATGTGTGTGTGTGTGTGTGTGTGTGTGTATATATATATATATATATATGTGTGTGTGTGTGTGTGTGTGTGTGTGTATAAAATAAAATAATTTCTGCTCTTAAAATATCTCAGTGAAGGCCATTTGCTATGTACCAACAAAATGTCCAAGCAAACTAAGTTGTGTAAACTGAGCATCTGTTGGGAAGATATTCCACAGCCAACATGCCTCCACTGAACAAGACCTGGTTCTGGTCATGTCATGTCAGGAGGGTATGCTACATCTGAGAGGGTGAATGCTAATGCACAAGACACTGCAAGATGCACCCATAAATAATAGAGAACCATCTCCTAATTAGTAAGTTTAAGGTGGGTTAGTTGTGTTGGCCATAAAAGAGCAAGGTTTAAGTCCAAGAAGAACCTTAAAGACCAACAAGATTTCCTGTCTGATGAAGAAAGCTATGACTCTCAGAAGGTTAAATCCTGGAATTCTTGTTGATATTTAAGGTGCTACTGGACTCAAATCTTGCTTTTCTCTAAATAGTAAGTCTCATCTCAAAATGTTGGGTTTTTTTGCATTTAATTGTATCTTTTAACCCTTGCACAATGCAGCAGAGGCCAGTGGCAGGGGTGGGGGCAGCTGTGGCAAAGCAGGAAGTCACACATGCAGAGTCATGCTCAGACACAGATAATCAGTGTTCCCAGAGCATTTTATTTGCTAAATTGCTAGGTGATGGACTGAGTATTCATCCAGATAAGACTTACTGTGAATAGTTCAGATGCAAAAAAGTGTACAGTGCAGAGAAATGGCACAAAACTCTTGTTACTAGCATAAGTAATACTCGAAGAGACATTATTCTGTAGGAGATATGTGATCCCAGTTAACCCTCCATCAATTAAAAAATAATTGTTAAATTAATTAGAGCCATTTTTCAAATTACCACATTAGAATCGAAACAACAGTCTGTGCTAAAACACTCCTTTTAAAATCATGCCTTTTTGGGATTAGTTATATAAATGTACTGCTTAGAAATCCTCTGTTATAAAAATTTGATGCAAATGCATAATTCCTGGAATTCAGAATGAGCTGTAAAATTAAAAGTCTGTCTTAAATGCATTCTTTTTGATGGTTTCTCACACCTAGGTCTGTGATTATGGCTGTTATTAACAAAAATGCATCCATTTTCGGTGAAAAAAGGCACTTTGCCCTATTCTGGGTTGGGTTGACAGGTGGTGATTTGGTCAAGCTGACCTGCTAACTTCAGATCAACAGGGATTAGAACTGGGGTTGTACAGATCCCAACATAACAAATGTTGAATTTGACATTTGCCTCTTAATGCCCAACCAGTAGTTATTTTCAGCTATCATTTGTATTCCCCTTGAATACATTTAAAAGAGGGCCTGAGTGAATTTATTGATTTTAAATATTTTAATCTCATTTTTCTGGGGACTCAAGGCACCTTGCTCTGACCTAGACAGCCCAGGCTAGTCTGATCTCATCAGATCTTGGAAGCTATGCAGAGTTAACTGTGGCTAATATTTGGATGGGAAACCTCCAACATCAAGGAATACCAGGGGCATAACATGGAGGCAGGCAATGGCAAACTACCTCTAAATGTCTTTTGCCTTGAAACCTACAATATCACCATAAATCAGTTGTGACTTGATGACACCTTCCTCCACCAGCAAGGCAATTTATGGGCAGCTCAATCCAGACATATGTGGCAGGCGGCTGCTCAGGAGTGGGCAGATCTATGGTGCCGCTTGTTGGCTTCCAAAGGGGAGACGGTATGCCACGCTGGAGAGGGAAGAGGGGCCTGACGAGCGAGAGAGAACCTGTTGCCACGGTGATTCCGCTCAGGTGCGTGCCATTGGCCCACTGCCGCGGTGGGGGAGGTGCAGGCTCACACGGGACCATGGGATTGGCTAGCCCGTTGCACGTGTCTGGGTGAGGGGGTGGAAAGGCCGCGCCTGAGAGGCCATCAATCCCCCACTCCCTCCCGCTGTCAGAGACTCTGCCAATGGCAGGCTGGTGGCCAGGGGCATCCACAGACAAGCAGGAAGTGCCAAGTGCAGGAGTTCCCTGTCCTCGACAGTGGCTGGAATATGTGTCTTGGAGCGGCCAGACCAAGTCCAAAAGATACCACCACCCGGAGCCACCCCCCCGCTGTTAACCTGCTGCCGCTCCCTGCTATGTGCAAGGAACACCTCCCCTGGGGGCCGCAGAAAGAGTGCAAGCTGCTGGGCATGTATCCACTTCAGCAACCCCCCCCCAAGTGCCCAGCGCACAGCAACCCTGTGCGGTCGGGTAGGCCATCAGCCCAGACAGGCTGAGGGGCGGCACCCCCCTCCCCTAAACAGCCATGCACAGGGCAGCATGGCAGCTAATAGCCCATTCCCTGCCCCCAAGAACCAAGTCTGCCCACCCTTCCAGGCACTCCCTCGGAGAGGCCACTGACAGAGGGGGTGGGGTTCCCCCGGGAATGTGCAGCATATGCCAAGCAGGACAGACAACATAGGGCACAGCTCAGACTTTATTTTTCCGGAACAGAGTGCAGCAGTTTCCTTGGTGCATGCTGGGTAGTCTCGCCATGGGTGGGCCTCCGCTCTGAGCGGTGGGCAGAAGCAGTTGAGGGAGTGGGGGGGTGGTCGAGTGGCACATGTGGAAGCCTCTGTGTTGGAGTCCCACCTGCAAAATGGAGACAGAGATCAAGAGTACCTGCAGGGGCAGCGGCTGGAAGAGCAGGCTGCGTTTCAGCTGCGTTCTCTCATAAAGGGACAGTCTCTGACCCACCTCCCCGCAACGGGGCAGCTGCCACACACACATACCCCATGTCCCGCCAGGGGTTGGGAATGCGGCAGAGGGTAGACCAAGGGAAGGGAGCCAGTGGCAGCATAGGAGAGCAAGGTCAGCATATGCCCCCTGCTGGAGCCCACTGCCTGGTTCAAGTGCCAGAGACACTCACACAACGAGCAGCCGAGAGCAAGGGGAGGGGGAGGCGGGGGGGACAGTGGAACTTACCCAGCCATGGGCGACAGTCCTCACATGCAGAGCCTCCGGGAGCCTGGAACCTGTGGAGACCTGGAAACAAGAGCAGTTAGCCCCAGGGGAGAGACCTCTCTCCTGCTCACAAGTCAAAGATACTGTCAAAGCAACCGCGAGGTGCAAAACCCATCACCAATGTACCTGCCCGTCTGTCAGAGTCCATATGGCTGGGAGCTCGCCAGCAGAGCTTCCCGCCACATGCTCCTTTCCCTGATAACTGAGTTGTGCGAGGCCAGAGTGGAAGTATTTCTAGGATGGGGGAGATCGCAATTGGGTGCTGGGGAGGGGGCCTGTCAGCCCAAGGCGTGAGTGGATTGGCAAGGCAATCACACCACTCCCTAAGGTGTTTCTGAGCTTTTGCAGTGGTTTTAATGAGTGCCTATGAGGCACGCTGCCATTTTCGCAGGCATAAAGTTGTGCCTCTCGGGGGTGGGGGGAGTGTCATGGGCTAAACTGCTCAGGAAGCGGCCTAAGCCTGGCCACAACCCCAACTCCACCCCCTCCTCCACTTGAACGCCGCACTCTGCCTCACTTCCGCCTACGCTCAGGCGCAGCCCTCAGACGCCACTGCACTCGGGTGGAGCAATGCTCGGGCGGCCCCCCGCCCACATAACTCCCCTCCGCTGTGGCGGCGCCAGTCGTATGTCGATGCAAACCCTTCCTGCGCCCACGTAGCGGCTCGTCTGCTCCCAAAAGACTTTCCGCCCCCCCACCCTCTGGATTGCGCTTTAAACCATAGATTTCTAAATAAACCACTCAACAGACTTTCCCAGTTAGGTGTTATGACATGCAAACCCTGGGTGATAGTCAAGAATCCCTTGGTTTCCCCCCCATCCAGCTGAAGCTAAAGGCTAATGGGTGAAAAAGACTCTGGATGTCATGAGACAGCAATTTTGCATGGAAAAATTGGCAAAGCGCAAGGGGTAAAGCCACAGGTCCTGAGCAATCTCTCAGTTCTGAAATAGCTTCAGCAAATGTCAAGCCACATCCTTCTGCATCTCATAGTATATGAAGCCACCATTTGCTTCATGTACAATACACCATTGTTCCATTTGGTCACATCATCAGGTAGGTATATAGTTTTCTCCAAGGACAGCGTACTTATACTATTTATAGTAAAGCAGAAACAGTTAGATAACAGATTCTCATTATTCTCATCAGTTAAAACTTTCATCAGTTATTCTCATCAGTATTCTCATCAGTTAATACATCTTCACACAGCTAAATAGATTCTTATACAGCTAGAATCCAGTTAGTACAACTCCCATGCATTTTGCTAGACCATATTTGAGGATAAGATTGTATCCATAGTTAGCTCATACCATTGAACTCAATGATAAGATATTTGAATTGCAGGTACAACCCAGTTCTTACCCTGCTTTACTTTTTAAAAGTCCCATTCTTTTTAGTGAGAATTCCAAAGAGGTATGCTTAGAACAGCAATTTAAGTACAGATTTAGAAGTGCACTGAGTGCTTTTGAAATCTTAATGTCAGGAACATTAATCCATTCAGAGCTATATGTGTAACTTTGAGTGGATTTAAGTATGGTTAGAAACACTTTACAGTATTGCTATTTGGCATCTTTGGAACACCCTCATTAAAGTAGCTACTGGCAGGCATCACACTGACACAGTGGGCTAACACTTTTACCCTTGTTCATGTTCCCTCCCCAAGGCTATCAATGGGAGGGTCCCTTTTGTGAGGTTAAAAATGGTACCTGGACACCGCCCCCCCCTCAATTTATGTGACCCTTGCTCTTTTCTGAAATTTTAGCCCGCATCAAATGTGTCATAGAGCAGTGGAATATAGGCAATCTTGGGGCTTGAAGAAACTGAGCAGACAATTCACCCTCTCAGACTACTCTGTAAGGGGTATTTTAAGGGTAATTTTCTTCATTACATTGTGAAGAACTTAACTGCAAAAATTGAACCATTAGACACTATTAGGCCCAAGGAATAATGTCTTTTGAGAAAAATTAAGATGTCAGGAGAAAATATTCTGCACGTATCTTTCAACCCCCATCTACAACCCACGCCTCCTGGCCCGATTCACAAAAGCAAATGTTAGAACAAGAAATGCAAATCATCAGCTATAGCATTAGAGCAGGATTTCAAACTGCAGTTTGTTTGTGATAAGAACCAAAGTCCTCTGCATCCTCCTTTTTTTCTTCTATCCTTTGCATGTGGAGCCAAAACTGAAGCAAAACAAAACAAAACACCCTTCTGGTTATTATTCTGTTACAAACCAAGATTCCAAACTAGTTTTCTGATTTAAAATCTTGATGTACAGTGAGAGTTTGTTGCTTTGCATGATTTGACCAACACAACTAACTATTGTTTCTTTTAAATTTAGAAGTCTTTGTCTCTGTATGGAAGGAGGAAAGAGTGTAAGGGCAAAACATGAGTTATTTAGAGGTTTGTTCTTAACCCAAACAAACTGTTTCTGAAATCCACAAACAGCCCTAAGCCCAATGTAAAGGTTGTATTTTCTCATCTCAAAAACTGGGGTCGTTTTCGCACTGACCTTATTCCGGAGCGACGTCCCTCTTCACCGCGCAGCATCTGCACGGATTTCGCACTAATTGCTCCGCAGAACCTGGAAGAGCTGCGGCTTTTGCGTCACAAATGTAAACTGGTTTTTGGCGGTTTACATTTGTGACGCAGAAGCCGCGGCTCTTCCGGGTTCTGCGGAGCAATTAGTGCGAAATCCACGCAGATGCTGTGCGGTGAAGAGGGACGTCGCTCCGGAATAAGGTCAGTGCAAAAATGACCATGGTTTCCCATTTCTTCCCAGCCTTTCCTTCATCCATGCTGCTTCATCTTCTAGAAGAAGAGGAGGAGGAGATTGGATTTATACTCAAAGGAGTCTCAGAGCAGTTTACAATCTCCTTTCCCTTCCTCTCTCCACAGCAGACACTCTGTGAGGTAGGTGGGGCTGAGAGAGCTCTCCAGGAATTGGTTTGGTTTTTTTTTTTTTTTTTAAAAAGTCCCCCAGTGTGTGCACTCAAGCAGAGAAGTGCACAAGTGCTCCTCGGAGCAGGGTTGGGGAGGGGGGAGCCCAAACACACCGAAAATGGCTTGGCGTGATCACACTGCTCTTCTGCTTATGAGTCAAACCTGCGGGGTTCAGACAGTCAGCAAATATGTGACCTAAATGCAATTTAGGGGGAGACTACCAGGAAGAATCTGGTGGCTTTTTAATCCAAATAGGAGGCATCTGGAGACGGGGTGAGAACGGGTGCAGCTTAGAGGGCAGATGTGCTTGTGTGATCATGCACATTGATCCAAACGGGAGGTGGGGCTAGGTTGGGCCAAATCTCTTGTATGAAAGCACCCCCACACTCTAACCACTACACTACTTAAAGTATGTCCCTCATTTTCCAGAATAACCAGCCCTTGTCCCACTTTTTGCCAGCATGAAGGAACAGACAGTGAAGACCTTCCTTGCTAGAGGTCTTCAAGCAGAGGCTGTACAATGATCTGTTGCAGCTGAACTAGTTCTGGATTTACTTCACCCACTAAGCGATTACATGAGAAGTTCTATAAGACCACTTCCAATTCTGGGACTCTATGACTGTTTTTCAGTATGAAAATACTTTTGAGCAAGGTAGTTTTCATAGGGAAACTTAATGAAGCATCAATTCAAGAATCAGATTGTTTCTCAAATGTTGACGCTTTACTTAATTGAGGTTTCTTGATGCCTGATATGCCTTTGGCATTTGAAGATGATACCTTCACTCTTTACATCGCATTCTCTTTTCCTTCTCATTATCTGAATGCTAATGATACAGTGAACTGCCAGTTTGCCCAGAAAGCTTACTCATCCTTGCCACTTCTATATCTCACAGAGAAACATGACATCTCATTTATTCCTAAGGTACATCTTACTTAATGCTCCAAACTTGTCTGTTTGATATCCCCAAGCAAAGAAATTAGGAGTCGTAATAATGAGAAAAGTAAGAAGTCAGGAAACAGAGGAAACTTTCAGCGAATTAGAAATATGCACAAAATTAATATAGGGAAAGAACTGATAAGATAACCTGGAAGTGTCTCATCCAGCACATATTTACCTGAAGTCTGAAAGAGTTCCATGAGGCTTAATCCTAACAGAATATGTATAGAATTGCAGATGTAATGCTCCCTACGTTTATACTCTCAAATTTCTAGTATATAGATTTGTACTACAGATGTCTGTGTGTATGTGAGAGTCTCTGTAGAGCTCTGTAGAGCCCCAGCAGCTAGCTTGAGAAGGGAATGTGTTTGGAACCATCCACCTCCTGCCCGCTCCTCTTGCCAGTTCATCTTCCTTTTGACATCTCCCTTTCTGCACATTCTGGATAGCCTCTTTATCAGCATCCTTCCAGCTTGATATACCAGTCAGCTGTAGTATGGGCAGCTCTCTTTCCCTTGGCCAGTATTGGGGGATCCTTGTCACCCACACCCCCAGTATAATTATGTCCTTTTCATTGTATATGCTGTCATTGCAAGCTATTTTATCTCATCCATTTTTGTTACTGGTTTTCTTAAGGCATCTGGTTGTTTAATGCCAGTGGGATGCTATGTTTACATTCGACATCATTTATATGCAACTGGCACAGAATAATGCTAAATATTTATTATGGAAAAAAAAAACCCAAAGAAGAGCAAAAATAAAGACTCGGGGGTTCAATTCACACCTGGGAGAAGCAAAATAGAAGTCATTTTTAGCATGCATTTATTTTAATGTAGATACTATACCCCATTTTTCTCCCTAAAGGGGATCTTAAGCAGTTTACAGTGTGGTTCTCCTCTCTTCAATTTTTATTCTCTCAGTATCAAGGCAGTGAGGTAGGTTAAGCTGAGAGAGAGTGATTGGCCCAAGGTCACCCACAAAGTTTACATGTGTGTGAGGATTTGAACTCAGGTCTCCCAGGTCCTAGTTGAACACTCAAATACTACAACCACACTGCAGTAGCATTCCTAGTTTGAGCTGTTTAATCTGTCTCAAGGGTGGGCTATGTGGCGGAACATGCCTACTTTAGCCTGCAGGCCCTATTCTGCCCTGCCCTCTGAGGGGTTTTCTTCTACTCTCTGGTAATCCGCTGCCACCACCTGATTGTTGTTGGGATTTCCCACAGCTTTCATCACATATGACAGTCCCTCTTCATAGAGAAGGACCCCGTGGCGCAGAGTGGTAAAGCTGCAGTACTGTAGTCCGAACTCTCTGCTCACGACCTGAGTTTGATCCCCAGTGGAAGCTGGATTCAGGTAGCCGGCTCCAGGTTGACTCAGCCTTCCATTCTTCCGAGGTTGGTAAAATGAGTACCCAGCTTGCTGGGGGGGGGGGGAATGTAGATGACTGGGGAAGGCAATGGCAAACCACCCTGTAAAAAGTCTGCCATGAAAACGTTGTGAGAGCAACATCATCCTAGAGTCAAAAACGACTGGTGCTTGCACAGGGGACTACCTTTACCTTTCCTAATAGAGAAAGCAAATGAAAGGGATACAGACAGGCAGATGAGCCTTTTCCTCAGAATGTACTATGCACATAAATCAGGAAATGATCATGTAAAATTACAAACATAAGACTCTTGGGTAAATGGCAGGCCTCCTCATAATGGGGACAATAAATGTGGTATAGCTCAACTGAGAGCTGCCAAGTTTGGCATCTCTAGCAATAGCAAGAAATGGCTAGAAAGAAAAACAGAACTACAAAATGTGAATAAGCCAGGAAATACAAGAGCTCCTCATTCTCTCTGTCCTTTATCCTAGTAAGTTATAGGAAAAGAGAGTGAATTTTAAAAATTATCTTTAAATTTTAAAGCTTAAAAGAGAAAGTCATTTTTAATTGAATCTGGAAGAACAGAAAGATCTGGTGCCAATCAAAAGAAATATAGGAACCACGAATGTTATCCCAGTTGAATGAGATTTGAAAGGGAGTCTAGAAGATGGAGAGTGTGTGTGTGTTCGTTGCTTCTCTAAAACTAGGCACAGTTTGCAAAGAGTTATGAGTCAGTTACATTTAATGACCCATATCAAGTCATCTCCAGTTAAAGAGGCTGATTCTTATTTCCATATATATAGTTTTAAAATTAATCTTTACTGGGTGTTGTAGAAGTGGTTTGGGAATATTGTAATCTACCTGAATTTACTGGGCCTAGACCTACTCTGGAGTAAACTGACTGGTAGTTCCGAATAAAAAAATAATTACAGTACTTCTTAAATGGTCAAAGCAACAAAAAATCTGTAAAGGTAGTTAAGTATTATAACCACATTATAACTGCAGGAGGAGACTGGAGGCTAAGAGTTAAGAAGACGACATTGGATTTGTATTCCGCCCTCCACTCAAGAGTCTCAGAGTGGCTCACAATCACCTTTATCTCCCTCCCCCACAACAGACACCCTGTGAGGTGGGTGGGGCTGAGAGGACTCTCACAGCAGCTGCCCTTTCAAGGACAACCTCTGCCAGAGCCATAGCTGACCCAAGCCCATTCCAGCAACTGCAAGTGGAGGAGTGGGGAATCAAACCTGGTTCTCCCAGATAAGAGTCCACACACTTAACCACTACACCAAACTGGTTCTCTCAGGTTGTAGATTTAATGCAGGTTGTAGACTTAATGCAGACTGTAGAGCTGAAAACTCCCCCCCACACACACAAATCTTTCAATAAACTTGCTCAACTCAGCTATCCAATAGCATTTAGATCAGGGGTGGCTGAACTGTGGCTCAGGAGTCACATGTGGCTCTTTCACACATATTGTGTGGCTCTCAAAGACCCCACAGCTCATTTGTCTGTCTTAGAGAAGGCATTTCTCTCTTTAAATCACTTATCCAAGCCAAACCAAGTTTGGATAATGCTTTTAAAGTTGATTTCCGCCCCCCTCTCCCCCCTCCTCCTTCTCCCCATCTATTTATTTCCTTCCTTCCTTCCTCTCAAACATCTGATGTTCATGTCTTGTGGCTGTCAAACAGCTGATGTTTATTCTATGTATCTATTACATTAAGCAACTTGGACAACCCCAATTTAGATTAAAGGTTCCCAATCTTTTTGCACTGGAACCTACTCTATGCACTCACACAATTGCTATACATGTCCTTCAGCATTGCTTTTACTGGAGGGGACCATGCACATTTCTGTGCACTGCTTGGAGCAGTTTGAGAAACTTTTGTGACCACTGGATCTCCCTGTGGGCACCAGAGCCCCTGAAACTTAAAAACATGAAACTATTGGGGTAAATGTCACACAGCCCTAAACAGATACCTTAGGAAAGCTTTTATAATTTGCTTTATGCCCTATATTTGAGGTTGCCTTCACCCAATGTCCTCATCCCCAAGCCCTCCTGCTGGCAACCCTATTTATGTGCTGGGGGGGGGGGGACCCACACACAGCACATAAGTTTTGGGAAATACCACCACAGGTTGTCTAGCAATATCTACAGGCTGCTTCCATCATCTTCAATATTACTAGTGTCTGGGAGCTAGGGTTGCCAAGTCCAATTCAAGGAATATCTGGGGACTTTGGGGGTGGAGCCAGGAGACTTTGGGGTAGAGCCAGGAGACATTGGGAGTGGAGCCAGGAGCAAGGGTGTGACAAGCATAATTGAACTCCAAGGAAGTTCTGGCCATCACATTTAAAGGGACAGCACACCGTTTTAACTGCCTTCCTCCCATAGAAAATAATGAAGGATAGAGGCACCTTCTTTTGGAACTCATAGAATTGGACCCCCTGGTCCAATCATTTTGAAACTTGGGGGGGGAGGTATTTCGGGGAGAGGCACTAGATGCTATACTGAAAATTTGGTGCCTCTACCTCAAAACACAGAGCCCTCAGAGCCCCCAATACCTGTGGATCAATTTCCCATTATTCTTTATGGAAATCGTTCTCCATAGTGTCAGCGAAGGGGCATTGAAGTTTCAACAATGAACAGGCTTAGCTTTGTTGAAAACAAAGTTTCCTTTTATTGATTACAGCAATGCATTTCACTACGCAAGTTCGTTGATACTAATAACGAGAGGGGTGCAAGCATGAGCATATATGGATACACATCAAAGCATAAGGGTTTTAAATCATTTCCCATAATAAAACAGGGGCTCCTCAGATGAGAATAGCCAGGGCGCCTATCTGTTATCTCCCACCTACATAAACTGTCTCTCCTCCCCTGCTGTGGCCTTGCTAGGCGTCTGGGAACCGGCTAGATGTTTTACACTTCAAAAGGCCTTTTGGCACCTCAGCTCCCCCCTCCTGGCCATCCTTCACATTCCTCTACAATACTGGGGTTAGTACAGCAAAAGGCATAAGGTTAGTTACCAGTAAATAAACAGTGCAGGTAATAAAGTAAACTTCAATGTATACAAGCTGACACATAGGGAATAATTGCCCAGTAGACATTTCCCTCACCCTCCCCCTGTCTGCCGCTTTCTGATGACCCTAAGGCGGGGGGGGCCTCCAAACCTGGGGATTGGCAGCCCTCTGTCTCTCACACACACACTTTCCGATTGGTTCCTCCACAACGACATCTGAAAAGAACAGGGGCTACGCTGCTCTCTCTCTCACACACACATAAACGTAGTTCCTCTGAAACAAAAACAAAACAAACCTAGGGACTGTATTGTTTTCCATGAAGTACTTCCTGCTCAACTTTAAAGGCACACACACACACATTTTGAAATGGACCTGTTTGCAGGTTTCTAAACCTGCCAGAGATCTAGAGCTGCATGGTGGCTGTGGGGGTGGGGCTTCCCCCACCGGCCAGCTGTCTGGGAGTGGGGGGAACCCTGTAAAACCTGGGGATCCCCCGCTGGGACCTGGGGATTGGGAAACCTACTGGGAGCACCAGATATCATAGAAATGAACAGGGGTGTAGGGCAAAGGAGGGAACGTGGCAAGTACTTCCACTGTTTTCCTACTGAGGATGAAAAGGGCAAGCAGATTGTGTGTTTCCCAGTGCTGGATTATGAGCCCTGTGATTTTCATGCAAAAAAAATTATGACACAGAGTTGGAGAATTTCTTCTTAGTTAAGGCAGTCTCTCCACCCAGTATGTTAGCAGGATAACCAATAAATTCTTGCCGTTTCCACCTATCAGTGGCAGCTTGAGGTCCCCTGGAGCTATGAGGGCACATCCTCCTGCATTAGATGTCTGAAAAATAAATAATAAGGGAAAATAAACTTCACAACATCTCAGGCTGTACTTTTGTACACCGAGTACATACTCTGTAAATATGCAATTAATTAATTGACTGACCTAACCTTAATGAACTCAGTACTGAATTACTATGCAGGCTGAATGAGCAGAATAATATTAGCAGCCAACTCTACAGAATTACAAAATAAAATTCCACACTTCTTTCCTTCTCACCAATGGAGTCGCAGCAGCAAGTCTTCTCCAAGCTTAAAGGAGGTGCTTCATGCAGAAAACAAACTAGGGCTATAGAATCATTACCCTAGGCAAGATCAGTGTACTAGCTCACTGGCTAGTATAAAGGCCTCAGCTGTCCTTCTCCTTCCCTGATTAGTCACTGAATTCCATAAGACTCTCAAATTTTCTTTTTACCTTTCCCTAGTCTCAGCAAATTCAGACCCCATTAGCTTATAGTTGAAGCTGGGATTTTACTTGAACTTCATTTGCAACATTGTCACCCACTCACCCAGCTGATCCTCTCTTGCAGCTCCAAACTACACCACCTAGGCTACAGCTGGCTAGTTCTTCCAGCTCCACGTAAAGAGATCACATCCCTCCTCCCCAGACTGACACCCGCCAATCTCAAGATTCTAATGCTCCACAACAGCAGAAGAGGTGTCAGCACAGGAGTGGAACTGTTCTGGTAATTCTCTGAGTGTCTCCTCCCCAAACCTCTTTCTTTATCTCAGCTTCTCCAGGTTGGCAACCCCTAGCCTCAAGGGAATGAACCTGCTCCCTGAGACCATGACCTCCACGCAGTGAGCACACACCCACAATTTCCACACACTGGATATCCCCTGCTCTCCTGATAGCTTTCTACCTTCATAACTTTTTAGTGCTGCCTTGACATGGAGAGAGGCTAAAGCCTTTGATTGTGTGGATCAAAACAAACTGTGGCAAGTTCTTAAAGAGATGGGAGTACCAGACCACCTCACATGTCTCCTGAGAAACCTGTATAAGGGTCAAGAAGCAACTGTCAGAACAGGATATGGAACAACTGATTGGTTTAGAATAGGAAAAGGAGTTCAACAAGGATGTATATTGTCACCCTGTTTATTTAATTTATATGCAGTGTACATCATACGCAATGCTGGCCTGGATGAAGCAGAAACCGGAATTAAGATTGCCGGGAAAAACATCAACAACCTGAGATATGCAGATGATACCGTACTAATGGCAGAAAGTGAAGAGGGCCTAAAGTACTTCTTGTTGAGGGTGAAAGAGGAGAGCACAAAAGTAGGCTTGAAACTCAACATCAAAAAAAACTAAGATCATGGCATCCAGTCCCATCACACCTTGGCAAATAGAAGGCAAAGACATGGAAGTAGTGACAGACTTCACATTTCCGGGATCTAAGATCACTGCAGATGGTGACTGTAGCCATGAATTAAAAGACATTTGCTCCTTGGGAGGACAGCTATGGCGAACCTGGGCAGTATAATAAAAAGTAGAGACATCACCCTGCCAACAAAAGTCTGTATAGTCAAAGCGATGGTATTCCCAGTAGTAATGTATGGCTGTGAGAGCTGGACCATAAGGAAGGCCGAGCGCAGAAGAATAGATGCTTTTGAGCTGTGGTGCTGGAGAAGAATCTTGAGAGTCCCTTGGACTGCAAGAAGATCAAATCAGTCAGTCCTAAGGGAAATCAACCTAGACTGTTACCTGGAAGGTCAGATACTGAAGCTCAAATACTTTGGCCACCAAATGAGAAGGGAGCACTCACTGAAGAAGATCCTGATGCTGGGAAAGACAGAAGGCAAAAGAAGAAGGGGACGGCAAAAGATGAGATGGCTGGACAGCATTACTGATGTAACAAACATGAATTTGAGCAGACTTCGGAGGATTGTGGAAGACAGGAGGGCCAGGCGTGCCTTTGTCCATGGGGTCGCAAAGAGTCGGACTTGACTTTGTGACTGATCAACAAAAAAGAGTGATGTAGGGTCCTCAGGCCTGATCCCCAGG
The DNA here is from genome assembly GCF_032191835.1 of Heteronotia binoei. Classification (NCBI taxonomy): domain Eukaryota; kingdom Metazoa; phylum Chordata; class Lepidosauria; order Squamata; family Gekkonidae; genus Heteronotia; species Heteronotia binoei. The sequence goes on from NC_083228.1 coordinate 32,674,234, forward strand.
CTAACAGCCACAGTCCAAGTGTTCTTTGACTCTTGTCTTTGGGCTTGCGCTCTGACTAGCATTCATTACCATTCAGTGGCCCACAGCCCGCACCTCCCAGCAGCAACAACTTAGGGTGGAGCCTGAAATCAGCCCCAGGCAAACAGATCTTGTTCAATGAGCACCAGAGGAGACAAAAGACCCCAAACCAATCCAAACAAAAACATTACTCCCCAGCAACTTACAAGCATCCACTCACCCTTAAACTCTGTCCACTCACTCACTTAATGCTCCCCTATAGTTTAGCAGTTTTTTTTAAAGGCAAAACCCAACAAAGACTCACCTTCCCAGCAGCTCTCTCCAGGGTTCTTTCTTCCAGTCTAGCTGGCTCAGTTCTCCTGAATTCCAACAAGACAAGACAGAAACTAGGAAGGAGGTTATTAATTATATTATATTATTTATTTATTTATTTATTTACAAACTTTGCATGCTGCCGTCCTGTCCAATTAGGGCCACCAATATGGGTAATGGTTAAAACAAAACATAAAAATGTATCATAAAACAATTCATAAAAAATTAAAACCAAAACTAAAATCCATATTAAAAGCACATACAAAAATAATTAAAACAGAGCAGGAAGGAGGAAAACCAGACAGAACAGAGACATTTTCATATCCTGGTGGAAGACAGTGGCAAAAGGGAACAGATGAATATTAAACTGAGTTCACATATTGTGGAATTCTTATGAGACTTGGGCTGCTAACTGCAGCTGGTAAGCTGCCTGGAGGAATTCATGGACAGTGACAGACACACTAGTGTTCAGTTTCACTTCTGGCAAAATACTGGAAGTGATGTCATCATGTTGGAGAGTGGCACTCTAGGATTTGTCCAGATCTTTATGGTTAAACTGTAGGAATTTGAGTAAATCCTAGAGAGTTGCTCTAACACAATGACATCACTTTTGCTTTTGCTCCAGAAATGCCATCATATGCCATTGCGATGCAGGCACACGCACCCCATTTTTTCCCATTTCTCCCTTCCCCTGGCCTGTGAAGCAATGATAGGAAACAAGGGTAATTGCCAGGAGGTGTCAGCCTTTTGTGAACCAAGCCTAGAGCAATAAATCATGGTTAACTTTTGGGAAGGAGAAAGCTGGCAGCAAAGGCTGGGGCAAGCTCACTGAAGCTCAGTGTTTTCTTGAAAAAAATTAAGAAAGCTAATAGGCAGGTTTCCCATTGTTACTTAGAACTAGTCTGCACATTAACTAGCAGTCCATGCTGAACAATGCCCGTCTATGAGGATGTTTGCATTTTATAACATAGGAACGGCACATCATTTTTATGAATACTTAAATTGTATTGTGACTTGAATTGAACAATGCTTTCAATATTTAATTCTTTTCGGCAAGCACGCTCCCAGCTGCAGTCTTTTGTAACTCTTTTTTTTGCCCCTTTTATAGATACCACTATCTGATATCTTATGTTAATGTAATAAAATGCGGACATGAGTGAACATAGCATAGCTCTACAGGATATATTCTATTTTATTTACATCCTACCCTTCTTCCTTCTTGTAACGCAAGGGTAGGTGGCATTCCTGAGCTGAATTTGTACAGTGGAAAAGTGAGCAAGATTCAAATAACATTTTTTTTTAAGTTCACAAAATAGAGAAAGGTTATATTGCTTATCACAAATGATACCATCAACAATATGTAATATGGCCCATGATACTTGAAAAGCCACATTATGCAAAGCAATTGCAGTAGCAATGACTTTGCAAGAATTGTACTTTCCCAGGTACATAATATTGCTGTTTGAGCATTAGGGAAATGTCATGTCCCCATAATGGAAATGCAACCTAGAGAAGGACATAAAGTTGGTACACAATGAATGCAAAGTAAATGAACACTTATTGTGCAAAGAAAAAGAAAAAAAGTATTCTGTGAGACAGCTTTGGGAAGACCTGTTTCATCTCCCAGGTTTATTCCATGTTACCTTTTGCAAGTTAAAGATGTTATTTTATCACTTACACAGAGTAAACCAGGACCATACTCACGGAAATAAGAGCAGAAAAATGAATATTCATGATTTTTTTTTCCATTTTAGAGATGCAAAAATCTCATTTGTTGCTACAGACAAATGAAGCAATAGGTTGTAGTACGGTTATTATGGATCCACATGCATAAAAAGACAGAACAGGTCTTACAAAAATTACTCTTCTGCGCAGAAAATAAATGCACCCTAAGACTGCGGTCACACTACTGGCTTGGTGCAATCTGACTGCAGCTCTAGTTACACTATTTTATTTTGTAACAGAAAATTTTGATCAGACAACCCACCCTGAACTGGCTCCATTGTGAATTCACCCATGGTCGTTCATTCAGATTGCTGCAGCATCCTTTTAAATACATCTTTCACTCATGCACATAAGCATGTACCCAAAGCTCTGGATCCTTTTTGACAGCTACACAATCCCTCCACTAAATACTGCAGCCCCTCTCAGCCTCCCTCACATTGCTTCTCTTCCTTGGAATATATAGGGAGAAGTGCAAGCATCATGCAGATTTACATTAGAGTAGCCCCACTGATTTCAATACATTCACTATTGTGTCAATCATGGGATGCTCTCCAAGAGCAACCCTTTTTCTGCTAACACAGTTTGTATAGGAGGAAGTGGGATAGTGGGTAGGGTCGTCAGCCTCCCCAGACTCCCTGCCAATATGGCAGCCTAACTAGGGACTATTTCCATGGCTGTCCAACCCCAAGAAACAGGAGGGATTGATTTGTCACTCAAAAGCAACTCCTCCAGGAGCTTCCAATCCTGAAAGAGTGTTGGGTGCAGAAATGCACAAGTGGTAATTCAAAATCCTAGGGCAAAGATCTGCTTATGCACACATCACTACTTGATTTTTTTTAAAAAAACAACAACCCCTAAAGCAACAGAAGGGAAGGCTCACACTTCCCAACTGCCTTGCATTTGCAATGGGGAGTTTAGACATCTGAGAATGTGGGGTGAAAGCACTGATATCCATAAAGACCAGACTTTCCCCAGTGCCTGAAAACTCCAATTTTGAAGGTGAGTCAGACTGGGGTGCCAACAATTGGGGAACAGGAGGCAGATGTCACTGTATGATAGTGCATTTTAAATTCAGAAGGGAATAGCAACTGTATTGGGTCAAACTGCGCATCTGATCACAGCCTGAGGCATGAAACAGAACTGTCATGCTTTGCAAATCAATCATAAAAATCTTACTCTCACCCAAACTCCAATGTCCACTTTAATAAGTGAATGGCCCAAATGTTAATTTTTTAGCGATACACCAATATTCTCAGAAATAGCAGCAAAAGTCTTCATACCCTTTGGGTATAAATGTTCTTTTGTTAATTGTGAAGTTGCAGTACAAATGAATTTTCTGAATTCTGGACACACAGAAAAATAGCTTTGGTCACAGAATATGCAGAAGGAGTTCTTTCTTAATAATTAAAACTTCACTGATTGGTATACTACTTTTGAATACCTTTGGGAACTGAGTTGTGTTTAAAGGGCTCATGATCTGATGTGAAGCCATGTTATTTGATATGTTAATTCTGAGTAAATAAATAAGGATTCCTTTGGAACTGTTTTGTGATTGCATTTTGTGATTCAGAATGCACATTTCCATTCCTGTGCCAAAATGTCATTCTGCTAGCTGCAAGTCCTTTAAGAAAGTAAAAACTCCTCCCCAAAAAAATAAAAGATGGGTAATTTAAGATAATAGACGGACTAAGCTGGCAATGTTATGAGGAAAAGGTCTAAATCCAGATAGGTATGCAAATGAAATGTTATTAGATTGCCTCAGCTAATGTTTTCTTTTGAACTGATGATCCTGTTTGTGTCTTTCCATGTGTCCTTTCTTTCCAGTTTCTATTTTTGGCTTGAACAAAAGGTTCAACAGGAGAATCTGGAATGAAGCTGGGGAGTTGGAACTCATTAGTCAGTATAACAAAATGACTTGTGGCATGTCAAATACTCATAAATAGGCTGTGGCATAAATGTTTGTGAGTCAGAAGCCTTTTCAGCAGGTAGATGGAAGTGCTCCATTTATGTGTCTGAGTACAAGTGGAAGGAAGTGAGATGGTAGAGTCTAGGCGGGGGGAAATCTCATTCTAAGACTATTGGGGTGTTTCTTACTATACCAGACAGGCACTCCCTATGAATTTTCAGTTCCCCATCTGCTAACTGGGTAGTCTTTAGGTAGCATGTCACTCTTCTGATGTGTTAAATAAACTTTTATTTGTCCCACCTTATTACTGTTTGATACTTGGTAGCTTACATCTCAAATAAGGAACTGTGACTGAGGAAGGTCTGTGCCTCTATAAATTCTCCCTCAGAAATAGGCGCTAAGGTGCACTGAAAGGTGAAACAGAAATCAAATTTATTGGAACAAACAGGCAGGTTATATCTTTGGTAAGGATTGGTAGAGAGGTTTAAAGATATATTCAGAACTGCTTTTTACAACATATTTTACCAAGATATTTAGAGAATATTTTTTTCTTGGTTTATTTTGGCTTGCTGCTGTTATAGATGTTTCACTGCTTATACTGTGATAACAGATATTGCTAGATTGCTTTATACCTCCTCTTGAACTTTTTTACTGGCTGATCATACAGACTTGAGATCTTATTATGCTTCAACCTTATGTTTGTAGACCAGGGGCTTTCCTATCTGCCCCGCCTTTCCTCTGGCCAGATTATTATTTTCTTTTCCTTAAGAGAAATAACTTTGACTTGCCTGAGGGACCTCAATGCCTCCTCAGACTTTTTGTCAAATCCCTATCTTCCAGAAGGATAGTCTGTAAACTGGTTAATAAGCTTCTATATTGAGAATGACTAATTCTCCACCCAAGTAGTGTTTCTGGTTTTCACATAGTGAAATTTCTTTCACTCTTTGAACCTGTGAGGTTCTGACACTTTGCCAGAATCACTGTCACCACCCCAAGTCTGTCCTTTGCAGAAGTCACAACACACTCATCTGCTACAGATTTTTTTTTTTTTTGCAGATTTATACCCCGCCCTTCTCTCTGAGTCAGAGTCTCAGAGCGGCTTACAATCTCCTATATCTTCTCCCCCCACAACAGACACCCTGTGAGGTGGGTGAGGCTGAGAGGGCTCTCACAGCAGCTGCCCTTTCAAGGACAACTCTGTGAGAACTATGGCTGACCCAAGCCCATTCCTGCAGCTGCAAGTGGAGGAGTGGGGAATCAAACCTGGTTCTCCCAGATAAGAGTCCGCACACTTAACCAGTACACCAAACTGTCCAAGTGTTCCAGATGGGGCTTAACAGACCCTTTTTCTTCAGAGTCTCTCACTAGGAGTTTTCTGTCCATTCTGCTCCCTAGCTCCAAGTCCAACTGATTTCACTACAATTAGCTAACTGACTCATTCCCACTTGATTTTTTTAAACAGCTCCCTGTTCCATGCCACAGTAAGCTGCCTTCACCCAATCAGAATGAGCTCCATGAACTGTCAGTCATTTCCATCTAGCTGACCCTTCCTCAAGTAGCATTGCTTATAAGCTTGCAATTGCTTGCTGTCCATCACACTTACATTGCATTGCAGATAAAAACAGCCGAAAAATAAAAAGGCCCTGAACCCGCCCAACTGCTGTTTATTTTTTTTACCTTATAATGGAAATCTCCCAGCACCAAGTGTTATGACATGGCCACCAAGGGTGCTATAGTGCCTGCTTATGGATTTTGTGGTGCACAGGACTTTTGTTGTAGAAAAAAGCGCAGCAGGAACTCATTTGCATGTTAGGCCACACCCACTAACATCACTGTTGTTTCACACCAGACTTGTTTGTGAAAAAAGCCCAAGATGAACTTATTTGCATATTAGGCCACACCCCCTGAACCAAGCCAGCTGGAACTGCATTTCTGTGTGTTCCTGCTTTAAAAAAAAGCCCTGGTGGTGCATATTTATTGCTTTGACTCCACTTTATTTATTGCTTAATTGACTGCACATATTCATTGCTTTATCTCCACTCCAAAACAAAGAGCTGGTCTTGCTTCTCTTGCACCTAAGATGAGTCTAGGGCTGTAGCGTTGTGTCTGAAGAGAGCACCTTCTGAAAAACAACTGCCTCCATCATCAGAGGATTCTTGGCCTGGAACCTCCTAACTTTTAATACTTGGTCTGGACACCCCACGGCAGCCATTTTGAGATAGCACGCATTTCCTGTACACCAGATTGGAGTCCCCCTGTTTTATCACTAGAACTGCGGACTTTTTATGCCTAGTCCTGCAGAAAACAAGACCTTGAATTATATTTTTGTTCTGCACAGGACTAGGGCTCCTAAGGCTACCTATTATTTTTTTCTGTTCCTGTGATACTCATGGGTTTGTCTGTTCATATATATCTTTATCAGCTTTCTAGATCAATTATGTATCTAGTTCACAAATCCTTATGGCATCAAACACCATTAGCCTTTAAGGTATTGCAAGGCTCTGTTGTTCCTGCCTTGCTGTTTCATTACAGGTGATTGATGCACTGCATCTTTGGGACTGTCCATCAGGTCCTGGAGCCCCGTAACATGATTATTCTGTCACAGCTGAAAGCATCCTTAGATTTGAAATTCACTTTAATTGAATGACATTACAATGCCACTCATCTGGAATTGTAAAAGTTACCTGGGAGACTGTTCCCCTGAGATCTTGATGAGGAGAAATGAGATGCATCTGCTTGGTTTCCAATATTGTCAGTTTCCTTTCTTTAGGATGCCTGAGCAGAGGAAAGGTAATGGGGGGTTTTTTTGCCATCAGGATGCTTGCTTTGCATGTCCCTTGAAATCTTTCGGAGCCAGATATAAATTTTAAACTTAAAATAAGAGAAAACCCTGCTTTCATTCTATTGCACCATGAGGCAAGGTGAAGCTGCCTTGCGTGATGGACAAAAAATGTATTTGTTGGGATTTGCTTTGCTTCTAGCTTTCTCACTTGCCAGTCAGTGAAGTAGCTCAGTCTTCATTATTGAATGTCACTGAGTTTATCCTGTGTGAAGGCCCCAACAGAATGTCTGAATTATGTAAGCATTCACTGAATAGGAGAGCTTTTATTAACTGAGTCTGACTGCAGCTGAGTAATGCAGCATATAGTTTACTAGTGATGAAGTGGGTCCCAGACACATGTTGTTATCCTTAACCACAGCTCAAATAATAAGGGTGACCATGAGACTCTACAAAATCACTGTCAGTGTTAAAAGCAATTATAATCAATACATTCATATTCACCCCAAAAGTTCAGGACAGTACACATGGAGGAGTCTAATTTTCAGCATCATGACTATCTTTTGAAGTAGGTTCCAGAAAAGGATAGGAGGGGGAAAGTTGCCCAGAAAAGGATGTGCAAGACAGTATTTAACACCAGGGTCACTAGTCTTTCTTTAATATGAGCTGCTTCTAACTAATGAAAAATATCTTGAACTAGTTCTCCATTTGGCATACTACTAAGCACAAAAATAAAACATGAGTTTTGTTGTTTTATGCTTAGAGCAGATTTTCTCACACTCTTTTTCCTAGGTGTTCTAAGGACTGCATGAGCTGCTTCTCTGAGATTCTACTGACTCAAAGAAATTGGGCAGGTTTCCCTGGAGATGTGGCATACCACTCTAGAAAGGAGGACAGCAAGAGGGGAGATTTTAAGCTTATATTCACATATCTGTGTGGGATTCCAAGCCAAAGATCCGAGTCCCTTAATCAAGGGTCACTCTTTCCTGACACCAATCATGTTCTTTCCCTGTATTGTCAGTTTCCTTCTTTAGATCTTTACCTGTGCTAGTTTGCTTGAATCTCTGCCTCCAGCGTGTGCCACACCAGCTGACTTGAAACCCTTCCAGTTTGTGCAATTTATCACAGAGAGCAATTACAACTTTGGGGCTCCTCTGGAGAAATAGCCACATGCACACAGACTGCTTTCCTCCCAACCCAGAGGCCACTCTTGCACTAGCGTGTCCAAGACTGTAGGGAATCTGGGTGGTACAGAAACAGAGAACTGACCTCTAGAGTAAAAAAAAAAGATTTATTGCAAAAAAAAAGATATGTACAAGCATCCTTAAGACAGCACTAGAATAGCAAAAGGATTTAAAAAAAAATTGGTCATAAATGCAACCCCCTTTCCTAGTTCTAGACATACCTAACTGATGTTCAAATAGGGCAGGCATCTTTGAGAGTTACAAGGTTCCTCTCTACATCCAATCACCTGGGAGATCACATGGTCAGAAAAAGATGGCTGCCTGCTTGCATCCTCAGACAAGAGGTCTGTCCAGCTCAGCATCTCAAAGGAAGAAGCGTGACTTCCCTTTGCAAGGAAGTTTTCTTAACCCCCTATCTCCATCAACTTTACATTACTCCCTCCACCCTCTTGACTCAGTCTGCCCAGGTCACAGGTGCATCCTGGGAGCCCTCCTGGAAGGCATTCTGGAAATCTCCAGGAATCATCTGGAGACTTCCTAGCACCAAATTCCTCAGTTGGTTTCCCTACCAGGGCTATTGGCATATGTACAGATGCAATCTAGCAGGCCATTGAACTGGCTCCCTGCCACTTCCAGAAAGAAAGAAAAAAACACTTTTAAGATGTGCATCCCAGAACCCATTGGAAAGATGCATTTCTCCACACCAGTCAATAAAAAAAATCAATAGAAATGACAAACCAATAAAAACAGGTCACACACCATGACCTAAAACAGCATACAACAAACTGAGAAGTCAGGCATGTGACAGCCCATAAAATAGCTAAAAATGGTAAAGTCTCCTTATTTAAATCCCAGGGGGGAAGAAATGTATTGGTCTACCATGTAAAAGAAAGTTAGGTAGGTGACAGGTGAGCCTTAAGGGGAAGGGCATTTCAAATGTAAGATTCTAGCACTGGAAGTGCCCTGTCTCTGACACCACCTGCCTTATCCATGAAAGTGGGGGCTCAGAAGAAGATTTGGGAGATAAATCTTAACTGGGTGGACAGAATGGGAGGAGACAGCCCTTCAGGTAATTTAGGATCTTACTGGTAAGAAGCTTAACTGTGCTGAGAAACTGATGTGTAGCTAGTGCAGATCTTTCAGCAAGGAAATGATATGATCCCTGTAAACAATCTCTGACAATAGCCTGGCTGCCATATCTTGTACCTGCAGACATTTTGAACCATTTTCAAAGGCAGTCCCAATAGTTGTTGTATCAGGTGAAACTGGTAAAAGGTATTACATGTCATGGAACAGACCTGAGCCTCCAGCCATCAACCAGGATCCAACAGCATTCCTAAGCTATGGACCTGCTCCTTTAGAGGGGCATAACTGCCTTCAGAACTGGCTGATGTACAGTCTTCAAGTAGGTTCTCCATTGACCAACATCTCAATTTTGCCTGGATTGAGCTTCAGTTTATTGACCCTACCCATCCCATTACCTTTTCTGAACACTTATTCAGGACTTTGAGAGGTCCATCTAACTCAGCTGTTAAAGAGAAATACTGCTTGATGTTGTCTGAATATTGGTGGCATCTCACTCCTAATTTTAACCATCCTACTCTCTTAATCATATGTGCTAAACAGTATGGAGAAGAGGATGGACTGTTGTGACAATGCAAAGAAGAAATGACACAAGGCCAAGCAGCATTCCCCAGCACCCCTTCTAGAATTGTGAGGTGATAAGTCACCTTGTAGAATGAGCCATTGAAGCATGAGACATCCCATGTTTCACTCTCAACCCAACCATCTTCTCCAGAATGATACCATGGTCATTAGTACTGAAAACATGTTTCATGAGTGCCAGTAGGCATCAGTGAAAGAGATAAGCTAGTTACAGGGCTAAGATCGAGGGGGAAAGAGAAATACCACAAAAAATGGAGTCTTGATGACAATACAACTCTCAGAGACATGTTAGCTCTCCAGGTGTGGGAGACATCATTGTGTGAATATGTGGGGAGAAATACAAGTTCCAAAGACTCACTGTTTGGTATTTCAAGGTAAAATATGCCCGAAGCAGTGCATTTTATGATTGATTGTTATTATTGTTTTCTTTTTTTAACATACAGTATAATTATAGTAATTGTCCTGCCCAAGAAAAAAGGTACTTCTTTGACAAAGCAAGTTATGCCTGTGGCACGCACATCCTAGTGCTTTAGGATCTACTGCTTATAATGGCAGTAGATTTATGTATAAAAAGGGCTTTCTTATTCAAAAGCGATGGGTTGTTTAAAAGTATTGTTTGACTAAATAGTCTGGATGATCAAGGTATTTGGTTGGAGCCAGCCCTGACCTGGATAGCCCAGGCAAGCCCAATCTCATCAGATCTCAGAAGCTAAACAGAGTTAACTGTGGTTAGTACCTGAACTAGAGACATCCTTGAAATACTCAGTTGGAAGGACTGGGCAGGTTCTATTCAACCACCTCTCTGAATATCTCCAAGCCCCCAGTAGGGGCCAGTCACCAGAGGTCAACATAACTTCCAGGTGCAGACACACAGACACATAAATATACAAAAATACACCCCTCCACCAAAAAAAAAAAAAAAACGGTATTTGGTTGGATTCTGAAGCATGGTTGGATGTAATTAAAAGGAGGCATTGGGCAAAATGGACCCTATTTCTTGTGCAAATAGAAAGATTGCTCCACTGTGCTTGATCTGTGAACAAAAGACATACAGGACTTGAGCATCCCTGATGGAGGGCATCTATCAGGAAGATTCATCTATCATCGCACTCACTATATGATGCCCCATTGGCTGAGATCGCCCACACAACTGACACAAAAAGCTTTTGTTTCATTGCCCTGAGTGACATCATGAGTGCCATTCATTATGTGAATAGAATGAGAAAGCCAGTGTGGTAAAGTGGTTAGAGTAGGATTTGGGAGACCCAGAAATGATTCCCCAGTCTACTATGAATGCTTGCTGGGTCACCTTGGTCCAATCACACATTCTCAGTCTAATCTATCTCACAGGGTTGTTGTGGAGATAAAAAGGATCAAAAGAGAATGACATAAGCCACTTCAGATCCCCATTTGGGAGAAAACTGGGTAAAATTAAGTAAATAAAAATATAATAAATTATATACCCCCCCCCCCCATTTCTAGCCAGATCTAATCAAGAAAAGGAAGAAAATGGGACTGAAGCAGCAGCAGGCAGGGAGAACAATGGCAGTGAAAAAGACTGAAAATCATGGGACATGCTTTTGCAGTAATTATTTCACCTCCTATCCACTGAATGCATTACTTTCAACATGAAAATTGAAGCATTTGGCACAGCCCTTGCAATTTACAAGACTGTCAGTTTTGGGGCGAAGAAATCCATTGATTTCTGATTAGAGTACTCATCATATAGAAATCGGTAGGAGATTAATCTGAAACCCCATGATGCTACAATTTCTGAGAAGCCATTTTAGGGGGAGAATAACCACACATTAAATAAAAAGGAACTCAGGCTTTTGCATTATAATTAATACATAAATCAAAACATTATCCATCCTACCTTCCCAGCACAGCAGCGGTGGTAGTTAATAACTTATACAAGAATGTAAATTAATAACACCATTCAAATTAAATTATCTCTTTCATTTTTAATATGCAATGTCGTATTATAGAAAAATCACATCACATTTGGTACAACATAAATGGGAGATATGTCAGGACTGAAGCTCTTGTAAAATAACATGAAACTAAGTAGTCTCATTAAATGAAGCTGTGTGAAACTGATTTGGAGAGAGAGCTCAGAAAATTGCGAACCTGATTCTTCAAAAGAGAAGACATAAGCCAATTTTTTGGCATGTGTAAATGTGTGGAACTTAAACGTAGGCCCATGTGTTTGAGGCAGATCAAAAACTTGGGACTGCTGCTGTAATAGAGAATCTGCTTTAGTAATAGAGGTGCTCCCATATTCTTCTTCATCTAAACTTTTCCCTGGATTTAGAGTTTCAGCTAACCTTGAGACTGTATTCTACAGCTGGACTCTCTGAGATCCCTGAGTCAAAGATATACACAGAAATAACTGGTTTGTTATTTTACAGTGATTTCCTGGAATGGGAATATAAATCCAGGATTCTTTGGAGTTATGAACTCTCTTCCCCTGAACAATCTGCTTTTGTCTGCTTAGGGTTTTTTGTTCAGGTACCTACCAGTGATGCAGCACATGCTCGTGTTTTTCTTTGATTCTGCTGCTTTCCTGGGCAATGGCATCCAATAGGACCCTTGCAGAAGAGGAGCACAGAGCCAATCACCTTTGGAGAAAAGTTCCAGAGAGCTGTAGTTCATCTTCACTCCCTCTTCTGTAGGGCATAGCACTCCCCCGACCACAAGTAAAATAGCTGGGAGCATATTGTCCAGGGGCCCATGGAACTAGGCCCCTTGGTCTAATTTGTTTGAATCCTGAGGGTTTTTTGAAAAATAGGCAGCCGTAGCTCCACTGCAATTTTGGTATTATTTGGTTGGAAAAAGCAGCCACTTCGGCCCACCCCCGAAAAGTCCCTTCTTCCTCACTCGATGAAAGGAAACAAAGAACAGACCACAAAAATAAGGGTGTCAAATGCAGAGTTTATAGTGGAGAGATAATTATTTTGGTCAATCAGTCATTGTAAGAGTAGAAAATGAGATGAATACAAACAGGGTTTTTGTTATTGTTACTGGCTGGTTGGTTGGTTGTTTTTAATGCTGGTGCCTAGCACCATTTTGCATGATAGGAACCAGTGGAGAGAACTGTGCCTGCCCTGAGAGGTACCAACTTTAGGGGGGTCTATATAATCAAACCCCTTGGTTCAATTCCTTTGAAACTGGGGCAGGGGTCTTAAGATTAGAGGGAGGACTACCCTTTGTGCCGATTTGGTGACATCTTTATAAACAGCTGCTCCAGACCCTCAAATACATTCCCCATTGAAACTAATATTCCCTAAGCACCATAACTCAAAAAAGCACATGGATTTGAATCTTGAACCAACAGTGTCCTACATGACCATAAGCAGTAATGGGGGGGAGGAACCCAAACACTTGATATGAAAGTATAATCCCCCCCCCCAGGTATGTACCCCTCTCAGATTTTAAGAACTGCAAATGAGAGTTCTGTTCATGAAGCAGATTGTTACTCTTGCTGCAGTTGCACTACAAAGCTGCTCCTGAGGGACAGAAGGACACTCAGGAAGAACACAGAATTTAATGTATCTAAAGTGGGAAATCTAAACACATCCCCCCAGAAGTCCCTTCTATTCATGCAGAAGCATCATTGGATCTTATTTCTGGAACAGAGCATAGACTTTAGGACTTGTCCATTATTCCCTTTTTCATTTACAAATTTTATATTAAGTGCTAAGCACATGTAGTTTGCTGCAGTTTTATATTCATTCGCTTCTACTTTTCCCTTGTGTAACTTGCTGATGCAGTGGGAAGGGGTAATTAGTGGAAATTACTGATTTGGTCTGGATCCAACCCTAAGATTTAAAAAAAAAAATTCTCAGTTTTTTTCCCCTCCCTGCACAAGTAGAAAGTCTCAGTTCTCAAATGGTAGACCTATTCTCCAAAGCTTGGTAGGAAAGCTTTAATGCATAAAGTATCAGTAAATGAATAATTCCAGATATGGCAAGCCCAATCTTGTCAGATCTTGGAAACTAAGTTTGGTTAGTACTTGGATGGAGACTATCAAGGAAATCCAGGGTTGCTGTGTGGAGGAAGGCAATGGCAAACCATCTCTGAATGTTCCTTGCCTTGAAAATGCTACAGCTGCAACTTGACAGCACTTCACACACACAAATAAATAATTTTTAAAGCAAAATTTTAGTGCAAAATGTTCTGGAAATGCAAATTTGGTTTTGTGGGCATACAACTGAGAAAGAGAAAGCTTACTATGAAAGATTTCAAGGGAATGCATTTCCCTGTTTCCCCTTCTTTGTGTTTCACTCTGTATCTTATTGATTTCACAACTCAGGTGACAGCCTGAAAAGTGCAAATCATGCTTTTCTGAATAATGTGATAAACTCACAGGGGCATCAGTTAGCAGATATAATATTTCCCTAATGCTCTTTGACTGGTTTGTCACTACCATTCCAGCTGTTTTCTTTGGTTGCAATCCAAGATGCTCTCAGACAAACTTGAACCTCACTGAGCACCTTCGGGAACACAGTGCAAATAGATCATCTCCAACAATAAATCCCTGCTTTAAAATGTGTAATGATAAATGTACTTCACCACATAATCATTTCTTTTATATAAACCTCATAGCCCCACATCGGACTAGCAAATCTGCTTCTCTTAATAAACAAGGGAAGTGAAAGACATATTCAAATACATTGCCACAGTTAGTAGAGACCCAATTCAAATGTGTATCTGAAATGAGACTGTCTAGGACTTCTCTGCTTTGCAATTACTCCCTTGACCTTGGAAATAATCCATAGGGATTATGGGAGCTTGATTTCTAAGGTCAAGGGTGTAATTGCAAAGCAGAGAAGTCCTAGAAAGTCTCATTGCCCCCCTAGTTGGAATAAAGAGGCTGACACAAAGTACTGAGAAATGGGCCACTTTATTTAATTAACACAACTAACACAGCAAGGGCAACCTGCAGTGGAACAAGCCCTGGGGTCTTCCTCAGACCCCGCCAAGTCCCACGAAGGGTGAGTCACCCTGCCCCCAGCATGAGCCATAAGATTATGGCTAATACTGGGCCGGCCAGGGGAAAACCCTCCCCTAAACTTCCGCCCCGATACCCAGAAGGGGGCGGATTTAGGAGGAAGCATGACTACGATCCACATTCTACAGCACTGAGCTGTAAAGCCCATCTGCCGCTCCTGCGTATTGACTGCACTAACATGTGCAGATGCCTGGGTGCTCACCTGCAAGGTATAAACCCCTTGCACCTTCTGCCAAGTGACCAAACTAAAAACTCCACTACCTAACTTCCACACCACTGTCAGCAGTACAAGGTAGGCGAAAAAACACCCCACCTCAGGCCAATCAGGTGAGATGAAAAATTACTACCTGGCCCCTAATAAGGCGACCGGTCAAACCTGTACTACACAGGGTGGGTGGGTGGGTGGGCCGAGAGCAGCCTCTGGACTGCATTGGGAGGGCGAGGTTGAGGCTACAAAGTGCCCCGACGCTCCGCCCGCCCGAAACCCCCGGATGGGCGGGAAGCTCTCCCAGCAGCCTCCCATCCTTCCGGGGAGGCAAAGAGCGGCCCCGCGGCTGCAGCCGCTTTGCGGCGCGGCCTGAGCGGGGCCGTATTGCCCCCCCAGTCGGAATAAAAAGGCTGACACAAAGTATTGGGAAACGGGCCACTTTATTTAATTAACACAACTAACACGGCAAGGGCAACCTGCAGTGGAACAAGCCCTGGGGTCTTCCTCAGACCCCGCCAAGTCCCACGAAGGGCGAGTCACCCTGCCCCCAGCACGAGCCATAAGATTATGGCTATTGCCGGGCCGGCCAGGCGAAAACCCTCCCCTAAACTTCCACCCTGATACCCAGAAGGGGGCGGATTTAGGAGGAAGCATGACTACAATCCGCATTCTACAGCATTGAGCCGTAAAGCCCATCTGCCGCTCCTACGTATCGACTGCACTAACATGTGCAGATGCCTGGGTGCTCACCTGCAAGGTATAAACCCCTTGCACCTTCTGCCACCGCCAATGCCAAGCCTCTGCTTAGGCATTAGCGCCCCACCAACCAGCCAAGGCTACCCGAAGCCCTTGCTACCCGAAGCCCCTTGGAAGAAGGCCCGATTACCCACATCGGCAGATGAAACACATCTGGCTGGTACTGCTCCCCCATGTCCCTCCTACTTCCAGGATAAAAAAGAAAGGTACCCAGACCATCCACCAAGGCCACCACAGGGCCAGATTCACCTTCCATCTGGTCTGCTTGACCCAACAGGATCTCAGGCAACCAGCCAGACCCTCACGATAGGATGGCAGACCAGATTAGTCGGACTCCAGGCCACCCCCACACGATGGCCTGGAGCTCCACCAAGGTGAATGATAAAGAAGGAAGGTACCCAGACCATCTGCCAGGGCCACCACAGTGCCAGATAAGCCTTCCGTCTGGCCCGCCCGACCTAGGCCGGGTCCCAAGCAGCCAGCCAGACCCGTACAATAGAATGGCGGCAAGATTAGTCGGACTCCAGGCCACCCCCACACGATGGTCCGGAGCTCCCCACCACCTGCAATGAAAAGGGGGGGGGCTTCCCAAAGCAATCCCAATCATTCCCACCAGGTGAATGACAACAATAGGACGGGGAACCGGCCCTACTGGAAACAACAATGGCGGGAGCCCTAGCCACCTTAGCCCCCAGCCCCTTGCCATTCTGCCACAGCACCTCACTCCACCCAGGGGTGCCGGCTGGCGATCCCCTTGCATAGTGGGCTGCCCCTAAATCAAACTGTGCTCGCCGACGAGTGCACAACCTTCCTTGGCGGGACACAGTACCTTTGGATGGCCCGACCAGGAAAGCCAACTGGGCATCAGTGGACACGGTCCAATTCGAAAGAATGGTGCCGCACTTGAACACAGTCCATCCCCGCTTATCCAGGGCCAGGGCCATAACTGCCCCAATTAATACTTAGTGAGGGGGGGCCATACTTGTGACCGCATGGGGGTCTGTGGATACTCCCCCTTACTGCCACATAGTGCTGAACGCTGGCACCGACATAAACCAGCCAGCTCAGGGACCAATTGCAATACAAGTGCCACCACACAAGCGATCCATTTGGATTGCCATACATGCAACACTACGTCTCCCAAAATTTGATGTCGCCATACTGCAATGCCCTATCTGACTAATCGCTCCGTGACCGCTGAAATGGTCCCGCCCAAAGGGCGCCGGAAAAAGGAGTCAGTGCGTCTGCATGAAATAGTGCCGACTCCTAATCAGAGCCGCACACCTCAGGCAAAACACGGTCCAACCCCCTAGCATGGACTGCGAGATGGCTTGCCGTGCATCCTTCAGCACACC
Organism: Heteronotia binoei; assembly: GCF_032191835.1. NCBI lineage: Eukaryota > Metazoa > Chordata > Lepidosauria > Squamata > Gekkonidae > Heteronotia > Heteronotia binoei. The sequence continues at coordinate 32,691,156 of NC_083228.1, forward strand.
CCGCTCGCACGACCATCCTTCCACCATCTTAGAGCTCTCAATCCCCAACTGCAGCTGAAAAGCCAAGCACCTTGCTAAAGAAGCTAAGGCGGCCGACTGCACCCAAAAGGGCTTAACCCTATTCAGATGCACACAGACAGCATCGTGCAACCGCATAATGAGAAGCTGTCCCCCAAAGCAACATACGTCTACACATTCTAAATTGTCAAGCGACACGCTCATACACTTTACAGTGCTCGGGGACAAAGCTAACATAATTGCCCCGCTGCTACAGCTTACCAAGCTGTAACGAGTCACAGAGAATTTGTTCCAGCATAAGGTCTGCCTCTGAGCCACAGGCGGAACGCTCATCCGTCGTCTAGACAGTGCATCCGATGCCCCGTTACAAATGCGAGGTATGCGCTTATCCAAGAAAACAACACATTTAATGAAGGCACCGAAGAGTAAAGGCCATTACCACACTCATTACTGGCATGGACTTAGATATCCATAAGTTGACAGCGTGCACCACCGGTCAATTATCACCAAAATGTACGACTTATTAGCCCGCTGCTCGCCCCGGATCCCTACTGCCACAACAATAGGAAAAAACTCAAAACTGTTGGGTTCATACAAAGCCCACTGTCCTGCTAATGCCGGTGCCACCGACCAGCCGATGGTGCCCCCCGGAAAAGAACCCCAAAACCAGATGACCCAGCCGCTTCTGGGGTGTGAGAAGGACAACTCCATGCCTTAAGGGTGTACTAATAACAGGCAAATGCCCACTTACTGTCGCCTTTGGCCATTTCTGCACTCGACTCAAGCACCTGCACCGGTTTGACCGCTTGGTAAAAGGAAATATACCTGACTGAACACTGGTGGTCAAGAATACCATCACTCGCAAATCCTGCACTAGGATGAGCCGATGATGCACCGCCTATATTCACCATCTGCCTACCATGACGCCCGCCCAAGTGGAAAAACCCGTAAACCTAGAACTGGGAGGAGGGGGTCATAAAAGGACTGATGACCCGCACCTCCAGACCCCTTTACTATCTTTGCCCGAATGACCTGTTCGAGCCCTACAATAGGCCGGAGGCTGGGAGCCATACAAGGTGCTCAAAGCTCTTGAACCCCAAGGTGAACCCCTCCCCATAATCCGGCCCTATCCGTCTCCTTGGGGGAACCCTCCAGGAAACTCTAAAGCACGTGCAGCTGGATGGGACAGCGACCCCCTTTTAGACATCTGTTGATTGCCCCGACCCGCAGGGCGCAATGTCCCCCTTTTCAACTAGGTTTTGCTGCGTCCCGAAAATGCATAGGGACTGCCACATAACCGGCATTCACGCTTGAATTTACAAGCTTTTGGTAGAAAAAACCCTTGGAAAGAGGACTGCCCCACAGCAACCGGGGCTGAACCACCGTGCTTGCTGATGAGCGGGTAACTGAGACAGCCAATTGACCATGCACCCGGTGCCCCTGACAGCCGTATCAGCCTAATTGGGTTTACTGGCGCTATCAGCTGCACCACAGTTGTATGGTTGATTTAGACCACAAATAAAGCTGAATTAATCGTTACCCTCCTACGGAACATTCCATCCTATTGTACCGTGCCGTCTAAGATGTGCATAAGTCCTATGTATCATCACCCTACACTTAAAAGCCCCCACCGTACAAGCCCACGCTCGGCACGGGGCCTTACTCCTCCCCGCCTCTTGACTCCAGTGGGGCATTGGTCTGATTACCTATCCTACAACACAGAAAGCCTCGACAGTACCTACCCTCCCTAATATAAAGGGGGGGGCGGACGCCCTGGAGCCCAGAGGCGACCTAACGAGGGTACAGGTGCAACAGCTGTGCCTCTTTCCCTATTCTAGGCCCCCTTTGCCATAATGTTCTCCCTCATCTCGGACCCATCCAACTGCACCTCAGGCAAATTGCCCGGGAACACCCGATTAACAGGGCCTTTGGCCGACTGCTTCCCATTGGAAAGAACTGGCCCCATCTTCATTTCCATCCTGAAAGAAAAAACCAACCATTCCGATCATAGTTACCTTCCTCGCACCTTCTCAAAAATTGAACATATAAACAGATCAAGCTGCCTTATACTGCATCGGACACTCGGCCAACAAAGTCACCATGTCCGCCCAGGCTGGCAGTGGCTCCCCGGTCTGAGTTGAGGTTATTCACGCCCATTTGCCTAGCCACTTCACAGATGGAGATGCCGTGAATCGTACCTGGGACCCTGCTCCTCAGCAGATGCTCAACCACCAAGCCACAGTCCCTGAAGAAGGCAGAATGGTTAGCAAAGAAGAAAGCGGAAACCAGGTGGAAGGCCTGCAAGTATCACTGGCACCAGTCTCAAACCAAACCGCCAACCTGGTGCTGACGCCCTTTGCCAGGGCGGACTGGAGACCGCAGCCAATATCCCCAACGCTCCCCTGACTCCCCATTCCAGAAGAATCAAGCAGAAGGGTTTGCCACTGTTTACCTCTTCATAATGACCTTGGTCTTCCTTGGAGGTCTGCCATCCAAGTACCAACCATGGCCAGCCCTGCCTGGCTACCAAGTCCCAATGAACTCAACATAGCCTGCGCCATCATTGAGATCTCCCGCCCAACTACTACCAGGGACAACCTTGCTCGACTTGCAGGCTCTGACAAGACTAGGCTGGCCTGAACCATCCAGCTCAAGAACTTTGTTGCGGCTGGGCAAAGCGGTAGCCACATGCATATGGTTAGGGGGGGGGGGTGAGCAGCTTAAGCCCTGCCTGGCCCCCGTAAATGAAAGACTGCCCGATAGGCCCTTTCCCGATCCCACAGAGGCCCCCGATCCGTGCTAAGCAATGCCACACCCTCTTCCTGCCCACTGGGCTCGCCGCCGAAGTCCCACTTCCCGGTCCACCGCAGCACGCCAGCCGACGCAACGAGGCCTCCTCCGCTCTCAGCCTCGGATGCATGTAAGCCTCTGTTCTGGCCAAGAGCAGCCTCTGGACTGCGTTGGGAGGGCGAGATCGAGGCTACAAAGAGCCCCGACACTCCGCCCACCCGAAACCCCCGGATGGGCGGGAAGCTCTCCCAGCAGCCTCCCATCCTTCCGGGGAGGCAAAGAGTGGCCCCGCGGCTGCAGCCGCTTTGCGGCGCGGCCTGAGCGGGGCCAAATTTCACACACACACACATATACATACATTAGGAAAATGTGGCAGCCATTTTGTGGTTGTGTCCACTGCCATGTGTCAGAATTCCAAAGGTGCCTGCAAGCTCAAAATATGTTTGGGGGTCCCTCAGCTCTCATTTAAAGGAACTCTGAGATTTTCTAGCATTTCCTCTTTCCAACGCCCCAGGTGCTCTTTTAAAGGAAATAAATCAGCAGTCAGGTATTTCTTATTTGTATTGAAAGAACCAAATGTGATGTCCTGTGCTTCAGCCTCCAAGAAGACCAGAGATTTGTAGACAGATAGAAAGGCAGACACTAAACATCTTCTGGTTTATTCTTCTATCACTGTTCTCTTTGATATGCAGATTGCTACTCTTAGGAAAAATAATTTCCTTCTATCTCTTTCCTTCTCTTCCTGCACGTGCAGAAAGAGGGGGACCACATTTTTCCATCTTTGGCATCATGGATTTAGAGTGCCTCTCTGCATCTGCATTCATTACTAGCTGGATATAATAGAATCTGTCCCTTGCTGTATGCTCCACTATCAATTATGTGTTTCCTAAATAAACCAGTTCTTATTTTATTCATATTGTTGGAACTCTCTGTCTGGGGCAAGTGATGCTCTGTATTCTTGGTGCTTGGGAGGGGCAACAGGGGGAGGGCTTCTGGTGTCCTGGCCCCACTGATGGACCTCCTGATGGCACCTGGTTTTCTTGGCCACTGTGTGACTGGATGGGCCATTGGCCTGATCTAACATGGCTTCTCTTATGTTTTTATTTTCTTTTAAACTGAATAGTGGCTCTGTGTAACTTTGTAATCTTAAAAGCATATGCTGTTCAAAGGAGCCCTGCTGTGGTCTGAGCCTAACACATTCTGCTAACTTTGGCAAAGGGATCTGGCTTAACATAACAGCTCTCCTAACAATCCATGTGTGTAACAAAGGAAAAGCTCTCTGCTTAGGCCCAGAAGTCTCTGTATTCTCAGACTGATCCTAGGGTTGCCAGCTTGGGTTGGGAAACTCCTGAATATGTGGGGATTGTTTATTAAAGTATGAGAACCAGAATTGTGCAAAGAAGAAACTATATCCTTTCAAGAAACTATATGCTTTCAAGCTTTTATGGTTTTCTTTGGTGTCTAGATTCTGAGTATCTTGGCTTCTCTACTTAGGGCCCGAAATGTCATGCAGTAGGACTATTTCCAACTACCCATATTTTGATTTTTTTTCCTGGAAAGGGTCATGTGATTCCCCCTGGTTATGGAGAATTTTGTGTGTGTGTTTCATGTCTGGCAACTGCAGCAAAAAACCAACAACAACATAATAGTAGGGAGCTGAGGCATTCTCATTTTTCAAAGAATATTGAAGATCCCTAATAACATAGACCAATTTTCACTTTGAACATCCTGTTTTTTACAAGAAAGAACACAGCAGAATAATTAGAGATTAAGGTGATGGAAGCCTGGTTTGCTTGAGAAAAAAGTTGAAGATACAATTTATCTGTCACTGACATAAACAAGAACATCAAAGTCCAAGATCCTTGTCATAATATATTTACACTTGATGTCAGATTAATTTACCCAGCCAAAGCAAGGCTTTATTATTTTCAGGTCTCAATGCTTTATTCTACAGTGACTGAGAGGCATGACTGAGCCCCTTACAAAGTCTGCATTTTCGGATATAAGCAATGATATGCTGTTAAGGGCTTCCCCACCCCCTACTTTCTCTGTTGATTATATTGCCAAGAGCAATTCTGGGACACCGAATCAAATGGATAATTTAAGGCAACCAGTCTAACATTACAGGCTTAGAACCATTATTCATAATGCACTGTAATATTTTTTTCAAAATGCTGGAGAACAAAAGAGCAAAATAACTCTTATTATTTATTTCTGACTTGAAATTGCTCATTTATCCTCAGGGTGCTATGGTTTCCTTCCTCTACTGCTTTGTTCACTAACTTGCATGTTTATTTACTACTATGCTTATATTTTGCATTATTGCATAATGAATGAAATAACTATGGTGGGACACAAGTACGTATACTAATGAATCTTTTTTTCTTTTGATCCTTTGTGGCTGTTTGTCCTTTGCTCTTCTTGAACTGGGGAGCCATGGCTGAAGTAGGAAATGCTCTACTATAGGACAATGAAGGTATTTTCCTTAGGTGGAGAAGTTGAGGTCTGCCTGGCTTACCTCCCCATCACCAGCTTTCCATACTATCTGCTTATCTCCTCTTCCACCATTTCTACATCACCCCCTTCTCTTTTAGCAAGGCTTCCCACTGCTGCTGTTGCAACCTCTACTTGGAAACCAGACCAGCTAATCCTCTGTTTAGGGTTCCTAGCTTTCTGCTGGTAGAGAGAGATCTCCTGTCCCCTGCCCTCATTGCCTGCCTCCCCTTAACTATAGGAGAAAATTCCACAAGGAAATGGGGGGCTTGATTGGCATCCCCAGAACAATGCCATTCTAAGTGTGACACAGAAGTGACATAATAATGCTGAGTGACACTCTAGTATTTGCCCAACAGCTTATGGTTAAACAATATAATTTGGGGCCAATGCTAGAGCATCACCCTGGAACAATGACATCACTTCCATGTCATGCCAGAAGTGACATCATTATTCCAGGGACACTGATTTCTTCTCCCTCAAATGGTAAGTCTCACTTCCCCCATTTCTTTCCAGTTGCTTAACTGTTCTTCATATCCCTAGGCTTCTACATAGCAGCAAACAACACAAACTCTATAGGGCAGGGGTCGTGTCAAACTCATTTGTTATGAGGGATGGATCTGACATAAGTGAGACCTTGTTGGGCTAAGCCATGTCGGTCTGGACTGTACGTGTATCTATTTAAGATTAGGTAGCAGAGATTTAAACTTTATAAAGAACACAGACAAACACAAAAGACTTTTTAAAAAACCCTTAAAACATGCTTAAAACATTAGCACTCTTTGGTCTTAAAAGTGCTTTCTTTGTAACTCTCCCATGCGATCCAGGGAACTGGGCAAAGGAAGCTCTGTCTCTTTCCTTCCTTCCCCAAGGGACCAGAAGGAGGAGAAGCCTCAGCCAATAGAAGGAAGAAAGTCTTGGCTCAGTAGCTCTGCTGCGCAATTGAGAGAGCCTGACAAAGCAAGCTCTCCCTGCCCCCATCCTCCCCAAGGGAGGAGCCTAGCCCATGGAGAAAATAGAGACTTTGCTCTGTAGCTCTTGTGCGATTGTGCAAGCCTTGCAAAGCAAGCTGCTATGCAGAAGGAAGCAAGATATATGGAGAAGGAAGCAGATGACAGCCAATTACTTAGGGGTCTGAGAGGAGCCTGGCAAGGGCCTGATTTGGCCCCTGGGTCGCATGTTTGACACCTCTTCTATAGGGCTTTCTAACGTCCTGCAAGATTCCATTTCCAGTGATGGCCAAATTCTAGCAAGAGGAAGAACTTTGCAATAGTCCTTTAGGTCATGTATGGCTTGTTGCACTGTTTACAAAGAGTAAGTGGGTAAGTAAAATTAGCTGTCCTTGATTTCTGGCAGAGATTAGATGGTAGCAATGGGATGGCCAGAAGAAAGGTAGGCATGTAAATACTTTAAGTAAATAAATGGAGGGGGCAAGGCAGCAGTGTTGGAGGCGTGGCTTCATGGACTAAGTCAGCTATACTGCCAAATTGGAGAAGAGGAATATTTACTGTTTCTCAAGTTGTGTGAGAGTTAGACAGTGTGGAACCAATGGCACTGGCCTTTGGTATATTTATCTATGTTCTTCCCATTGAGAACCAAAAGCAGCATACCAAATCATTCTCTTTTCAACTCACAGAGTCAACAGCCACTGCTTAAAGACTGCCTGTGAGTGCTGATTCCACTGTTGAACATCTCTTACAGTAAAAAAGTTTTTCATCCAACTGGTACCTCCCCACCCTTAATTTAAACCCATTATTGTGAGTCCTCTCCTCTGCTGCCAAAAGGAACAACTTCTTGTTCTCCTCTGACAGCCCTTCATATACTTCGAGAGCATTCATGTTCCCCCTCAAACTCCTCTTCTCCAGACTGAACAATCCCAAAGGTTTATCATAGGGCTTATCTCACAATAACCCTGTGAGGTGGGTTGGGCAAGAAGAGTATGGCAGACTAGTGAGTTTCCATGGCAAAACAGGGGGCCTTGCTTAATTGATCCCTGCTAAAAGTTACCTGCTGACCACTGGCTTCTTATGTGATCACCAGGGCCATACCCACATGGCAATTTCTTGCCCTTTCAGTGTGTCTCCTGGTGCAAAGCAAAGTAGAAAAGGAAACCCTCTTACAGTCTGCCTGTATCAATTGTAGTCCAAATATATTTTATGGATATCTGCTATATATATGGGAGCCTAGCAACCTTTATCCCAGCTGCATTATAAGTCTTCCCTATCATTCTCTTGAATTAAGTTGGAAGAAGGGGACCAGAGGAGCGTACAAATTATTAATGTATTGTTATTTTCTGTTGTTGTTAGCCGCCCTGAGCCTGCTTAGGCGGGGGAGGGCGGGATACAAATAAAATTTTACCTTACTTTACTTTACAAAGACCATGACAGATCAAATTTGGAAATAACTGGAGTGGACTATAGACAGCATAGTCTATGGCAGATCCACAGTTCTATAGGGTAAGAGTCAGGTGAACAGCAGAAACTGGAAAATAACTGGTTATTTTACATTACAGAGCTTGGAAATGCATTATTTCTTTCTCCTATGAACGTCCTCGTAGATTCTAACATAGTTTTTAACATTCCAGATACACCATTTGTCCCATTTTCAATATAAGTTTGTAAACAGTGCTTGCTTGAAGTTAATGCTTATTGGAATACTTCATATACCTCTTGAACCATTTAAATGAATGAGATTGCACACTCTACAAAATTGAAGTAATCAATTAAGTTTGACCTATGTAGACTGGATCTGCATAACTAATACAAACCATCTTCACTAATTTGTTTTTATCCCTGGCTATTCTACCTTATTTATCTTATGATCATTATGATCATTAATCACACACAGATTGAAGGTCATCATGTGTGCTGTTTTCTTAAGCTCAGAATGGAACATGAAGAAAATACTACAGCCATCTCATAAATGTGTAGCAATACCATTCAATTCTTAGCACTGAAAATGGCTAGAATTCTCCCTGTTCATTGATTTCTGAATGGAAGCTGCAGGGACATGTGAAAGGACTTAAGGCAGTTTGTGGGATGGCCAAGAATGGAATCAAAAACTAAAGGAAGAAGTTTTGATTTCATATTAGCAAATCTCTGAAATCAGTTGAGCTACTAATACAAATGGTATCAAGTCCTCATTACAGGTGGGAAACTTGCTACTGATTTGTTACCTGATAAAAATGTTGAGAATACTGTAAAAGAGTTTTTCTGGGAGTGACTGAAAGTTCATCTAGTCCAGCATCCTGGTTTCAACACTGGTAAACTAGGTGCTTCTGGAAAGACTACAGAATGGAAAATGACCTTCCTCCATTGTATATTTTCCTGTGCTCCCTGGTATTCTAATACTCCTTATTACCCGTTCACAGATGCCAAATACATAATAAGGAATCTCCATTACTTTGGATGACATTCCTGAGTCAACTGAAGAGAACTAACTCTGTATATGCAGCAGATCCTCAGTTGTGCACCAGAATGCCTGGATAAGCAAATAAAAAGATATCTTACATGTATGCTCAAGTAACAACTTTACATAGTAGTCATAAAATTACATGGTTGAGAAGATAAGAACATAAGACCATAAGAGAAGCCATGTTGGATCAGGCCAATGGCCCATCCAGTCCAACACTCTACGTCACACAGTGGCCAAAAAAGAAAGGAGGTTCAAAAGTGGGGCTAGATGCCCTTCCACTTTGCCCCCCCCCCCAAGCACCAAGAATACAGAGCACCACTGCCCCAGACAGTTCCAATAATATGCTGTGGCTAATAGCCACTGATGGACCTCTGCACCATATTTTTATCCAAACCCCTCTTGAAGCTGGCTATGCCTGTAGCCGCCACCACCTCCTGTGGCAGTGAATTCCTCATGTTAATCATCCTTTGAGTGAAGAAGTACTTCCCTTTATCCATTCTAACCTTACTGCTCAGCAATTTCATTGAATGCCCATGAGTTCTTGTATTGTGAGAAAGGGAGAAAAGTACTTTTTTCTCTACTTTCTCCATACCATGCATAATTTTGTAAACCTCTATCATGTCACCTCGCAGTCGACATTTCTCCAAGCTAAAGAGCCGCAAGCATTTTAACCTTTCTTCATAGGGAAAGTTTTCCAAACCTTTAATCATTCTAGTTGCCCTTTTCTGGACTTTTTCCAATGCTATAATATCCTTTTTGAGGTGCGGTGACCAGAATTGTACACAGTATTCCAAATGAGACCACACCATCGATTTATGCAGGGGCATTATGATACTGGCTGATTTATTTTCAATTTCCTTCCTAATACGTCCACTCATGTCATATGATCCAGTTTGGTGTAAAGAGAACCAGTTTGGTGTTGTGGTTAAGTGAGTGGACTCTTATTTGGGAGAACCAGGTTTGATTCCCCACTACTCCACTTGCACCTGCTGGAATGGCCTTGGGTTAGCCATAGCTCTGGTAGAGGTTGTCCTTGCAAGGGCAGCTGCTATGAGAGCCCTCTCAGCCCCACCCACCTCACAGGGTGTCTGTTGTGGGGGGAGAAGATATAGGAGATTGTAAGCTGCTCTGAGCCTCTGATTCAGAGAGAAGGGCGGGGTATAAATCTGCAATTCTTCTTGTTCATCATTTAAGAGAGTTACCACTTCTCCCTGGTTTTCTGAAATATTGCTCATGTGGCTTTACATGCTACATATGGATCAAACCAGATAATGACATCAGGATATCTTATTTTTCAAAAAAGCAGCCCCAAACAGCTGATCAGGGAATGGTGACTAAGGAAGGGTATGTAAAAATTAAGAATAGACAGTAAGACAAAGGGAATATACGTATAAAATATGATGAATCATAAAACAAGGTCAGTTGCAGAGAATAAAGTACCTAGTAAATAAATAAATAAATAATAAAACAAATAATAAAACAACTACCAGTATTACTTCTGGGATAACATTACCTATAAAGCAGTAAATAAGATTGATCACTAACTGTATTCACCTATGTATTCTCCTGAACATCTTGTTAATTTAGGAACATCAACTGTTTAATAAATAAGGAAGGGGTTATACTTTAGCTCATTAACCACAGTTTGCTAAATTTTTTTGCATTTTTTTACTCAAATATATGTAGTTAAATGAAGGCTATCAGAGCAAATGTCTAGGCGTACAGAGGCTCAGTACCCAAGGGCACGGAGCTGATGGAACCCAATGATCTCTAGTTAACACATGGGAGAATTAAAGAATGGAGAAAAGCTGCCACTTCAAAATATCATCTCTGCAAGCACTTGGCCAGGATTCAGTGAAGCCCACAGATGTCTCTAAAAGGCTTCAGCATGAACATGGGGTCCTCCATGACTTTGATTCTGGCTTCTCAAGATGCTAGTCTAAAGACTCCCTAAAGATGCTAGTCTAAAGACTCCATTGCCCCATGTTCTGTAAGATTCGCCAGCAACTTCGTGATCCTGTTATTTCTAACATCTCTGGCCCTCTGCAAAGAATTACCCAGTATTTACTTGTTGATAAATCTGCCAGTTTGACTGCATTAGTAGCTAAGTATTTGACTATTGTACTGTATAAGTGTTACTTTGTATCTAGAAAAAGGCAATGCGTATTTGATTAATTCTGTTTTTAGTATTTTTTTCTCAGTGACATTGCCTTAATTGCTTCCTTCATTTTAGATCAAGTTTATATTTTTTATTTATTATTTTATTATGCCATTAAAGGTCTTGAACTTGAACTTGATCTTGACTCCCTTGCCCCTTTGGGCATATCGGCAGAAATTAGCGTCAGAATGCCACCATTGCTGCCAGATGAAATTAAATTAATGAATTTTTAAATACATTAACGGGTTTTTATGAAGTTAAGTTTAAGTTTTATTGTTAAATTCAAAGTTTTTATATTTATTACTGTATATGTATAAGATATTGTTAGCCGCCCTGAGCCTGCTTAGGCAGGGAGGGCGGGATACAAATAAAATTTTACCTTACCTTACCTTACCTTACCTTAGAGGACAACTGCATATTCTACTAGGAAAGGGCATTCGAAGCGTTCATGTAGTATTCCAGGGCAGCTGGTTGGCAACTGTGTGAAAGAGGATACAGGACTACATGGACTATCAGACTGATCCAGCAGGACCTTTCTTATGTTCTGCACATAAGTAGAAGTCTACATGCAACTGTCCTGGCCTAAGGATTTCTGGCTTTGTTGTCCATCTACCAACGCAATGAAGATAGTATTTATTTATCTTGGTAAGGGAATATTCAGATCCCTGAATGTGTATACTCTACAAAGAAAAAAATGGTTACAAAAGCAAATTAATATAGCATATTTATGTCTTACAGTAGCCACTGTAATTCGGTTTTTAGATGACATTGTATATCTGTGTCTTCAATTGGTTTTCTGTTGGGGCTTTTAAAATATACACATCCACTCTCCTTAATGTGCTGGAAAAACACATGTAGCTTGTTAAAATTTCACCTCAAGTATTACCAGGAATAGATAAATGCAGTAACTAGATAGAACAACTGGGAGCATAAGGAAAATGACAACTTGACATCTGGACTGGCTCTCAGTCTATTTTAAACTTCCATTATATTTCATCCATTGACATCAGCACTATCTGCCAGTCTGTCTCCTGTTCTTAATGGATTTTTCAAAAGTAGGCGGCAGTTAGAACAACCCCTAAGATGTATCTTTGGTTTCTTCCAATTCAGAGCAACTGCTGATTGCTAGCCATTAGCTGCTATAATAAATAATTTTTAGAGCGGAAGCACATCCAGAGCCATATGTTTTCACATCCATTCTTACTAAAGTGGCTATTTTGACAGTGAGACTCAAAGTAATGGAAATGGTCCTAAAAGAATTTGCACAAACAATTATGTAAGCTCCCAAACGATTTACTTCACAAGAGTCTCATTTCAGAATAAATAATTTGTATTACATAACTTAGGAAATGTTACTTTCCCTAGCACTATAGCAAGCTTGTAAGTTTACAGGAACTATAAATGAAATCGAAAGTTGTATCTAAAAACACTAACCACTGACCTTCCACCAGCAGAAAACAAATGGACACTCACTGAAGCTACCTAATCATATTTCTATATTTTGGATGGAATTTAGTATCCAGTGCTTTGCAGAACAGCAAAATGTTCCTTGACCACTATATTATGGAAAACTTTTCTTGTTCCTCATTACTCACCTTATTCCCCCCCCCCCCGCCCTCAAATCACAGCTGACTTATGGTGACCCAATTGAGTGTTTAAAGCAAGAGCCATTCAGAGGTGGTTTGCCATAGCCTGTCTCTATGTCATGACCCTTAACTTCCTTGCTGGTCTCCCTTCCAAATATTAACCAGGGCCAGACTTACTTAGCTTCCAAAATCTGATGAGATCAGGCTAGCCTGGGCTATCTCAGTCAAGGGGACCACTCATCTAATGTCTAACAACTAAGAAGACCCCTGCTGAATCAGACCAGTGTTCCATCTAGTCCAGCATTTTAGTCCAGTTCCTCTGGAGAACCAACAACAGGGCATAGAGGCTTTCTCCTGATGTTGTATCCTGTTGCTGGTTGTTCAGAGGCTTACTGCCATGTAGATCAAGTAGATTCCCTTTAGTCACCTTGACTAGTAGCCACTGACAGACCTATTCTCTGAATCTGTCTAACCCCCTTTGAAAGTCATCACTACATTCTCTGGTAGCACATTCTGTACTTTAACAACTCATTGTGTAAAGAATAATTTCCTTTTGTTTGTCCTGAATCTATTTCCCATCAGCTTTGTTTAGGGCTACCAAGCCTCTGGGTCGGGCGGGGTTCTCCCGCCCTGGAGGTTCCCAACCTGCCAGCCCACATTGGGCCGGTGGGGGGAACCTCCTCCAATGTCACCAGCGTGATGATGTCACTGGTGCGATGACATCACCTGGAAGTGACGTCATCACACCAGCACTGCCGCAAGCCAGCTGCTCTAGCCGCTTCCAGGAAAACTCTATGGTTTTCCTGGACACTCTAGCAATTTGGGAGGGAAAACTCTATGACACAATAGGTTGCATTGCGCATGCGGAAAAAGTCCCCTGGCGGAGGCCAAGGGGGACTTGGCAACCCTAACTTCGTTGGATGTGCTGAAGTTTTAGTATTTTGGGAGAGGGGGAAAACATTCTATTTGTCAACTCTTTCACACAGTTTTATGCCTCTGTCATTATATCCCCTCTTTTCTAAATTGAAAAGTCCCAGAATCTTCAGCCTTTCCTCACAGGGAAGGTGCTCCAACCCCATAGTAATCTTGGTTGCCCTCTTCTGTACTTTTTCTGTACTTTTTTTGAGATAGGGTAACAGTATAACAAATGAGCCTGCACCACACATCTATACAGGGGCATTATAATATTGTCTGCTTTGTTTTCAATCCCTTTCCTAATCCCCAACATATAGTTTGCCTTTTTAACTGCTGCAAAAAACAGCAATAACTGTGCACACAAATAAATATAACAAGAATTGCAAGTTTTATAAGATTGAAAAGTATACTAGAAATCTCTAAATGGAAGCAAAACAGTACATAAAGGACCCCAGAAAATTCTCACAATTCCAAAAAAGTAAACACAGTCACTGTTCCAAATAAGGCAATCCTTCAATGATCCACAACATGGACTATTCAAAAATCCCTCTTTGGGTCCAGAAAGTTGATTCCAATGAAGAGTGTAGTCTGTAGTGGAGTGAATTCAAAAATCCATGCTCTCTCTAATCAAAAATCCATATTCCCGACGCATTTGCCAGCTAGTTGTTCCTGCCTTCTGGGGCTCTACCTTACAGCCAAGACTTTATCAAGAGTTTCCAAAAACTGGTTGTAGACGCTCTCAAAAGTAGATCATTCCATGGTAATCCAGCAACAGCTGTGTCTGATGTAGCCAGTCCTCCAAGAGTTTACAGGTTTCTTAGTACAAAGCCTACTGTAAGCTCCAGGAGGATTGGCTATATCAGCAAAGTGTGTCCTATTATGCAAAGGAATTCCTGCTACAAAAAAAGCCCTGGTCACATAGAACACTTCACCACCACTCTGCAGTGCTTAATCTTTAGTGCAATTCCAAGAACATACAATTGTATTTGGAATTATAATTTTGATAATATTATTTATCCTAGAATTCAGTGTGTGCCCTAATGCTGGGATGAAAGTGTTGATCAGTCATTAGGTTTGATTCTTTAATTCATTAATTCATTAAAAGTTGTTTAAATATGGATCTTTCATTAGATTGTAATTCATACCACTGCATGAAATTGTCATTAACAATGACATTATTTTAAACCAAGGGATTTCAAATGGTGGTCCTGAGACATTTGGAGGATTCTTAAAATTTAAGAGCCAATCTTAGATGAGAAGATCACTATTGACAGAAAACCCTCCCTGCAGATCCCACTATCAAGTTTCCCTAGCTATACTCAGCTGAAAAGGTTGGGGCATGTCATCACAGGATCAGGTTGTAGTCTTCAGTGAACTAAGAGCACAGCCTAGGAAAACATCGCGGAATTTTCTTCAATGTCTGGATGTTTACTGGAAAGTCAATCACTTTACAATAAATTGAATGATACAAAGTGTGAAAATTGATGTGCTATTTTAAACAATGCAGTCCTGATGCAAAGCTACCTGTGTGTAAACCCTTTAGAACAGGGGTGGCCAACGGTAGCTCTCCAGATGTTTTTTTTGCCTACAACTCCCATCAGCCCCAGCCAGCATGGCCAATGGTTGGGGCTGATGGGAGTTGTAGGCAAAAACATCTGGAGAGCTACCGTTGGCCACCCCTGCTTTAGAAAGTAATCAGACTACAGTTAGTAACAGCTAAGGTTTTTTTTTTAAGTTTCACTTGGGGTTACTCACAACTAAGAGCTTTAGATCTGTCATAAAGATGGTGCAGAAATGGAACCTCCCATGATAAGTCCCCCCCACCATCACATTTACAAGTTCTTTCCATGTGGCTTAACACCACATAAATGTCCTTGTCTTTATTGTCCTTCTATCCCTATGCAGAACAACTAATGCCAATTTTTGTATTAGTTGATGGTCTTGTTTGACTTTTGATGTTAAAAAAACCTTGGCGCTGGGGTTTTTATGTTGAGTTTTCATGCATGTTTACTGTTGGCTGTCATCCAGTCCATAGTTCCACACACATATGTCCCATTGAAACCAATAGAACTTAAGTACACACAGCTGTTGGCTGAATGCTCCATTATTTCTTTAAAGTAGTTTATGTCCAAATCTTATGAGATGCTCTGTTCCTGAGACAGCACTGAGCAGTGAGAGCTTCTGGGCCAATCTGGAAAGGAAGCCCTGCCTTCATTAGAAGGAGACATCAGTCCAAAGTACCTAGTGCTGAAATGTTTTGCAGTTGAGAACTCACCCTTTACAAAATAACTTGGTAGGGAAGGAGTGAAATATTAATGTGGCAGATTAAATACTGGGTGTACTTTACTTACAAACAGCACCTGTTCTCTTAATGGGTCTTCTGCAGGAGTGATATTCAAATTATTCCTGTTGACATAATTGTCGCAGACTATCCTGACATGCTCAACTAATGTTCTTTTAATTGTATAGCGGGGAGGGGGGGAATCAAAATGTGTTTCTAATGAAACTTGTCAACAATGTACGCTAGCCAGTAGCTTAGTCAATATGACAGCAAATCACCTTCACCATTATCTCTTGTTATATGAAATATTTAAAATTGCCTCTAATTGGAGACTGCCACAATCATTTCACCTTTAAAGCAGACAGAGGACCTATTCAAATGTTCACATTTGTGACAGATAGCAGGTGAGGACCTTACTTCATATCACAGTTTCTTGTGATGGGCAAAGTCTTTTTTAGATGGGCACAGTCTTTCAATGTTTGCTGCTTTGTGGAAGTATCATGGGATGAAGCACCTGAGTCTCTACTGGTCATCTTCCTAGGTTGCTCCATGGCCACAAGTGAGGAGGGTGCTGAAACTGTTGCATCCCTGTTGTCTGCCTGCTGTGTAGATGCCCTCCTTCTCAAGGCCTGAGATGGAGAGGAAAGGGATATTTGGCACCCTCCTCTTCCTATCCTGCATGTCCTGTCCCTTGCAATCAGAAACAGGTCTGTGCGCTTCCTCCTTGGCCAGGCTTCCCCCAACCTGCTAAACAGGGTTTTGCATACCATGCAGGTTACCCTCTCCCCATGAGAGCTTCTGTCCTCAGTACTTTGTTCTATTGCTTCAGACCAACTTGGCTGCCCACCTGGATCTAGCACTTGGGAGGGTATAACATTGGCTGCTGTCCTGGTGGGGTTGGGCTTCACTGAACCTCCCTAGTGTCCTGGCTATCTTCTCATTAAGGTACAGGTCTTGAAATAGAGAAGATGGAGAATGGGCTGCTACAGCAGGTTTCACTCAGACCTCTGATGATTCCTTCAGAAATTGATGAGTCCTAAGTTTCTTAGTTTTCCTTGGGAAAGCAGTTATTCTTTCTGAAGGAACTGTAACATCCCTAATATAGAAAAAAGAGCAACAATATCTTCAGGATCGCCTCTCCCCATCTGAGCCCCCCCCCCCCCCCGCCCAGGCTTTGAGATCATCTACACAACATCTTCTTGTGATTCCTGGTCCTAAGAATGCGTGGTCGGCCTCAATGAGGGCCAAGGCCTTTTCAACCCAGGCCCCTACTTGGTGGAACGAGCTCCCGTTGGCGATCCGGGCCCTGTAGGACTTACCTAAATTTTACAGGGCCTGTAAGACGGAGCTCTTCCACCAGGATTTTAATTTACTGGGGCGTTCTCTGAAACCTTCCCCCAGCACTTTACTATTCATGTGCTTGAGTTGGTCAAGGGTCTGAGTGGTGTCAGTGACCTGAAGCTGTGCTAAGTGATGTTAACCAGCTGAAGTCATACCAACTGCTGAACGGTGGCTTCTGGCTGTGTTATTGTTGGAGTTGTGACCCAGTTTGGTGTAGTGGTTAAGTGTGCGGACTTTTATCTGGGAGAACCAGGTTTGATTCCACTCCTCCACATGCACCTGCTGGAATGGCCTTGGGTTAGCCATAGCTCTGGCAGAGGTTGTCCTTGAAAGGACAGCTGCTGTGAGAGCCCTCTCAGACCCACCCACCTCACAGGGTGTCTGTTGTGGGGGGAGAAGATATAGGAGATTGTAAGCTGCTCTGAGTCTCTGATTCAGGGAGAAGGGCGGACTATAAATCTGCAATTCTTCTTCTTCTGTTCTATTTTATGTATTATGTTTATGAGATATTTTAATTTGTTGTGTTTAATTGGATGTTTTATTTATTGTTACTGCAATGTTTTAATGTTGTAAACTGCCCTGAGCCTGCCTAGTGGGATAGGGCAGGGTATAAATCATAAATCACAATTTAAATTAAATTAGATTAAACATGGCAATACAATAAAATCTTTTTAAAAAGCAAAAATCAGCTACTGGCCATCATTCTCCTCATTAACATTCACCTTAACCACATATATCAAGCTATATCAAGCTAAGTCTTCTGATGTCTAATTACCATGAAGTCTGTTCTTTATGGATGGACTCTGCCTCTTGTTTTGCACTTCTCTGTTAATTAAACACTTTGTGATAGATTATTGCCCAGCAGAGTTGTGAATTACTTGTACTAGTAGAAGTAACATATCCCTGGTTCTTCTCAAGCTTCATCTAGGCTTGTGTCTAGTGAAATATTATGAAATCAAGCATAGAAAATAAAAGGGGAATAAAACAAAGGGGAAAATTGGGTGCTTTATAGCGGTAAGACAAATTATAACAAGTTGACAATGGATGTTAGGGGAACTGAAGCAACTATGTTATGCTCAAGGGGATCTTATATTGCTATGGAAAGCTAGAAGGTGCTCTAGGAAAACCTTGACTACAGTTACAGATGAAGTTTGTTAATCACTGGAAAATGAATTTTTACTGTTCATAATAATTATTCTTATTTTGAGTTTGGCCACCTTTACCCTAAAACTCTTACTCTGCTCATAATGATGATGATGTATTTCAAGGTGGTATTTAGCTTTTGCACCTGCTTGGTCAATGTTTGCTGTACCAGGCAGCTGAAGCCATTATCAACTAGCGGTGCATGCCCAGAACTTGATTATTTAAAGCCTGTGCTTGGCCCAAAGAGAAATTCTTGTTCCCTCCTGGTAACTGAAATTAACTTTAAACTTTAAAAACAAACAACCCCCACACTGGCATGACTCAAGCAAATCAGGGATGCAGTCATTATCAAGAAAGCCTATGAAAGCTACAAAATAGCTTTATGGGAACGAGGGTAGGTGCAACTGTTAGGGGGGGGGATCCTTTCTGTTCCTGACAAACAAGGCATTCACAGTCTAGTAGCCATTCAAGTGCAGGATGTTGTGATGAACAATGTTCAAGGAAGGAAGAGGGAAAACCATGCAGACATGTGTTGTTGCCTACCTTCCCCCCTTATCAAAATTCAGCATTTTTTTAACTTGATGCGGAGACAGGGAAACTACAATTACTGTATATCTGTGCAGATATATATATATGTATGAATGGAACTGGATCTAGAGAGCTCAGCAGCCATTGAAGGACATTGAATAATATAGTCATAAGTAATGCTCCCTCTAAGTTGTAGAGTCTTGTGAGCACAAATTCTACAACATGAGCTACTGGCATTAAAGTTGTGAGCAAGTGATTTGGCTATGGCAAAAACTAGTTTGCTCTGGGGCCGTCCTTCCTGAGCTGAGAAAAATATGTGTGAGCTAGAGGACAAAAACTGAGTTATCTCACACTAACAGTTTATAGGGAACATTAGAAGCAAGTGCAGCAGGGGTCAAGTAGTGCTATGTCATCAGCCCTTAGTATTACCTTAATTGCATGGAAGGTGCTCTTCCTATGCTTTTTGTGAAGCTAGGGAAGTCTGCTAAGATAAAGCTCAAGAGGTTCTAGTGTGGAGAGCAAATCTTTCTGGGTTCAGCCACTGCCCTCTTCGGGCTTTCCACACATGGGTGAGTCAGAGCTTAGGCCATCTTCAGACTGGTAGCTAAGGCACACAGAGACACCAGAGTAGTAAGCTTCAATGCAAAAACATCTTCCTTCCTTCCCCTGCCCCTTAACAATTTGCTTTTAGGTTTGAAGCAACAGTGGTACCAGATGCAGGGGGCAGGGTGGCAGGTGAGACAAAGCATTATGAAATCACACATGTGGCTGCTTTCTTCTTATATAAGACATATTTGCGCTTTTCAAATACAGAGGACTGCTGGGTGGAAAGACAACCTCCTGTGATCACTACTTTCAGGCAGGATTCAAGCTGAACTGGTGGTTAATTAAACCTCAATGGGGACAAGAAGCTTCTTTGCACAAATCATTGTGAGGACAATTGAATTATGATAACATTGTGAACTGGACTTAAACAATCTAAGTTAATAAATGGTCTCAAATTTTCTTCCATTCTTCTTTTTGATGACCAATTTTCCTTTGGTCAAAGATAGGGACTATAGGGTACAGATAACATTTTAGTATTCAAGGAAACAGAGGCAGTTTGAATCTTTTCTAATTATTTTGGAGAAGGCCAAATGTTGATTAATAGTATGTCAAGAATGCTATCTGGAAGCCATTTAATGGAATGAATAATATACTTGCTATTTCCAGCATATTGGTTTATACTTCAGAACAATCTTTTATCAAGTCAGTGCAAATCAAAATGTAGGGATTTTTTTTTTTTGGTGCATCCATATTACAAGGTGATGTTGTAAAGGAGCATATTGGAATATATACTTTGTGGATTATGCCTTTTTAATAACAGCATTTATTTTGAAAAATACTTTTCTTCACATTGCCATCTGTTTCCCACTTGTCAGGTCTCATTGGAAGCCATGTATTCTCAAAGTGTTCGCTCACAGCTGTTTTGTAGAAACTTATATTTATCAGATGATGTTTATTAGGTTTCATCGTGAAAATGTTGGTACAAAAAAGGAACTAGCTGTCACTTTTGAAATGTGATATAATAATAATAATCACTTAACCAAAATATATCAACATCAACATCTTTGATATATATATCTGCTGTAACAGAAAATCTTCTGATTGCAATTTCATCCCTATTGTGCTCCCTAAAATGAAATGAATGACTAGAACTTTGACATATATCCTGTCTTTATTTGCAGTTTTGTGGATTTTTAAAAACTTGCGTATGTTTCATAAAATTTCATTCCAAACTACTGAAAAACATAACTAGGTAGAGTAGAAAAAATGTAACTAGGTATAGTAGGTGCTGAAGTAGCTGGTATTAACCAAGATGTTTCTGTTTCTGAGACACTGGATGCTACTGAATAGGGATGTGCAGTTGGCTATTGCTGATGCAGGAAAACACCTGATATTTCAGAAATCAAATTGGCAAAGCCTAGAACCACTACTGTGTCCCTCAACATGATTTCCAGTTCTAACATTTCCACTCCCTATAGTATTGGAATTAGAACTCCTGTTGGGATACAGGAACATTAGGCTGATTCTAAAAAAAAAGTGTTGGGAATCCGTTGATCTGGAAATGAACTTGAATGGGCTGGTAAAAATCAGTCACCGTGTTGACAATAAATGATAGCTAAGGTGATGGCAATAAATGCTGATAAAGACGGAGCTGAAATTTAATGTATGGAGCTAGGGATATGATTTCATCTGAGTGCATCAGAGGACATGGCCAAATGGCTCAACTTAACCTGTTTCTTCCCTTTTTATGCTGACCTTTTGTTGAGTACTTCACAACATGCTGGGCGTTCCCCAGCATCTGAAGTTTGGAAATCCCTCCCATAAATAAAATTAGGCAGTCTGCTCCCCAACAGGATTGCAAATACATGCTTGTCTACCTAATACATGTTTATCATGCCCTTCATTCAGGGCAAAGTACATCATTTTTCCCTGCTACATTTTATTCTTACTTCACGACCCTGAGGTAGGGTTGCAAGTTATGGCTGACAATCATCCAGGATAAATTTGGGATGGGCACAGACTCAGTCTTGCCATGTGACACACAACATCACTTCTGGTGCAAAACTGGAAGGGATATCACTATGTTGGGGCACCACTCTAGGATTCACTCAAAATTAGAGTATGACAATAGTGAGCCTGGTTCATTTTTATCCTCTGCCAGCTAGTAAAGCAGCGGTGGGGAACAGGGACCCACTGCTAGGAGGGCTTCCCTCAAACAGAGTCAGACCATGCTGGCCAGGAGTCCAGGGAGGCTCACCTTCGAGCTTCTCCTTTATCAACACACCTGTGAACAATGCCTCGGCAATGGAGAAGATAGGGGTATATCATCACCCTGGTTCTCTTTCCTTGATCTCTGTCTGCCCTCTGATTTTGAGGAGAAGTCCTGGCCTCCTTCCTTCTTGTCTGTACTCAGGCAGACCTGACAAAGGAGTGCCTTGGGTGGGACTTTCCTGGGCTCCCAACAATACATCCCAAGCTGCTTCAGTGTCTGACCTCCCAGGTGAAGAGCTGTCTGTCATCCCTTCACCCCCTCCAGTCTGCCATTTCCCCCCAAGTCTTTAAAAGCCTCCTCCTCAAGGTTAAGGGTCATCCTATATTGATCAGGGCTGTTTTTGGCCTGCTGGGCCTCCTGTCTGCTCCAGGGAGTCCCTATAAGTTGCCTTTCCTTCTTGCAGTTTCCCATCCTCCTCCCATCCACCCCCTATATCACCTCACCTTGCATCCCCTGCTCATCAGATGGTGATCAGGGATGGTCACCTGAGATCCCTGGGCCAGCCAACAGTGGAGAGTGCAGGAAGCTTCCCTGTGCTATCACGGCAGACTACTGTCTCCTAAGAAAGAGGTGTGTGCAGGGCCAGGGGGGATTCCATCCCTGGGCAAGTGGTAGATCTGCCCTCCATACACTGATGGTGGAAAGAGAGAGAGAGAGTAGCCCAGGATGATCCAGTGAGATTCATAGTAGACTGAGAATTTTGCCTTCCTTTACATGTTAACACACCTACTCCAGCTCTCATAGTTATTCTGCTATATCAGAGGTGGCCAATGGTAGCTCTCCAGATGTTTTTTGCCTACAACTCCCATCAGCCCCAGTCATTGGCCATGCTAGCTGTAGCTGATGGGAGTTGTATGCAAAAAAAACATCTGGAGAGCTACCGTTAGTCACCCTTGTGCTATATGCTTGAAAGGATATCTGTATAACTCTCAGAGAAGTCTTGTGCAAAATATTATAGGCACTGCTTAGGTTAAACAAGCTTTGCAGAAGAAATATCTAATAGGAAATCTTATTGCTCCAGAGGCATTCTTTAGAATAATATAGCTGAATCTGTTACTGTTCATTTTAATTTTTGACTTTTATCTGGAACATTTGTTCTGCAAGCTGAAGAGTGTGTGCTGTTGCAAAGAATGTGTTTTATAATATTATTTCCACCTCCCTTGAATCCTGAAGTTACTTTACAGGGCATTGTTCAATTTAAAGGTTTATTGTAAATCTGCCCATAGTTTCTAAAATACGTCTGGCAAAATCCTGGAAAGCATTAAATATTCAAAGTGCTTTTCAGTGGCTATGAAACCCAGGGAACACAGTTTCCATTGGGAATCTGGCTGTGTTAGAAGAGCAGATTTTCTGGTCTACTAGACCTGGAAATATAGGAGGCGGGGAGAATTTGGTGTAGGGGTGTGCAAAAAAGCAGGGAGGACCTGACTCAGCCATTACCCAACTTTTGCAGCAACTGGCATGGCGGAGGAGAGCCAGCTGGAAACCAGTCCAGCCACAGATGCAGCCTGAGAGGAGGCCAGGCTGCAGAGTGATTGGAAAGTTAGGCCATTCCCCTTCCCTGGGAACCAATAGTAGGTCCAAATGAGGCTCGGGGGGGGGGGGGTCATTGCAAGGGGAAGGGGCTTGCTGCACATTCTTGGCCCCATTCTTTGTCTGGCCAAGGGATGGTTTGCCCACTCATCCCACCCTATAGTGATCTACTGGGAGTGGTGTCAGTGTGAATAATTGATAGCCCAGTTATTTTATTAACTGCTACTTTGTTACAACTTTTGGCAGAAACAGCATGGGGCCAGATCCATTTTTGAAAATTGGCCTACATGCCATTTCCCAAATAAGGGCATCCCCTTCAGGGTCTTGGGGTGAGGACTTATGGGAGCAAGCTATCTCCAGGACTACCACTGCTTGCATTCATGAGCAGGTGGTGGATGGGAACACAAAAGGGCAGTTGTTCATGTGGGCTCCTGCAACCAGCCATCTCATGGTTCTCCACCCAAGCTGGATTGGGGCCAGGGCAGGTGATGCTTTGGATCTGGGATCTATCCTGTGCCAATGCTTTTTACAACCAATCAAGTTGTGGCCATTTTATTCCACAGTTTCCCAAATAATGTGTGTGTCTACTTTAAAAAAAAAAGATTGCAGATTTATACCCCACCCTTCTCTCTGAATCAGAGACTCAAAGCAGCGTACAATCTTCTATATCCTCTCCCCCCAAAACAGACACCCTGTGAGGCAGGTGGGGCTGAGAGGGCTCTCACAGCAGCTGCCCTTTCAAGGACAACTCATGAGCAGCTGTGAGTGGAGGAGTGAGGAATCAAACCCTGTTCTCTCACATAAGAGTCCACATACTTAACCACTACACCAAACTGGCTCTCAACTTCTGTGACTCTGGTGTCAGGATACATACTGGTTGGACCTTTCTCTCTCCCCCTCCCCACCTAACAGCTGGAGCCACAAAAAGGTATTTTTTTGGTTCAGGTCTATTAGATCTGAAAAAAAAAATCAGTATTTCTGAAGAATCCCAGATCCTAATACCAAGAAGAAGAAAACTGATTTTTTTTAAAAGCCTACCCGCCCCTGGGGCTGGCTTGGCTTGGCTTCTCCAGCAGTGTTGTTTAAATCACACTGAAAGGGAAACTGACCCCAGGATTTGTGTGCAGCAGGGAGGTCTCTCCCCTCTGCACACACCTGGCTGGGAGGCGTTCTCCCACTTTCTTCCTTTCTTCATTGAAGCCTATCATAAATCATGTCATGTCCATCTCATGTTGAAAGTTCATAGGATCCATTCCACTGAAACAGAATAGATTTTTATACCAGTGTACGAATATGCATGAAAAAAGAGAAAGCTAGCAGCAGCCAAGAGAACTTTAAATGTTGTCTGATTTCTACACATAATAAAAAATTGCATACGCTCTAGTACACCAAGAGAAATGGAGGCAATAAAATTTATCACCTATCTTTACCTGTTTTTAGTCAGCATCCTGAGACCACAAGACCAATGAAACAAATGTACAAAGGTTACAATCCTGATACTACTTACCAGTGTATAGATTCCATTAGCACTAATGATAAGCTCATTTGTTTCAGAATTGCAGCTTTTATCAATTAGATTCACAGTTCAGTGCTACTTTTAGATCCCTACTTATTCCAATTAGCTGCTAGAAATTAACTTATTTCTGAGCTTCATTTCCCTCTGATGTTGACTTTGCAAGACTTCTCAAGGTAATTGTGAGTTCCCTATAATTGTGAATTGCATGTTTTCTACAGAGAGCCTTAGCAGAGGCTTCTAAACTCTGTGAAGTGGAATGCTGCAGGGAAAGGCTATGACACCTGTTCTTTCACATCTGGCACCCCTGGATCCATGTTGTTGTCTGGAGATCAGTTGTAAGTCCAAAACTTCTTTAGGGCCCACCTGGAGGTTGGCAATCTTACCTTTCTAATAATATAGCTAGGAAGGAGAATAAGGACAAAGTCAGAACTAGTAGTCTCTGGCTTTGCTGCCATTGATTGCCCTGCCCTCTGCCCCATCAACCGCCTCTATTTGGCCCCACATGAACTTGGAAAGCCTACAAGGAGAGACTATGGGTGTGATCACACATGCTAAGTAATACGGTTTCAATCCACTTTCAAGGCACTCACAATCCACTCTCAAGACATTTTCCAACTGAATTTTGCTGTGTGAAATGGCAAAATCCACTTTCAAGCAGTTTCTGAAGTGGGTCGAAACTGCACTATTTAGCATGTGTGCACCCTATATTTGCCACAGGCAATAAGCTGTTTCTTACAACTGTTGTTGGTGTCTTGCCAGAATCAGCCCTGAAATGTGTGAATAAATCAGAGTCTGGAGGGCCATTTCATATTCCTTGTACAGGAAGCTTCACTACTAGTCATTTCTAACATAGATAGCAGGGCTAGAGAATGGGTGATGGTCAGGAAAGACAGCTGGGAGCAAGCAGGATCAATGGTCAGCAGAAAGACATCATCATATGCTCATCTGTGCTCATGAATTGTTATCCAAGGTTAACATGTCTTGGAGACTCAAAATCTTGTTACTGCTGGAGTCAAATCTTGCAGTCCTTGGATATTTATCTGTCTTAAAGAAAAACCTTGAGCTGATGTCACTTCCTTCCTATTTTTCAATCAGTATGTCCCATAATCTGGAAATGTCTAAATTTATCCAGCTCCTGAGGAGATTATTTCTCTGTAAGCATCTCTTTCTCTGTGGCTATAATGAGCAGTCTCTAACCTTGCTTTGCTTACCAGCTGGATGGGTATTCTTTCAGCCCCTAGGTATGCAGCAATATGACTCTATGTAGCCCAGCCACACACAGCTGTTTCCAATTAAATGTTTAAAGCCACTCAGCCAATTAGGGGGAACAAGAGCCTCTAAAGCAGATGCAGGAATATAGTATTTTTATGGACCCATTTGCCCTGATGAATCCTGATACCCAGGCAAATCTCTATTTTAACAGCTATCATTATATTTTTACTCAAAATTACTAAAGGGAATTAAAAAGGGATACATTCTCAGATTTAAGTATTTGAAAGGTAGGATGCCCATACATCGAGCATGATCTGGCCAAAGTTAAGCATTTGGAAACTCCAGTGATTTCAGTGGAGAAATGTAAGCACATGTTGAATTTCAAAAATGAAATGAGTAAGATTTCCAGTTGCTTCACTTGAGACATCTTGCTTGGATTTCCTCTTCCCACTAATATTTGTTGGAGAACCTCTGCTGGAGTGATAATAAAAGGTATTCTTTTGGAAAAACCGAGCTCATAGTTAAGGCTGCCAACACGGCTAGTGAAACAGTACCTGTTCTGTTCCTTTAGAAGAGGCTTAATGAGTGGACATGGGCAGTTGAAGTTTTTCATGGCATGGAGGTAAATAAACATAACTTAGTTAAATAACATCCCATTAAGCCTTTATTAAAGGAATGGGATGTTTTTCTGCAGGCCTATTGGCAACTGGACCTGTAGTCCAGAGGGTTTTTTAAGCATTTCCTTTCAGAAAGGAAAAAGTACCAAAGGAGACAGAAGCAGAAAATGGACAAAAATATAGGTGTGGGTTATTGTTGCATTGTTAAATGTAAAGTATTTATGTAATTTTAATGTAAACTATTACATAACCAAATAAAATATAAGGTTATTTTTCTTTCACATAAATTGGCTGCAGTGTTTTCCTCTAGTCAGCAACTATTTTGACTATGGTGTTACACTGAATACAACATCCATCTTGTTGAAACTGGGAGCTTTTAGAATTTTGAGAAATGGGGTATGGGCACCAGCACAAATGGCTGAGATGGGGCAGTCACAAAAATTCAGCCATACTGTTTCTTAATGTGCTCATAAAAAGAGCCCTGCTGGATCAGATCACTGGTCCATCTAGTACAGCATCCTGTCTCAAACAGCAGCCAACCAGTTCATCTGGACAGCCAACAGCAGGGAATAGAAGCCAAGACACTCCCTGATGTTACTTCATGGCTCTTTGATTCAGAGGGTTAGTTTGTCTGAACATGGAGGTTCCCCTCACTCACTATGGCTAGTAATCACTCACAGACCTAACCTCCATGAATCTATCTAATCCCCTTTTAAAACTGTTTATTTCTGTGGTCATCGTTACATTCCCTGGCAGCTAATTCCTTATTTTAATCATTCTCTGTGTAAAGAAATATTTCATTTTTTCTGTCCTAAAACTATTGTCCATCCACTTCATTAGATGCCCTCAAGTTCTAGCATTTTGAAAGAGAGCGAAAAATTTCTCTTTGTCAACTCTCTCTACCCCATGCATAATTTTATAAACCTCTCTCACGTTCCCCCTTAGTTGTCTCCCCCCCCCCTAAACTGCAGTCACAGTTTTCTCAGAACCCTCTCACCCCTACCTACCTCACAATGTGTTGGTTGTGGGGAAAGAAAGGGAAAGCCTTGCCTTTCACTGTCCTGAAGAATTTTGTGTCTTCTGCAAATCTGGTCACTGCACTATTCACCCCTAGTTCCAGATAATTTATGAATAAATTAAATAGTATCAGTCCTTGTGGGACCCCACTGCTTACTTGGCTCCATTATGAGACCTGTTGATTGATTCTTACTCTTTGCTTCCTGACTTTTCAATTCATAAGAGAACCCATCCTCTTATCTCATGACTTCTAAGTTTACTCAGGAGTCTTTGGTGAGGTACCTCATCAAAAGCCTTTTGAAAGTCCAGCTATACCTGATCCACCAGATCCTGGTTGCCTACATACTTGTTCACTTTCTCAAAGAAATCCAATTGGAAATTTCTCAAAGAAACTTTCTCAAAGGCATACCAGATCCTGGTTGTCTACATGCTTGTTCACTTTCTTAAAGAAATCCCAAAAGTTGGTGAGGCAGGTATTCCCTCAAAAGAAGCCATGATGATTTGCTCTCATCAGGCTTTGTTCCTCTATGTGCCTAATAATTCTATTTTTGATTACAGTTTTGACTAATTTGCCTGGGACAGGCATTAGGCTTAGTGGTCTGTAATTTACTGGTTCCCTTCTGAATCCCTTTTTAAAAATGTGGTAAAAACTGCTAAGAGAAAATGAGGTCAGTTTTGAGAGTCATACGCTTCAGCAATATTTGAATCAGCCATGGCTGATCCATAAAGATTCATCAGCCAAAAATGATCTTAAGCTCTTCAGCTCATGAAATCTATAACTGGGATCTCTTCAGCTCATGAAATCTATAACTGGGATCTCAGACTAAAGCCAAAAGCAAAATGGCAGGAAAGAAGGGTGTTATAATTCATAACTACTGATTTAATATATGTTTGACTTCTCAGCACAGAAAGCAAACAGTTATAGGTTATGCAAGTATCTCAGATAGTTATGGTATATTTTTCCAACGTTGTTTACACTGAAGCAGTTTGCATTTCAATTACTGTAATTGCAATGTAATTTTCTCTTAAGGTAGTTGCAACCCATGTAATTCTGTTTTATGTTGGTAGATTATTGGATTCTTCTAGTGAATTCTCTCTGGTTATTACTTAAGGAGAGCCCTCCATCTACTTTCACGTTACTTCAGAGATTAGCAGATTTCCCCAATTCCATTTCTTTATTGTTGCAAAGTTTTGTTGTGCACTGCAGCCCACTTTTCTTTAATTTCATTTTAACTATGAGAATTTCCAAAATTAATTCTGAAGTTGAAGCATCCCATTTTCCTCAACCTTCATTTCATTTCAGTCTTTTCCTACTCAGCATTACTAACACACACATATACTTTGATAAGACACTGCAAAAACTGGTTTTCATGTGATCATACTTATGACTGGGCCAGTGTTTGTTTTGCATTATGTATTACCAGTGCACACATGCACTCCTGCACATTCGTAAAACTGCACACAAAATCAATGGTGATAACTGTTTATGTAATCACAGCTTTGTAGCCTTTTATCAGTGCACATGTGCACATTGGTAAGGGAAAGGTGGCCAAAATGTAAATGAAATACAGGAATGGAAGCTCACGTATTACAATTGCACAGTGCTCAATGGCAAACCACCTCATAAAAAGTCTGCCGTGAAAACGTTGTGAAAGCGACGTCACCCCAGAGTCGGAAACGACTGGTGCTTGCACAGGGGACCTTTCCTTTCCAGTACAAAATAGGAAATTAATTCCTGCTGCATTGCTTCCATTTTGAAAAGAAGACCAAGTAACTGAGAATCCAGCCCCTGCTAAGGGGAAACTGTGGTGGTGGTGGGGGGGGGGGGTAGGATGAGGAGAATTCTTTCTACAGCAACAAAGGAAAGTGACTAATTTATGTACTAGGCTGACAGTGATAGATTGTTTGGTCCAAATGTTTATTCTACAGCAATAATATTCTGATATGGTGTTTGCCAATATGCTTCATAATACCCACTTATTTCTGGAGTCTTAAAGATGTAATTCAAAGCACTGTGAATTGAACAGTGAAAGAGGGAACTTCAGGCTGCTTCTTGCCAGCTAAATGACTAGCAGAGCTCTGAGCTCATTGGGTATGTATGGCACAGCTGCTTTGGCCAAAGACCAACTTTCTCATACCTGGTCCTTGCAAAGTTTTTTTCTGTGGTCATGGAGGGAAGAAATGACCCCTGTTATTTGGAAACTGAAACCAGTGTAACTTCCTGAAATCCCAGCTTTCTCTATCTCCTTGAAGAAGGAGGTGCTTCAGAAGGGCCCAGGAGACATCAGTTCTGGGTCTTTGGGGAAAGCCCATTTGGAAGCATCTGTCTTCATTATAGGAAGACACTCAACTTGGATCCTCCCAACATTTTCTGATTTGCTCTGCCCCCATGGCAGCCATTTAAGTACCTCCTGTGAATTAAGAGCTAGTTTTTACATATAAGTGGTGGCACATTGAGGATGCACTTGCAGAATTACATAACTGTATTGTGAATGGTAGTGTAAATGAGATTTTTGTGAATGTGGCTCCACATTTTTCTGTCTTTTGTGATGAAATAAATGGCTCATTTATAGATGTGGATTTGGACAGGATTGTGCCTGGGGAGTATTTTTTATTTATTTATTTATTTATTTTATTTAGAATTTATATCCCGCCCTTCCCACAAGTGGCTCAGGGAGGGGAGAGGGCACTACTTGAGCTACTGGCAGAGAAACCAAAGTCTAATTCTTAAAATGAATATTTAGGAAGAAAGAATTCTGAAACATTTATAACAAGCTTATAATAAAAAAAATGTTTTTGCTGTAAATATTGGTTTCTATTATCTCTGGGTAATGCTTAGAACAATTGGAACATTAAAACTTAGCTACTTTTCTGTCTTCTATTTCTTTTGTTCTGATTATCATATTTTCACAATTCAGCTATTTTTAAATGATATTCCACTGAGTTTCTCAATAATTAAAATTTCACTGTCACTTTCAAAGCATCATATATTTTTATGCTGGGTTGCTAAGACATTTCTTTGCCTCTTAAGATCTAGAGAGCAATTTCTCTCTTTCTCTTTTTTGCTCCAATATCTTCAATCAATTACTCTCAAAAGCAATTTGTATATGGCTAAGGAACTCCCAACTTGTATGTACATGTGGTCTTTGGACATTTACCAGCACTACAGAAAAAGATAAATTAAGCAAGATTGTGAGTTAGCAGAAAATGTGACATAAATGCCAAGGAAGAGTAAGATGGATGAAAGCAGACAATAGCTTTTTGGGAGGGAGCGAATGTTTCCATTGTCAGTCATAATACACAAGAAAATGCTCGTGTTTGTCTTAGGGACAGGCCTGATGAGAGCCACTACAGACTTTCAGACAAAGATTCCTTTGGAGATCTAAATCAACCCCAGATATCATATGAAAATAAATCACATGACTTGAAAGTTAGCGTAGTAGAGTGGTTAAGGTACTGAACAAGGATCTTGGAGACTCAGGTTCTAGTCACTATTCTGCCATGTAATTCTCTCTACATGGGGCTGCCCTTGATCCAAAGCCGGAAGCTACAGCTAGTGCAAAACGCAGCTGCAAGGATTCTCCTTGAGAGCATATTCGATCAGCATTACAACAACTGCATTGGTTACCTATAGCATATCGGGTTCACTTCAAGGTATTAGTTCTTACTTTTAAAGCCCTATATTGCCAGGGGCCAGTGTACCCACAGGACTGCCTTTTCCCATATTTTCCCAAGAAAGCACTGTGATCAAGTTCACAACATCATTTATCTGTCCCTGGTCCAAAAGATGTCAGGCTGGCTTCGACTAGAGCCAGGGCTTTTTCAGCTCTGGCTCCCAAGCTGTGGAATGAATTGTTGGAAGAGACCAGGGCCCTGCGGGACGTGCTACAGTTCTGCAGGGCCTGTAAAACTGAGTTCTTCTGGATGGCTTTTGGTTAACATCTTGAGGCCACCAGCAAGAGTGATCTGGCTGCCTGTTGGTTACTCTTAATAAATTGGTTTCTGTTAATAAGAAACCGTCTATGTGGATATGCTACATGGCCGCTATTAGTGACTGTAGCCTGTAGTTTCTGTGCCTGTTTATTATTATTTTAATGATGTGTTTTACTGTATTTATTGTTTATGATTTTAATGTATTGTGTTGGAAGCCGCTCTGAGCCATTCATGGGAAGAGAGGGCTATAAATTAACAATTAATTAATTAATATTCTGCAGTGATCTTGGGCCAGCCATGTATTTTCAGCCTAATCTACCTCCCAGAGGATAAAATGGAAGAAAGGAGAACAAATTAAGCTGCTTTGGGCTTCCACTGGGGAGAAAGGTGGAGTATAAATGAAGTAAGTTATACTAATGTCTCTGTGTGCACCCAGGCTAGTCTGATGAAAGCTAAGCAGGGCCAGCCTTTAGATGGGAGACCACACTGATGTCCAGGGTTGTTCCGCAGAGGCTCCTGCTCAGCTCCTCCAGCTCGGCTTGGCTTCGCGAACGAAGATTTAAGAAGGATGCAATAGTCCATGTCTGCTGCAGGCTCGCTGGTGGCTGACAAGACCAATGCGGGACAGGCAGGTCCGGCCACAGTGGCTGCAGGGAAAAGTGTGATTTAGGGTTGGTGCTGTAGCAGTGCGATTCTTCCTCAATCTCCTTTTGTCCTCAAGACCAGCTATGCGTGCGTTCTCAAAGGAAGAGACAGCCTGGTGGATGGTGTGCCTCCATGCTTTGCGATCTGAGGCTAGTCAGACCACTGGTGATGGTTGATGCGACAGGTGCCAAGGGATTTCTTCAAGGAGTCCTTGTACCTCTTCTTTGGTGCCCCTCTATTTCGATGGCCGGTGGAGAGTTCGCCATACAGGGCAATCTTGGGAAGGCGGTGGTTTTCCATCCTAGAAATATGCCCTGTCCAGCACAGCTGCGTCTTCAGCAGCTGTGCCTCGATGCTGGTAACCTCCGCCCGCTTGAGGACTTCAGTGTTGGTCACAAAGTCACTCCAGTGGATGTTGAGGATGGTACGAAGGCAGCGCTGATGAAAGCGCTCGAGGAGTCGCAGGTGATGATGGTATAAAACCCACGATTCGGAGCCATAGATGAGGGTTGTCATCACAACCGCTTTGTAAACATTGATCTTTGTGCCTTTTTTCAGATGCTTGTTGCTCCACACTCTTTTGCGCAGTCGGCCAAATGCACGGTTTGCCTTTGCCAGCCTGTTGTCAATCTCCTTGTCGATCTTGGCATCTGAGGAGATGATGCACCCCAGGTAGCTGAACTGCTGGACTGTCTTCAGAACTGATTCACCCACAGTGATGCAGGGAGGGTGATAATCTTCCTGGGGTGCAGGCTGGTGGAGAACTTCTGTCTTCTTCAGACTAACTTCTAGGCCGAATAGCTTGGCAGCCTCTGCAAAGCAGGACGTCATATGCTGCAGAGCTGATACCGAGTGGGAGACGAGTGCAGCATCATCAGCAAACAGTAGCTCTCGGATGAGTTTTTCCATTGTCTTGGAGTGGGCTTTTAGTCGCCTCAGGTTGAACAGGCTGCCATCGGTGCGATAGCGGATGTAGACACCGTCGTCATCATCTAGATCTACTGCGGCTCTTTGAAGCATCATGCTAAAGAAGATCATAAAGAGAGTTGGCGCGAGAACGCAGCCTTGCTTGGCAATGACAAACCACCTCTGAATGTCTCTTGCCTTGAAAACCTTATGGGGTTGCCATAAGTCAACTGCAACTTCACAGCACTTCCCACCACCAGCAGCCCTGGCACTAGGGGTTCTGCTGCTCGAAGAAGACCCCTGTGCCATGCCCCCGCAAGCTCTCTTGGAAGAAATCATTGTACGCAACATGATGACATCACCTAAAGTGATTTCATCACACAAGCCAGAGAGCAGGGGACAAGGGAGCAATGGGCAGCACACAACAGTGCTGCCATGCCACTGCTTTCCCCTGCAGTACACTCTTTGGAGGCTTTCTTGGAAGTCTCCAAAAAGCACACTGTTTTAGCAGTGCCCAGCCACTTTTGGGTTGAAAGCAGCTGAGCAGTGCCTTCCCATTGCACTGATGAGCACAATGGGAAGGCGCCCCTCGGCCCCTTTCAACCCAAAAGTGGCTGGGCACTGCTAAAACAGTTGTGTACCACACTCCTTGCAAGGAGTGCAGCACACAAATGCCAGCCCCAGCTCTGTTCAGGCTTCCCATGTTGCAGGAAGCCTGATCAGGAATGGAGAGATCTACGATGCTAGTGTACTGCACTCCTTGCAAGGAGTGTGGCATGCAAGTGCTGGCCCAGGCTCTGGCTTCACTCAGGGGGGAGAGGGGGTATCCAGCAGTGCCCCCAAGGTGGGATGGCGCCTGAAGCAGCTGCCTACTCTGCCTACTCCCACACACCAGCTCTGATCACCATCACCATGTGCACCATACATTTTTCTTTCTGTTATTCACATTTATATACCAGTCTTCCTCTAGGGACCTCAAGACTACATAATTCCCTCTTTTATGCTCACAACAACCCTTTGAGATAACTTATATGAGAGACAGTGATTAGTTCAAAGTCACTTCCCTTTCTGTTCCCCTCTGAAAAGGCATGTGTCACTGCATACCAATGAGCCATTGCCTTAAGTCCTCTGGGAACCAGAGTTCTATGTTCCCCACTCCCACTTGGAAACCTTTTCAGGGACACCCCAAGTCTATAGGCAGCAGGGACAGATAAACAGAAGATATTTCTTCACATAATGCATAATTAACTTAACAATGCCTTCATAAGATGGCCACAGGTTTTTAAATGATTAGACAATTTAATAGATGATAGGTTTATACTGGCATTGCATGTTTCGGATTCCTTTCTGCTAAACCACATTGTAGAGCTGAACCACTGTCAAGAATCATGTGAAGATTATGAGCCGCTATTACTTAACTATGTGTCGTATTCCCCATTGTAAAGCACAGGCATACAAATCTGAATAATTGTTCATATTATTTTCTGCAATTAGCTTAATTGTGCACTGAGCTATAATTCTCCCTGATTGGAACATTTATCTCCAATGATGAATGGTTTGTTTCAGAAGTGCAAAAATCACAGATATGTATAGTATCTCTGCCATTCATAGGTGAAGTGCACTACAAATCTACAGTTGGAAATTTACATAATCCAGAAGTGACCCAAACAGTGTCCATAATTAAACATTGTAAATGCTCTGAATCTAAACACGACTCTTTTCAACATTTGGATATTGTCAGAACCTTTCCAAATAGACATTTATTCTGTTGCCTTACTGTCTAATTTCACTTGTTTGATATCAGAAAGTTTGAGGAGCAGTAAGCAAGAAAAATGACTGAGCAGATACATGCCTGATAGGGGCTTCATCTCACCAGTCTAATAAACTAATCTTCACACCAAACAGGGTTGCTTTGTGCCAGGCATTGCAGTTTTCTTAGCTTGGGAAAGGCTTTCTCTCAGGATGTTCAAAGCTTAACCCCATGTGTCCCCAGGGTAGTTGCACCAGCCTGTTATTAATTTTTTTCATAATAGTTTATTAAATTTTAATCAGATAAAGAATTTCTCTACAGACAACACATTACTTTTTGGTCACACAGCAAGGAAACAAGAAAGCTAGCTCAACTGTCTAATACCTTTCAGAAACTGCATTAGAGGACACAAACCTTAAATTTCAAAGGCTAAAGCTCAAGCAATTCTGTACATTACTAGCAGTTGTTAGGTCTCTAGACCATCAAAATCCAAGCTAGCTCCCCTCCTCAGGACCTTTTATTTAGTTACCTTTTGTACCATAGAG
Organism: Heteronotia binoei; assembly: GCF_032191835.1. Classification (NCBI taxonomy): domain Eukaryota; kingdom Metazoa; phylum Chordata; class Lepidosauria; order Squamata; family Gekkonidae; genus Heteronotia; species Heteronotia binoei. The sequence continues at coordinate 32,726,315 of NC_083228.1, forward strand.
TTTTCCCTCCCAAATGGCTAGAGCGTCTGGGAAAAACATAGAGTTTTCCCAGAAACGGCTAGAGTGGCTGCACGCAACATTGCTGGCACGATGATGTCACTTCCAGGTGACATCATTGTGCCAGCAATGTTGGGGGAGGTTCCCCCCGCTGGCCCAATGTGGTCCGGCGGGTTGGGAACCTCCCAGGGGATTCCCCACCTGGACTGGAGACTTGGCAGCCCTATATCAGAGAGATGACAGAGTTGCTTCTGTAAAGTGCAGTTCCATCTTGTTGCTTGCTTGTCTTAATGTGTGACGTGCATAACAGCTCCACCTCTTGCCAGTGTAGCCTGAACTGTCATCTAAGAAAGGCTAGATGGAGTTTCCTCTCTAATGTGAGCTGTACTGAGTACTATTATTGGGCTGTCTGTTCTTCTTTTCTTGTGTGTATGCCTGTCAAAAAGGCACCTGTTAACAGAATGGAGCTCAAATCCCAATCTACAGATCACAAATGTAACACACACACACAAATACACCCATAAAACAAGGAAAGAAATAAAAAACAGGACTTGGTTGACACAGGGCTTGTACTGTCAGATACTACTGTGTGAGATACTTTGACACTTCCAGCTGATTCACACTCCAGCAATGGCCCAGACATATCATGGTTTAGTTGACATGAGACAGAATTAGAGCTCTTGGGCAATCAAAGAAGGACATTTGATGGCATAAGTCTTTGTCCCTCCAAGTTCTTAAACTTTAAATGCATTCTCCAAAACAGCTGGTTGGCTTGGCTTGGAGTGATTTAAGGAGACAAATGCCTACTGCAAGCTGGCCAACAGGATGGTGGGGGCTTAGAGAGCCACACAATATGTGTGGAAGAGCCACAGGTGGCTCCCAAGCCACAGTATGGCCACCTCTTATGTATGGTCTTCCATACAGTCCAGGGTGTTGTACTTAATTTTATTTATATGTTTATAAATAAAATAAAGCCAGTTTGGTGTACTGGCTAAGTGCCAGTTTGGTGTAGGGATTAAGTGCATGGACCCTTATCTGGGAGAACCAGGTTTGATTCCCCACTCCTCTACTTGCACCTGCTGGAATGGTCTTGGTTCAGTCATAGCTCTCATAGTAGTTGTCCTTGAAAGGGTAGCTGCTGTAAGAGCTCTCTCAGCCCCACCTACTTCACAGGGTGTCTGTTGTGGAGGGGGGGAGGTAAAGGAGATTGTGACCGCTCTGAGATTCAGAGTTATAGGGCAAGATATAAATTCAATATCTTCTTCTTTAGAATGTTTTAATGTGGTGTTTTCAGGAACCTGCCTGAGGCAGCTTACAAAATAAATATAATAAAAACAAAACATTAAAAGATATTAAAATCCAGTATTAAAAAAAAGCCGAGCATGAAAATATAGATAATAAAAACAAACCACAGGCAGCTTAATATTACCATTTCCTGTGTGTTTGTGTTGTTGTTTTTTTAAAGTTTTTTTCTTCCTTTGATTTATTGGTGGGGGGGTTACATCTGTATGAAAGATGTGAGGGGATTGCTGCGGCATTTAAGTGTATTGGTTTGTGGCATTTAACATCCACAAAGATGGCATTTTAGAGCTCTCTTTCATTTTGTTTTGATACGCCTGAATATATCTTAGATAAATATTTTGTACAACTATTTTATGTTTTGTGCCTGTGTTATTCTAACTTTTGCTGCTCTGCCTTGCCAGATGAGTGAACATATTGCACATGAGGAACAAGAGAAGAAAGTTATTTGTAGGTGAGAATTCCAGCTGAGGTAAATGAAGTTTAGAATTGATCTCCATCACCTAACACTGAAATGTTTGTCAGTTGCCCTGAAACTGTTGCCTACCCAGATGGGAATTAGGGAAGCTATCCAGGCTGAGCTCTAGTTTGGAAAATGGATTGTCCAGTGAATGTTATTTATGTGGATGAGGAATTTAATGTTTAAGAAGTATGGGAGATCACCCAGAGCAGACTGTGGCCTAGAAAAGATAGTAGTTGACATTGCTCCTGCCCAGGAGTCATAATGCATGGGCTTTTCTTTTGTATTCTAGTAACATCCTTGATATAGTTGCTGTTACTGCAAGTAGGGTTGCCAAGTCCAATTCAAGAAATATCTGGGGACTTCGGGGGTGGAGCCAAGAGCAAGAGTGTGACAAGCATAATTAAACTCCAAGGGAGTTCTGGCTATCACATTTAAAGGGACAGCACACCTTTTTAAATGCCTTCCTTCCATAGGAAATAATGAAGGATAGGGGCACCTTCTTTTGGGGCTCATAGAATTGGACCCCCTGGTCCAATCGTTTTGAAACATGGGGGGTACTTTGGGGAGAGGCACTAGATACTATACTGAAAATTTGATGCCTCTACCTCAAAAAACAGCTCCCCAGAACCTCTGAAACCTCCAGATCAATTCCCCATTATACCCTATGAGAATCAATCTCCACATAGGAAATAATGAAGTGCTCAGCAGACATTTCCCTCCCCACCCCCCGTTTCTGGTGACTCTGAAGCAAGGGATTGGCCTCTCTACTCATGAGCTGCTGCCAACTTCTTCAAAGTAACACAGACACACCATCCCAAGAGGAAGCCTTTCAATCGGAGACAAGCCTCTGGAGGTGTAAAGGCACATGGTTCTGTGGGGTCGGGGCTTCCCCCCGCCGGCCAAATGACTGGGGGTGGGAAGGAGCCTGGGAAAGCAGAAGAACTCCTGCTGGGACCTGGGGATTGGCAAGCCTAACTGCAAGTATCTGAATTCGTGGCATGACTTAGGGTTTCCAGCACAAGGCTTGCAACTGGCAGGAGGCTTGCCATGGTAGCAGGGGCCATTCCTAGCAATGTAATGACCTTGCCAGTGATATTCTGACATCATATCAGAAGTGATGTCAGCACATTATTGGGGGAATTCTAGCATTTGACCAAAGCTCTGTGGTAGTAGTAGTAATAATAATAACAATAATAATAATAATAATAATAATAATAATAATAATAATAATAATTTTTAATTTATATCCCGCCCTCAATTTTACCTCAAATTTTATCAAAAAGTGACAGCTTTCTTGCCAATGAATTGATGTTACTTCTGGTTACTCAGGGACACTTCTCCCATTTCTCCTTTATTTTCTCCTGCCACAAGGCTGAGTAGTGGTGGGAAGTAGCCATTGGAGGTGGGACATCTTATACTGTCAGTGGGAACTTGGGAAGCCTGACATGACTTCATTTGAGTTATTGGTTTTCCTATCCATTTTGCTTTTCTTTTGTGTTTGACGGAAACAATCTCATAATCACCTTGTCCTAGTTTACACGTTGTTTGTGACTACACGGTAAAAAAGGTTAATCTTCACAGCCTACTAAAAATATGCTGAGATTGCTTTGAAAGAAATAACCCCAACAAATGCTCAAATTCATTTACATGCTGCCAGCTCAGATATCTTAGAAGAAATTTATCATCTCATTAGTTGGTTTGTTTTGTTTCTTACATTTCTGTCCTCCTTATGGGTTTGTTGAAAAATCTGTATTTGGAATTCTAGAAAATAAAAGTGTGTTCATATTTATTTTATTTATCCACAAAACTTTTATATCACTTTTCTGCCTGATCAGGGCCACCAAGGCAGCTAATGTTACATTATAAAATATGCCATAAAACAATTAAAATGAAACTAAAGTATATATGATAAACATAAGGAAACAATAATTGAAACATAGGGCAGGAAGGAGGGATCATTGAAGGAATGCCAAAGGAAATGCTGGTAGAAGATGCTGGTAAAATGCTGACTTTCCCATATGTCTTATTTTTGTCACTTGTGTGCCTGTAGTGCATTGCCTCCCCACCCCCGCCTTCTGCACATGTATTGCTCCCTCTGTTGGTCACTTTAATATTTCGGTGCTATATTTCTGCTTTCTTTATGAGCACTAAATAAATAAATAAATATTAGCCTACATTCATTCCAAACTGCCAGCAGAGACTAATGTGGGGTTTCTCTATATGATCATCAGGTGCATAATGGCTGCTAGGAACCTGCTTGAGATGCCTAAGCATTCTGTATCTGCAGCCAGCTGGCCAGATGCCCCTAATAGTGTGTGCAAGATACAGCTGTTGGCTAGGGGTGTTCTGGAGCTCTGCTCCCGTGAGCTCCTGCCCAAAATGAGGAGTGAGGATAATGCTGTGGAACCTGCTCTGGGGCAGAAGCAGCCAGTTGTTTTAACAAAAAAAAAAAAGTCTGGTCCATCTCATCATCTGGTAATCTCATTTCCAAATAACATGGGGGGGGGGGGAATCAGGCTGCAAAGCATTGACATCTCCCCCTCTCCTATCATGAATCTCCTCCACCAAGAGGCCACACAGCAGTCTCCCCACTGGTTCTCTGGCCAAGTGGTTGGCATCTTCTCTAACTAAACTTTTAAAGCAGTTCCTGCCAATGATTTGCCCGCTCTACCTTTGATTGCTATAAGGTGCGGCAGGGAGGAGAACACTAATGGCACAGTAAATTCAGTATTTAGTATTCAGTAAATTCCTATTTCCAGGGCTTTTTTTCTAGCAGGATCTCCTCTGCATATTAGGCCAAGCCCTCCTGATGTAGCCAATCCTCCAAGAGCTTAGAGGACTCTTAGTACAGGACCTACTGTAAGTTCCAGGAGGACTGGCTACATCAGGGGGCATGGCCTAATATGCAGAGGAGCTCCTGCTAGAAAAAAGACCCCTGCCTATTTCAAAAGACACACCCAGTGAGCAACTAATCAATCAGGAGAGACCAACCCCACATAACACTACCTGGATTGTCTCATTGGTGTGCAGAATATATACTCCACAATTCTCAATAGAAATTGGAGGGGGGGGGGGAAGATGCAGAGTGCAGGCATAGTATTCAAAGAAAGCACGATCTGACGACTTTAGTGAAAACCACAGAAGTAAGTTGTGTATGCAGAAAGGGCCACTGCAATGCAAGAAGACCTTACAAAACTACATTATTAGGGAAGTGTGTTAGTAAAGATAAGTACTGATCAAAATAATTCACTTAAGACTTCATATCTTGATATTTTGGTGAATACCTGAAGCAGAATGAGGTAGCAGATCCCAGAGAAGACAAAATAGACTGTGATTCTGTTGCAAGACTCCCAAACAATCTGATCATATCCTACTGGGAATACTATTAATACTACTGTTAACAGTATAGTTTTTTTGGAGAACAAGGAACAGTTCCCACAAGTGCCGATTTTCTTCAAAAACACAAAATGCATTTTCTCAGTGGGATTCATTTTTGTTGGGTGATAGAATGTGCTCTCAGAGTGTAATAGCAATGTGTTAAATCAGGCTTTTTTTAAAAAAAAAAAATCCAGAGTTTTGATACACCAAGGATAGAGTCGATTGAAATAGTCTCAGCATAATTGAGATGTATTCAAGTTAGACTTGTTGCCAAATATAGGTAACGCGGGGGAAATGAGAAATAACACACATTTCTTATTTACTGTTTTAATACAGGGTAGCTTTTGCTGTATCTTCCTTTACAAATGTGATACTTGGATGAGTTTCCTTGTTCCCATCCTGGGGGCTAAAAATGTAATCTGCTTGAAGGGAATTTCAATGGTTTTACCTTATTGGTGAGGAGTGTGGAATGGAAAATCTGTTGTTGAGATTTTGTTAGGATAGCAATATCTGAAGCCCTCTTCTAGTATAACTGTCTTCTGTGCACTTGGAAAAATAATTCTCCTGGAGGAACATGCACAGAAAATATGGCATCAAAACTGAAAATCCACACTTTTTAAATGAGACCTATGAACAAGAGCCCGTTGGTTTCTAGCATCCTGCTCATGGAGCTTTCCAGGATGGATTTTCAATTCTGATTTAATAATGTTACGTGCATGGGGGTTATTCCAAAGCACCCCATTAAATGAAAATGTAATGTCAAGATCAGGAGAAAGTTGTAGGGCCACATATTACTTAGGAAAACAGTACAGAAAACAGTTCTTAAGTTTGCTTTCTCAAAAATTCCAGAGCTCTTTCTGTCAAAAAGAAAAACCATGTCTTAAGTATACCCACATTTACACTATCCCATTCCCAAGTCACAGTAATGCGTATACAGTGCATCCTTGATTTTTTTAAATGGTGTGTTGAATAATGATCCTGTTACATGTTCAGCTGTACATGAATTGAATGTGATATCAACCACACATCTATACAGGTTTTTGTCCTGGGTTTCAACTGCAAAGTGAATGTATGTGAGTTGGCTATTTCCAAAGAACAGATGTACACATGTACATGCAGAATGAATATGCATTCCCTATAGCATGTGAACAGGGGTAAAGGGGTTTCATTGCTGGAGCTGGGAAAGAAGAAGGAGGAAGAAGAAGAAGAAGAAGAAGAAGAAGAAGAAGAAGAAGAAGAAGAAGAAGAAGAAGAAGAAGAAGAAGAAGAAGAAGAAGAAGAAGAAGAAGAAGAAGAAGAAGAAGAAGAAGAAGATGATGATGATGATGATGATGATGATGATGATGATGATATTGGATTTATATCCCGCCCTTCACTCCGAAGAGTCTCAGAGCGGCTCACAATCTCCTTTACCTTTCTCCCCCACAGCAGTCACCCTGTGAGGTGGGTGGGGCTGGAGAGGGCTCTCACAGCAGCTGCCCTTTCAAGGACAACCTCTGCCAGAGCTATGGCTGACCCAAGGCCATTCCAGCAGGTGCAAGTGGAGGAGTGGGGAATCAAACCCGGTTCTCCCAGATAAGAGTCCGCACACTTAACCACTACACCAAACCGGCTCTCCGGTGAATAGTGAAAAGAATAAGGAAAGGCCCATATGAATTCCTCTCATAGGATGGCTCTTCAGACAGGAATATTTGATCCTATAATTTTTGTAACAGTATGTCATGTTTCCAGTATATCTTACATGAACTCTGTGTAGTTGCAGTTTAGGAACGCAATCCTGAACAGAGTTACAGAGTTAAGACTTTAATGAGATTGGAAGGGTGTAACTCCATTTAGGATTGCGCTGTTAAGTTCTTTAATCAAGATCCACATTCTGAAATGCTCAGTGCCATTCAAACAGCAAATAGCAAGAGGACGCCCTTTGTTAAAGTGTGTTTGCTGCCAGTATTTTATGGCATTTTGGGCAGCCTTGATGTGTTCTATTAGAAACTGCATGTGCTAGAAATCATGCTCATTTCCATCATATTATCTTTAGAAGGGCAGTTTAACTTTTCGATTGCAGAGGCTTGTTATTCTGAATGCCTTAGCCGACGACAGAATAATTTCAGTTCTCTTTTGAAAAGGTTGCTTAAACTTTTTAAACAATTTATTTTTATTGAAAATGTTTATCTTACAACATTTGGCATCCTGTTATTACTACGAAAAAAAGGGGGAAACTCAAGTGAATATAAAATGGTGAAATTAGTGTGCTCAATGTGAATGGAACAATGATACCGATTCTCACTGCGAGTTCTGTATAGCCACAATGGAAGATTTTTATTTATTTTATACTTTACAGGTCCTATTTAATTTTGTTTGTTTAGACTTTTATGCCCAGTTTTCATACCCAGTAGCCCCAAGTGGCTTACAACATTGCTCTCCCCTCCTCCATTTTATCAAATCAAAACAACCCTGTGAGGCAGGTCAGGGGGACTTGGTCCACTCAGTAAGCTTCCATGGCAGAGTAGGGCATTTGAACCTGGGTCTCTCAGATCAAGGTTCACTTCTCTAACCACTACACCACACTGGCTGGAAGGGTTGTCCCATAAAGGCTTTGGTAAACTCGAGAAAAGGGGCTGGATCCTAGAAACTGTGGCAAGGACCCTAGAAACTATGCATGGAAGAAGTTTTGTGGAGTGCAGCCTTCCATGCCCCCTGAACTCCTAAGGGTCGGGAGACCCTTGGAAACTAACAGGGATAAGGGGATCAATAACAGTAAGGGGATCAATAACATAAGAACATAAGAGAAGCCATATTGGATCAGGCCAATGGCCCATCCAGTCTAACACTCTGGGCATTTTCGCACTGAAACTTACTCGGGAGCGACGTCCCTCTTCATCGCGCAGCGTCTGCGTGGATTTCGCACTAATTGCTCCGCAGAACCCGGAAGAGCCGCAAAGTCCCGCAGCTTTTGCGTCGCAAATGTAAACTGGCCAAAAACCAGTTTACATTTGTGACGCAAAAGCCGCGGGACTTTGCGGCTCTTCCGGGTTCTGCGGAGCAATTAGTGCAAAATCCGCGCAGACGCTGTGCGGTGAAGAGGGACGTCGCTCCTGAGTAAGGTCAGTGCGAAAATGCTCTCTGTGTCACACTGCGGCCATCAGTGGGGCTAGAAGTCCTGCCACTGTGCCCCCCACCAAAGCATAAGAATACAGAGCATCACTGCCCCAGACAGATAGTTCCAACAATAAGCTGTGGCTAAAATCTGCTCCATATGCTTATCCATTCACCTCTTGAAGCTATCTATGCTTGTAGCCGCCACCTCCTGTGACAGTGAATTCTACATGTTAATCACCCTTTGGGTAAAGTACTTCCTTTTATCAGTTCTAACCTGACTGCTCAGCAATTTCATTGAATGCCCACGAGTTCTTATATTGTGAGAAAGAGAGAAAAGTACTTCTCTATCCCATGCATAATCTTGTAAACCTCTATCATGTCACCCAACAGTTGACGTTTCTCCAAGCTAAAGAGTCCCAAGCGTTTTAACTTTTCTTCATAGGGAAAGTGTTCCAACCCTTTAATCATTCTAGTTGACCTTTTCTGCACTTTTTCCAATTCTATAATATCTTTTTTGAGGTGCAGTGACCAGAATCTTGATTAGAAATGCTTCTGCAAATGGAATAAGCACCTTTACAAATGTGTGAAGGCCATTTCTGCCTTTTTCTGTGCACCCTTTGCCACTTTTTAAATAAGGTTTACCTATGTCCCTCTGTAGCTTTTGGCAAATGGTATGGAAATGCAAGGTAAAAGGGAGATTTCCATTCCATGAAATTCTTCTGTTTGCAATTCATGAGATCCAAGCCCAGAAGCTCAGCTAAATATAAATCTGCTCTCCTCCCCAACAGCTGCCTTCTTTGGTAGGTTATAACTTTTTTTTGCAGTTGAAATGCCCTACCCTTTTGTGTGCCACTGATGGATAGATGGTTAAGATTTGTAATTTCCCATGTCTGCATGTAGCAGATTTTGCTGCACATAATAAAAATGAACTTAATTTTCTTCTAGATGCTGGTATCATATCAGTGGGACTGTAATAAAGTAGAAAGTATGCTGGCTCTTTTGGAAAAAGTACCCCCAGGATTACCAAATAATTTGGAGCACTGCAGATGTATTTATCTACTTTCCCCCCTCCTATGTCCTATTACTGTACTAATGTGTACATTTTAATTGTATGAAAACGCACAGTTAAAAACATGCATCATGGGGGTTTCAGAGTTGCTTCCAGTCATGGCTAAGTATTATTTGGATAACTTCAAGCTGCAAGATAAACAGTTCTAATACACAGCACAGTTTCTTCATCAGGGCTGATGGAACCTCAGCAGGCATATAAAAAAGGTTACTACTAGTTTGTTGTACAGCATGATCTTCAAACAGCCGGCACAGCGTGATATTCAGACACTCCCATATGGCTCACATTTTTTTTGCCTTAAAAAAGAAAAAACAACAACACATCAGAGCATCTGATCTTTATAGGAAGTCTTCACTCAAGGAAAGTTCAAAGAAATTTTATAGAACAATTAATTGGTGGAGGCATAAATAATGTACAGTTCCCCCTAAGTTAAGGATTTATACAGAATCATTCTTTTTCAGAGTATCTATATCTCAGAAGCATTCCTTGCAAACCAATAGGCCAGAATGATCCAACCCATGATCTTGGTACTTCCGCTTCTCAGCTGCAAAGTAGGTAGGTATGTGTACTGTATGTGAGAGGGTGTGTGGAAAGCTATTTACATCAAAAAAGCAGCTGCATTTATTCCAGCTGTGGTTTGCTGAACCAAGCAGGGGAAAGTCTGGGGGGAATACTGGGTGGGAACCAAGTACTGAGTCAGATCCAAGGTTTTGGTTATGACCTTCAAGGCCTTGAGTGGTCTGGAATTGACATATCTGCAGGACCACCTCCTCCACTATGTCCCTGGAAGAACATTACACTCTGCTGGTTATAACTTGTTGGTGATCCCTTGTCATAAAGAGGTCTGGCTTTTTTTGACAAGCACCAGGGCTTTTTCAGTCCTGGCTCTGATCTGGTAGAATTCTCTGCCAGATGACACCAGAGCCCTGTGGGATCTTATGCAATTCTGAAAGGCCTGTAAGGCAGAGATGTTCCACCAGGCTTTCGATTATGGACAGTGACAGTTGCCAAGGTAGCACCTAATTTCCCCCATCTCTTCGAGCTCCCCCACCTCAATATGATATCCAGCAGTCTGGAACAGAAGAAATTAAATAGTGCACCATCAGGAGTTTGTAAGATGTTTTAGTTTGAATTGTTTTTTATTGGTTTTAAATTAGGGTTGCCAAGTCCAATTAAAGAAAAATCTGGGGACTTTGGGGGTGGAGCCAGGAGACTTTGGGAGTGGAGCCAAGAACAAGGATGTGACAAGCATAATTGAACTCCAGGGGAGTTCTTGCCATCACATTTAAAGAGACAGCACACCTTTTAAAATGCCTTTCTTCCATAGGAAATAATTAAGGATAGGGGCACCATATTTTGGGGCTCATAGAATTGGACCCTCTGGTCCAATTGTTTTGAAACTTGGGGGGTATTTTGGGGAGAGGCACTAGATGCTATACTAAAAATTTGGTGCCTTTACCTCAAAAATAGCCCCCCCAGAGCCCCCAATACCCACGGATCAATTTCCTATTATTCCCTATGGGAATCATTCTCCATAGGGAATAATAGAGTGCCCAGTAGACATTTCCCTCCCCCCCACGCTTTCTAAAGGGGGGGAGGGCTTCCAAACTAGAGAATCCCCTGCCCCCTCCCTCTCACACACACACACCAGATCTTCCTCTGGATAACTCTACTTCCTGTGAAAACGAAAGCAAAGAAAGGGAGGGGCCGTTCTCAGAAGCCCTTTCTGCTTCCTGCTTCCTGCCCAGCCTTAAAGGGGCAGACATTTTGCAAACGGCTCAGGAGCTCTACAACATGAAGCCTAAAGGTATGTTCTCCCCCCCCTCCACCCCCGCTTCCAGAGTTTTGAAGAGCAGGACATGAGGCTGCGAACCCAGAAGTCTCCCGCCAGAGCGGGAGGTTTGGGAAGCCTATTTTAAATGTATGCATTTCCATATTATTGATGTACATTGCCCAGAGACCAGCATTAGCCAGGATGGGACAATTAATAAGCTGAAATCATCATTGTCATCATCGCCACCATCATCATAATCATCATCATTATCATCGTCTCCTGGTGGCAGAGACCAGTTCTATCTGAACAAAATGGCAGTTGTAGGTGAATTTTATGGCATCTCATCCCTGATGACCTCCCTTTGCTCCCCAAACTATCCCCATGCTTCACTCCCATATCACCAGGAACTTCTCAACCCAAAGTTAGCAACCTTACCTAAGTTGCTGACTGCTCCCCATTATGAGACAGTGAGAGGAATTTTGCCTCTTAACCTGTTGTGGTTCATAGTCGGTGAGATGTAGCCTTCATATATTTGTCCCTTTGTCTAGCCCTCTAAGCCAGTGGTATCTTGTGACAATGCATTCCACAAGGCAGATAGTCATCTGAGACATAGTACTTTTTTTTTTCTTGTCTTGCCTCGACCTCTAACCTTTTTCAAAGGCTGAAAGTTGTAATATTGTGAGAGAGGGAGTGGAGTTCCTCTCTATCCATTTTCTCCACACAGTATATAATTTTGCATGTCTCTATTGTGTCAGTGTCCAGTCACTAAACTGAAAAGCCCCAAAAGATTTAGCCTTGCCTCATAGGGAAGGCATTCCAGCCCCATGATAGTACTACCTTTTCTCTGCAAGACAAGCCATCCGCCCACACAAGTTGTGGCAGCAGCAGTTCTGTGATGTAGGCTGCTGTCTGTCAAATACCCAGTTATAGCCCAGGAGATTTTTTCAAAAATTCATATATTGAACATGTCAGTATGAGATATATCATCCTAGATGACAGCGCATTTCAAAAAACATAATTAAGTCTGTTTGACCGCTGCATGCATTTTAAAATCCATCCATTTCATCCTTAGGTTTTTGAACCATTCTAGAAAAAAAAGCTTCTATCTACCAGAAGTTCTAGAACAAATAAATAAAGAAGTTGGAAAAATGCTCCAGGCATTCCCATGCCTGCTCAGCTTTCACTAAAACACCACCTGAAACTTCATTACAGCGCAAATGTCATGAAGAATTTTACCCACCACCTCTCTTCAGCTAAGATTGGTGCACTAGAATTGGGGGGAGTACTTCTGTCTTCTAACATGCTGATTCTATGCACAGCAGTGTGGGAAGGAAGAAAATAATAGTTTCATTCCCATGTTCTAGTGTTGCCTTCTTTGCTACCCTGTGAAACAAGGTACTGGAGACAAGAGGCAGCATCCTCCAATGATACCCAACGTCATGATAAATCATGATGCCGGTATCAGCATACCATGAGATGGGGCAGCTGCCCAGGACCCAAGGCTTTTAGTAAGCCCCAGTGCCACTGACCTCATGCTGGTGTGCCTTTGGAATTCCATCACCCATGCTCTGTTGCCACATCCTTCCAAGCCTGCACACGCAGTATCACAGGGAAGGGTGTGCAGGCAGTACAGAGCAGGGCATTTTTGGAAGTGACAGCAGTGGCACTCCCCAGCCACACACTGCCTAGTGACATTGGAGAAAGGGTGCATTGGAGAACTTGAAGGCAGAGGAAGCAGGTGGTTGTCGGGGGGGGGGGGATGCCAGTAGGGAGGTCTGGTGGTGTGCAGAGGAGGCAGAGTTGGCCCTAGACTGTCTGGCACCCTAGGCAAGGCTTACTTCTGGTGCCCTGAACTGATAACATCACTGAGTCACATGGGGGTGTCCAGTTAATCACCCCAAGAAGTCTGGCACCTAGGCAATCACCTAGTTTGCCTAGTGGCAGGGACGGGCCTGAGAGGAGGGGAGGGGGCCCCTGGGCACTCTCTGGCTGCTGTCACGCATGCTAAATAATGACTTCCAATCCACTTTCAATGCACTTTCCAACTGGATTGGAAGCGCATTATTTAATGCCTCTGCCTGGGCCTTCCAAAATCTGAAACGGCCCCGAGTCAGTTCCCAGCCCACAAACGGGAGACATTTTTGGCCTACCTTTTTTTACGGAATGGACCATGATATTCCATGGGGGTTGGTGGGTGCCATGTGCATTCTAGTTGTGGAGAGTGGCTGTTTAAACCTGCTCTACCTCCTGGCCTCTCCCTGTTCTCTCCACAGCTTCCCAGGCAATGTGGGAGGAGCCAGTTATCATAGGGATTGGTCAGGAATTTTGATGTATCTCTTCAATCTTGGAAGGAGGGTGTAACTCAGCTATACACCGTTTAATGGCCTAGCTTCTAACTATGGATGGCAAGAATAGTGGCATAGGTAGCGATAATTTACAAGCACCCTAAAACACATAAGGATAAATGGCTGTATTCCCAGTCTCCCCAGGAGCTGTTTGGGGGTGTGGCCTGTGAGGTCCAAGTATAATTGACATTTTGACATCACTGCCAGGTGAGTCAAGCAGAAGTGATGTCATTTGCAGTAGGATAGGAAGCTCTAAAACTCTATGGTAAATACCAAAGAGACTTGGTCAGTTCCCAGAGCATCACGGGGTGGGGGGACTGACTAAATGTTCTGTAGCACTATCCCCCTCCCTGATTGTTTCTCCTGCTGCAGGAAGGTGGGCAATGGAGATGGGGCAGGGATCCCCCCACCTTTTCAATCATATGGCTGGGAGAGTCCACTCCACTTGAATAGGTGCAAGTGGAGCTTGTTTGTTTTAGGTTCATCCACGTTTAGGACATCAAACTCCTTTTGAGGAAGCCAGTTTAGGTACCTCTCAACCAGAGGACTCCTCGTCTTCCCCCTAACCTGGCAATGCTGGATTACCCAGGGCCAAGCAAACTGATGGATCACTCAGACTGGCTTAAAGGGATGCTTTTTAAACATGAGAATCATTACTGGAGAAGTGAAGAGACCCTAATTGCAGCAGGTGGCAGAACATACACAAGTTTTGGTCAGAAAAATGGTCACCTTCGCTCTCAGACTTCCAAGAATAAGGGGCAGTTTGCCAAGTCCACCTCCCGTGTTTGCCAGTTGGCAGGAATTGATGGGTGTATTTGCTTGGAATTCAATAGCCTTGTTGGGACCCCAGTATGAGGGGGGGGAGAAAGTTGGCAATAGTGTTAGCACATTTTTAGTGCACAGGCTATGAGAAACAAAGCATACCGATATTATGTTTTCAGACATGGTGGGGTGGTCGAATTGCTGATAACTAAGAAGGCTGCTCTTGGTGTAAACTGCATTGAAAAGGAGAATGAAAGTTAAGTGCATGAAAGCTGGGGGGGGGGGCGGGGATGGAATTGTGTACATTCTTAATCCTCAGTCCCTTTTGACTCTTCTTTCATTGCCAGCAAATGCTAGACTGGTAGTTCAGATGCAACCCTTGTGAACTCTTCTGACCCCTTTAGTGAGCTTTGCCAGCCTCACTAAAGCAAAAGAGCTTTGTTGCTTTTGTAAGGACCTCAATGAATCCAGGTAGCTGCTCTGAGAATGTTCTCAAGGACCACCAAGCAACTTCTGGACTGAGCAGATATCTGGCAACAAAGTATAAGTTTCTTTTGGATACTTAAGCATCTGTGAATAAATTGTGTGAATAAATATCCTTTCAATAGAGCTGTGACTGGGCTTGAGATTTAAATGGGAATATTAACTCTGGCCTTGAGTTTTTCTCTCTCTGCTCTGCTTTTCTGTGTTTCTCCAAGTTCCTCAATTGTTGGAACAATGCCTCTGTTTTCTCACTGCTACATTACTCAAGTCCTTTGGCAGTCCTTGGATCCCATAATAACGGCTAATCTGAATCATTTCTTTTTCTTTGTTGTTCTCTTTCTGCAAGAAATAAGTATCCATCTCACAATCTTCCCCCTCCTTAATCAACAATGGAAATAAATCTCATGTAGTGAATTTGTAACTATTTGCATTACTCAGTACTTGCGCTTAGAGAGAGCTTTCATTGACGCAAAAAGGAAATATGTATATTTGGAGTGATTTTTAACTGGCATGCTTATTTACTAAATTAAGATGGTGACTGTACTGAACTCTGACATTAGAGCATCCATTATGGAAACTGAAGGATATAAGTTCTATACCCATGTCTCTGAATTGAAATGTTGTTTTCCTTTTATTTATTTTTGTAAAGAACTCCTTTCCTTGCATCTGTTCAAGATTTTTAAAGGATTTTTTTTCTTGTCTATTTGATTATCTCCCCCCCCCCAAAAAAAGAGCATTTTAAGTTGAGGCCTATAAACTGGAAGGGAGGGGAAACAGTTTTCTTCCAGGAAGATGGTTTCAGAGGATAGCCATGTTGGTCTGTGGTAGAACAGTTAGACCAACAAGGCTTTCAGGGACTCAGGTTTTGAGAGTCAAAGCAGTGATGAAGCTTTAACTCTCAAAAGCTTAGACCCTAAAAATCTTGCTGGTCTTTCAGGTGCTACTGGACATGATCTTTTTTCCTTCCAATTATTTTTATGAGAGAAATTATTTTTCACAAATACACTTGGATGTGTCCAAGGCAGAACACTGGTCAGAATGGGGTGTCAAATGTGCAGCCTGGGGGCCAAATCAGGCCCCCAGAGAGTTTCTATCACACCTGTAAGCAAGTCTGCTGTCTTCTCCCTCTCTTTTGTTTCCTTCTGTGTCACAGCTTGCTTTACCAGGCTTACTCAATCACACAGGAGCCACAGAGCAAAGCCTCTATTTTCTCCATTGGCTGAGGCTCTTCCCTTGGGGAGGAAGGGTGGGAGGAGACCTTGCTTTGCCAGGCTCTTTCAATCACACAGCAGAGCCATTGAGCCCAGTCTCTTTTCCTTCTAATGGCTGAAGCCCAATCCCCTCCTCATCCTGTGTGGAGGGAGGGAAAGAACCAGAGCTTCCTTTGCTCAGTTCCCTCAACCACACAGGAGATATACAAAATCTTTAATTGTGTTTGTCTGTGTCCCTTATAAAGTTTATATCTCCACTACCTGGCGTTACATTTTGACACATATGGCACACCCAGCAAGGTCTCATTTATGTCAGATCTGGCCTTCATAACAAATGAGTTCGACACCCCCGGGTCAGATGATTCTTCCCAATTCTTTCTTCCAGCTAAAGCTCCCATATCTCCCTGAAAAGCTTCTCCGAAAGGGCTGCAGCAGGATAGTATAAATCTGCAGATTCCCTCCCTTTGCCCATTCCCACAGAAGACCCAGGCTTTTATCATCTGCCTTAGTTTTATCTAAACTCCCAGATACCTTCCCTGATACATTTTGTGATGAGGGCCCTAAGCAGTAGAGCAAAGGAGTTCATCCCTGGGTCCTCTAGGTAACAACAATCATCCAGTAGCAAGGCAGGAAAAAATTCCTGCTCAAGTTCCTGAAGAACCACTGACAACCAGAGAAGATAGCACTGGGTAAGACAGAGCAATCATGGTTTGACTGGCTATGACTCAGAATGCATAGAAGACATAGAGGACTTAAATGGTTATCCTGGAGTTATTTGAGTCAGGGACTAGAAATTGAAGTGCTTGTGTGCCACTAGTAACTAGTGTTATTTTCAAGCTGTGATTTTTTTCCATGCAAGGGGTGAGGAGTGAAGTGCATTCCACACAAGCCAGTTGCATGCACATTCTGGATTAGATCTAAGTGGGTAGCCGTGTTGGTCTGAATTTACAGAAACACCAATTGGCAGAGAACTTTATTACCTTTTATGGCTATCCAGACCAAATGGCCAAGCCACACTGGTTTACCATGTGATCAGTCTGCATACTTAATCAACAAGCTGCTTGTATTTCAGCCCATAATACCTGATTCCCTCGTCTGATGAAGTGTGCTTAGAGAGCACACGAAAGCTTACATTCTTAATAAAACTTGGTTGGTCTTAAAGGTGAAACTTGACTCCTTCTTTGTTCAACGTTCTGGATTAATATCAGTTGAGAGACATATGAAGGCAACCGATAACAATGTCATGTTTTTCTGTACATCCTCGCAGTAATTGTGTGGTGGTATTCCATATCAGATTCTAGGTTCTAACATTTGTGTTTAAATTTTTAACCTCTTGGCCCCATTTAAACATGATTCCAGGTATGTTAAAAATTACAGCTTCACCTACATATGTAGTGATGGCATAGTCTCTGCTCAAGCCACATGACGCTAGCCTACTAGCCTTGAACCTTAGCAAGATGACCTGGTTTGAACAAGATGCTGAGAACATAAAATTGGGTTTATGAGGTCTGAGTTATGCCTTGCCCCCCAAAGAAGGTGCTTCAGGAAAGTGCTTTCTGGGGAAATTAGGTGCAGGTTCAGGGATTCAGAAGTATATTGAATAGACCCTAGGCATGCTTGGAAACCCAAACCTGCAGTGGTTCTCTGACCAACTCTCTTCTATCTGTCCTCCAAGTTTGATGAGGATTGGATTTACCCCCATACTCCATTGTTTCTAATGGAGAAGGAAAAAAGCAGCAAAAAAAACAAGGACAAAAGCCCAACAGAACAGAAGCAAACTTCAGAGCAGCAGAGTTCTCCAGCATTGGAAAAACTCAGGGCAGTTCCAAACTAGTCATGTCAGTTTCAAGAGGGGTTTTTCTTTAATTTGCCAGCATTCCTGTGTTCTCTTCCCATTGTTCTCTTCCCATTGTTTTTTTAACAGAACTTCCAAAATTCCACCCCCACCCCTTTTTTGGATTTATAGCGACTCTGTGCTTTGAGAACAATTCTTTTAAGCTTGCAAAGCCAGTGTCATTGGGTTTTGGTGGGCATTCTGCATGTTATGACTGCAGGGATTCTTTGGTTTGACACAAGTCCTCCTTTTGTTTGCATTTTGATTTGCTGGGCTTGCAACTCCCCACCCCCAGTCCTGTTGAGCTGGCATTTCCACACTGGCATTGCGTTCTGCTGAGCACTGAGATTGCTCTGGTATTGCTGGGCACTCTGTGTATTATATTGGTTCTGCTGGGCTAGCAAAATCTCACCTTGTTTGAATTGTGATTGAGCTGGCATTGCCACATTGGCACTGGATTCTTCTGGGCTCTAGTATATTGCACTGATTATACTGGGCTTGCAAACCCCCTCCACACGCACACACCAACTTGGATTGTGCTTGGATTGTGATTCCGTGCTAGACATCAGAGCTGGCATTGTCACAATGGCACCAGGTTCTGGTGGACGCTAATGCATTGCACTGTTTTTTCAGGGGTTGCAAAAATGCCCCTCCTTCATCTCCTACTGCAAGAATTATTTGTTTTGACCTTTGTCCTGTTGCATTTGCACTGCCACAGTAGTACTGGCTCTGCTGGGTACATTGCACAGATTCTACTGGGCTTGCAAAACTGCCCACCTTGTTTGGATTGTGATTGAGTTGGCATTGCCACATTGGCACTGGGTTCTGCTGAGCGCGTGTATATTGCACTAGTTTTGCAGGCCTTGCAACCCCCTCTTGTTTGCAGTGTGATTCTGTGTTAGACATCAGCCCTGTTGATCTGTCATTGCTACAATGGCACTAAGTTCTGCTGGGTACTAGTACGCTGCACTGGTACTGCTGGGCTTGCAAAAATCCCCCTCACACACACACCCCTTCAGTTTCTACTTCAGAGTTTGACTTTAGTCCTGTTGGGTTTGCATTGCCACAATGGCACTGGTTCTGATGGGCACTTTGCACTGTTCTGCAAGGCTTACAAAAATGTTCCCCACTTTCAGTTTCTACTTAAGAGATTCCTAGGGACCATGATTCTGTTTTGCTGAGTTTCAGATGCCCTTGGTTTTGTTGTTTTGCTGTTTTTTTCTTCATTGGAAATAGTAGAAGGATGGGGCACCTTCTTTGGGGGGCTGTAACTTGGACTCTGTAAATCCAATCCTCACCAATCTTGGAGAGCTGATAAAGGAGAATCAGCTGGAGATCCTCTGGAAGTTTGGTGACTCTAGCTTGCTGAGGGGCAAACCAAACCAGTTCATTTAGCCCCTAAAAGTTCATGACAGTTTGTGGTTCGTGAACTAGGCATACCACAAACCACAAACTGAATTTAGCCACATTTTTCTGTTTTGCTCCTGGTTAGCTTATGATAATACTATAATTACTGCCTTCTTTTGCTCCGTGCTTAGCATTTTTCTCTGCATGATCAATATCACCCATATTTCAGATGACTTCAAGGTTTCTTTTTTTATATAAAAGTGTTTTTTTATTTATCATCTCTGATTCATTAGCTGTATCAAATCTACCTTCTCTCTGCTCCTTTGATGCTCATATCCTCAGCAGGTGCTCATCTGAATGGTTTTCAGGCCAGTAGGTTGTATCATTATCTGTAGCAGAATGGGATTTTAGCTGTGTGCAAGAATAGCTGTTTTCCCTTGGCTGCCAGGTTTAAGCTAGTGAGGCATGAGGCTCAGCTCTTTCTACTGAGTTCGGTACAACAGACCTAACGGGGCAGCACAGCAGCAGCTTTGAATGCATAAGCCCAAAAGGGCTTGTTCTGCGTAGTAACCTTCCAGTGAAGAAATCTCTGTAATACGAATTATAAGGCCATACTAGCTTTATCTCCATCATTTAATTTCATACTAGCTTTGCTATAATTTATGGGCTTTTCATTCAACAAAATATGCTTGTTCCAACTCAACCACAGTTAACAATTCCACATACTTAAAGGAGAGGTCAGTGTGGTGGTGTGGTTAGAGCATTGGACTAGAATCTGGGAATGTGCATGGAGTGATGTACCATCAAATCCAAAATGTCCTATCTGAGAACCAGTTTGGGGTAGTGCTTAAGAGCAGTGGACTCTAATCTAGAAAACCAGATTTGATTCCCTACTCCTCAATATAAAGCCAGCTGTGTCACCTTTTCTCACAGGGTATCTGTTGTAGGGAAAGGAAGGTAAGGTAAGACGCTCCAAGACTCCTTTGGGTAGTGAATGCCGGGGTATAAAACCAACTCTTCTCCTTCTCCTCCTCCTCCTCCTTCTCATTGACTGCCTTGCTCAGATCTGTTTCAAGGCTCAGACAGCCATGCCCTACCTCAAGGAGGCATTAACTACCTTTTGGACCCAGTCAGCCCCCCCCCCCTTCCCACAGATTTAAGTAGTCAGACAGTGCAAAACTCACACAAACAAGTGGGAACCTTCAAAGGCCTTGTCTATATCATCAGAATGAATAAACTGAAGAGTCTTCCAGACAGCTGGACAAGTTGGCACCTGGCACCATCTGACTCTGTCACTGCAAATGCAAAGTGCAAGTTAGTACAAAAGCAAAAGATTTCACTGGCAAAGTGTTAAGCAGAATGGTGACACCAGGCCATTGAGGGATCCATCTTCTCCTGCAGGAAAGATCCCAACAGGTCTCTGATCACATGGAACAACTTGTCTGTCTACACTGTGCAGATGCAACAGTGACAAAAAAAAAAAGTTTCCTAGCCACCATCATCACCACAGAGTAACCGGAATGTTCTGTTTGAGAACTGCTTTATATAATCATGCTATATTTGGTAGCTGTTTTTTCTGCCCCAGTGAGTCCTGGATCATGGCAAATAGCTTGTCAAATGACTCACCTGGAAGCATGAGATTTTGCTTGCTACCTCTTAACCTACCTTGCAATGGTATACAGCCCTGAAAGTTCTCTTTTGGAAAATGAATCAGATGAGCTGTTAACTACAAGCAGAATACTGCAAGGCTCAGAAAAACCCTTCAAGAGAGTTGAAATGTGCCATTATGCAGTGAAGGGGACATATAATACATACCTTGTGCAACTAAGGTCCTAGCTACTTGTTCAAATGAATGAAATGATGAAGCTTTTTGAGACTTAATATATTTAATTTTTCCTTCTCTGAATATAGAGCTACTATGTCAGGGCTATGGTGATGTTAGAATCCTCTCCTTGATATGCTGGTTTTCTTGGGGCTGCCAAGTCCAGTTCAAGAAATATTTGGGGACTTTGGGGGTGGAACCAGGAGAATTTGGGGGTGGAGCCAGTAGCAAAGTTGTGACTCCAATAGCCATCACATTTAAAGGGACCACACAACTTATAAATGCCTTCCCTCCATTGGACAGGGGCACCTTCTTTTGGGGCTTACAGAATTAGACCCCCAGTCCAATCTTTTTTTGAAACTTGGAGGGTGTTTTGAGGAGAGGCATTGGATGCTATGCTGAACATTTGGTGCCTCTAACTCAAAGAACAGCCCCCCGCCAGAGCCCCAGATATCCACAGATCAACTCTTAATGCCAATAAAGGTAATCTCTCTCACACACACACAGATCAACTCTCCTTTATACCCTATTGGAATCGGTCTTCATAGGGAATAATGGAGTGCCCAGCAAACATTTTTTTCCCTCCCCCACCCTGCTTTCTGATGACCCTGTAGCAGGGGGAGGGCCTCCAAACTAGGGGATACCCTTCCCCCCACCTGCGGATTGGCAGCCCTAGGTTTTTTTGAGGGATGGACATGTTAGTGTAAATGAATGCTGAAAGATGCTGTTCCCCAAGGTTTCCCAGATCACATGCCATAGTGGGCAGTCTCTCAGCCCCTGCCACTTCTCTTTGATCCATGAAGAGCAAAGGAAGTGTGTGATTTGTAACAGGAGGCATTCAGATGCTGTGGTTGTGATCTGAATCCCTTGTGCTGATTGTTTATCATAATGTACCTCTAATCTGCTGACAGGTGGCTACATGCCACATTCCTTACTCTGCCATCCCTCCCCTTTCCTCCCAAGATAAGGCACAGCTGTATCCCATCAATGGAATATTGGGAATACCTTTCTGACCATATGAAGAAGGGCCTTTCCTCACACCATTCTAAAGTACAAGTATAGAACTAGATAATTTAAAATATATATATTGGAGGACTAGAGGGGGACCTCCCCCTCCCCCAAAAACATTCAACCTCATTGTAGCTATACATTCGCTAGGCTTGTTCTGGATGGAGAGCTCTTTTGCTCCCAGGGCTTCTTTCCATTTTCACACATGTCGCCCCAGAGCTGCGAGTTGGTACGCCGCTTTTCCGCAGCAAGCAAGATCATCTGACAAGCAGTTTCTGCTTGCTGTGGAAAAGCGATGTGCCAACTCACAGCTCTGTGGCAGCTTATGCAAAAATGGAGAGAAGCCCCAAGGGCAAAAAGGCTCTCTACCCAGAACAAGCCCTAGTGCAAAATCAGTCTGCAATGAATTTCAAGACCTTACCTGTTACAGTTACAGTTCAGTTAACACACTAGCAATTGATGTGACACTACTTCATAGGGATCCCTCCTTCACTTTGGGATAGCCATTGGGCTGAAAGGGGTTCATGTGTAAAATTGCCCTTCATAGTATTAGAGAAGGATGACATTGCTTCCAGTTGTAACAGGAAGTGACATATAACAGTGCTCTAGGAATTTCCCAAAGCTCTAAAATGGGTAGATAGATTGAGTAATTCCTAGAGCATCATTACATTACTTCTGGGTAGTAGATTCAGAAGTGATATATTGTTGCTCCATGCCTGCCCATTTTCACTCTCATTAGAGTGAAGATCCTCCACTTGCAGCATAACATGGCACAATCCACTCTTATCTGCTCCTGGGCCCAATTTTTATTTTTAGTCAACCAAAGATGACCCAGTTCTCAGCTCACTTTCAGGTTCTAATGAAATATCTCCAAACAGGGGTAAATGTGCAACATAGCTTATAGTGTTTTCATCCCAATTTCTGTTGTTTCTACTGTAATGAATTTAAAATAGTGTGTAATGTACTGACTGAGAGCTTCAAGATGGGAAAGTTAATGCAGTGCAGGGTCTTGGAGAAAACCTCAGAAGGGTTTTTCCCCACCCACAGCAAACTAGAGGATGATTTTAGGACTGTTTGTATTTGAGGCGATGAACTTTAAGAATAACGTTTCTTTGCTTTGTTCTTTGTTAGATATAGAATATCCTGTTTAAAACCATTAGGGTTTTACCAGTTGCTCACTGTAAAGCCCCAGAGCTTGAAAAACATATTCCTTACCTAATTTATCAAATACTTTGGGACATATATCTATGCCTTTCGGCTTAGCAGAAATGTATTCCTGAACTCTTTGATTAGGCATAAAGTAGCAGTATGTTTTCTAAAGTAAACAGGATGCTGGAAGGGTTGAAAGTTGGCATTTTGGGGGCATGGTAGAATTGATCATTAGTTAAGATCTTGGCTGGCATAGCTATGTGAGTCCATTGTGCTGTTTTAAGAAAGCCCCAATCCTTTCTCATTTTCCCACATACTGCAGCTTTGCTTTCAAGTACAACTTTCTCTATAAAATGGAACATTATTATCTGTTTGTTTTGTTTGGGGCTATGTGAAGGGCAAGAAAGCCAAATAATTCTTATTGTGTATAAAGGTTGTTTACTTTTAGTTTTCCATCTTCTCTCATTTCACCTTTAATAGGTTCATTTAGGTTCAGTGATAAATTAGTCACTGTGGCAAAATCAATGACCATTTTGAAACATAATTACACAGAGTTCACCATAAACACTGAGGGCCAAACAACATGTTACGATGTTTTGGGGGAGAAAGATGGCATTGAGGGAGCTGAAGCCCCCTTTCCCTATGCAATGTGGTTACTATCAAAATTGAGACACACAAATGCATGCGAATTGGGTTCCCTCATACCTAATATGTGACCAGCTGAGTCAAAGTCAAGTCAAGAGAACCCAGATGCTACATATTAAAAAGCTCCCTGAGGCTTTGTTTTTATGTTTGTCCATCCAGAATGTAGTGATGATCACTAACTTTTGATGGCTATGAGAGGGGATTCACTCCATAGAGGACAGCTCCATCCATGGCTATTGTGACTATATGGAATCTCCATGTTCATCTGTCTCCTAGTGTAAATTGCTGGGGAACACACAGGAAAGGGAAGCTGGGGCATTTGCTCTTACTTGTGGGCCTTCTAGATCACCTGGATGGCTACTGTTGAGGAAAAGAAAAGGAATCTTGAACTAAACTGATTTGATCAAGCAGGAACAACTGTCTGTTCATGCAGCTGTGGTGTGCTCAGTTCTGAGATGAGATCTAGATCGATATATCCTACAGCTCCAGTTAAGGGTGGGAAGCTTTTCAGCTGGAGAGGTAATCTTTGGGGTAAAAGTATGTCAAAGTAAACTACTTTTGCATCACAATAAAGTACAATTCAATAAATAGTTTTAAAGGCAATCATCATCATCATGTGGAAACAATACAAGAATCACAAGGCATACACAATGACTTAATTAAAAGCCTATTGGAAAAGTTAACTAAGTCCTGCAGAGTATGAGTATATTCTGATAAAGCATTCCACCAGGACAGGGCCACCACAGAGGAAGCCCTCACTCTGGTAGGAGAGAGGCAAGCCATTCAAGAAGAAGAGTTGGTTTTTATACCCTGCCTTTCTCTGCCCTAAGGGGTCTCAAAGCAGCCTATAATTGCCCTCCCTTCCTCTCCTCACAACAGGCACCTTGTGAAGTAGGCGGGACTGAGAGAGTTCTGAGAGAACTGTAAGTGGCCCAAGATCATCCAGCAGGCTCCATGTGGAGGAAGAGTGGGGGATCAAACTTGGTTCTCCAGATTAGAGGCTGGCACTCTTAATCACTACACCACACTGGCTCTCAAGGTCTGTGTACCATAAGAAGATTGTGTGATGAAAAATGAAGGCCATGTGGGGGATCATAGTGGGAGAGGTGGTCCTTCAGGTGTGATGGTCCCAGAACATTTAGGGCAGGGGTAGAGAACTCTTTTGATGTGAGGCCATATCTGACATAAATGAGACCTTATCGGGCAGGGCCATGTGTGTCATAAAACGTAATGCCAGGTAGCAGAGATATAAACTTTATAAAGGACACAAACACAATTAAAGATTAAAATATGCTTAAAAGATTAGCACTCTTGCAATATTTTGTTTATTTAATAGTCTCTGATAACTGTCACCTCTTGCTCTGAATTATTGCATCAAAATTTGATGACAGTGTCTGTGCTGTAGCAATCTTGAGTATGCTGTTCAAGTGTTGTTCATGTGTGTGTGTAAGTTGCAGACCTACTCTTGATATATTGACATTATTACAGAAATCTCATGGTTGATGCTTTGAGCATAAGACCCAGTGAAAAACATGAAATAGCTGGGTGCTGTGAGCTTTTGTACATAAGTTACTTCGTGTGCTGGTCAGCCAATGAAGAAAATAGAGGCTTTGCTATGTAGCTCCAGTGCGATTGAGCCAGCCTGGCAAAGCAAACTGTGAAGTAGAAGGAAGAAAGAGAGAGAGAAGGAAGCGAATGATAGTGAGGTGCTTGCGGGCCTGATAAGAGCCCTCCAGGGGCCTGATTCGGCCTTTGGGCTGCACTTCTGACACTCCTAATTTAGGGCTTTAAATGCTAAGATCAACACTTTGAATTTGATCCAGAAACCAGTGCAGTTGCTTCAATATTGGCTGTATGTGCATAGACCAAGATTCACCAATTAGAAGATTAACGACTGCATTCTGAGTAACCTAAAGCTTCTAGAGCAACTTCAAGGCAGCCCTATGTCGACCAAATTGCAGTAGTCCAATCTGAAGGTGACCATGTAATGAATCACTGTGGTCAGATCTGACTGATACAGATAGGAGGGGCTGCTTATGAGCCTGGTGAAGATAGAAGAATGCAGACCTTGCCACTGTGGACACTGTGGAAAGCAAGGCATCAAGCCATACACCCAAGCTCTTCCCAGAGCTCACCAGTTACAGTTTTGTATGATTGGGACCCTCCTCTTTTTATGTCATCCTTGTGTTTTCTGATAGCAAAAGGAAAAGGAAGAGAAGGCTACAGAACAGAATGAGTTACATGGTATGGGTGGGAGTAACTGCAATAAAAACGCTAAGAGAGATCTCACAGGCTTTTAGAAGGTACTGTGCTGTGTGCTTGGAGACATTTACCTGCATGATGAGTGCTCTGTTCATTGAGATTATTTGGAAGAGCTTTATTACCATGTTTGATCCTTGAAGAGAAACCACCTGCACTGGATTTGCTTCTAGTGCAAAATTCAGTGCAATTTATGTTCTTCTCATTATGTGGAGTTCTGTGATTTGTTTTGGTTTTTGTATGGCCTTTTAAAAACAACAAAGTCAAATCAAAATCAGCCTGGGAAAGATGTGAATGGAAGTGAGGAAGAATGGGAGGAAAGGAGCTCCTTAAATGTTCCCCTCTGGTTATTTTTCAGTTCAAAACCAAACTGATTCTACCACTGTGTGGAAAGGGGAAAGATACGGGGTCCCCTCATCTTCCCCTCACATCTGCACTGTTTCATGTTTAACCTCTTTCTATACCTGCATCACTTCCTTGCTGTAGGTGGGAGGAGTAAAACTGAAAGGTGAAAAGACCAATAGTAAGTATATTGTGGTGGATCCTGTCTTTTCATGCCTGGCAGAGATTTCCCCCCAATGACAAGACACACTCTGAGTTTTGAGTGAAGAAATGCTTGAAACAGGATCTGATAATAATTCCATTCACTGATACATACATTATCATAGTTGAGCACTCCTCAAATGGGATGGAACTGTCCTCTGGTTTATGTTAGGAATCATAAAAAAACTGGTCCTTCTCTGGCACTATGAGGGGCAATTTTGCACATGGACCTCTTTTAGCCCAATGGCTACCCAAAGCGAGGGAAGGATCCCTATGAAGTAGTGTCACATCAATTGCTTAGTGTGTTAACTGAACTGGAACCATAATAGGTGAGGTCATGAAATTCACTGCAGATACTGAGCTACAGTGCTGATACTAAGCTATTTAGCTACAGTGAGGTTGATTTTTTTATATATCCATATCATCTGTATCTATATCATCTCTCTCTCTCTCATCATCATCTATCTAATTATCTATTTCAATACTTGTACTTTAGAATTCTTCATATGACCATAAAGCTATTCGCAGTATTCCATAAAACTATTCACAATATGATGGGATGGAGCTGTGCTTTATCCTGGGAGGAACGGGGAGAGATGGCAGAGTGGGGAATGTGGCATGTAGCCACCTGTCAGCAGATTAGAGGTACATTATGATAAACAATCAGCACAAGGGATTCAGATCACAACCACAGCATCTGAATGCCTTCTGTTACAAATCCACCCTTCCCATATAGTTTGGCAACTCCTTGTACTTTTTCCGCCAATAAAGTCTCTTTGAAAGAGATGTCATACAATATTACTTTCAGCACAAAGACAACCAAGGCCACAAAATGCAAGTCAAAATAAACACATAAAATGTAACATGGATCTCATAGGAGATAATACTCATTTTTAAAAAAGAAATGTGGAGATTGGACAATTATTTTCATTGCACTGTATGTGTTTGTTTGTTTTATTCCATTTAAAGCAGTGGGCCCTATCCAATTTTCTACATTTTGGCACAACAGGTAAGAAATAAACACAAAGGACTATTAACACTATTGGCAATTTTCATTAGCATACATAGGGAATTAGCTGTATAACTCTCATTAATTTGAAATGGAATAGTGCTGATGATCTTTTTGTATTTAGCACAGGTATCTACGTAATTATCTTCTGTTTTAAAATAAAATTAGAAAGCTATGGGGCAGGAGAAGAGATGGTGAAACAGTAGTTTATTGAAATTATTTATATATTTATTTAGAAAACTTATGTTTCAGCTCTCTAGCAGCCTGTTCAAAACAAAACAAAAGCAACAATTATCAATAATAAATGAAATGCAAGCCATCAAAATAAAGTCATATGAATAACAGCACCTTATTAGGTTGTTGTAAAGATTACAAGGTAATGCAAGTGAAAGACTTCAGACAAAGAAAACACCATACAATGTTGCTGCTGTTGCTGTATTATTGTCTGGTTGCTTTCTGAACTTTATCTAGGTTATTAATCCTATGGGATGTGAGAATTCTCCATTTAGGGATGAGCACAAGCTGGTTAATGAGCTAAAGCTTGCCACTAATTTTGGCTGATTCATGGTTTGAGAAGCATTGTTTACAAAATGAAGAGCTGTCATGAACTTCCACAAATGTTGATGCAGTTGTGGTGGTTCATGGTGGCTTGTTTGGTTGAAAAGGCTAGGAATCATTTAAATCCCCACTTTATGTTCACTGCCATTTGGGGGTGGGGGGTGGGGGGGAGGCAGAAAGCAAGGGTTTAAACTTTAACTGGCTCATGAACTGATACAAACCAGTTTAGTTCATGAACCAGCCTATGGTTTCATCGTTTAGTTTATGGTTCAGCCATGAACCAAACTGCAAAAAAATGTGGTTCATGCCTATCCCTATTCTCTATTTTTAATGGATTTGCTATGCCCTGTGGCACTGAATTCCATTTTAATTAGGAGAATGGCTAAATCCAGAATTGGATTAAGTGCATAGCTTTCATTTCCTGCAGCTGATTTGCCTCTTTTCCCTTCCTGAAAAAAATTTGATGTGAATGTACATACACAGTATTGCACACATGGATCAGTAAAATGTTGCCTAAAAGGATTATCAGTGTAATCATGCATGCAATCCCATGATTTGCAGTGTTCGATCTATCTACCTATCTATCTATCTATCTATCTATCTATCTATCTATCTATCTATCTATCTATCTATCTATCTATCTATCTATCTATCTATCATCTATCTATCTATCTATCTATCTATCTATCTATCTATCTATCTATCTATCTATCTATCTATCTATCTATCTATCTATCTATCATATCAGAAGAATAAAGAAGAAAATGACCAGAAGAAATAAAAGCTGCATCAACTGTGCATGATTATATTCTGCAATCAGCTGAAGAATTTTCCTGGTTAACCAGAATTTTAGAGCATTAGAAAGGAGGGCAGGTGTGGAATGATGAAGGGAAGGGGGAGAGTGGGAAATATTCTCTTTTCTGAAATGGCATTGTGCAATTGTTTGCTCCAGATATGCACACTCATCTCTGTATCTTCTAATGGTTTTTAAAACCATGTTTTATCACAATGGCCATGGGTCACAAGAAACAAATGTGTACCCTGCAGACAATTCCTCTGTCATCACCCTCTGCTATCTTGTTCTCCATCATAAATGAGGAATGGTTTCAGAGAAATGCAGGACAAAGGACAAGTTCCAGTATTTTTCTACTGATGTTTGTGGCTGACATCCAGGTTTTCTGCCTCTTGTGGTGATTCTTTTTCTGACAGTTTTTCCCTCTCATGCTGGTTTCAAGGAACAAATGTAATTATCTAGTAAAGCAGTAAAATGGGGTCCCTTCCCCAAAGCACCTGAATTCTATTGATCTGTGAAGACCTGTCTCCAAAGAATGTACTAATTATAGTCTGCCCTTGCTGGGTAGTGTTGTCTTTTCTGTGGCTTAGATGAGCAACTGTAAATTCATCTTTGGCTTCCATTCAGTGCATAGGAATGGCAATAAAGGCCAGTTCATTTGGGATCTCCGTAAACTAGCTGGATACATTAGAAGGAAAAATGGTTCATATCCACCTACTGCGCTCTGTAGAATATAGCCAAGCTGAACAGGGTAAATGACAAAGACTTGCCAGCACACAATGCTTACCTAGGGGGAATGATACTGATTTCTTCCTATGACATTGCACCAGAGATGCAAGCTTTAAAATAAAAGCACCCCCTCCCATCAACTTTCTATTTGATTGTCAAAAGAGCAGAAACTGACTGGTGTGAGTGTCGTGGAATTGCAAAACAACAGTGCTCCGCATTGCCTGCAGCTTTGAATCTGTTCAGTGGACATAACGTCCAAATAGAAACAATACAGCCTGTTATATTGCATCGTTCCATACAGGGCATTTGGCATTCCTAGCTAATAATGGGCTGGAAAAGTAGTGTAAACTGCCAAAAGGATGGCAGATGGTAACACCCACTGGGGTTACTAAGACAGACATAATTGCTGTCTGAATCATCTGAAAGGTAAGAGGGAGCAGCACAGAATTTTTTTTAAAAAAATTCAGGTGCCTGTTAGTTCCCTTCATTCATAAACTTTTTCTGATTCATTTTTTTTTGTTATAACAGCTTCTTTTCTTTATTAATTTGTGAGGGGGCTTGACAGGAAACACACCCGCCTTTTAAGCCCAGTTTCACCCAAGGCATCCTTCCTCCCATCTTTTCAGGCAGCTGAGAGCAAACCTACCTGCTTCACAGGGAGTGACATTACTCGGGCACAGGTCAGCATGAACTGGTATAAGAGTGAGCTTTTACGCCTTCCCCTGGCTCCTCAAGCAGGGGCTATTTTTTAAAGAGTGGAGCATAAGGAGAAAAGAAGGCTAAACCTACCTTTTCATGTGCATTAGCTCTTTGCATTGACTAGTGATGCCAGCCTCCAGGTGGGACCTGGGGATCCCCTGGAATTATAGCTCATCTCCAGGCCACAGAGATCAGTCCCCCTGGAGAAAATGTTTGTTTTGGAAGGTGGACTCCATGGCACTGCACCCCACTGAGGTTCCTGGCCTCCCCTCAGATCTCCAGGAGTTTCCCAACCTGGCAACCCTGCCCCCCACCAGTGGCCAGCAGGGACTGTCAACTCTATTGCATTACTGTATGATTTTAATCGGAATGGTATTTTGATGCTATGGTGTGTACTTTTAATTTATTTATTTTTATTTTTAAAAAATCCTATCACATTCCAGTGATTCTTTTTCCATCCTGGCCAATTCTGGTATCAGAGCAGGTACAGGAGGAAAAAACCAACAACAGAAAGCTTTGAACACCAGTATAAAGCAAAGGTGGAGGCAGGTTTAGCTCGTCTCACCCTATGCACTACAGTTTTGTTTTAAAAATAAACCCAGCTAATCTCCTGCTATACCTGTGAAGGTAAAGCTTTCACTTCAAGCTCTGTCTGCTCAACTGCAATCCTGCCTGCCCACACAGAGCACAAGCAAAGTATTTGCCCTACCACGGGGCATGCGAATCATGAGAGAAGGGAGCAAGAAAGCAAGCCTGGGATTTTACTATTATAGGGTTTCTAATCTGGCCTTCCTTAGTGCCAGGGTACAGGCAAACTGTTTACTTCTTTGAACAGCCCCAGATAACAAAATAACTCTGAGACAGAACCTGTGCTTAAGAAATAAAAGTTTTCCAAAACTACCAAGGTCAGAGGTGTTGAACACATTTGTTATGAGGGCCAGATCTTACATAAATGAGACCATGCTGGGCTGAGCCATGTGTGTCATCAAATGTAATGACAGGTAGCAGAGATATAAACAAGCACAAAGATTTTTCAAAAACTTAAAACATGCTTAAAAGATTAGCACTCTTACAATGTTTTGTATATTTAACCGTCTCTGATAACTGACACCTCTTGTTCTGAATTATTGCATCAAAATCTGGAGACAATGTCTGTGCTATAGCAACCTTCAGTATGCTGTTCAGGTGTGTATCTGTGAGCTGCAAACCTACTTTTGATTTACTGACGTTAATTACAGAAATGTCATGGTCAATGCTTTGAGCCTAAGATCCAGAGAAAAATATAAAATGACTGAGCATTGAGTGCTTTTGTACATGTTGCTTCATGTGCTGGTCTACCAATGGAGAAAATAGAGGCAAAGCAAGCTGTGATGCAGAAGGAAAGAAAATAAGGAAAAGGGAAATGACAACAGTGAGTCGCTTGTGGGCCTGATAGGAGCCCTTTGGGGGCCTGATCTGACCCATGGGCCACATGTTTGACACCCCTGACCAGGATGGTTCAATATCTGGTGGAAACAATTTGCACAGAAATGTCCTTTTGGGATTAGCATATTTAATATTTATTTAATAATGTTCCTGTCATGTACATACCTGCAAAGAAATTTTGTACTCTCACTAGGGATGGGCACAGACCAGAAAATGCTGGTTCGGTTGACAAACAGAACTGGACCGGTTCCCGGACCAGTTCATGAACCAAACCATAGCTTGGTTCATGAACTTGTTTGCAAACTGGTCCAGTTTTTAAAAAACCCCACACAGGGCTTCGAGGCTCCAAAATGGCAGGTTGTTTCCAGATCACTCTCTTCAATGTACCCACCAAGTTTGGTCCACATTGGACTTCAGGGGGCTGAGTTACAGACCCCTAAAAAAGGTCATTCAGTACAATGCTTTTCGAAGGGATGTCACCTCTGCTGGTTCAGGAGTGACAGAAACTGACCTGGGTGAGCTAGAGGCGTTCAATGCACACAATTCTTCCCTGGAGTGACCCTCCACATGGCCCACATGTAACATGCATGGCAGATTTGGGGGGATCCAAGTAGCAGACCACCAAGCAAGGTGTCTCCAGGAAACTGTTTTGAGGGAGTTGTCCTGCGCCATTTTGAGACACTACAGTGTGGACCTGGTAAAGCTACAGGCATCAGACTCCCAGAGTACCTCCCCAGGGACCATCCACATGGCTGCAGGTGGCTGTGTCTTCCTGGGACCAGCCACCCAGCCCTGGCGACATGATGACTGATTGGGACCAAGCCTTCCATCCTACCTGGGAAGGTGACAGAGACAACCAAGCCTGGCAACTGGGACTCACTGCACAGCTGTAGGAGGTGGCACTGGTGGACTAGCTAAGGGAATGTGTGGGAATATGTTGCAGAGGAGAAAGGATGCTTTTTGGGAGGAACAGAAAGGGTACCCCACAGCTTGGGAAGAGGGCAGTTAGCCAAGCCCCCCAGAAATCTGTAGATAGTTTAAGTGCCTGAGTGGGAGAGGAGAGAGGAAACCCCCCAGGCAGAGACTCAAGCAATGCAGGAAGAAACGAGGTGCTTTTTGGAGGAGCAGAAAAGGGGACCCCACAGCCAGCACGCAGAGAAAGGACATTTTTCAGAACCCACAAAAGTGAACAGTCCACCCCCAAATCAAATCAAAAACATGTTTTAAAAGGAAAAAATCTATCCATGTTTCCCACTCCTCACAGCAAAGAAAGGTGGTGGTGGTGGAGAGAAATGTAGCTCTTAATGCAAGGAAAGGAGAAAAAGAGAGAGGTGATGCTTTTACTCTGACAGTTTTTATAGAGGCCAAGAGATTCAACAGGTTTCTCCACCCACCCCAATAATTCCCAACCCCTCAGTCCACCAAAAGATATTCTTTCACACACAAGGAGAACAAGACTTGCAAAAACCAGATGCAAACAGAGGTCAGGAATGTTCCTCGAGTGATTATATACATTCCCCCCCTCCTGAGGAATTTTGATCGATGCCTGACATTGGAAATCAGATTTGCCTGTCAGCTTCAGACTGTCACTATTGGTCCCTCGACTGCTGGAAATTTCCCACCCATGCCCACTTTTCAGTGCCAAGAGTGCACAAGGGGTTCTGAACTGGGCTGAAAGTCCAGAGACTTTCTGGTCCAAACATGTGACTTTTGAACTGAACTGTCCCAACCTCGAACAAGGTAAAGTCCAGGCCAGATTTTGTTCGGTGTTCGGGTCTGTGCCCATCTCTACCCTTCACTAACTCTCCCACAACAGAGAGAACAGAAAGCAAACAGAAATTACCAGAATACAGCATCTTCAGTTGTTACCCAATATTGGACATTTTTTGATTATTTATATTAACATTATTGAAGAATGGACATACTCCAGTTATTTTGTGATGACTTATCCTTTAATAAAGAGGTATTGCTCTTTAATAGTAATTGCTTTCTACTGATGTGCAGTTTTCTGGATTTACTGTCAGTCTTTTTAGTGGTTTTTTGGCATCCTAGAAATGGATACTCCTCTGCTTGAAATCAATCTGAGATATACAGATAATACTGTACCATGATAAAGGAGCAGTTATGCCACTGCAGGTGCCTCTAGATTACTCAAGTGAGTAAGCCACAGGCTACAAGGTGAGATGCATGAAACAGCCTTTGTCTTGGATTGTCCCTGAATGGTCTTGCAAAACAAGACCATTGATTTTGTATCCTGTTTTTTTAGCTTGATGTGGCCCACAGAAACAAAAAACCTAATAAATATGACAAAGGCAAGCACAAAATATTCTTGGGATCCTCTGTTGAGTTGGATTCAATGACGATAGAGTTGTATCTCATTTTGGATCTGGGAAATAAGTAATCATTTTGATAATTTTTGCCTATAATACCAACATGCTCAGTCCTGCCTCTAAGTATTTATTTATCTAAGTACAAAGAAGTGGCACAGTGAAAAGATTTAGGAATGGCAAATACTGAAGCATTGTGCTGTTTTTAAAGAGCTGTTGTTTTCAAATCCTCTTATGCAAATAGTATATTCCTTTATGACCATTCAAAGATGTGCCTAGTGTATACATCTAAAAAGTCAATAGTTGTTCATAGAACATACTTTTGATTTGCTCAAGCAGTCTTTCCATTGGAACTCACATGGATAAACATAACATGCACAAGATGGCTATGGAGATGATTGGCACTGATTGCTCCTATGGCTTTGTTTATTTATTTGTTTGCCTTACATTTCTATCCTGCCCTCTCCGCAAGTGGACTCAGGGCGGCTAACAATCAATTTAAATATTTACAAATATTTTTCTTTCCATGTCTGTCACCTTATAGTTCACACTTACATTATTCAAATTTATACTTTGGGAACACGGGATTCAAACGTTTGGCCATAAAATTGTGAATTTTTTCCTTCAATAAAGGAAAAGAGGAGGAAAGAATAATACTTCTACTTCACCAGATTCTTGATATAATCAGAGTTGCTTGATGATCTACCGGTTCAGCTTTCATCATACTTGCTGATAGTGATCATGGCAGATGAACATTCATTAGGTTGTTTATCTGTATCCAAACAGCTCTAGTGTGTCTGATTGTGAGGAAAAATGACAACACATGCATAATTCCATGCTGCTTTCATTTTTTTGCCTCTTTGTCCTTGCACCTGACAGCACTGCCACTTCCAATTTAAAAAGTCACATGGTCAAATGAAACAAACCCTACAATTTGTGTTGAGACTTACTACTTTTATGTCTGTGTGCCTTTGTATGATGGCATGTGCCCCTTCTCTACACCTGTAAAAAAAATCTTGTTTATCTTTAAAACTATTTAACATACAACATCCACTTTGACAACTAAAAGAAAAAGGCTGGGAATAAACAAGGGCATGAGCACTACTTAATGGGAGTTCTGGGGAAAACTAGCCTTCCCTCAGCAATCTCTTGTATCATGACAAAGAGTTGCTTTGACAGGCTGTTTTTTTAAAAAAGAAAAAGTGGAGCCCAGATGACCAAACCAATGCCCTTTAACACAAGTGGCCATCAACATTGACATGCTCTGGTGAAGAGGCTTGAATGGTGTGTAAGTGAGGAGTTGGCTGACAATTGCATTCATATCAAAGTTCCTGATGTTCCTGTACTATGCGGTGGGAGGTGTGTGTGTGTGATTGGATCATTTCTTAAAATAATTCTATGCATATCTCCTTTGTCTTCCTTTTCTTTTCTGCCTGTTATCTAGATTAGAAACCTGCTAGCAAGGGCTCTGCAGGTTCTTATCTGTTTTACCAACTATTTAAACACATATAGAGAGAATGTAAGACATAATATTAGCTTGGATCTTGCCAAATATTTCTTGTCTCTTCACTTCTGCTGCAGCCCAAAATGCTGCTCCTATGGGATGGGGGATCCTCATGAACAGCATGAAATGGGATTTGAGGATCTGTTGCAGGTTGGGGGAACTGACAAAAATTAACACACCCTTCCACTTAAAGAAATGCTAGGTGGGATCTGGGCTGATACTATCATTCCCCCAAAGCATACTACAATATATATTCCCGTATATACTATATTCTCACTAAACATTTGCATTAATCTCTTAGCAAAGACTTAGATCTATATATGATTGCAATCGGGGCCTTTTTTTGAGCAGGAATGCACAGGAACGCAGTTCCGGCTGGCTTGGTGCCAGGGGTGTGTGGCCTAATATGCAAATGAATTCCTGCTGGGCTTTTTCTACAAAAAGTCCTATGTGAAACAGTGGTGACATCAGGGGTGTGGCCTAATATGCAAATGAGTTCCTGCTGGGCTTTTTCTACCAAAATAGCCCTGGTTGCAATATGTGTAACTAATAGCAACCAGTGGAGACCAGCTTTTGGGATTGACAGCAAAATGCATGTAGGAAAATAACTTAAATGGTTTCACAGTTTTTTTACTTTTGGCTTCAGGTTTTGGTTTTGAAGAAATGATTAAGAGGTCTGATTCCAAGAATGAGAGAATAACAATTGAATTTGAGGGCACAGTGTTCCATGCTGAGTCTGAATTCTTGGAGCTTCTTTGGCTTGTCTGAGTCCAGGAACTGGCAAGAGACCATCTATTTCCTGAATCTATTTCTTTTTGCTGAGTGTTTTGATTTTCACTCCTGTAAAGCTTGTAGGTACTATTTCAGTTTGAGAAAGCAGAGGGTCTCTCTTCCCTACTGTTTTTACCACACTGGTGTACCCTTTTGTTTCTTGATCCTTCGTCTTTTCCTGTTCCCATATATACTTTTGTCTATCTGCTTTCTCTCTGCTACATTGTGATGCATGTCATGGCATCATTGCTCTCATTTGGCTGAGCATATGTAATTCTTTTGAACAAGCAGCTCTGTGGACTCCTTATCTGCCTTGACCTGCCTTCAACTTGAGTGTAAATAAAGCAGAAATGGAAGTGTTTCTGTGTTCTGCTGATGAAGTTAAGGTTGCCAGGTCGCTCCTGGCATCTGGGGGAGGGAGATGGAGGAGACTTACCAGGAGTGGAAAGGAGCCCCAGACTATGTTGGCAGCAATGTGGAGACATCAATTCCAGTTTTTATAAGATGAAAATCAAGCTGAGCAAATAATCTGCCATGTCAAAAGCTACACTTTTCCAGAATTTTTCCTGAATTGCCTGTATTTCATTTTCCCTTTAAATATTAAACTCTTTCACATCCTTCACTAAAGTGTCACTTTTCTGGTGAATATTTTTTAATTCAATACATACCTTCAACACCCAAAGCACAAAGTGCAAGCTGGTGTCCCTTTTAATTTCCTTCTAATTAAAAATTACTTTCAATAGTTTGCCCTACAGTACCATTTTTGCTTAAAGAATGCTTTAACTCTTTGGCCCAGTGGCAAGCCTGACATGGACTATGGAAGTGAATTCACTACAGAGCTGATAATGTAATTATAGTTACCACTTAATAACCTCAGTGTTTGATGCTGTTGTCAGTTATCTCTTGATCAGCCATCTTGCCTCTTATCTTTCCAAGCAATTATCCAGTAGCAGAAGTTGACCTGGAAAGTGATAACCCTATTATTAATTGGCTAACTGATAATTCGATTGAGTGAGCCCAGTCTTAATTTGCCTGAATTTAGAGAAGAGACCTTATAAGAGATGTCAGGTATCCCATTATTCTCTATAATCAGGCATCCTGTTACCTACAGTTTAATCCTAAACAGAGTTACACCCTTCTAAGATCATTGACTTTGAAGGACTTACAGTGCAATTCCATGCATAGTTTACTCCTGTCTAAGCTCATTCACTTCACTGGATTTAGACTGGAGTAACTCTGCACAGGATTTAATTGTTAAAAGGTTATAATTCTGCTTCGAATTGTACTGTTGACAATAGAAGGCCTTTTGTTTCATATTTCATCCAATTTTTGATAACATTTTAAAACCCATTGGTGGGTGATATTGCTCTTTCTTATCCAAAGTGGAAAGTCACCAGAAGGAAGTGACTAGGAGGCAATTAGTACATGTATATTGTAGACCAGCCTTCAACTATGTGCCATAAAGTGCAATCATAAACAGGATTATCCCACTCAACCCATTAAAGCTAAATTCTGACATTACTCCTAAAGGTACAGATTGCTATGAACACATTTTTGAAACATGTTTATATTGCACAAAGGTTCTGAATGGTAGGAGCTTGCTGTAGATAGATTTCTCTAGTATGTAATCAAGGAATGTGATGCACCACAACAACCAGCTTCTTCCAAATATATATACAATTCTCCATTTTGAGGACAGAAGTTTACAGGTCAATTCAAACAGAAAACATCTGAAAGTCACCTATATACTTTATAGCTTTAAGTTCACACAGCTTTGTCTATTTCAGTCTTAGCAGCCTCTCAGTTGTACAATTTGCATAATGATAGTTTATTCACAAAACAAATACCGAAGGCATAATGCCGCTAAGTATTGAAGGCACTTCCTGCAAAACATCTGGCCCTACAATTACAAGTACAAGTAATGAGAGATCCAACATCACTGCAGGAAAATTATTGACGTGTAATTATGGGAAGGCACTCATAGTGCCAGATGGCATTACTTAGAAGGTGTTCTCTTTGTGGCATGAAGCTACAGACAGAAGCCATCAAATGTGATTAAATGTATATAGGTATCAGACGGCAAGCACTGTAGAAGGGTATATACCATCATGATATAACATCATGCAAACTTTACTTAACAGAGTCTCTGGATTTGAGATGAAAGCTGGTAGGCCAAAGAGGTTTAGCAAAAAATACTCCAGCCAACAGAAGTAAAAATACTTAGCACAAAAATGTTTAGCAACAACACACAGAGAGCTTTGATGGATCAATGTAAAGGTTGGCATAATTGAGTGTTTTGCATTAATCTCTTGCTAGCTAGAATGTGAAAGTTCGGATGGAATCGGCTATAAAATTAAACCATTTGATTAGATTTTCACCCTTATATTCAGATATTAATTTTGATTTTATTTCATTTATACTCTGCTTTTCTCCCCATGATAATACAGTGTGGCTTACATCAGTCTCCTTTCCTTTAGGGCTAACACATTGGATATGCTCCCTTAGTTCAGTGCTGATTGAACTGTCTTCAATTACTGAAGTACCAAAATTCTCCTGTTTTGTTTGGTTGAGAGTCCCAATGTTTGCATGCCACTTGCTCCAGTCACGACCAAGCAAATAACTGTAATGATTGAGAGCAGAGAGCTGCCTATGTGCTCTGACTTGTTTTTTGTCTTTGCAAGGAAGAACTCTCTTTTCTTCTTCTATTTATCTTTTCCTCACCCCTGTGCTAAGTCATAGGGAAAAAAAATGATAGTTGTTTGAAGTTGCTGCAGCTACCTTAAGAGAGTCTGGAAACTGCTTTTATATGGAGTTTCAGGAGACTGCTTTTTTGTTATTCAATGAGTAATTTTTTTCACACTTTAGTATACAAAAAGTTTTATTTTTGTTGAGCTCTGGTGATGGGTCTGTTTTACCTGCCCAAAGCTTCCTCATCTATACTGATCAGTAACAGTAGACCATCTAATGCAGAACAAGGGACCAGATCCTGCAACAAATCCAATGTAATATATGCAGCCACATGCTCTTCTGCAGTCTGTATCAGACAAAAAAGTTAGTTTGTGAATAGAATAGAATAGAATAGAATAGAATAGAATAGAATAGAATAGAATAGAATAGAATAGAATAGAATAGAATAGAATAGAATAGAATAGAATAGAATAGAATAGAATAGAATAATTTGATCTTTCAGGACACTCTCTTGCTGACCCCAAAGTCAACATTCTTCAGCCAAAGAATATCAGAGGGAGAATCCAACATGAAAGTGCTGAATTACAATTTATCAGGAAGTTAGACACCTTCTAATAATAATAATAATACTTTTTATTTGAATCTCGCCCTCCCCACCAGGGCAGGCTCAGGGCGGCTCACAACATACGAATGTAATATACAATAAAACCATACATAGTAATTACAGTAATTACAGTTAGGAGTTCTAGTTAGGACTCCACTGGGATTCTGGGCTGCGTTCATGATAGATGTTAAATTAACCTAAGGTAGCAAAATATTATGTTATCATCTATTGCAGTTATTGTTGCAGTTAAAAATGATAAGTTTTCCAGTATACACTGAATTTCACATAGTAATGTACCTCTGGTATATTATTGACTTTAACCATACAATTGCCTATTTAGAAGGTTACAATTCACACAGAACTAGAGGTGGGAAGTACCTTCACATCATAGCCTACTTATGGCACCTACTTAAGGTTTCAAGACAAGAAACATTCAGAGGTGGTTTACCATTGCCTGCCTCTGTGTCAAAACTCTGGTATTCCTTGGTGGTCTCCCATCCAAATGCTAGCCAAGACTGACCCTTTTTAGCCTCTGAGATCTTATAAGTTTGGGCTAGCCTGGCTATCCAGGTCAGGGCAAAGATGTTTGTGCTATAATAAATATGTTTCTTTTCAACGTGCCATAGGTCTCTTTTTATAGTAGACAAATGTCAGCAGCCATTTAACATTTTCCTTGTGGTTTGCTAAGAGCTTCCAATCACAGTTGTGGTTTGTTGTATATATGATCAGATATCTTCAATGAAAACCTCATCCCACAAGTAATTGAAAAATCAAAAGGGGCCACAATTGAGACTACTAAGGAATACATCATGTGAAGGTTGTTTTCTGAGATGCTTCGTAAAGAAGTCAAATAACAAACAAGTGAGTCCATATAAAATCTATGAAAATGCTATATCTGAGGGAATCTAGACAGCAACACAAAGGTGAGTAACAAGAACAGTAATCCAAAAGAACTGTGCACCGATACTGTACATAAAATCCAAAATATTATATTATTAGACAAATTAGTGTACACTATAATTCTTTATGTTCAAAAAGACTGTACCATATAGATAATTATATAAATTGTCTTCTTCAAAGGATGTCAGGAAGGAGTGCAGTATTTCCAAGTCACACTATTAGTAATAACAACTTAAATGTTCAATATGTTCAATTTTAGTCCACAAAAAAAAATATTCTTCACCATACAGATCTTCCTTCTTTCTCTGACATGAATGCTAGCTTATTGCAAACAAGTTTCCTAAATGCTTTCTCAAATAACAGATCTGATTAGATTTTGTTCCTGGAGGACACTGTAAATCAACAATTGCATACTTTTTTTCATACTGTTCTCAAGAACCCATGCTTACAAAATGCACAGAATTACCTGTCATAATTTCAACTGGGATATTGTCCTCTGAAGTGGATCATGCTGAAAAGCTGCATCATCCATGACTTTTACAAAAGAATGAGCCCATTTTAAAAAATAATCAAACATTTATTTATTTATGCACTTTCAGGTAAATGAGACAATTCTTAAGACTGTAGCAAAAATGTTGTATGGTCCATACATGTCAGGGATGTGCATCAGTTGAGCAAATTCTAAATGACAGCAGTAATTATCAAATGTATCATAGGTATTAGGTATGCACTTTCCTAATAAGTTCCCTCTGAGTAGGTAAGCCTGTGACCAGATGAACAAAGGAAGCTGTTTTATACTGAATCAGACCATTGGTCCTCAAAGTTAGTATTGTCTACTCAGACCGGCAAAGACTCTCAAGGGGATTTCAGGCTGAGGTCCATCGCACCACCTACAACCTGATCCTTACTAGAAATGCCAGGAATTGAACCTAGGCCCTTCTGCATGCCAAACAGATACTCTGCCACTGAGCCATGACTCTCCCAGTTTGGGAGGAGCTCATGTAATATCTCAATATATAGTATCCTAGTATTCTAGGGAGACCCCCAAAATCTTCTTTCTAGAAGCACCCATTACCAGAAAGATGAAAAAGGCCCTTGATAATTACTGTTGTCATTTAGAATCTGCTCAACTGGTATATATCCCTGACACGTATGGACCATACAACATTTTCGCTACAGACATAAGAATTGTCTCATGTACCTGAGACCATTGTCTCATGGTCCATCATATCAGACTCAGAGTCCCTTGCATAGTGCAGACGGCCAAGTGCTCCTCACAGACAAGGCATCCATACTGAACCGGTGGTCGGAGTATTTTCAGGTTCTCTTCAGTGCCAACCGCGTAGTTCAAGATTCAGCAATCCACCTCACCCCACTTCAACCGGTGAAAACAGAGTTGGATGAGATCCCCACCCTAGAAGAGACTGTTAAAGCCATCAAGCAACTGAAAAGTGGCAAGGCAGCAGGAGTTGATGGAATTCCACCAGAGATCTGGAAGCATGGGGGCACAGTACTACATAGCTCACTTCACAAAGTACTTGTCACCTGCTGGGAACAAGGCAAATTACCACAGGACTTTCGCGATGCAATCATCATCACCCTATACAAGAACAAAGGGGAAAAGTCAGACTGCTCCAACTACCGGGGGATAACCCTGCTCTCCATCGCAGGCAAAATCCTTGCCAGAATACTCCTGAACAGACTGGTGCCCACCATTGCAGAAGAACTCCTCCCAGAGAGCCAGTGCGGCTTCAGAGCTAACAGGAGCACCACCGACATGGTATTTGTTCTCAGGCAGCTCCAAGAGAAATGCAGGGAACAGAACAAGGGTCTGTATGTGACTTTTGTCGACCTTACCAAAGCTTTCGATACCGTTAGCAGGAAAGGCCTGTGGCAAATCTTGGAACGTTTAGGATGTCCCCCAAGGTTCCTCAGCATGATCATCCAGCTACACGAAGACCAGCGAGGCCAAGTCAGACACTGCAACGACCTCTCGGAGCCCTTCCCAATAGGCACAGGTGTAAAGCAAGGCTGCGTTCTCGCGCCAACTCTCTTTACGATCTTCTTTAGCATGATGCTTCAAAGAGCCGCAGTAGATCTAGATGAGGACGATGGTGTCTACATCCGCTATCGCACCGATGGCAGCCTGTTCAACCTGAGGCGACTAAAGGCACACTCCAAGACAATGGAAAAACTCATCCGAGAGCTACTGTTTGCTGATGATGCTGCACTCGTCTCCCACTCGGTATCAGCTCTGCAGCATATGACGTCCTGCTTTGCAGAGGCTGCCAAGCTATTCGGCCTAGAAGTTAGTCTGAAGAAGACAGAAGTTCTCCACCAGCCTGCACCCCAGGAAGATTATCACCCTCCCTGCATCACTGTGGGTGAATCAGTTCTGAAGACAGTCCAGCAGTTCAGCTACCTGGGGTGCATCATCTCCTCAGATGCCAAGATCGACAAGGAGATTGACAACAGGCTGGCAAAGGCAAACCGTGCATTTGGCCGACTGCACAAAAGAGTGTGGAGCAACAAGCATCTGAAAAAAGGCACAAAGATCAATGTTTACAAAGCGGTTGTGATGACAACCCTCATCTATGGCTCCGAATCGTGGGTTTTATACCGTCATCACCTGCGACTCCTTGAGCGCTTTCATCAGCGCTGCCTTCGCACCATCCTCAACATCCACTGGAGTGACTTTGTGACCAACACTGAAGTCCTCAAGCGGGCAGAGGTTACCAGCATCGAGGCACTGCTGTTGAAGACGCAGCTGCGCTGGGCAGGGCATATTTCTAGGATGGAAAACCACCGCCTTCCCAAGATTGCCCTGTATGGCGAACTCTCCACCGGCCATCGAAATAGAGGGGCACCAAAGAAGAGGTACAAGGACTCCTTGAAGAAATCCCTTAGCACCTGTCACATCAACCATCACCAGTGGTCTGACCTAGCCTCAGATCGCAAAGCATGGAGGCACACCATCCACCAGGCTGTCTCTTCCTTTGAGAACACACGCATAGCTGGTCTTGAGGACAAAAGGAGATTGAGGAAGAATCGCACTGCTACAGGACCAACCCTAAATCAGACTTTTCCCTGCAGCCGCTGTGGCCGGACCTGCCTGTCCCACATTGGTCTTGTCAGCCACCAGCGAGCCTGCAGCAAACGTGGACTATTGCACCCTTCTTAAATCTTCGTTCGCGAAGCCAAGCCGAGAGAGACCTGAAAATGTTATTTCCTACAAAGCCCTGTAGAACTGTCATTTTTTAAAATTAAAATCAAAATCTCATGGTTCCAATAGGTTTGTGTAACAGTAGAAATCCCCAGGTATCAGTTCAACCAGCTCAGAGGCTAGTCCTTTGCCCCCCAAGTCAGAATAAAGAGTCAGACACAAGGTATTGGATATAACTAAGGGCCACTTTATTTAAGTATAAGTAATTAATGGCAAGGGCTAACCGAAACTGTGGCCAGGTCAGAGCCAGGGGTCTCAACAGACACCTCCCGTGCCATTCAATGGGTGAGCAACCCAGCCCCTGGCCAAAGCGGTACACCACAGTTTCCGCCAGGCCAGCTTGGCAAGTTGCATCCAGCCAGGCCAGCTGCGTCCGCCAGGCCTGCTCAGCAAGCTCTGCCAGCTCAGCAAGCTGCGTCCACCAGATGCACGTCTCAATGGAAGGAACCCTCCAGGCGAGCCCCAAGGATGGTCTGCATTTTCCCACCCTGGGTCATCAAACCCAAGGGTTGATCCTG
Organism: Heteronotia binoei; assembly: GCF_032191835.1. Taxonomy (NCBI): domain Eukaryota; kingdom Metazoa; phylum Chordata; class Lepidosauria; order Squamata; family Gekkonidae; genus Heteronotia; species Heteronotia binoei. The sequence goes on from NC_083228.1 coordinate 32,770,547, forward strand.
CCAGACCCCCAAGAGGGGATGCTCTTTGGTCCTCCCCTCAATATTATAACCACAGGAAAAAAACCTGCCAAAACAAAAGTGACCAACCTATTTATCAGCACCTCCCTATAGCCAAATCCACAATCCACTGACCTGCTATTTAAGGTAGGCAAAACAACAACAACAACAACAAAACTGCCAATCAGCTGGGGAGCAAAACATTCCTACCCAGCCCCCCAAATCATGAGGCGACCAGCACTCACCTACATAACAAACAGGGCAGGAGGGAGGGCTGATCGACAGCCGGAGACTGAAGAAAGGGGGCAGATGGAGCAGCCGTTACTATGGCAAGCTCTGCCCCCTCAAAAAACATGCCCAAACGGGCCACAGGAGTCCTCCCTCTTCCTTCCAGGGTGGCAAAGATGTCCCTACAGCCAAGCAGCGTTGCTGCTGGCCAGTAGGGACAAATTCTATGGACTAATCAAGAGATGGATACAACATGCATTAGTTCTTGAGGTTTTTCAGAACAAAAGTGACAGTTTAAATTCAGCCAGACCTCCAACAGTCCCCCATGTTTATGGCGTTTGTATGTATAATATATCATATTGATTAGACTTGTCTGAGAGTAGAAGAACATTAATAACTGATAAGTCAGGAAGGAAGTGTTGAGCAATCTCTCACTCTTTTTCACAGAATGCTGACAGCTAAATGTGAGAGAAAGTATTGGTTGCTTATTAAAGTGATAGATACAGAGATAGTAGTGTAAGCCAAAATGCCCTCAAAACAAGGTTGGGGAATTGTCAGGTGGGCACCTGGCTTAGTCAGGAACTTTAACCTGTGTATACAGGATTCCACGTCCAGAAATTAATGCTTAGAATATTAGGGACTCTAATTAAGTAAAAACAATTAAAATTTATTAAGAAAAATATAGGCTTCCATACAAGATAAAATACTCATAAAATCACACATACAGTCCTAAGAAAAATAGATAGATAGGGGAACACATGGGTAGACAAACAGGGTAATATTTACCGATCATAGTCTTCAAGGAAGGCTCCAATGGCGATGAGCGAGGAAGTGGGAGAGGGGGCCCGAAACTGATCAGGAATCGGGGATGGATCTAGACAGCAGAATTGGGATACTGCTAGAAGCACACCTATGGGTAGCTAGTCCACAGGTTATAAGGACTATCTTGAGCCCTTAGGAGATGGGAGGTACGAGGGAGGAGGAAGGTGGTCAGTTGATGCATGGCCTCCCAAAAAGGGGAGGTTTCACAGTGACCATAAAGGCTGGACTACTGCGACAGCCAATAGGAAGTGCATTGGTGGTATCTAATTGGGTGCCCATTCCTGACCAATGGACTTGCTTGGATCCTGGATACCTGAGTGAACTTTCAGGTTGAAATGGACCAGGGTGAGGCTCCAAAATGACAGTTGGGGAGAAGAATAGGAGAGATTACTGGGTGGGGAGATACTTAAGACTATTAGACTTATCTAAAAAGGTGACAATAGAGAGTCAAATCATTGCCTAGGTAGCACCTGGTTTACACAAGGGAACTTGGCTTTGGCTGAAGATGGTCTTCCTCTTCTTCTGTCTTCTCCTTGGCACTAGTCTTTGTCTTGAGTTCCGTTAAACAAAGACAGTGGCGGTTGGACGATTAGCCACTCCTGGTGTGGGTAAATTGCTTGCAGGCACAGGTGACATCTGGAGGGTACGTGAGCTGTTCGCTTCGCTGGAATGGAGTCAGGCCTGGTAGGAAGATGGCAGCGTGTGGTGTTAGCCCTCCACAGTGGATTCTTTGGTCAGCGCTTCAAAACCGTTCACCTGGATAGCTCCTGGCGGCGCAGTCTCCTCCGCTCCATGGCTGGGATGGACGTCATGTGGAAACGACAGGAAGCCATCCGTTCTTCTGGTGGGCACTCATGTACCGGTCTTGAGTGCCTTTGTAACATTATGGCTGCTAGTACTGCATAAGTCCCTTTCGCCCCTGGATAGGTTTACCCACACTCTCTGGCCAGACGTGTGTGAGTTACTTCTCCAGGTACTTTGGCAACCAAGTTGGTGATCACGATGTTCTGTAAGGGGGTTTTTCCTCACAGTAGCTGGTGGTGACCCAGTGAAAAGAGTTTTTATTTATGGCATGGAACTTAAAGCAGTTTACAGAGGATTCCCAAGTGGTCTTCCATCCAGTCTTTGACAAGATCTAGACCTGCTTATCTTCAATAAGATCCTGATGTAATTTGCCCTCTACCTATATCCTGGTAGCTATGTATTAGAGGGCAATACCAGAGAGGCTTTGTATAATAACTTCATCATGGTGTGGTGGGGTCCAGATCTATATCAGAGAATAACTCTAGAAAAGTGACCCTTAGACTATAGTAGCAAGAGAAACAAAGGATCTTATAGCACCTTGAAAACAAGCAGATTTATTTTGGCATATGTTTTCATGGACTGGCATCCACTTTGTCACATTTATGAAATGTTATCCTGAGTTGGCAGATATATGTTTACTCAGCTTCAGTGGTTGGAAAATGGGAAACAGTAGGGCCCTAAGGTCATGAAATGCAAGAGGCCTGACTCAGTCCTTGAATCTGATAGAGTGAATTCTAGCCTACTAAAGCTTTTGTGGCAATAAATCTGTTAGTCTTAAAGGTGCTAAAAAACTTTCTGTTTTTATATTGGAGACTGTAATTCTATTCTACAGTCAGAATGAAGAAAAGCTCAACGCCTTTATCTCAGAATAGCTTTCTCTGTATTGCCAAGACCCTAGGAGGACCATAATAGAGACGAAGTGAAACAACCATTTATAACAACCCGGTTGGTTCAACATGAATATGATTAATGTGTCTTGAACACTGAAACGTCCTTATCTTACATGAGTGAGCATAATAGAAACTTCTGTTTCTATAAATATACCCTGTAATAATGTACAGCTTCAAGTTTGCCTTCTTGTTTGATCTCAACAGCATGTTATGCGAATAAGGGGGGCCACAAACTTCATGGTGAATACACGTTTCACAACCACCATCGCCATGAACTGAACACCTGTTGTGCTCCCCTGTCAGAGCTGTTAAATGGCTTTGCAGCAGTGCAGTACCTGTGGTGGTAGAGTTTTGTTTCCTTTCCTTTCATTGTGGGAGCTTTTGTATCTTCATAGTAAGCGAGATGATTCTACTCAAGGTCATGGATGGTTAGGTCAGATAATTAAATGATATGAGGGGCAGAAAAATGCCTCCCATAAGTGTGTAAAAATGCTCAGGCACAAAATAAGCATTGATTATCACAAACTTAAAGGAAACCAAGAGGTAGGTCTTTGTTTTTTAAACACAGTTCTCACTTTTAATCACTGATGACTGACTGATTTGCTCACTGTTTGTTTTTTCCAATTGGCTTCAAGCTGCGTGCGGCAGCAAGAGGTCTGTGGGGGATGGCAGAAAGTAGGACTACCATTTTCATTTCTCAATGAGCCATTTTTATCGTGCTGATGGATTGTTTAATTGTGTATTATGTGCTTGTAAGCTGTTGCTTTGTTTGCTACCTTGAGACCAAGGAGATAGGGCAAGATTTTTAAATAAATAAATAAATAAATAAGCAAGCCTCCCCGGCTGCAGATCTCTTTAACAGTGTAGCCAAACATTCCTCTAGCTCATAGGTCCCCGCCATGGGATCATACCTTGACAGAACTATGGAATTAAAAGCCTATCTTAATGCTGAAGCTCTCAGAGGCATCTGTGATGACTCAAATACTTAAAACTTCAATATTATTGCTTGCTTGCCTGATTTTATTTAGGATATTTCTATACCACTTCTTCCAGGTCCTGCTCAAGGTGGCTTACAATTAAAATAATATAATAAAACTATTAAAATAATATAACAAGACTAATATAACAAAACGACAAAACCATTAAAAAACAAGCCTTGGGATATAAACATCAGGCAAAAAACCTGTTTATTCCATACACAATTGCTCTCAGCAAAGCCAATTTTCGATACTAGGTGTACCTTTGAGTTTGCAGTTGTGTGGGGAAGTGCCCCCAGCAATGAACTGTGTACAGGAAGCTTAACACCTGTACTGGGTATGTCAGGGAACCATTCCAAGAGATCTCTGTGGAGTTTGTGTTTATGTGTCTCCCATCTCCATCTGTTATTTTTTTTCCTTTTAAGAATAGTTTCTGAGTTGATCAATAATGTTGCTTAAAGACAAACCTTCAAGCAGGAGCAGGTGTGAGGACTTTCTTCTTCAGGGTAAGATCTACTTTCCCCATCTCTTTTCCTCTACAGAAACAGTCTCTATATTAAATTCTGCCTCCCTCTTCAAATAACTATAACAGGGGTGGCCAAACTTCAAATAAACGTCAGATGTTTGAGAGCCACAATACATGAATGTTAGATGCTTGAGAGAAGGCAGGTAGGAAGGCAAGCAAATAGATGGGGGAGGTGGAAAGAAAGCAACTTTAACTTTAAATGTATTCTCCAAACTGCCAGCTGGCTTCATTTGGATAAGTGATTTAAAGAGAGAAATGCCTTCTCTAAGCCAGCCAATGCGGTGGTGGAAAGCCACACAATATGAGTGAAAGAGCCACAGTTTGGCCACCCCTGAGCTTTACATTCCTCCCTCTGAGAACTTGGTAAGATTATGTATTTCAGATTATGGCTGTTCAGTATCCTCATCTAGTTTAGTTTTTATATTTTTAACACTGTAATCATTATTCAGGGATGGAGGGTGGCACAGTATAGCCTGATTTTGTCAGAGTCAATACTAGGACCATGAAGGAAGGCTCTTTTGAGAAAGGCAATGGCAAACCATCTCTGCTTTTCACTTGCCTTGAAAACCTCTTGCTGGAGTTGCCATAAGTCAACTGCAACTTGACAGCACATCCATATTACTTTGAGATGAGGTGGAGTGACAAGGACCAGTCTTGTGGACATAGCTTCATACTTCAGGGATTTACTTTTAATTATATATTTGCTTTATGTACAGCCTATCTTTCATCTTTCAAACTGAGAGTCAAAACAAGTTACAGAGCATTCCTGCAACATAGGACATCCAGTGAACAAATGCAATAGCAAAGAGTTAAAGTAGAAGGAAACCACACAACTGCCCTAAGGCAAGGTATACGATAAATAATATACTACTACACTTGATCTTAGCCAAAAGGCCAAGAAGTGATGAATAATATAATAATGTACATGAATCTCATGTCTACTTTGGTTTGAAATGTCATGTTTCTGTTGTGGATTCTGTATGGTGGTAGAAAGTGCCATCAAGTCACAGCTGATTTATGGTGACCCCATAGGGTTTTTAAGGCAAGAGATGTCAGAGGTGCCTGCCTCTGCACAGCAACCTTGGACTTCCTTGGAGTTCTCCCATCAAAATACTGGCCAGGGCAAACCCTTATTAGTGTATATGTTCCCATGAGGTTGGGCTAATCTGGGTTATCCAGGTCAGGGGGCTCTGTATACATGAAATGAAAACAGGTGTTAATTTCCCAATCAAGTAATCAAATTTTGATCCAAAAAGTGCCATCAAAATTGACAGTTACTGTTCAGGGCCTGCTTGTTAAATGTAACATTAACTATGTCATGAATTGTAGTGTCAATTCTAGCATTCCCTTTACATGTTTTTATATAATGCTTTGGATGCTACCTGGCTATTCTTTTCTTAAATGTGTCCCAAAACATTAAGCTGAGCTAGGAGAGTGCTTAGGAGATAGTCCTCAGTTAGCTCCATGCATCGTTGGAGAAGGTGAGCCACCACAGCCAAATGACCAGGGATGTATACTTGAGTAGAGAGATAGATGGCTTTGAGTGAGGGGAAACACAGAGAGAAAAAGAATAGAGCAGACAAACTGCTGAAGTTTCTCAGGATGGAGGATTTCTCTCCTAATCTTCCCTTGCATCCGATGTTGGAGGAGACAGAACTATTCCCCTATAGGAGTGCCTCTTTGCCACTACCAGCATGTAACTTCCATTCCATTCAGGGAGAGATATCAAAGATTTTTTGTTTTCAAATAAAGAACTGAGGAAGTTCACATCTTTGACAGTGTGATCCCACCTTGTGACACTTGCATTTATGAAAATAACAAAAAAACTTCACACATCTTCTTTCTTTTTTTCTGTTGTATTTAAGTAGACCAGAGTCTCAGTCTTTCCTGACTTCTTTTTTGCCAGTCCCTTTGTAGCTCTGCTCTGCATTGGTTTGTCATCTGTTCTTTTCAAGAGTTTCCGGTATCCCAATAATATTAACATGTAGTTTTATAGAAAAGAGTCCTTGTGAGGTAAGCTACCTGCTTCAATAACTTAAGGAAAATGCATATAACATCCACTGCAAACATTTGCAACAAAAATCAAAATACAAATAGCCAATTAATATAAACATAATATCCCTTTCCAATAATCTGTATAAGAAATTCTCATACCTATAATATTAATATGTAGTTTCTGGGCTTTCTTTCTAGCAGGAACTCCTTTGCATATTAGGTCACACACCCTGATGTAGCCAATCCTCTAAGAGCTTACAGGGCTCTTAGTACAGGGCTACTGTAAGCTCCAGGAGGATTGGTTACATCAAGGGGCGTGGCCTAATATGCAAAGGAGTTCCTGCTACAAAAAAGCCCTGTGAAGTTTTACAGAAAAGAGTTTTTCTGAGGTAAACTACCTGCAGCTTCAGGCCTTTCAATCATTCTGGGAAGATTGTACCTCCCCATTATATGGAATGCCCCAACTTTTTAGCACCCCTCCCCAGTGATCTCAGGGTTATATATGCTCCACTTATACATTTGTAAATAAGGCAAATATTTTAAAAGCCGTACTACTTCAGAACAAATCAAGGAAAAAAGAACCAATAAGTACAGTACTGCTCTGTTTTATATAGAAAAGCAAATGTTCTCTAGACATACCCAAACACATGCTTGCTGTATAAACAGGTATTAAACGTTTTTTTTTTTAAACAAATATAACAGCTGCAATAACCTCCAACAAAATCAGGAATTTTACCAAAGAAACCAGATGGGGAAAAGTTGGTTTACAGTACAAGAAACCCCGAAAAACCAAACATTTACATATTCTCCCTTTCCCTGTTCATGATTGGCTAGACAAACCAGGACAAATAAATCCCGCCTTTGCTCCCAATCGGAACCAGTTTCCTTTAGCTCTTATATGAGAACAAGTAGTATACTTGTATAAAAACTGTTCTGAATGGGTTTCCATATCCTGCTGAGATTATATATGGTTGTATGAACTTTGGTTTTTCTTTCTTTTTTGTTCAGGAGTACAAGGAATCAGCATTTTTTTTTTCATACTCAAATTTTTTATTATAGACTCATTACAATTACTACCTGTTCCAACAGGTAGGTGTACCATAATAACAAATCAAAAACAACGCAACTTAAAAATATCTCATATGTTACCATTCCACACCACTTAATATATATATGTGTCTATTTATGTTTTCTATTTTTTTATAGCAGAGGAATAATTAAGCTTAACAATGCTGCTTTCCCTAACAGAGTTTTTAAAACTTAATACCACAAGCATTCAATATCAGCATTTAAAATGAAGCTTCCTCCCAAAATAATTGCTGTTTGCATCCACTGCCTCCTAAAAAATGGTATCAGAACTAAAAATCTTATGTGGCTGGTGTGGTTGTTAAAAGTTCTGAATCCATCAGAAGTTTTTAAACCCCACAATTAAAATGGAAAAAAAAATCATATCCAGTATAAATGTGTATGCTTGGGTGCACAGTGGTGATTCACCCCCCTCCTCATGTTAAAGTGGTGAAATCCATTGTACTTATTTGGATTTTTAGAGCTTAAAGGTCTTAATATAGACTACAGAAGAAAGAGCTTAGAGAAAATCCTCTCTAAGTTTATGAGCATAGCGAGAACATAATTAAAGTTAACCATGAGAATAAAAGGTAGAAAAAACAGTGTGCAATACTATACAAGGTACCTTTGCATTTATCTTGAGATAAATCCAAAGGAAGATAGGCCATAAGAATACTATTATGTAAAAAGACTTGCATTATATTATTCAAAATCACTTCTGATCCTGCTCTTTCTTTAAAAATCACTTTTTAAAAGTACTAACCTCTTAAAATCTATGTCATGTGAGCAGTCTCCTACATGAGATTGAGCTAGCAATACTAATTTAGATGTTTATGTTTATTGTACTACATACAACACAATTTGATGCATCGCACTGTGACATCACTGAAATGTGCTGGTATTTGGGCAAAAATTCTATGGTAAAAATGGTATCTACCATAGAAATCTACCAACTACCAGAGCATCACCTGGATGTCACTGGTGTGATGATGTCATTTCCTCTGCAACACTGGCAACATGACCTGGGTCTTCCTTTTTCTTCTGGTACGTCCCCTTCTGCAGCAACAGAGGGGTGGGGCCTAGTGGTCGTGGACCCCCACTTCTACTGGGGGGGGGCGGTCTAGCAACTCTAGCTGATAGAGAAGTTCAGCCAATGAGATTCATGACTGTGGGGGGTGCGGTCTGGCAACTCTAGCTGATAGAGAAGTTCAGCCAATGAGATTCATGACTGGAACAGGGATTTGATTCCACGCTTCCTGAATCCAACATGCAAGCCACTGTTTCACACTTGCTTGGTATGTGTGTTTCAAAACTCATGATGTGTATGCATGTGTGTATATATACACACACACACACACACACATATATTTTGTACTTGGGAATCTGTAAGCAAGTATGAAGAGAGTTAGACTTTCTTTTTACTTTTAAATGAAAAACACTTTAGTGAGGCTGCTATTGAAGCAGATGAATGGCTGGCAGAAAAAGGTTTATTCTTTCCCAGTTGGCCACTTTTACACACACACACACTCACACACACAAAAAAACACTCCTGAAGCTATTTCTGTCTCTACAGGGAAACAAATAGTTCGGAGAGGGTAGTTATGACTGGAGAAAGTCTTACCAGGAATGGGTCAAATACCCACTGCTTCTATTAATTCACAAGCTATCCAAGCTGTTAATCAATTTTTTTTAAGCAACCATAGAAATTCACACACATCTGTGTCTAACATCTCCTTGAGAAGTTATTAGACATATGAATAAAAGAATAATCTTTATTTCCAAAAGAGCAATCAAGGGATGAAAGACATGGTGCTATAGACACATAATGAGATATTTTTCTTTTGCCCAATATCTTATATTCAGTTTTGTTGACATAAATAAGCTGGTTTTAATAATATGAATGTGTGTTTGATTAAAATGATTAACTAACTTTAAAAATCTCATTGGTGCTGGCATCTCTGCATGCTCTAACTGTGGATGCCAGCAAGAAGGGCCAGTGTGATGAAGTGGATAGATTTAGGACTAGGATCTATGAGATCCAGGTCCAAATCCTCATCCTGCTTTCTGCATGACCTTGGGCCAGTCATTCAAGCTTACGCTAAAAGAGTTATTGTGAGGATAAAATGGAAAATGTTGTAAATCACTTTGGGTCCCTATTAGAGAGGAAAGTGGGATATAAATGAAATAAATAAGGCAAAGTTTTCAAGGTGAGAAGTTATCTGGCTAGGAGGAATGTTTGCACAGAATATTCCACTTTCTCTTCAGATGAAATTCCTCTGATACTAAAATGACAAGATAAGCAATGGCCCCAGACTTACCTGGGACTATTTTTTTTCCAGTCACAGGGCTGGAGAGTGGGAAAAGAGTGGGATTTCCCCATAGCCTTTCAGTGGAACTGGGGAGCGTTGAAGTGAGAGACTCCAGCCTTGGCTCAGAGAGCCAGTTGGGTGCCTGGGTCTGTGAGAGAGGGGCAGGGCTTCTAGGAGCTCCTGGAAGCCAGAGATTGTTTTACGCAGGTCTACACCTCCTTTATTTAGGGAGGCCCAGCTGTGGCATCAGAATCAGTCAGCTGCTGGCTTACCCCACCCATTATCCTTTGGTTTACCATTTAGCAGTGGTTTGGTTTGTGGGTCAAGTCACAGTCTTTGCTGGCAATTTAGGCATTTGGTCAGATCCAATTTGGGGGGAGGCTTATCTGGCATGCCTGCCTCTTTTGGTCTGGGGACCTCAATAAGTGGTCTTGAGGGGAGGGGTCCCTTGTTATATCCAGCTTGGGGGCTGGAGCCTAGCTCCAGCTCTCAGGTGGCAAGGAAATCCCACAGTGGGCTACAACTCTGTGAGACTCCCTAGACATGCTATCTCACAGTGTTCCCCCAGCAAGCAGACTGCAGTAAAGGGGTTATTTCATCAGCTGACAGGTGGGTCTGTGCCCTGTGCTGTGCTGGTGCTCCTATGATTGCACTCAATAAAAGTCTGTAACCATTTCCCCCCACTTGGTCTATAGTTACTCTTCCCTTCTCCCTCTCATCTTGGTCCATAATTTATTTTCCCAATAGCCAGCCTAAAGAATAAAATGACTCACTCTTGGAACACGTGATGTATATATTAAAGTCTTGTACCAGCCTTGACATTATGTAATATGCCATGCCCAATATCTTTTTTAAAGCTTCCGAAACTTCAAGATTTCATGCTGCAGATCTTTGCTCTGCAATGTAGTGAATCTAAAGACCATGCATAATGTATCAGTCTCATGGGACCAGATGAGCAGTGATATGTATTTGAACAAGTGTATGTGTAGCAGAAAAGATCCTTCAGCATATTGGTTGTGAACGATGAGATCTGAAAGTTATTGTGGGAAATGTCTAGTTGCCTGCAGGCTAATGTTTATCTGCAATGAGAAAAGAAGAGGGATGTTCGGGTATTTTATCAGAGGAATAGAATATTAGAAGAAAGCAGCACAGCTACAAACACAGTGAAAATCTAGACTTAAGAAGAAAATGCAAGACCAAATGGTGAGGTAGACCATTTAAATAACATTTTAAGGAAGCGTTATGAGAAAACATGTTATAAGATTCATTTTTCTCAGCAAATAAGTTTGGTGTACTGAAGCCCAGGTTCATTCCATGGGATTTAAGAGGCTTGTGATCTATGAAGGTAAGAGATGAAAAAAAGACTAACTTACTATAGCACCACAGAGAAATGTTTTTGGGTAGAAATTTGAGGTGTGATCCCATGATGAAGTCTATTCACATGTTATCCTTGAATAGTTCTTGGCTGACTTGCCTAATTGCTAGCGTGACACGGATGTGCCCTTGTTATATTTAGTAAGCCTGGGAAATCCAGTCACGCTCTTTGGCTCACTAATAGTGTGTGGTTCCAGGCTTTGATTTTGGTTGGTTCTGTTTCTCCTGCCTGAGTAATGTTTCTTGGGGAAAGCACCAAGAGTAGGTTTTGTAAGATGCCTGTGGGAGTGATTGTACTTATTTTGATTTGATTTGATTTTTAGCCCGCCCTTCCTGTAGGGCAGGCTCAGGGCAGGTTACATCATAAAACCCATCAACAATAAAGCCCAATTTAAAATATATAAAATCTAAAACTACAGAGTGACAATAGAAACTAAAATGGTAGGTTCTGCCTCACAGACATGACCTATTGTCCAGGTCCTGCAGATCTTATAGTGCTGAGATGGAATGAAGGGGGGAGGCCGGTAACAAATGTTAAGTTGCCTAGGCCCAAGATGTATAACATACTAATAAACACACGAGTTTCCTTTGTAACAGGTTGTGATCAGTTCTTTGAGGAACCTGGAGGATCTTCCTGAACCCCATCACAGAGCTGCCTTTCATCTAGAAAGCTCAGAGCAATGTATATGCCTATCTTGTCAAGCCTTTATTGTGACAAGAACCCTGTGAGGTGGGTCAAGCTGCTCAAGGTACCTGAGTGGGTGTATATGCCCAGGTCTCCCTGGTCCCAGTTCAATTTGCTAATTTCCTCAAGGTTCCTTTTGATAAACCCAGATCATGTGTTACAGCGAATGCAGTACATCCAGCATGTACATTTGTACATTTTATTTATTTAATTTCTATCTTGCCCTCCCCACAAATGGGCTCAGGGTGGGTTACAACATAAACGTTATAATAATAAACACATTATAATTCTAAAATCAATTAAAATCACAATACACAATAATAAAGCTGGTATTTGGAGAAAAATAGTACTGTCCTGGTACTGTTTCAGATATTAGTTTGCAAAGTTTCAGATATTTGTTTGCAAAGAAGAACCAACATACATTGACATTAGAAAGGACACTGGGGATCGGGACCTGGATAAATGTGGAGTTTGAATCATGAGAATTATTCAACATATCTGTGAAATAATCAAGCACTTGAGTTCACTGTAACTTGTGAGTAGGGCTATAGTCCTGTCTAGTTAAAGGAAGCCATTCCAGACAATACCACACAACTGACTACCCACAGTAGGACCATCACTACCTGTTAGTAGGGCCATCACTACCTGTAAATACCAAAATATCTCACATGTGATATTCGTCTGCACATAAGAACATAAGAGAAGCCATGTTGGATCAGGCCAACGGCCCATCAAGTCCAACACTCTGTGTCACACAGTGGCAAAAAATTTTATATACACACATACACTGTGGCTAATAGCCACTGATGGACCTGTGCTCCATATTTTTATCTAAACCCTTCTTGAAGGTGGCTATACTTGTGGCCGCCACCACCTCCTGTGGCAGTGAATTCCACATGTTAATCACCCTTTGGGTGAAGAAGTATTTCCTTTTATGCGTTTTAACCTGTCTACTCAGCAATTTCATCGAATACATGATATGTATTTGGAAGCCAAGAGTGAATTTAGTTCTTTACATTATTCCTATACCACTTTTCCTTGTTATTGACCAAGGGGATCCATCATCATTGCTACTGGAAGGATGCTTAACAGAGACAATCTTATTCTAGTAGTGAGATGACTGAGAAGAATATGCAAGCACAGACTGAGGCTTACAGGATCTTGTACTTTCATGGATGAATTGTCAATTACCCCTTCCATCTATATTCCTTTCTACTACATTACATCTGTTCTGGAGGGATACCCCAGTCTTCAGGAGTGACTTTCCTTATCTGTGTGCATGCACATGCAAGTGAATAATGGAAGGAGGGGCAGAAAATGTCAGGGTATGCATGATGTTCCATACTCAGTCCTTGGGATCCCAGCATTCTCTCTTCAAGTAGGTTCTGAGCATTTTACAGATGAGATGAAAGCTAGAGGAGTTCTCTTTAACAGCAGCAAATTGGCACAGGGCCTCATTAGTGCATCAGAGGATAGCACATATACCTCGAGCCAAGCTGCGTTCAGACAATTTATACTTGCTGGAATTAATTATGGAAGCTCAAGAGAGAATTTCAATTGCTGGGCAAGTCTGAGTCTCTGTCACTTTCTATTATATTATTTCTCCCAGCCTTCTTCAAGAAGCTGAAGGTGGCACACATGATTCTCCTTTCCTCCATTTGCTTTTAGAACAACCCCCAGTAAGGGTGAGAGATGGTGTCTGGCCCAAGAATACACAGGAGTTTTATGACATCATAAGGACTAATAGAATTTTATGTCATCTAGTGAGTTTCTTAGCTGAACCTGATTTTCTCTTGATTTTCTTGGACAATGGCTGTCCAAGCCACTACTACCTCATCATCATCATTATCTCAATTTATACACTGCCCTCCCCAAAGGGATCATAATTAAAACATTCAATGAATTAATTTAACATCCATTAAATTAAGTAGTTTACAGAATAAAACCATTAAAAGACAGTCTAATTAGTGACATTATAAATCTCTTTCCCTTTGTAGGGTGGGTGGATCATGGGCCAAGTGTGGTGAAAACTTTTGCTATCCTCAGCCATAAGCATAATGTCAAGAGGATAGTTTATCCTTGCTTTTATCCATAGGAATAGGAATGGCATTCCTGTTCCAGCAACCAACTTTTACGAATTAAGCTGAAGTAAATATTTTTGTTCAAGAATAAACCCCAGATGAGATTTTTCAAGGTAATTAATTTGCCATGTGTCAATTGCTAAAAATGTTAATTCAAGTATTTTTATGAGGCCAATTTTGGAAATATGTTTTTCATGATAACTAAAGATGCTTGATCACCTATTAGTTCAGCTCACATCCATACCACCAGTCATAACCAGGCAGTCAGTTTCTTCTTGAGCTATTTGGCTATCCATCACTCATTGTGACAAATGGCATGAGAGATTAGGGATGGGAGGTGAGAAGCCAACTCCCCAATGATCCCAGCCATCACAGGGTTAGAGGCCATCTCCAAGTGGATTCCCCCAATCAGCTAGGAAGTGGCCTCTGGACCCCCCCCCCACCCCCAAATTGATGAGATAGAGGAAAGTTTCCTGGGGAGAGCCTGGAAGTTGACTCTCAGCTGATCCTTGCAATCAGCTATGAACACACATAGACACATGAAGCTGTCTTATAGTGAAAGACACCATTGGTCCATCAAGGTCAGTATTGTCTACTCAGACTGGCAGCAGCTCTCAATAGTCTCAGGTAGAAGTCTCTCACATCATCTGCTTACTGGTCTTTTTATCTGGAGATGCCCTGGACTGCACCTAGTATCTTCAGCATGTCAAGTAGATGCTCTACCACTTCCATGGCCATTTCCCACAAATCTGTTTGACAGATGACCAAGTCATTTTAGAGACATTTCTGTTATTTTTAAAAAGCATAAAGGTAGTCCCCTGTGCAAGCACCAGTCGTTTTCGACTCTGGGGTGATGTTGCTTTCACAACGTTTTCACGGCAGACTTTTTACGGGGTGATTTGTCATTGCCTTCCTGTTATTTTTAGACCAATTCTATTTTTAAATGTTTTACTGAATACTTCTTGCTTTTGACTTGTACTGGTTGTTGGCCAAATAAATTGATTGATTGATTGGCCAAGACATTTGGTTATAGAGTTGAATGGATTCAGAATCAATTCACATCTTGTGAGAGAGTAAAAACTGGTTTGTTTGGCTGCCGAATGCATTTGCTGAGAGATTCACAGCATCTCCAGAGACAACTTCTAAAATCTTGCTTAAGCCGTTCTAATAATAGACCACAGAAATGGTGAAAAACCCAAAGTATAAATGTGAAGAGCAGAATCCAGAGAGAGCTCAACAGCAAACAAACAAAAATTATTTAAATTGCCAGTGTGCATGGATTGAGTCTTCCCTGTTGTTTAGGATTACAGTCCTTTTAACCAGTATTAAAAGCCTTGTCAAGACTTATGATAAAACTAGTGGTCTTTGTTTCCTTATTCAGTTCTGCTAAATGTAAAATGCTCTAAGCTCATCTAAAGATAATGTCCTCTTTTTAAAGAGAATATATGTAGTAGATTCAGAAATAAGTGGTTAACTACTTAGGTTTACCATGAATGAGGTGCATAGCTGGACATCAGATTTCCTTAGGCTTGGGAACAACTTTTAAATGAAGTTATTCCAGTAACTCTATACAGAGGATTTGAAAAACAATGAAAAGAACAATGTCAGGTAAGATGCTCAGAAAGGTGGGGTGGAAATATTCTAAATAAATAAAATATTTAAGAAAATATTAGGATAAAGATTAGGGCTGGTTCCAATCTCTCTGCCATTTTTGGTATCCTTTGTCCTTTGCTCAGTATACCAGACTGGGAACAGGAAACATGGCTCTTCATCTGGATTGATTTTGTGATGATACCACACTGCCAATCACATTTCCCTGTGTATTTCTGTCAGAAAGCCAAATGAGACTGTGGGCAATATTCCCTTTTCCTCATAGACTCTGTTTTCACATTAGCCAGAAGAGTATGATATGGGCTCACCTAGGGGTGAAAAGTTGGCTGACTCAGTGGGCAACTTTCCACTCCCATCATAGCAATTTGCAAAATTCCTAGAATGTCATATGATGCTCTGATGTCACTGCAGGGAACACAACCAGAAGAGATGTCACCATGTTGTGCAATGCTAGTTTCTACAGTGTCTGCCCTCCAAATTCTCCAGGGAGTTACTAGCCAAGGGCTCAGCCCTAGGCACATGCCTTGTCTTTACACAGGACTTGGGACCCCTGATGTACCACTAGATTGGACTCAATCCGAAAAATACTGTAGTACATTACGATAACAGTGTTATGTTTTAATTGTTCAATTTGTTTTAATTGTTTAATTGCTAAATTGTACAATTGTTCTGTTTTTACTGGTTGTGAGCCACCCTGAGCCTGTTTTGGTGGGGAAGGCGAGATATAAATCCAATAAACCTATAAATCTATGTAGGTTTGATTTCCCCTATTGCTTTTCATGTGGTAGCTATATATGTACAGAATCTGTGACCCAAAATTCCACTAGTCAAAAGGGGGGGGGGGGAGGAATCCCCTCATTTAGGTGGAAATGGAAATAAAATGTGTTAACAGATCTTCTGCAAGTGTACTTCTTCTCAACATTTGCTTCACCTTTGTTATATTTCTATTAAAAGCTTTCCTCTAGAATTTCTTCCCATTAATAAATCATGGAAGATTATTCAAGGTCATTAAAGAGAACGGGATTTTAAAACTATTACCTCTGATATTTTAATTATCTGTCCCAGTTCTCTTTTCATATAAACTAGACTGCTTCATATGATTACTCATTACAGTCAAAAAAGGAAAGAGTGAGTTCTTTCCAATTACAATAATCTTTTTTGTTTCTACTTTTGCTAACCAGTGTCATCAATCACTGCTCCCGTCATTTTCTCCCGCCCTGCCAGTCCATCAACTACATGATTTATTCCTCTGAAGGCAATTTTTGTATGCTACAAACACATAAATATCACTAATTAATTCTGCCAAAATTATTGTCCCATGCTTTTTGTTGCTGTTATGTTCCTTTGTAGCATGCCTTTTTATGATCCCAGAGTCCCATCCAGTAGACCACAGACACAAATAGCTTCCCAGGTGGTAGAGTCTTCTACCAAGTGGTAGCTGGGTGTCTTTAATACAAAAGTGGAATAAAATTTTGCATATGGTAAAGGTTGAGTTAGTATGATATGGTAGCTTTCCCGCATATTTCTCACATTGTTATCTGGATTAGTAATCCATAGCTGATGAGACTGAGTGAAGAAAGTGTTCCCTCCCAAACTTCAGAGTTTTATGTTTCCCTTTGAGAATGGTTTGTCTTCCCTGCTTTTTCTTTATCTTTTTTTTATATTACAGATACTGCTTATATATACTGAAACATAAAAAATAGTGCAATTTTCATTATTTTTTTAAAACATCATTTCCATGTTGATATATTTGAGTTCTCTTTTTTTAGTCAAAAGCCATTTGTCAGCATTTCTGAAGTAATGTTTGTTCATGTATTGTATGATGGGAGGTGGGTGAGATGTGTGAATATGCAGTGATCTCAGTGTGTAAAGTCATCTTGCAATTAGAGATGGAGCAAAGTAACCACAAATACTGCAAAACCAGCCACAGACACCTGTACTGCAGCCTATAGTGCACATGGAAAAAGTGCACAAACTTTCTTAGATTTCACACATGGGAATCTCCTTGTCTGTATTTGCCCAGAGAGACCTTTTAATTTTTTGCCACGCTAAAGGCTGAGAACTGTTTTATGAGACTCTTTTTAAAGCCATCTTATGTTCTTTTTAAAGCTGTTTTATGCTATTTTTCATTCTACTTGGTTTTAATGCTAGTTTTGATTTTTAATGCTTTTTAGTTGTTATTGACTTGTATGATTTATATTTTTCTAATGTTTTACTGTGTAAGCCACCTTGAGTAGGTTATATGGTGAGGCAGCATATAAAATAACCAATTTTGCTTCTTACAGGGCATGATGATACACATATGCAAGAGCTCAGGGAGGTACTCTGAGGAATGTATTCTAAAGAATAACTTCTTTTCCAGTGGTAACAAGCTTATCTTGTTAGACATTACATTACATAAGAGCATACACACACACACACACACACACACACTGTGGCTAATGGCCACTGATGGACTTCTGCTCCATATTTTTATCCAATCCCTTCTTAAAGCTGGCTATGCTTGTAGCCACCAACACCTCCTGTAGCAGTGAATTCCACATGTTAATCACCCTTTTCATGGCTTCTACAATATGTATGTAGCATTTTATAAGCGCAGTAAGAAAAATTTCCTTCGTGGTCTCTCCTTTTCTGTTTTTGAAGCAAAATAAAAAAAAATCTATTTTGTATTTTCTTCAGGTAAAAATATTCTCCTTGTGCTCAGTTCATGTTTGCAGAGCTTCAGAAGTACTTGTTTATAATTTCTTGAGTTCGTCATATTATTTCTCTATCAATCCTCTCTACGCCTTGAAGTACTGACAACTCAATTTTTAAAAACTTTTTTAAAAGCTGAAAATGTCTCAAGAAGGTACGCTATATTTTTTGTTTATACCATACCAAACCTTTAATGGCATAACAGTTGCAAATAAAAAATACACGGAATATAAAAATTTAAACATTGGAGATAAAATCAAAATGAAACTGAGATTACAGATGTATTCATACATGGTCAGATTTAAATTTAAGGATGTCAACCAAAAATTTTGCCACAGGCTCGCTAACCTCCTCCTCAGTATTGTTCAATAAATAATAACAGGGTAGCAGAATAGACAAATCTGGGGAGAAAGAAAGTTTGCAAAATAAATCTTTACAGAGATTATGATAAATGGAACAATCAAGAAATATATGCTGAATTGAGCTGGGAGTATTCACTCCACAGGAACAGAGTCTGTTGCCTAAAGGGACTCGATGATATCTCCCTTGTAGAACTTCGGAGGGAAACGCATTTAGTCTAGCCAATATAAATGTCCTGCGGTGACTTGGAATGGTTAAGTCTGATAGATAATGGGGCCTTTTGCCACAGAAAGCATAAAGACCTAAGGATGCTGGGTAGCAAATATAAGGGTTGTTGGGCATAGTTTCGTTTCCTCCAACTCCAACAATCTCAATTTAATACATCTGAAGATATATGACTCATCAGATGTAAAAAAATCATCAACCTCTATCCCCAACTGGTTAAGTTTGGACATAAGAACTGCTGACTGGGATGAAGTATATGGGTCTCTTTTCGTACAATCAAGAAGGCTGTTGGGATTTGTTCTAAAGTGAATTTTGAGCCAGAATTTAAACACTGCAATCCAGTTTATTTTTTGTTTGTAATTCTGCCAGGATGGGCCATCTGTCACTCTTCTTAGCCATCTCACTGTAGGAATAAGCAGATGAAAATGTCCCCAGTATTGATGGAAAAGGTGGGCTCTCCCTTTGAGGTCTGTCACTTTCTAAACATTTAGAAGACAAGACAGTAGGATAACTCCTACTCGGTGCAGAGATGCTTTACAATCCATTAAGATCTCAAGATGCTTATTTTTAAAGCAGTATCTAAGTCTTTTTCTCCTCTTTACAACCCTTTAATGTTCTGAATGGCGGGAAATATTACCAGTAAACATAATATTATTGCAGATGTTTCTTATCCTGATCTTTACAATGATCTTGATATTTACAGTGTTTGACATGTTTATGAAAGTCTCTGTCTTCTGTTTATATATTGCCACTGCAAGTAGGCAATATATAAACAGTACCTATGAAAAGTACTTATGAAAAGAGCTTATCAGTGGGGGATTGGACACATGTTGCCTTGGACAGTGCATTAGACCAACCAGTTTGATCAGTCAGTGAAGATACACCTTCCCAATGTTCTTTACTATCTGATTTTTAAGGAGAAATTATCTTTTGTTAGGGCTGCCGTTCATTGGCTGGCACCTGGCAGGAGACTTGGTGGAACGGGGTGTTATCTTGTCAACAGCATTATGCAGGGCTTTTTTTGAGCAGGAGTGCACAGGAACGCAGTTCCGGCTGGCTTGGTGCCAGGGGTGTGGCCTAATATTCAAATGAGCTCCTGCTGGGCTTTTCCCACAAAAAGCCCTGTGTGAAACAATGGTGGCATCAGGGGGTATGGCCTAATATGAAAATGAGTTCCTGTTGGATTTTTATATCAAAAAAGCCCTGGCATTATGTCTGTGTTGAACCTGGAAGTAACATCATACTTCACTAGGATTTAGCAGAAACTGTTATCTTGCCTTAGATCTTCTGCTGAAATTTGTAGAACCATGATGTCACTTCTAGGTTCAACCTGAAAATGACATCACATGCAATTTTTGATCTCACAGCAATTTTCCCTCTCACCCCCTCACTAGCCTACTGAGCAGTAGTGGGTGGTGGAGGACTGCAGTCATAGTACACAAACTTTCTCAGATTTCCCACATGGGAATCTCCTTGTCTGCATGTGCCTAGAGAGACATTTTTTGCCACATTAAAGACTGAGAACTGTTTTATGAGACTCTTTTTAAAGCCTTCTTTTTAAAGGCCACCCATCTTGCCTCTTCAAAATATAAAGCCCTGACCCTTTCATATATAAGATCCTCTCTTTCATTCACAGAGACACCACCAGACAGGGTAGTCCAGTCCTCTTTAACAATCCCACCTCACTCAGACACTATTGAGGTCTGAATACAAACATGGTTTCAGTCAGTCATATTGTTTGGGCCCAAGCCCACACATGGACTCAACCCCTTTGGCCAAGAGTTCAAGGCAAGCCGGTTTACTGAGTCCAACATCCCAGTAAGAAGGATGGAGGTCAATGCATTAAGAAGAAGTGGCTCTGAACACCTCCGCCTTCACAGACAAAAGAGCAAGCCACCCTGGGCCAAGTGCTGCTGCCAGTGCTGGAAACCCAGCTGGCAATATGGAGCCCAGTGTGGCTACCACCCAGGAATAGAGAGCTGCTGACAGAGACAAACTGGGATTTCAGGCTACAGCTGACTCTCCCACTGAAGAGCAGGGTGTAAGCCAAAATGCCCTCAAAACAAGGTGGGCACCTGGCTTAATCAGGATCTTTTACCTGTGTATACATCCAGAAATTAATGCTTAAAAAGATTAGGGACTCTAATTAAGTAAAACAATTAAAATTTATTCCAGAAAATATATATAGGCTTACATACAAGACAAATAATTCACAATACACATACAGTCCTAAGAAAAATAGAGAGAGCGATAGAGACAACACATGAGTAGACAAACAGGGTGATAATTACCGATCGTAGTCTTCAAGAAGGCTCCAATGGCGATGATAGAGGAAATGGGCGAGGGGGCCCGAAACTTGGCCTTAGAATTGGGGATGGATCTAGACAGCAGAACTGGTGTACTGCTAGATGCACACGTGGGGAGCTGTGTTACAGGTTATATAGACTACCTTGAGTCCTTAGGGGATGGGAGGCACAGGGGTAGATGACAGGTGGTCAGCTGGTACATGACCTCAGAAAAGGGGAGGCTCTGCAGTGACCATAAGGGCTGGACTTCTGCAGTAGCCAATAGCAAGTTAATTGGTGGCACCTAATTGGGTGCCCGTGACTGACCAATGAACAAGCTTGGTCCAGGGGTACCTGGTTGGACTTTCAGGTTGCAATGGACCAGGGTGAGGCTCCAAAATGGGGAAAAGAATGGGGGAAATTACTGGATGGAGGTATGCTTGAGTTTACCAAACTTATCTAAAAAGGTGACAATAGATGGCCAAATTGCTACCTAAGGTAACACCCGGTTTACAGAGAGGAACTTGGCTCTGGCTGAAGATGGTCTTCCTCTTGTTCAGTCTTCTTCTTGGCACCAGTCTTTGTCTTGAGTTCCGTTAGACAAAGGCTTAGGTGGTCTGGCAGGATCCACACCTAAGATAAGCTTGATTGCCTTATGCAGAAGTTGAAGCAGCTGTTGGATATGGAGTCAGGAAAACAAGATGGATTCTGGTGGTGTTAGCCTTTGGTTCATGGAAACAGGCTGGAAACTGTTTGCCTGTACAGTTCATGGTGGCGCAGCTTCTTCCACTGCAGCAGCCAAGACTGGGCACACAAGGAGCAACTGGAAGCTCGTCTGTAGCTCTGGCTAATGCCCATCCAGAGATGTAAAATGCTGCTGCAAAGCTGAGGCTTATAGTATCCACATAAGCCTTAGAAACTGTGGGCAAAGTCCACTTCTTAGAGCAGATGTGTGCGAGTCATAACTCCAGGCACCCTGGCAACCATACTGGTGATCACGATGTCCATGTGTATGAAAGTAGGGGACTTTTTCTTACAATTGACAAAGACTGACCCTGTTGGTAGCCAGGATACGGAATACCTTCCTGGCCCTGAGTGATGACATTGTCAACTAATGCCAGAAAACAATACATTGGCACTGGTCAGATTAATGAATTACATGAGATGAGCTAGGAGATGGCTAACTGGGGCCATCTGGAGTAGGAGGCATAGCCCAGCCGGCCAGCAGCATGTGCTGGGGAAGAAGGATAAGTGAAAGGGAGAAAGTTGTTGGTCTAAAAGGGAAGGAGGGGGTGGAGATGGGACTGGGATGAGGAAT
The DNA here is from genome assembly GCF_032191835.1 of Heteronotia binoei. Taxonomy (NCBI): domain Eukaryota; kingdom Metazoa; phylum Chordata; class Lepidosauria; order Squamata; family Gekkonidae; genus Heteronotia; species Heteronotia binoei. Next base: position 32,792,793 of record NC_083228.1, read on the forward strand.
AAAGGAAGGGCCTTGCAGTTAGACTGAGGAGGAAAGAGAGGACCTGGCCGCGGTCACACTCACCATTAAATCCATCCCTAACCCATCACTATTATACCTCGCAGCTTTTTTACAATGAATTTCCTGATCAGACATCCCTCCATCCTTCAGTTCTAAGCAGCGTTGGTCCTGTCGCTGGTTGATCAGAGGTCTCAACCGGACCTCATTTTTTGAGATGGCATTCCACACTCGTGCAATTTCAGTACGTGGGATATTGTGCTTGGCTTTTTTTTTGTAAAGGTGCCCGAAAAGGTGGGCGATCTGCCCCCCCCATTTAAACACCCAGAAAGGAAGCCCAGGAGCTCTCTTTGCTGTCTCTCCTCCTGGCAGAGAGACAGCAAAGGTTGGTGATCTTCCTCCCCTTCCCATTTAAACACCCCGCCATGGTGTTTAAATGGGGGGGAGCACAGCAACTCTCTTTGCTGTCTCTCTGCCTGGTGGGGAGATGGCAAAGGTGGGTCATCTTCCTCCCCTGGCAGGGAGACAGCAAAGGTGGGTGATCTGCCTCCCCCCCCCCCTGCCATTTAGGAAAGGTCCCCTGTGCAAGCACCAGTCGTTTTCGACTCTGGGGTGACACTGCTTTCACAAAGTTTTCATGGCAGACCTTTTACGGGGTCGTTTGCCATTGTCTTCCCCAGGTATCTATACTTCCCCCCCCCCCAGCAAGCTGGGTACATATTTTACCGAACTCAGAAGGTTGGAAGGCTGAGTCAACAATTGCTGGCACAATGATATCATTTGGAGTGGGCTCTCGCAGGGAAGCGGATGTGCGTTTGTGACGAGTCGGCTACAATGGAGCGTTCAAACATAGAAAGTACGCACGGGAGTCGTTGGAAGCATTCTTATTCCAGATTTAATGTACTATCAAAAAAGTCTGTGTCTCAGTCATGGCAGTTCGAGACACGAACGAGCCAACGACCATTGCCAGATGCTGATGTTTGAACAACCGCATAAAATCCGACATGCATCTGGCTTTCATCCATGCCCATCTCGTCAGTTTATGTGTGTCTGACCTCGGCCGCAGTGTACTTGACAGAAAGACTGAGCTCCTTTGGGCAAGAGAGAAGGACCAGAGGGGCTTTAGCTCATATCCTGTCTAGACCATTTCTGAGGGCTCATGGAGGGCCTGACTAGGGCACAATGGTGGAGATGGCTGGGTCAAACCAACAGAAGAAGGTGCTCACACACATGCTGTCACCATTGAGTCATACCCTAATATAGTTCTGTATATAGGCTGAAATCTTATGGGGGGTGCATGCATGCTTCTTTCGCTGTGATCATACACATCCAGCTCACAGGGTTAATAAAAAAAAAGGAATTAACTTTTATTTATGGCTTTAAAACATTGGAATGAATCAGGTAGATAATAACAAAGGTTTTCAACACTTGAATTTTTGAACCATTGCTCTATTTAGGCATTTGGAATTCTTTGTTACAAGTTGACTTTCACCCAATCAGTGGCAGGCTGCTGTTCTTCTTTATACATTGGCTCAAACTCACTGCTTCTTCCCTGAGGCAGTTCCAACTTTAACTGTTCTAAAGACTACTATCAGTCAGTATCTCACCAACATTCTGTTATCTCCCATTGGTCACTCTTAGGAAGAAGTGGAACCTATCCTGTAAGTCATAACTAAAAATTTCTAAACCGTGTGTTGAGGCATAGTGAAGCACAAGAAGATGGTCTGAAGTGTCCCTTACAGGATTAAATAACCATGTTGGATGCTTCCAGCACTCTATACTACTTGGCGTGTTTGGGTCTAGTGCAACAGTGAACTAGTACCTTCCAATATGAGGACAGTGATGTCCCAGGAAAAATGTTATTAGTATGTAACCTGTACTATATTGGAGAGGTCCATAGGAATCTCAAAAGAATTGCTGTTGGTAACAAAGCATGAATCCACCTCTCATTGTGGATTGAAAGGTTAAATGAGAGAAACAGATACCTGAGATGATTGACAAAATTGTGTGTGCTAGTTTGAATCCAGAAAACAACCTCTTATATTCTAACTATGAAAACTTAGATGTCTCTTATGGCGAGGCTAGACAAGCCATGATCTAGGAAGCCTCCACTCTATCCATTTACCTCACTTCTCAGTCTTTAGTCCACCAGAAAAAAAGGGAGAATCTATTAAAAGGATGATTCTCCTACAGCAGGGGTGGGGAACCTCCATCCCGAGGGCCGTATACGGCCCTTGAGGTCACTTGGTGTGGCCCTTGGGGATTGTTAGGCCAAACCCAGCAATGTGGCAGCCTCTCTGGGGCATTATCCCAGATGGGGTGGCCTAATATGCTAATGAGTGTGTGACCTAATATGCTAATATTAGGGGATGTGGTCTAATATGCTACTGCGTTCCTGCTGGGCTTTTTCTACAAAAAACCCTGGACCTAGGCATTTGTGCTGGCCCGTGTGTGTGTGTGTGTGTGTGTGTGTGTGTGTGACAGATTAGGCTCTTCCCACATGACTTCAAATAGAAAAACAATTATTTGCATTAATTTTGCTGGCCTGAATCATTCTCCCTTGGCGGAGCACTGTTTTTTAAGTTGATAATTTTTTATGGCCCGTGAATGGTGTTATAAATATCCATATGGCCCTTGGCAGAAAAAAAGGTTCCCTGTCCTACAGAATAATAATAAGGCACTATTTTGAGGGGGGGAGGGTTTGCCTTTTTTTTGTGCATGTGTATGTGCCCATACCTGGAAGTCATGGAGACCTCTGGCAACTCCTACTGGGGCATGGAGGTCATTCACAGAAGTGGCTTGATAGCCTGCCTCTGCCTCCTGGTTTTCTCTGGAGGCCTCCCTTCCAAATGCTTGCTAGCGTCAGCCCTGCATAGCTTCCAAGATCTGACAAGATTGGGCTATCCACACAAGGGCATTTTACCCTAGACTAGATAACTAATAGTCCATCTAGTTCAGTACCTAAGACACAGTAGATGCAAAATACAAATTAAGAAACAGTAGTGTGGATACTGCAATATGATGCAAAATGCATCAGTGTAAACATTAGTGAAGATATCCCAGATAAGGATGTCTCTGAAAATTTCATTTGAATATCTTGAATATCTGGTATTTACTCTCAGCACTAAGTAAACTTCTGAAACAACAAAGATCTGAAATAGGAGGAAATTCTCTCATCTCTAATCCCTTAGAGCAGTTGGGAAATGGTTTCAACTTGTCCTCATTTGTAAAATAAGAGCAATAATGCTTCTAAACTGTCCATGGTATCTGGGGAGGGGGGGGGGGGCAGGGAGACAAAACAAAAATTATTGTACTTTTGGTAGTTGAAGCCAAATAGTATATAGTACAAAATTACACAATCTCCAATTTGTTATAACATTGAGAAGTTATCTTTATTAGGATTAAAGTAAGAAAATTACTTTCTGATGAATGCTTAGTAATATTTGTTCCTCTCTCGAATTTTACCCTGTATTTTTCTTATAATCCCTCTATGCAGTCTGAACTATCAATTCAAATGACACTTTAAACATTATATGCAGAATGTAAAACATGAAAATGAATAATGTTTAGGAATTTGTTTTTGTTAGTCATTTATTCACAAATGTGTATCTAAAGTGACTGATGGGAGAGGTATAAATTAAAGAGATCTCTAGAATGACTTGAAGAAAAAACTCATTTTCCGTGACCTCAATATTCATTTTCACCTGTGGATGCCTGGCTCAGAATATGTTTGTGAAGACTTTTCTCTCATTTGTTTACAATTCTGAGTCACCAAGTGGTGCTTTTTGTGCACAAAGTTTGTGGAAGTCTGAACCACAGGCAGAACTTAACAGGGCTTAGCTCTAGAAGATTTCTTCAATGGAAGCATCAGCCACAGAACTAAGAAAATTAGTATTAATTAAGCATATATTTTTCTCATGCATCTGGGGTTAGGATTAAAGAATTCTAGGTTAGAGGGCACAATTTCTAAGCAGACTCTTTCATAGAAATTAAACCCCAAATATTTAGCCAGCTGCTCTGAGATGTTAGGAACTTTTTGAAAGTATGAGAGGACATTATCATAACATAGATATGGGTAACATGTTAGACAGTGTTGCCGTGAGAGGGGAAAAGGCTGAAATGCAAAGGTTCCTTTGTAGAAGCAGAAGGCACTTCTGCTTGCATAAGGAAGTTCCTGATATTCTAGCCACCCCTTGTCACACCCTACATACTTGGGGGGGGGACTATTTGGGGGGAACCCTCTGGAACTATTTTTTTGCTGGAAACAATGTGGCAGAAGTCCATTTCTCTTAGTATTAGATCTAATATTTGAGGGAGTAACAAAAGGGCATAACAGGTTTATGTAGAGATAAGCCCTGACATGCATGTATAGGCTGTTAGGAAGAGTAATGCAGGAAGCTCCTTAGATTATTTGTCAGCAGGAATTATAGTTTCTGTGAACATAAGTTCTACTGGATCCAACCAGTGGTCCATCTAGTCCAGTATCCTATCTAACACAGTTCCTCTGGAGGGCCAACAACAGGGCATAGAGGCCAATGCTAGTGTTTTCCTGATAAAAGCTGATGGTTCAATTTCTACTCCATCCCCAGCCATACCAGTTCTGGTTTCGAGGATTGCAGACAATTCCTCCAGATGCTGTTTTTTGAATGCTGTTTTGTTTTTGTGTTTTTGAATGCTGAAACAACACATGCTAGATTTTAGAGAATGTTTTCTATGGCTTGGTTCTTCTGGGTAAATAAAGTTCATCTGCTTTTGTTGACATTTTCAGTGGCACCAAGCAGGATGATAGGTTAATGCTACAAAATGTTGAATTAAAATAAATACCCAGCATTCCAATTTTTTTTTTGGGGGGGGGGGTATATAAGCTTTTGAGACTCAAAGCTTCCTTCGGACAAAAGGAGCCTTGAGTCTTAAAAGCTTATGCTTTGAAAATCTTGTTGGTCTTTAAGGTGTTATTGGACTCAAATCTAGCTCTTCTACTGCAAACCAGCATTGTTACCTTCTGAGTACTAACCAAATTACACCAATATGGAAGCCCACAGTCTGATAATAAATGACACACTTGTAACAGAATCTGATGAGGGTTCTGTGGATGTGATGTGCTTTACTTGAAGTTGCTCCTGTATCCTTATAGGTCCAAAGTCCCTTGTTTTCGTAAGACTAGACAATACAAACAAGCACTCTCCCAGCAATATACTAAAAGAGAATAACATTAGGTAATGCGATATATAGTACATACAGGGGTAGAATTCTAGCAAGAGCTCCTTTGCATATTAGGCCACACACCCCTGATGTAGCCAATCCTCCAAGAACTTACAAAAAAGAGCCTTGTAAACTCTTAGAGGATCAGGGGGATGTGGCCTAATATGCAAATGAGATCCTACTAGAATTCCACCCATGAGTACATATAGCATCAGAAATCAGTAAATGAATCACAGGATTACACAACTACACATTACACAACTATGGAATATCAATAATATATCCAGCAACCAGCCATAATCCCATACAAAAATCCAAGAGCAGCAGCCGACACAGACAACAAAAGTCTCAAAAAACTGTAGTGAATTTGCAGCAGAAATCAATGTAGTAATCAGAAATACCAAGCATTAGAGCAATATTAACATAGAGCCAGTACTGAATAATCCCAGGTTTGTGTTTGTAACTAAGACTAGAAGCAGAATTAGCTCCCCCCCACCTTGATGGCTCCCAAAAATCTTTATCCACAGAAACAGAAAAAAGAAGGGTTAATGTACTAATACAGTGTTCAGATGGTAAATGAAAAAAATGACTACAGTATCTACAGAAAACACCAGCCCATGATTTTAACTAAAGAGTCTGCAACCCTAAGAACTCTTTGTGCTCAAATACCACTATTAGTAACCTAGATCATTTCTCATTTTACCAATATACTGCCAATGAAGTTTCTGCTGATAATAACAGAATAAACTGATCCTCTCTATAATATGACAACTGGTGTGTATTTTGGTGAGCAGTTTTGCAATTCCAGTGTTTGTGCAGACAAGGTTGTCATTGCTTAATTCATTTATTTGAAAAAGAGAATCTGGAGGGTGAGGAGGCTTCTGCTTTCCAACTGATAATATTAGGCACAGGGGAGATGGGATGTTTCTAAAACTGCCCTCCAGCGCCAATGAAAGGATGAAATTCTTCTGGAATAGAATTAGTATCAAACATTGAAATTCAGCCCGAGAATCTTCCAGGTAGGACGTTCACTGTCTCCTCTCTCAATATATTGGCATCTCTGGGGGCTAATATGGAGCTTGTGTTGTATAAATCCCTGTGAAATACAATTAGATTATCACCCAAATATTTCTAACTGAACTTTGGACCTTCTTTAGAAAAGGCCTTTGGCAGCATAAAGCATCTTTCTTGACAGTCAAGATTTAAATATTTATGAGAAGTGGGAAGCTTTGCCAAATTGTGAGCTATCTTGACAGGTACCACTACATACCAGTTTTGATTTTTGTTTTGTTTTAAGATAGTGGAGTTCTTTTTTTTTCTGTAACACATTCATGTGAATCTTGTTTTCCTCATTTGTTTCTGCTACTACAGAGATGGCATGGGCTATACATCAGTGAGGGGGGACTGTCGGAGGATGCTTTGCACCAATATATCATCCATGCACTGGCATGTTGATAATGTAGTACGTGATCTCTCATATCAGCAGTGTGCTGTGCAGCTAAAGAGATGCCACTTTTAATTATTATTCACCCCATCCATCATCACATTGGGTGATGTCACCTGATGCCCACAAACATGACCCCCTCCCAACATGAAGGGAATACAGGTTATTTTCAATGGAACAGTGAACTGGAGCTGAATAACTAGAAATACTCAGTAAACACCTAATGGCAGAAGAGACCAAAAGCAGAGCTGATGATGGATCCATGATGGAACCTTTCTTCTGACAAAGGGTATGTAAAACAGTAGGGATTTATTGGCACATATTAGTGTTATGCTAATTAGAGTTAAAGCTTTGTTAATTATGTGATACCAAAATATGCAAGTCATGGTCCTTTGGTTCTGTGTGTGTGGTGGTGGTGGTGGTGGGGGTATTTAATTAAATTAATTAACTCAAGACATAAGTAGTGAGTCCAACAGTTGGGAATTGGAGGAGTTGGTGGGGGGGGGTGAACCGAATCGGCAGGTGGAGATAACGTGAGGGGGGGTGATACTGGTGGGCTTATTCCAGGCCGGTGCAGATGCTTGGCCAAGGGATTCCAGTGCTCCTGGGGAGGGGAAGGTATGACGGTGGGAATAGACAGAAATATAAAGGAAGGAGTCAGAGACAAGATGGGGCTCAGCAACCTTCCAGTCTACTTCCCATCCCAATGGTGGCAGGTAGTAGGGCCAAGAGGAAATGCTCGTCTCCGTCATTGGTGTTATGCAACGCCAGGTCCATAAATAATAAGACCTCGACCCTTAGGGAGTTCCTGCTTTGGCAGGACGTGGACCTGGCTTGCATGACCGAGACCTGGGTGCGGGACGGGGAGACGGTAGCTCTCTCTCAGATGACCCCCCCGGGTTACTCGGTCTTTCACCAATCACGGAATAACGGGCGGGGGGAGGGGTGGCGTTGTTCATATGGGAGGGTTACTCCTTCCGGGCTCTCCCAGCCCCAAAGATTGATGGCATCGAATGTGCCGGTCTGGCGTGGGATGTTGGAGGGGGGTTGGCGATCTGGCTGGTGTACCGTCCACCTAACGCACCAGCTAGCGCCTTACCATCACTAGTGGAGGCAGTGGCAGGCTGGGCGTTGGAGTACCCAGGGCTTATGGTCCTGGGTGACTTCAACGTCCATGCTGACGACATGGCCTCCACTCAGGCGATGGACCTAGTGTCTTCCATGGCGACACTGGGACTCTCCCAATTTGTCACGACTCCCACGCATCAGGCCAGGCACATATTAGACCTGATCTTTGCGTCTGGGATTTTGGTGAACGATATTGCGGTAGAAGCGGTTCTATGGTCGGATCACCTAGCCCTCAAGGCCCGTATGGAGACACTGCCCCAACCCTGTATGGGCGGAGAGCTTATTTTGGCTCGCTCCCGGAGCCTGATGGACCCGGAATGGTTCCAAACGGCTCTGAGGGATCCCTGGCCCTCTGGCAATTCCCTTGATGACCTGGTGAAGGCCTGGCAAGGCCGGCTATCCAGGGCTATTAATGAAATTGCACCTCAACGCCCTCTGCGTCCTCGTGTGAGGCTGGCCCCATGGTACACCTTGGAGTTACGCCAGCTGAAACAAGGGCTCAGACGACTAGAGAGACAGTGGGGGCATACTCGGGACGAAGCGACGAGAACATCCTATAGAACGTTTATGAGGTCTTATGAGATGGCAGTCAAGGCTGCAAAGAAGGATTACTTTGCAACCAAGATTGCATCTGCAAATTCGCGCCCGGCACAATTATTTAGAATAATTGGAAATCTTACTACATTGCCACAAGGCAAATCAAACATTAGAGAATTAGAGATAGGCTGTGAGGCATTTGCAAAATATTTTGCAGATAAAATCTCGTCGCTCCGCCAAGACCTGCCTATCACATTGGATACAGTATGTGGACTTGAGGCTCCGTGCCTGTCTTCGAGCTTAGTGTTGGGCCACTTCGACCCACTCAGCTTGGAGGAAGTCGATGGAATTCTCTCTGCTGCTCGCCCAACAACGTGTGATTTGGACCCTTGCCCCTCTTGGCTGATTAAATCTTGCCAGAGGGACCTTAGATGTCCTTTACGGGACATCATAAACAGATCCCTCCAAGAGGGGCGTTTTCCAACACCTCTGAAAGAGGCCTTGGTCCACCCCCTCTTGAAAAAATGTACAGCAAAACCGGCCGAATTGGCAAACTACCGACCGGTGTCTAATTTACCATTTTTAGGTAAAATTATTGAGAGGGCAGTGGCGTTGCAGCTGCAGAGGTTTCTGGATGACACTTCCGTCCTAGACCCGTGCCAGTCTTGTTTCCGGCCAGGCCATGGGACGGAGACGGTGCTGGTCACCTTGGTAGATGACCTCCAGCGGCGACTGGATCGAGGTGGTGTCGCGGTGCTGATGGTGTTAGACCTGTCGGCGGCATTTGATACAGTCGACCATCAGCTACTGACCCGCCGCCTCGCCGACATAGGGGTTAGGGGATTGGCCTTGCAATGGCTTTCCTCCTTCCTCAAGGGTCGGGGACAAAGGGTGGCAATTGGGAGCGAGCGGTCCCAGAGGCGCACACTAGACTGTGGGGTGCCCCAGGGAGCAGTTCTCTCCCCGATGTTATTTAACATCTATATGCGCCCCCTTGCCCAGATTGCCCGGAGGTTTGGGCTGGGCTGCCATCAATATGCAGATGACACCCAGCTCTATCTGCTAATGGATGGCCGACCTGACTCCGCCCCAGGGAATCTGGATCAGGCATTGCAGGCTGTTGCAATGTGGCTTAGACTGAGTGGGCTGAAGTTGAACCCGACGAAGACAGAGGTCCTTTGCGTGGGCCGCGGCACTCTGGGGAAGGAAATACCTCTCCCGGTCTTCGATGGTGTGCCATTGAAAGCAGCGCACCAGGTGAAGAGCTTGGGTGTTCTACTGGAGCCTTCATTATCAATGGAGGCCCAGATAGCAGCCACTGCCAAGTCAGCGTTCTTCCATCTGAGGCGGGCAAGGCAGTTGGCCCCTTTCCTAGAGTGTCGGGACCTAGCAACAGTGATCCATGCGATGGTCACCTCAAGATTAGACTACTGTAATGCCCTCTACATGGGTCTGCCTTTGTGTCAAACCTGGAGGCTGCAGCTAGTGCAGAACGCGGTGGCTAGGCTGTTGTTAGGACTCCCGAAGTGAGAGAATATACAGCCGGGGCTACGCGGGCTGCACTGGCTGCCGGTTATCTACCGGATTCGCTACAAAGCGCTGATCATTACCTTTAAAGCCCTATATGGCCGAGGACCGGCCTACTTGAGGGACCGTCTCTCCCCATATGAGCCCCAGAGAGCACTGAGGTCAGCAGGGAAAAACAAACTGACCATCCCAGGGCCAAAAGAAGCTAAACTTCAGAACACTCATGCACGAGCCTTTTCCATCATGGCCCCATGTTTATGGAATCAGCTCCCGGAGGAGGTGCAGGCCCTGCGGAACCTTGACCAGTTCCGCAGGGCCTGCAAGACCACCCTCTTCAAGCTGGCTTTTACGGACTGCTGACTTATGATGGTTAAATGAAGGGACCCGCCAACATGACTTGCTTATTGAATTGCTTTTATGAACTGAATTGAATTGTTTTAAATAATGTTAATTTTAATATCTGTATATCTATTATATTGTATTGTATACCTATGTATGTTGTTAGCCGCCCTGAGCCTGCTTCGGCGGGGAGGGCGGGATACAAATAAAATTTTATTATTATTATTATTATATCACAGAGTAGCAGTAAAACTCCTCTAAAAATGATTATTATTTTTCAAAATAATAAAAAATGAAACAAGAGGGTCTGCTATCTTGAACTTGATTCTCACCAACAGGGAAGAACTTGTTCATGAGGTGAAAGTAGTAGGCATTCTGGTAGTTATGACTCATTACCATGTAATTTTGGAATTTAAGATTCTGGGGAAGGGAAAAGTTGTATGTAGTTAAACATATAGGTTGGGCTTTAAAAAAGCTAATTTAAACAAACTTAAAGTTATGCTGGGTAGAATCCCATGGTAAGAAATACTTAAGAAGAAAGGAGTTCAAGAGGGGTGGAAGCTTCACAAAAGCAAGATATTGAGGGCTCAATCACAAATGATTCCAAAGAAAAGACAAAAAAACAGGAGGAACCTAAAGAAGCCAGAGTAGCTCCATAAACAGCTTTCAGACCAAGAATTTAAAAAGACGCTTTTAGGAAATGGAAGGAGGGTCATAGAACCAAGGATGAATATAAACAAATAGCCAGTGCTTGTAGGAAGAGTGTTAGAAAATCTAAAGCTCAGTATGAGTTTAGGCTAGCAAGAGATGCTAAACACAACAAAACGGGTTATTTTGTTATGTTTGGACCAAGAAAAAGAACAAGGAAGTGGTAGGCCCATTGCAGGGAGAAGAAAGTGAAATTTTAACAGGTGATGAAATTCCTTGTAGTCTGGAGGTGAGCTGTAATTCCAGGAGATCCACAGTCCCACCTGGAAGCTGGCTCCCCTAGCTTGACATCTGTACATGGAAAGGTTTTAGAACAAATAATTAGTCATTAAATCCTGGGGCATTTATAAAGGATGACTGTGATTAGTAAGAGCCAGCAAGTGTTCCTCAAGATCAGGGGAATGCTGTAGACAAAGTTTATTTTGATTTCAGTGAGGCTTTTGATAAGGTTCCACATGATATTCTTGTGGATAAGTTGGTAAAATGTGGTTTGGATTTTATTACTATCCAAAGAGTGCTTGTTATTGATTCCTCATCCTCTTGGAGAGAAGTGACAAGTGACTGAGCCTTGTGTTGTGCAACATCTTTATAAATGACTTGGATGAAGCGATAGAGGGGATGCTCATTAAATTTGCAGGTGATACTAAATTGAGAGGGGCAACAAATACAGTAGAAGACAAAGTCAAGATACGGGTTGATCTTGACAGGCTGGAAAACTGGGTTAAAAATAAATTTCAACAGAGATAAATGCAGGGCTTTTTTGTAACAGGAACTCCTTTGCATATTAGGCTACACACCCCTGGTGCAGCCAATACTGTACCAAGATGCCTGTAAACTCTTGGAGGATTGGCTACATCAGGGATGAGAAGTGATATGATAGCCATCTTCAAGCATATGAAGGGCTGTCATATAAAGGATGGAGCAGAGTTGTTTTCTGTTGTCTCAGAAAGTTAGATCAGAACTAACAGATTGAAATTAAATCAAAAGAGTTTTCAGCTAAACATTAGGAAGAACTTGACAGTTAAGGCAGTGAAACAGGCTTCCTCAGGTGGCAGTAGTCCTCAGGGCTGTTGTGCAGTTCAAAAGGGAGCGAGGAGAATGATGTAAGCTGCTTTGGACCCCACTGTGGAAAAAGACTATACTTTTCCTAGGTAGAGGCTGCAGGGAGAGGGGAGGAGATGGAAAGCTGAAATCAGAGGGGCAGATAAAGGTAGGTTGATGGTTGGCTGGGAAGGAGAGAGGATTGCCAACTCCAGGTTGGGAACTTCCTGGAGATTTAAGGGGTGGGACCTGGAGGGGGTGGGGTTTGAGGATGGCTGGGACCTCAGAGACATATAATGCCATAGACTTCATCCTCAAAATCAGACATTTTTGCCTGGGGAACCACTGTTGTCAATCTCCAATTGAGGGTTGGAGATCATTCAGAATTGCTACTGCTCTCCTGCTAACAGAGATCACTTCCCCTGGAGAAAATGACTGCTTTGCAAGGTGGACTCTGTGTACTTATACCCTGCTGAGGTTGCTTCACTACTGCTTTCATCCCCACTGTGGAGAAAGGCTGTACTTTTCCTAGGTAGAGGCTGCAGGGAGAAGGAGGAAATGGAAAGCTGAAATCAGATCATTTCCCTACAGAAAATAGAAAATATGATTCAGATTGGCACCACAGGATGTGGTAGGATGAATTTAACCCTTTCGCTCTGTACTATTTGCTGGACAAAATCATCACTCCAACCACTGTGAGCCCCAATCTTTTTCTCAACAGTGCTAATAGCAGCTGGGGGGGGGGGGGCATGTCTCTCAGGAAGAATAGTGGAAAGCTTACATTTTCCCCTGACCTGTTGCCATGGGCCCAATCCAAATTAGGCTCCCCTGTGGGTGCTTTTAAAGAAAATCTAAGACTGGAGACTGCCATTTTTATCTAGTTGCATCATCATAAAGTCTATTGTTTGTCCTATGAATAAAAACAACATGGGATCACAGTTCAAGGTTGTCTGTATTTTGTCTTATGAGTAACCCATACAAACTGTAAGAGCAACAGTGATTGTATCATGAACCTTTCCCATCTCCCTCTTCCCTAGCAGTTTCCTGAGATTTCTGAATGTTTATACTGGGAGCTGCAGGAGCCCCATGGACATAATGACACACTAGACAGAACAGACAGTCAAGTAACTCTCCTGATGGAGTTGCCACCAAGTGTAAGATGAGCTATTTGTAGTTGAGGGAGATGGGGGTGATTTTGCTTCATTCTCCGTCCTCATTGCTGCCTCCGGTTCCAGACATACCCTCTTAGCATCCCCTCACCTTCAGATCTCTGAAATCTTGGGGAAAGGGAAGAGGAGAGGATTTGCATCCATGAGCACCTTCTGTTCATGGTTCATTGTACTGGAACCCTAGATATTTGGATTAATTAACAAAATCACTATTTTTCCCTGTTACATATGAACTATGCAGTAGTGGCATGGAGGTATGTGTTCTGACAATGATCTACCCTAGTGACTTAGTTAAAGTGAGAAATTGTGAAATTTGCATTTGTATTTCTCTTTGAATTTATTTTGGTTTCAGTCTTCATAAATTTGAACAATGGCTTGTCTCTCCACAGGCGTGATTGACAGATATTTAGTACAGTCTTCTAAAACAAGCATGACTCATAGCCCCTGGGCACATAGCACATGAAGGCATTGTTCTTTGCACAGCTGAAATGGAGAAGAAAGCTGGTACAGAATAAACAAAGCCATTTCTCAATTTGTTTGGATTCAACCTAATGTCTTGGTTAAAGTGCACACAAAGCTGTGAGGCACTGTCAAAATAAAAGTAAAACCTCTAAGAAGCCACTTAGAGCTTCTTAACTCAATTGGTGAAAGTGTGTTCCATTAACATTTTAGCTAGAATTGCCACAATTCTGGCTACAAAAAAAAAAAAAGATGCAAAGTTGAGTGTTTTTCCTCATTTCAAGGAATCCTGAGGAAATCCCAAAGAGTTTTTAGCTAATGACACTTCTGATGGTGTGTGTGTGTATGTGTTATGGGAACTCGAGTTGCTTCCAACTTATGTTGACCCTATAGATTAATGACCTCCAAAATGTTCTAGCATTAACAGCTTTGCTCATGTCTAGAGAACTGAAGGCTATGGCATCCTCTATTGAGTGCTCAGTGCAAAACTCAGTGATGAATTTTTTGGCATGGTTTTCTACAGCGACATTCTAAGCAGAATTACCCTCCTCTAAACCCATTGATTTAAAAGGTTGTAACTAGGGATGAGTACAAACTGATTTACAAACTGAAATTCACCAAGAACTGCATCTGGCTATGGTTTGTGAGCCTTGGTTCATGTGATTGCATTGTTCGCAAACTGCTCATGAGCCACCATGTTTTTGTGGAGGTTTGTGTGATCGTGGAAGCGGTTTGTGCAGCAGACATGCTGGCAAGTTCACTTTAAATGGCTTTTGCAGGTCTCAGATTCAGTGGGAGGTCACAGGAGCACAGCTCCTGAACCTTTCTGAGAGTTCCATCTCCTCCTCCTCCTGAGAGTTCCACCTCTTTGTCCATTGGATAGTATTACAGCCGCATAACAATCCCTGGTTGAGCTCCACCACCTATTTTTCTACAAAACAACCCCTGGGCTTTTGCAAGATTTGTTTGTGGCATTATGATGAGACCATTTGGAGGCACAAGAGGTGGCTATCTGGAAAGAGGAAGAGGGTATCTAGGATGCTGAGAAGAAGGTGGAGTAGTGGTGAGGGAAGATGGACTCTGCAGAGAAAGCAGGGCACCTCTGGGAGCTCACATTCAAAATCCTGGAAAGGAAGTGAAGGTTGAATCATTTGCTTTGAGGGTTGGACACTCTGGAGCAGGAACTGAGGGTAGTAGAGGTGGAGCAGGCTAGAGAAGAGATTGAGAGTGGATGGGAGACCAGCCAGAGCCTGGTGAGCAGGTGTCAACAGCCTAGGAGACCCATACTTTATGGGCCAATAGGAAAAAGGGAAGGAGTGCACCTTTTCATGGAATTTGGGGTGGGGGGTGGGGGGATAACTGACCCTTGGAGTCAGCAGAGTGAAGCCAGGGGAAGGAATCCACTAAAGGAGGTGAGCCTCAGGCATTGCATGTGGCAGCAATCCAAGAGCCAGTTTGGTGTAGTGGTTAAGAGTGGCAGACTCTGATCTGGAGAACCAGGTTTGATTCCCCACTCAGGTCAGTTACAGTCCTCTCAGAGCTCTCTCAGCCCCATGTACCTCACAGGGTGTCTGTTGTGGAGAAGGGAAGGTGAGTGTAAGCCATTCTGAGACTTTTTCAGTTAGTGAAAGACTCCTTCAAGTAGCGAACCAACTCTTCTCTTTCTGGTGTTGCAGCACCACTTGAAAATCTAGTTGTTCCAAAAGACTTTGAGGAAACCTGATGTTTATACCAGGGGTGTTAATGGTGGTACCCTATCATTAATGCACTTTTTAAACCCTTTATTATGTTTGCGTTTTTAGTTTCAAGCTACCTTAGACATTTTAAACAGAAAAGTAGCACTGAAATTTGCTAAATAAACAAACAATAAAAGAGACAATTAACAGAACAGAAAACTGCATGTATAAATATATGTATGTTTGTGCCATAGAGTGGCTTGAAGAACAGCAATTGCAACTTTTCTTTTTACCTCAGGGGAAATACTTCAGGATTTACAGAGGAAGCCAGTAGAGTTTTAAAAGAATTGCAAGATTTCTTAAGATTTCTTTTTTGCCACTGTGAGATACAGTGGGGGGAAAAAAAGATTTTTTTCAGTTACCAATAACCTGATATCCACTGTGTGCACATAAAAGATGATGTAGGGAGAAATTGCTGAACAGCTGGTCATTCCCTTTAAAAATAATCTCACTAGATATGCAGTCCCATACAGGGCTCATACCACAGGCAAGTATTAGTCAATTATTCTATTTATATCCAGAAGATCCCCCCACCCAGACACCAACCAGGCCTAGAAAACGACTTATCTTCAACAAGCTTGTGGTATCAACATGTCCTCCAATTACAGCCTGTGGCCAAGTACAAAGAGTTTTTAAAAGGCAATAAAACACAAAGGAGCTTAGGGTTTTTTCTTTCGATTTGTCACTTATTTTAAAAAGTAGTCTAGATAGTTCAGCTTTGTGAGCCAGATGGAATGGCACAACAGGGGAATGCACAACCTCCTTGTGCTTTTTAGAAAATTAATAAGAGAGAACAAAAAAAACAGATTAACAAAATGTTGTCAATGTGGGCAGGAGGATGGACTCCAATCAGCAGTCATGATCTCAGTGTAACTACATGCTTCTTTTACTTCCTGTTGAAAATTATGAACAAAGCAGGAGTCAAAGTGGCACCTTTACGACCAACCAATTTTTATTCAGAACGTAAGCATTCTCTAAGCACACTTCATCAGACGAGGGGATCTGATCCCTTGTCTGATGAAGTATGCTTAGAGAGCACACAAAAGCTTACTTTCTGAATAAAAATTGGTGGTCTTAAAGGTGCAACTTTGACTCCTGCTTTGTTCATCTGATCCCTCGTCTGATGAAGTGTGTTTAGAGAGCACAGGAAAGCTTACGTTCTGAATAAAAATTGGTTGGTCTTAAAGGTGCAACTTTGACTCCTGCTTTGTTCTACTGCTTCAGACCAACATGGCTGCCTACTTGGATCTGTTGAAGATGATGGCATTTCTAGCCTTCTGTGCCTCCAATTCTATTCAGGGGGCAGAGAAAACGACCTTTTGTATAATGGAGTAAGGGTTCATGATCTGGGGTGGAAAGGTGGCATGACTGAGGCTCCTCCTATCAATTCAGCCTTCATCAGCTTCACAAGAATTAGGTGAGGCTGAAGCAAGTGACTGACCCCAAAACAGTCAGTGAATTACATGGCTGCATAGAGATTTCAAAAAGGCTGTTCAAATTCTTAGTCCAAATCCCACTTGGTCCAAATGTGCTGCACCAAATTCTCTTGTCTGAACCTGCTTTTCTCACCAGTTGAAATTTCAAATGTTGATTTTTATTCTGCATCCTGTTTTTGTCCATTTGGTGCCCATATCATCTTTGTTCATTTCAATTTCAGAAAAAAAAATTGCAGTAAGTTCTGTAATCAGGCAACTAAATCTTAAGAATTGGTTGCCCTTTGACCATAGCAAAAATGCCAGTTTGAGGCCAGAACTGCAAAACATGTACAGCACAAAATTGTGGATTAAATGGATATGAGCATCCCCTTCCAACAGCAGAATATATCCTGCGTGTGTGTACACATACAACACACACATACCTTTGCACCTCAGATTATGCAGTTTTTGTCCATTCTGAAGTCGTATTTATTTTGATCAGAATAATTATGGAAGAAGTGAGTTATGATTAATGACTGTGTTTACAAAGAGAGATACACCACTTTGAACCCCTGAAGTTGTTTCAGCTTCCTTTGAAGCAGCTCTATTACTGGTTCATGCTGTGTTTTCTTTTTTGTAACATCATTGCTGAAATGGTAAGAAAGTCCAACACGCTAAATGACAGCAGAAATCCACATGAAAACATCTCTCCTGCTCCCTTGTAAAATAGATGTCTTTGAAGAAGTTGTCATTTAATGATCAATATGTTGCTGCCAAATGTCAGGACAAGGAGAAAGGCAGTACTAAAAGGCCTGAAATGCCCTTCCCCTTGTGAAATGTTATCTTGAAATAAGATTTGGTAATGGGGGAAATGGCTTGAGCCCTCTGTTCTCAGAAGAGAAATGGTATAGAAATATGGCAATGGAATAGACCTTCCTCTCTAACTTTTAGGATTTTCTACTGAGCAACATGACATCCGTGTCCTTATCTTGTGTGCCATTCCTCTTCTTGGGAAGTTAGAAAACTGAATAAATCAATATGAAGCAACAACATCCCTATTTCCCTTCTCAGCCTATCCAACATGGGAATAAAGCCATTAGTTGAGATGAATGGATTTCTATGCTTTCCTTAATTTTATTGTTTCAGAAGTTTGCACTGTGCTTTTTCAGAGTCCTAATAGTATGTATGTTGTCTGTTCCTTCATTGGATATGGGTATTTAAGGTCTGTTTCTGCTATTATATTAAAGTTGTTTTCACTTTAGAAACATTTGTTGTCCTAAACAACATAGGACTCAAGTAGCACCTTGAAGACTAAAATATTTATTTCATCATAAGCTTTTATGAGTAGAGGTCACTTCTTTAGATGCATGAACCATACAGTGGAGGGGGGGGGTGTTAGAAAGAGGGGCTAATGTAAAAACGATATCCAAGTGAAGGGTAATATATTCATACAGGGTGAGTGTGAGACTCTCGTAACTAACAACAGTTATGCAGAATACACAGTGAACCTAATTAAGACGGAGGTCCTATATCTGAGTTGGGGGGAATTAAGATTGGGCATCCAGCTTCCCACCCTGGATGGTGCTTCTTTGGTGCCAGCTCAGAAGGTGAGAAGTCTGGCAGTGATACTGGATGCCTCCCTTTCCATGGAGGCCCAGGTCACAGCAGCTGTGTGATCTGTCTTTTACTATCTTTGGAGGGTCAAACAACTAGCACCCTATCTGACCCCCCCCCCCAGGACTTAGCTACAGTGATCCATACAACAGTCACATCCAGGTTGGACTACTGTAACTCACTCTATGCAGGTTTGCCCTTGGGGTTGATCTGGAAACTCCAACTGACGCAAAATGTAGCAGCATGGCTGTTAACTGGATTGCCTGTACAGGCAAGCAGTTGGCCGATGTTGTGCAAATTGCGCTGGTTACCAATTGAGTATCAGATCCACTTCAAGGTTCTAGTACTGACATTTAAAGCCTTACGCAGCCTGGGATTCACATACTTGTGTGACTGCCTCTTCCCATATGAGCCCCAAAGACTGTTGCGATCTGCCAATCAACATCTTCTGGCCATCCCTGGCCCAAAGGACATCCATCTTGCCTTAATCAGGGCTAGGACTTTTTCGGCCCTGGTCCTGACCTGGTGGAATCAGCTCCCCATTCCATAGGACCTGTAAGACAGAGCTGTCCACCAGGCTTTTGGTTGAGGCAAGCAGGCGTCCTCTCCTCTTATTGTCCAGACCATCTACTGCCTTCCCCCACAATGACTTACCACTTGAACTATTATACTCAGGCTGATAACTGTGTTTAATCTGCAAAATGTACCCGTCCCGCCTGTATTATATTCCTACTGAGTTATGTGGTGTTATTTAACTGTACAGTATTAATTTTATTGTTGTATTTTAACTGTTTTTATGCCTGTAATCTGCCCTGAGCCCACATGGGGGGGTGGAATATAAATCCACAAAAATAAATAAATAGCTTAAAATATCAACACCAACACCTTGAACTGAACCCAGAAACAACTGGAACATACAGTAAATTCTTCTTGCATGCTGTGACTTCAGTTCTGCTTTGTATTTCCGTTGTGTACATTTTATACACTTGAATTTTCAATGTTCAGGAATTGCCTACAAGGTGTGAATAATTACTGGCCCCCTGATGAAGTGAGGAAGAACCATCTGCACAGTGCTAAAAGACTTGGCACCTTCTCTGAAAAATGTGTCTGAGCCCACAAATAATTTTCAAGATTTACTCATCTTTCACTTTTTTTGAGACAAGGAATCAGTTTGATTAATTAATTACTGATAACTATTAGTAGATCTGTGGCTACTTTTGCTTGGCTAAGGCAGCCCTGATCTGCATAGCCCAGGCTAGCCCAATCTTCTCAGATCTCAAAAGCTAAGAAGTGTTGGCTCTGGCTAGTATTTGCATAGAAGATCTCCAAGGAATTCCAAAGTTGTAATGCAGAGACAAGCAATGGCAAACCACCTCTGAATGTCTCTTGCCTTGAAAACCCTATAGGGTCTCCATAAGTCAGCTGTAACTTGACAGCACTTTCCAACACCAAGGCAGTGGTCATTCTCAATTAATAGCTTCCATAACTGACTTTCTATTCACTTGTATCTTGGCTTCCACACTGGGGTAAAAGAGGAATTGGTGAAAGGGCTACATGATTGGTCAATGTCTCAACTCAAGAGAGCTCATCACCCTTTGCTCAAACAGATTCCACAAAACCTCAACAAATGCTGTAGTGGGAGGGTAACATACAGACAGTGATACTCAAGCAGCTGGATCTTTAGTTCAACAAATGCCCTGTGGTTTGGTGCTAAAGAAGTGGATGGACTTTCTCACACAGTCTACATATCGTCTCCAAGGCTGTCACAAGTGCTAGAAAGATTCAGTTTGCCACATCCATTCCCCAAGCAAGAAATAGGCTCCACACAATAAAATTGGAGCCAAAGTGTGGGAAGGGGACAAATATTCCTTATCTTTTGGCCTTGAACCAATTGTGAAGGCTAGGAGAAGGCATAGCATGTGTCCTAAGAACCTTGGAACGCAGTGCTAGCTTCCAGGGTCCTCTTAGTTACCAGGTTAGAAACTTGTGGAGGAGGCAGAAACTGAGAGAAATAAACTTCACGTTCAACTTTTTCACAGAGGAAAAACTGTATGAAACTGCATGGTGTGATGGAAGCTTTCATTGCAATTGGAGAGATTACTAATTAGCTTCCAAGTGTACAAGAATTAAAATTGAAAGATTATTAAAAATGGACCTAATCTTGCCAGGTTGCCACCTGTTTTCTTGGAGGCCCGCTGCTCTGTTGCTGCCTTTCAATAATATGCCATTTCACAAAATTGTAGCAGGAGAAGTTTTTTTTTTCTAGCCTTCATGTCTGCCAGTATAATTTCTGAATGTCAGACAACACAGGATCAAGGCCAGATGGGTTTCATTAAGCTACTGAAACATATGACTAGCTGAGATTATATAAAACATAAATAAAGTTTGGATTACAGGGATTCCTCATTCAACTTGAAGCACAGCATCCTTTCAATTATATAGTCCCTAGCTAATGTTTCCTGGCACTCTTTCTTGGAAATCTAGCAAACTGTGTGTGCATGTGTGTGTGTATATATATATATATCTCGGCTTGGCTTCACGAACGAAGATTTAAGAAGGGTGCAATAGTCCACGTCTGCTGCAGGCTCGCTGGTGGCTGACAAGACCAATGCGGGACAGGCAGGTCCGGCCACAGTGGCTGCAGGGAAAAGTCTGATTTAGGGTTGGTGCTGTAGCAGTGCGATTCTTCCTCAATCTCCTTTTGTCCTCAAGACCAGCTATGCGTGCGTTCTCAAAAGAAGAGACAGCCTGGTGGATGGTGTGCCTCCATGCTTTGCGATCTGAGGCTAGGTCAGACCACTGGTGATGGTTGATGCGACAGGTGCCAAGGGATTTCTTCAAGGAGTCCTTGTACCTCTTCTTTGGTGCCCCTCTATTTCGATGGCCGGTGGAGAGTTCGCCATACAGGGCAATCTTGGGAAGGCGGTGGTTTTCCATCCTAGAAATATGCCCTGCCCTGCCCAGCGCAGCTGCGTCTTCAACAGCAGTGCCTCGATGCTGGTAACCTCCGCCCGCTTGAGAACTTCAGTGTTGGTCACAAAGTCACTCCAGTGGATGTTGAGGATGGTGCGAAGGCAGCGCTGATGAAAGCGCTCAAGGAGTCGCAGGTGATGACGGTATAAAACCCACGATTCGGAGCCGTAGATGAGGGTTGTCATCACAACCGCTTTGTAAACATTGATCTTTGTGCCTTTTTTCAGATGCTTGTTGCTCCACACTCTTTTGTGCAGTCGGCCAAAGGCACGGTTTGCCTTTGCCAGCCTGTTGTCGATCTCCTTGTCGATCTTAGCATCTGAGGAGATGATGCATTTGTGTGTGTGTGTGTGTATGTAAAATCAGAGTACAGAAAGAAGGATCTATCTATCATCTATCTATTCATTCATAGAGATCCTTCTTTTTGTAGCCTGAATATTGATATTTGCTCTATGATTTACTTTCATATGTAATTTCATTTGATTAACATCAAATTCACTCTTCCATTTATTTTCTGTCTCTCCTCTTCTTTCATTTTTTCTTCTTCTTTCTCTAATTTGTTATTGTAAGCTATGATAGACTGCACTTTTAAAATCTTAGAAGTGCTGTAGAAACAGGTAAATTACTGTAAAGAGTTAATTCTTCATAGAGCCAGAGAGCCTTGAATAACAAGCTGTTCCAAGAGGTCTAATTGGTTAGCATCAGCTGAGCAGAGAAAGTCTTGAGAGAGCTGCATGTTGAGGAGAGATTCAATCAGATCTCTGCCTTGACTGAGTAGAATCTGATTTCAGCCCTAGCTGAGAAGAGTTTAGTATTGACAATATTGAAATTCAGCCCTGACTGAGAGCAGTTTTAACAAAGAAAGGAGAACTAAGGAAAGTTGGAAAGGATGAGTGGGTAGTTAGATGGAGACTCCTATTCAGGACAAGGAAAGGGGGTAGATCTTCTCTCTAGAACAAAATTCCCTACCCAGTCAAACAGGAAATTAGCTCTGAAGAGCACAAAGATCCCTGTTCTAGTGTGGTTAGAAATGACCTTTAGAACTTGAGTCAGATAAAAACTCCAGATGAGTACTGGTGTCTCAAGAGAAGGGGTTTAGGTCCTAGAAAGAGTGTACGAGCCTTCTGGAAAACAGAATTGTCAGAAATTACTCAACGAAAGTGTCCTGGAATGTTTGGGAAAACACTGAAACAAAAACCTCTCAATATAAAACATGTAAAGGGTAGAAGTCCAGCAGCACTTTAAAACTAACAGATTTGTTGTAGTGACTAACAAAAGCTCATACTCTACCACAAAATTTAAAGGTGCTACTGGACTCTTATTCTTATCTACTGCTACAGACAGAACAACATGGCTGCCCATTTTATATATAAATATTTAAATAACTGTGAATAGCTTAAGAAACTCTCATTAGCCTAAAATGCAAGAACTAAAGTCCGTGCATGTACTGGTTTTATGTCAGAGTTATCTATATTGAGTTACCTCAGAAATTTCAACGCTTGATTTCACCTGACCTTTCCCTTCTATGTTGAATAAAATATTTTGTTAATTTGGAATATAAAAATGTCTTGTGCCATTAAAATTAAAGGAGATTCCCAATCCTTCTCTCAGTTTCCTGAGCTGAGCAAACAGCCAAAACAGTATTCTTTGACAGGGTGGGATAGCCAGAGTTCTTCAGGAAACAATAAAACACTAGAACAGCTCAGTCAGACAGGGAAAGAAAAATAGAGGGGAAAATCTTGCTTCTGAGGGAGAGAAGTGGACATAGGCATCATAAAAGCTTTCAGCAAGCATTTGTTATTTAGTCTTTTGTCTTGATATAGTAACCATAGTGTTTTTTTAATAGTAGCTCTAACCTGGAACAGTAGAAAAGAGCAAGAGTCCAGCAACACCTTGAAAACTAACACAGTCTGTGGCAAAGTACAAGCTTTTTTGAGTCACAGGGCACTTCTTCAGATACCAAGAAATTAAGGTACTAAGGTTTCAAAACTTCATACCCTACCACAAATTTTGTTTCTCTTTAAGGTGTTAGTGGACTCTTGTGTTTTTTTTACTGCTACAGACAGACTAAATCTTGATCTAACCTGGAGGGTAATTGCATACTGTGGATTCAAGCCCCCTGGCCTTGTTGTTGTGCAAGACAAGCAATCTTACCCTGCTTGTGCTGCTGCTGTTTTAATTCTTAGTCATTCCTGTGAAGTTCTGAAATGACTCACTGCTGCTTACATATACCGTTTTCGCACACAGCTTACCTCGCAGTCACAATCCTGTTCCCTCCACAGCGTCCGGTCGGATTTCCCACCATCTGCGCTGGAGTTACAGGAATTACCGCAGCTTCTGTGTAGCAAATGTAAACTGGGTTTTAGCGGTTTATGTTTGCTGTGCAAAAGCCGCGGCACTTCCTGTAACTCCGGCGCAGATGGTGCAAAATCCGACTGGACGCTGCGGAGGGAACAGGATTGTGACTGTGAGGTTAGCTGTGTGCGAAAATGGTCATAGTCTCTTCTACATTCATTCTTGAAAGCAAACAACAGTCCAAGTAGATGCAAAAAAAGGTAAGTAGTTTACCATTTTGAATCCGTTGTATTCAATGCTGAACTGGTTTCCCTATCATTTCCCCAGAAAGCATGATAGTCTGATTTGTTTGATTGTCTGTTTAGCCACCTTTCTTCCTTATGAAGCTCAATGACCACTGTAATACATTGTACATTCATCTGGCCTAAAAGTCAACTGTATGGGACTTCTGTGATTGTGAGGATGTTTTATGTGAAATAAGTGACTTTTCATAATAGATGGATGGTTGCATGTGATGTTACAAATATATGGATATTCATGTACCTCACCATTTGTGGGCCAGTTCTGTGACTGCAATCCTGTCTCTAATAATGCATTCATGAGACTGCCTGAATTTATATGATTTAAGTGCATATAACTGAGGAAAGGTTGAAAGGAGTTCTAGCTCAGTAAAAGAGCCTTTGCTTTGCATGCAGAAGGTCCCAAGTTCAATCTAGTTAAACAAGAAAATAGGCTTTAAGTGATGTGAAAGACCTCTGTCTGAATAGACGGTACTAACACTGATGGACCGAATGTTTGATCCAGTATAAGGCAGCTTCATGTGTGTTCATTGCTGCTTTTGTTTGTTCCTTAGCTTTTAAAAACTGCATGTAATCATTCTTAGACTGATTTTACACTAGGCTTGTTCCAGGTGGAGAGCCCTTTTGCTCCTGGTGCTTCTCTTGGTTTTTGCACAAGCTGCCCAGAGCTGTGAGTTGGCGTGCTGCTTTTCTACAGCAAGTGAGATCCTCTGACATGCAGTTTCTGCTTGCCGTGGGAAAGCCGTGCACCAACTAACAGCTCTGCAGCAGCTTGTGTGAAAATCGAGAGAAGCATTGAGAGCAAAAGGGCTGTCCACCCAGAACAAGCCCTAGTGTAAAATCAGTTTTAGTTGAGTTGAGTTTATTTGATTTATATCCTGCTCTCCCCACCGAAGCAGGCTCAGGGCGGCTCCCAATACATAAGAGAATAACAATAAAAACAGTTAAATTAAACATTAAATTAAAACAATTTAAAACAATTTGGTGCTAATTTCCATACAGTTCAAAGATGGCATTCAGTGATCTTAAACAGCTATTTAGATCTAATATCTTAGTGGTCGTCATTCAGTCAAAAGCTAACTGAAATAATATCATCTTGCAGGCCTTGGTTCATGTTCCATATCTCCAGCTCTTCAGAGAGAACACATGTTGTGCTTTTCCAATCAAACAGCTGCCATTTTATTTGAGGGGAACTTCACCTGTCCCTAGAGTTAGATAGCTTCAGCTAAATGATTAGCTTTGCAGAATAACAAAGGCTCCAGGTATAATTATACCGCAGGTAAGATGCTAAAGCTGATATAAAATGTGGTCTCCCATGTGATCTTCTTTGTAGTACCATGAAGCATTTGTCACACTTAGTAATCACGATTCATTCACTATATTTTTATTGTGCTGTACTCGGTTTGCTTTTTCCTTAAATACCTATTACTGTCACTCCACTGCTGTTGATGGTTCTGTTTTACATTGTGCTGCTCGGTTAATGGTGATGACTGGGGAATGTTTGCGGCCCTTTATATTTCATTGCATTGTTAATCGATTCTGTTCAGATGGTTAACAGCTCCGTCACAGTAAAATGATGATGTTCCTAAAATCCGATCTGGGACTAAATAGGATTGATTACCAACATGACAAAATGTAAATGGCTCTTTGCATTCTGAAATGTGTAGTGCTGCACCTGACCGAGCTGAAGAGGGCTAATGCTTTCTTTCTAAACTTGCATCTCATCATCTTGTTCTTTTCAGGTAGGATTCCTGAAGTGAAATTCTTTGGGAAATCACTTGCCATCTTGAAGTCACTTTAAAGATTGGAGTAGCTTTTATTTCCTATTAGAGTTTTTGTGCTTTCAGTAGCTTACTAGTTCTGCATCAAGCAGAAATTCATCAGATGATGTTTCTGCTTGCCGTGGGAAGCAGAAACATACAGTATTTCGGCCTCTATACCGCCGCGCCGCGTCAGCGGCCATAGGCGGGGAGGCCGCAGTTGCTCCCTGGGAGGAGGGGGAGACTGTATTGCTTTCCCGGGCATCCGGGGAGTTAAAGGGGGGCGGAGCGCCAGAGCTATAAAGCCTGGCTCCGCCCCTGAGCACGCACCTGTTTTGCGGCTCTCGGCCCACCCACCTGCCCTTCAGCAGTACAGGTTTAACCGGTCGCCTGTTTTGGGGCCAGGTAGGAATTTTTTCATGCTCACCTGATTGGCTGTTGGTGAGGTGTTTTTCGCCTACCTTGTACTGCTAGTTAGTGGAGGATAGTTGGTTAAGTGTAAGCAGTAGGAGCAAGGGGTTACAGAAACACAGGGGAGCACCCAGGGCACTGCACCTGTTTGGTGCAAGCGATCGGCAGGAGCGGCAGATGGGCTTTACGGCTCAATGTTGCAGAATGCCGATTGTGTGATCCCTTCCCACAAGATCGGCTCTTCCTGGGTGATTATGCCAGTGTGGGGTAGGAGGATCCGGCCTGGCTGGCCTGATATGAGTCAAATCCGTGGCTCATGTCGGGGGCAGGGTGGCTCGCTCAGACATGGGCAAGGAAGGGTCATGGGATGACCCCGGGGCTTGTCCGGTTTCTGGTAACCCTTGCCACGCTTGCTTTAGTTGTTTATTTCAATAAAGGGCCCATTTTACCAAACTCATGTTGTCAGTCTCTTCATTCCGACCTTTGGGGGCAACTATAATTGATGGAGACAGAAAATGATTGGCTCAGTGCAGATGATAATTCCAGGTCTGGTTTGTCTTGACAAATGCTGGTTTTACATCTTCATTCTTTCTCCTGCCTTTCTGCAGAGACTTGGCTACCATTCTAGCCTGCATTGTAGGAAGAGTAGTACCATAGAACAAGCGAAGATTTCAGTGTTTGTACCGCACACCAAACTGTAGCTCTGGCTGACTGTGGCTATAATAAAAATATGGAGCAGAAGTCCATCAGTGTTGGACTGGATGGGCCATTGGCCTAATCCAACATGGCTTCTCTTATGTTCTAATCCAACTTCAAAACATAGTTTTGGCCCCTGGTTTGACCTATAACCATAGATACTTGAGTGACCCTCATCCAGACAAGCATACTAACCCAGAGTTAGTTTCATTAAACTATGGTTTCCCATGACTGAGTTGCTCAATCCAGGTTATGACTCTATGCAGCATTTGGGCCATTTATGTTTTGGAATGAGTAAACTTTCACCATTCATTTTTTTTCTCTTTTAGTAGTTTAGTTTATAAATCAACTTATATTCATGGTAGGATTTTCCAGTCATCTTCACACATTAGTCCTTCAGTGATCTAATCATTTTCAAAATCATTTAAGTGACACTGACCTTGTCTGTTGGGGCTATCCAGTGTGACTAACAGTATGCATAACATTAACAATTACTTCCAAAGGCATTGGTCCAAAAGTCCTTGTTTATTTGGGTATTCATATACCACTGTTTTTCCCAATGGGGACCCAGTGCAGCTTACAGCATCATTCTCTTCCTCTCTATTTGCTCTTCACAACAGCAACTCTGAGAGGAAGGTTAGATTGAGACAGAATGACTGCGTCTGTGGCAGCACAGGGATCCAAACCTGGGTCCTCCAGACTAACACCTAACTGTTACACCATGCTCAGTTATGCTGTTTTCAAAAATACCCATTTTAAGGCAGAGCTGCTATTGTCACAGTATGTAAGGTGTGTTTGTGAATCCATTGTGTGAAATATTATTTTTTTTAAAAAAAAAATGTACACAGTTTTTCCATTGCCCATATGTGACTTGTGAATAAGTGACTTTATTTTTTGTTTCAAGGACACATGCCTATATTTCAGTAGAGTAATTTCTAATATGCTCACTTTGCAAGTTCTTCCATTTCAACCACACTAATTAAAGCCTCAGGAGTATATGCCACTAGCCTGTCATTTCCCCCCCCCTGAAGTCATTATCTTGTTGTCTGCTGAAGATAGGGCTATCATATTTTTACTGGCCTCTTTCCTGTGCCTTCAACAGAACCTGGCCAACACAAAAACCAAGCTAGTGAAGTTCTGCGGGAGAAAGTGATTGAGATGACCTTTCCCGACTCAGTTTCACTTTCTTGTTAAAGGCACAGGTAGAGGACCTAATACAAAAATAGTTCAGCAACCTTAGTCGCATAACAATTTATTTCTAACAATAAATTCTGCTGAAAGTATGAATGGGAGAATTAGATCCACTAGCATATCTCATTTTCAAAACTTTGCTTTGCTTTGCAATGTGCAGAGGGGCTTTCTTGTTATGTCAGCACAATGGACTTTCCCCTCCCCCTTTTAAATGTGAATCTTTACAGATTTATTCCTGCTGAGGTGCTGTAAAGGAAGCTGTTTCTCCCTGCTGAAGGGTATAGATCTTACATTATGGCAGAAGGGGGGATTTCTTATTCACAGCATATGGGTAAAACCTCCCTCACTCTAACACTGCAGATCTTTAGGGGGAGGTGGAATTGGATTTGACTTAAGCTGCTAATGCTGAGTTTCATATAATGGCATCAGCAGTGACAGTCAATTGACCCTGAGCCAGAAATCATGAGAGAGCTTATTATTTTGGTAATTTTCCAATAATGTAAAATGAACATTAGGTGTGACTTGGTGTTCAAGATTTCCAATGAGAACCTTTCAGTGGTAGAACATTGTAATTTGCCTTTTGAGCATGACAGCTTGTGATGGCTGGATTAATCTCCTCTGCCAAAGCTCACTGAGCAGGTCTGGGGCCAAAACTCCTTATTTGGTAAACCAGCAAGATGATTATGAAAATCTGGTTTCTTCCTCTTCATTGATAGTCATGTACAACCATTTAATTCTGATATCCCAAATTTGATTTTTTTTTCTGATGTAAAATGGTGTTATGGAATATATATGTATGTTTGGCATACCCTCAATTGGCCCTTCCCTGTGGTTTTGTTGTTACTTACGTTTACACATTTTTATTGAATTGTTTTATATATACTTCATTTTAAATTTGGTTTCAATGTTGAAATGTTTTAATAGTTTGATGTTGGGAATCCTATCTGGGTGGAAATGCAGCATAAAATGTTTTAAATAAACTTGGGGCTGTGTTATTAAGACAATTGGAAAAAAATATTTTAAGCATTTAGAGATCTACAGAAGTTGGTGTAGCATGAAGACTAGGAGAGTGAGTTTTAGGCAGGAGCTCCTCTTCCAAATTCTTCCTTAATCATAACCTTCTGTAGTAGTCTTAAGCAATCTGGGAATGTCTCAGACTCAATTGTGGGATGATAATATTGGCCTCTTTTACTGCTGAGATAGTGGGTTGCATCCAGAGTAGTTTGTTAGTTTCCACAGATTCCCTCTTCCCACTCCACTGCAGACCCCCACCACATCTTGCTCCTCTGGATCCCCCCCCCCCCCAGAGAAGCAGCTCAAGGAGAACAAGGGGCTGCAGTGGGAGGGAGAGGCAGGAAAGTTCCATTTAACTGGTGGAAAATTTATTCTGGATCCAACCCAGTGTATTGCAGTCCTTTGAACTGTTTTAAGTTAAAGATGTCAAACATCCAGCCCATAGGCCAGAACCAGCTACTCAGGGCTTTAATCCGGCCCATGGGGCTCTTTTCTTCCCTTTCTCCCCCTCCTGTCCTCGCCCTTTGAAGCTCTGAGGCTGACAATGTTCCCTGCTCCTTCTGCCTTGTCTTTGCTGTCTGCAGCAGGAAGCAAAGCTACAAAGAAAATGCAGAGTGGATTTTCCATCAAGGCCTCTGTACCCAAATAGATAGGGCCCAGGGATCTTAATGAAAAATCCATTCTATGTTTTCCTTGCAACCTTGTCTGTTCTGCAGTGTGTTTCAGAGGAGTGGAGATCAGTTTCACTTTTTAGCATTCCTATAGCCAGCTGAAGCTCATGCTTACTGGAATTGTGTCCTTGCAAATAAAGGGTTGATGCTTTGAGTCAGCTTGTCTCTGCTCAATAGACCTGAGAACTGGTGTCTAGTGGGAACCCACAGCCAAAGGGGGATATTACACTGGGGAACCATTGCCAATCTGAGTAGACCCTGTGGGGGTGGAGTAGCTTGCAATGCCATTTCACTGTTGTCCCAGGTCCAGAGCATTTTATATTTTTAGTTTCTGATATGATCTTTGTGCTTTTTCTTGATGTTTTGTTTTAAAAAATGCATTGCCAAATCCAACTATTCCCCTGCCTTTTCATTTTTAACAAAATATTGCAAGTTTAAGCATGTTTGTATTTTAAGTTAAAACACAATATCTTTAATTGTGTTTGTCTGGCTGCTTACAGACTGGCACTTTGGGCTGACTCAGAGATGTCTCTGAAATTGATCAGAAAATCCCTACAAACAACAACATCTGCCCCCATACTCATCCTGTCCTCCAGCCTCTGGAGAGCGGCTCAAAAAGCTACCACTTTGGAAGTGGTAGAAATTTTTTAAGCCATATGCCAGTCACCTCCTCACTATCTGGAAGCGGAAGAGTGCAAGTGAGTTGCCTTGGGGTATGAAACAACCAAGCCGCCCCAAGCTGCTTCCGGCTTTTTTCCCCTTAAAAACTGCCCAGAGAGCTTCAGCACATGAGCACTTAAGTGCTTAATTTATTTATTTATTTTTTGGAGGGGGAAGAGTGATCTGGCTTCTGAGGCATCCCCCCATCTGATTGTGCCAAGCTGCCTCACAGATGGGATAGGGCCGCCTTGCTGGGGAGCATGTGGAGGCTTTGGGACAGCTCTTTTTGAGCTGGCTCGATTCAGAATGCCTCCAATCTGTCCCACAATGTCTGTCTGTTATCAGCCTCTGTGTCCTTTATAAAGTTTACATCTCTGCTACCTCACATTACATTTTATGACACAGATGGCCCAGCCCCACAAAGTCCCATTTGTGTCATATCTGGCCCTCCTAACAAATGAGTTTGACACACCTGTTTGAAGTGTTGGAAGTGTTAAATGCTTGAAGTGCTAATTATTGCTATCATCCAGCAGCCTAATTAAGGGTTCTTTAATCAACCCCCCAAACACGTATCATTTAAACAATTAACAGAGTTAAAATACATTCAAAACATAAGTACAACAATTAAAACATTGGTTAGGAAGGAGGGATCATATTTGAGGAAATGCCAAAACTTTTTACTCACTGGCAGAAGACAGTAACAGAAGAGGACAGATAAATCTTCCCAGGGAGAGAGTTCCAGAGCTTTGGTGCCATGACCAAAAAAGTCCTTTCCTGGTTTGCCACCCACCTAGTCTCAGAAGGCAGGGGAACCTGAAGCAGGGTCTCTGAAGATGGTTGGAGTAGCCAGAGAGATTCACAAGAGACTGAGCAGTTATTTGGATATATTGGTCCCAAACCATGTAAGGCTTAGAATGTAAAGACCAACACCTTTGTTACACAACAGTGTGGTGTAGAAAGAAATTCAATAAGCATGCATCTGCTCCTGTTTGGGATGGTGACTTTGTGTAATCCTTCTGCTGTTTGACTCTTACTCTGGACTTGCTGTTACCCTGCCCACTGGTTCCTGCAAGAGTCAGTCTGTTCCTTTATGCATGATTAATGCATGCTACAATCCTGGTTTATAAAAAAAATGGATTGGGAACATTCAGAAATCAAATATTTGAGAGCGTTGTCTAGATTGACTTATCTTGATATGAAATTACATGAGACTTGAAGCACAGTAGATTAGCAGAAGTGTCTTGTTCAGATAGAGGTGAGGGGCAGGTTTTCGCAACTGGATGTGCTGTGCAATACCCAATACTATAACTGGGATATGGTTCCAAAATAGTGATCTGTCTAAATGAAGTGCTGCTGTTACCTAAAGTTCTGTTGCATTATACAGAATGTGCATACATGCCAAAGCCAACTGCATATCTGACTCTGGATGCAAGAAATGTAGATGGGCATGAACCAAAATGCAAGGAATATAGATGGGCATGAATGAAGGGATGGACATGAGCCAAAAAATGAACTACAGATCAAACACAAACCAGGCTGGTTTGTGGTTCATTTTGAGCCAGTTCATTTGGTCACGTCATTTCCGAACCCAAAAAATGAACTGCCTTTCCCCACCGTGGAGGTTCAGGTGGTTTGTTTTTGCAATTTTTTCTTCACACAGCCTGGCACCAATTCAGTTAATTCCTAGGCAATGCTAGGGATGGACTTATGAAGAGCCCTAGAAATACCCAAAGCAGTTGTCCATAGCTTGATTGGCTGCTCTGGGAGCCAACCACAGAGCTCCCATTCTGCTTATATATACCAGTGTAATAGCACACCCTGACTCAGCTGCGTTTGATTTGCAGCATGAAGAGAGAAGAATTAGTTGTTGTGAGAGCAGACAATTCTTCTCTGCTGTATGGCTGATTTAGGGGAAGCTTTGAGGGACTCCTTTTCCCTCCACACAGGGGATGGTTTTTTAAACACCTCTCCAGGGAAGGTGTTCCTTGCTGTGGTTTCAGGAGCTAGAGCTGAAGCTGAGCTTTCTTGGTGGTACCTGTTTTGGGGGGCTATAATGAACATCCCAAATCCAGTCTTCACCAAACTTGGAGGACAGGTGGAGGAGAGCCTGCTGAAGACTCCCTGTGCATTTGACACCTCTAACCTGTGAGGGGGTTGTCCCTGAACCAAACAAAGCAAAAGAACCATGAACCAGTTTGGGAAATGGCGGTTTGTGTAAGTTTGTGGCTCACTTGGTTCATGCAAGCAAATGAACCACAAACCAACATGAATCACCATTTTCCCAGTTTGTGCTAATCCCTACTTGTAACTATTGAAAAGGCATGGGTTTCTTATTCAATTGCCATCTTTTGGAACATAAGCTTGACTCTTGTGTCCTATTTCATTCCATTCTGAACAAGACAGGCTTGGAGTACTGAAACCCATAGATTCCTGATGTCTGCTTAAGAGAATAGACAACTGGTAATGTGATACACACTGATGCCTACCAGTAGATCAGGTTAGTAACTCTGACCTTTATCTGACTCTGTCAACTGGTAATGTGATACACACTACCAGTAGATCAGGTTAGTAACTCTGACCCTTATCAAAGTATCTCAGTAGTTTTGTTCATTAGTCTGAACAACTAGCAGATACTATTCTTGTGAATGTAGCTTCTCTTTCTCTTTCAGCACAAGGGTCCCCAACTTTGTTGAATCTGTGGGCACATTTGGTATTTTGCTAACAGGTAGAGGACACTGTAACAAAATGGCTACCATGGTGAGGACAAAACACAACATTGCTACCACAAGTCCAAGGACAAATCAAAATATTGGAAAGTTCTACAGAATGTTAGGAGGTTCCAAGACAAGCCTTGTCCTATGGTGGAGGCATCTGTTTCCACTGCCTACAAATACAAAGGTAATGGCTCCTGTGCTCTTTTAGAGCATTTCTTACTCTAATGAAATGGCAGAATGCCAAGGTTGACTCTTTGGTTTGGGTAAGAGAAATATATACTTAAATCTCTAAAAATAGCATGTAGCTGCTCCCATCTACCCTGGGTTTTTGGTCATGCCAGTTGCATTCAAAGTAAAGTGCCAGACCCAAATGACTTGGAAATACAGGAATCATAGCATAATATACACAAGGCTGTTCCTTTTCTTACATGGGAATTTCCATTTGAATGGTTGTTATCACGGTTGCCTGTAGAGGGAAGCCAAACCCTATGGTCAATCTGCCTGCAAAACACTTTGCTAATGTGGTTTAAAATATTTAGACAGGTTAAGCCCATGCTAGATATTAGTATACAATGATGGATCCCCCGGGTTTGTGGAGATTAAAGGTTTGTTTCATGTCTAAGAGTCAGAATACTAATGCAACACAATGAAAACACACTTGGCTCTCTGAAGGATTACAGAGATTTTCAAAAGATTTCAATCTACAATGGGCTCCTAATTATTATTATAATGACTTTCTAGAAATAGCCCTTTCAAGTACAGCTTTTTGGAGGGTGGGGGGGGGGGAAGCAAAGATATTTTGTTTGAAAGAAAATATGATAAAGTGTCAAGGATTGTATTTTAAGATAATAATTTTAATTAACCTATGAGTGATTGTGTAGCCTGTAATTCACCTGAGGCACCTCTCAGGTGACATGAGCATTGTTAATGACTGTTGTAAAGGAGCCTTGTGCATTGATAATGAGATAGGTTATCGCTTTACTTGTGGATGGAAGGATTTGAAGCAAGAGGAAGAAATTGTTGGGAGCAACTGCATGCTGCTGGGTCTGTAGATGGGTGTAACTCTGCTTAATACCTCAATATAAACCTCAGTTTCTAAAGAGGGTCTTCACTCTGTTTCATGGTAGAGCTGGCTTTGTATGGAATATGGTCAAATAGATGCTTGGTCATTTGGTCCAGAGTGTTAGAATGTGATGGCTAGTTAAAAACTTAGTCTTCAACCCTCTGTATAACATATGAGCATTCTAATCCGAAGAAACCTTAATGGTTATTTCAAATATATGTATTTGGAGTAGTCCACAGCCTTTGCATGGCTGCTTATCCTGAAGCACATTCTGCTTATTTCTTCAAAGTCATTGTGTATAGGATTATAACCTTAGCCCAATAACATCTGTGAAATTCTGTGCAAAATATTACCCCGGTTCATGAAAAGTGTGGAGATTGGCTGTAGCACTCTTTTGGAAAAATTGGCTTTTGGATGACATTTAGAATAATTCTCATTGCAATTATCTCGAATAATATTCATTGTTGAGGTCACCGATCACTCCAGCCTGGAGTTTATGAAATATGATATGGTTTGTGTTAAAAATGTCTAAGTTTGGCCTGTTGTAATGTTTTTATTTCTTCATACAACTTTAAAAGTTCTAATGGGTGTTGCTTAGCCTCCTGGAGTTCTGGCACAGCCCCCCCCCCCTGAAAAATGGTGAAGCCAGGCACACAATGGTGGCTGCTGCTTCCTTTCGGTTACACAGTGAAGCTCCTTGTGCTGTGGGGGCAACTGCTCCCAAAGCAACATTTTTTTTAAAAAAAAAGTCTGCACAGCCAGTTAAATCTCCAGTGGCCAGTCAGTACCCTTATTGGGCAAAAGTCCCATCTGGCTCCACCCACTTTCTAAAAAACATTTGGCAGGTTCTAGAAAAGGTGTCAATAGACATTGTGGTGCACAAAGACACTAAGCTGGAGACCCCTGATACAGTCAATCGATATATGAACAACAGAACTAGATTAGGATCAAAACTGATCAAACTGAAGTTTCTAGTAATGAAGTAAATGTTTATTATTGGTCAGGTCTCATCCAACAAAGCAGCAACTTTTACTCATGTTCCTATGCCAATGTCCTGTGGCAAATGTACAACATTACTTCAGTGTTCAGTTTAATTTACTTATGGCTTATGTGGTCAAAATGATTTTTGATAAATTTCATTTTGATTAATTTCATGTGCAGACACATATTCATTGTATTGTTACATTTTTCTACGGAGCTAGATGTCTTGACAATACGTTATCTGTTTTTGCAGGTATACACAGGCCTTAGATTCAGTGGGAGCTCACAGGAGCAGAGCTCCTGAACCTTTCTGAGAGTTCCACCTCATCCTTCTGAAAATTCCACCTCCTTGTCCATTGAATAGTATGTGCAGCTGCATAACAATCACTGGATGTGCTCCGTCATCTATTTTTCTACAAAACGACCCCTAGGTATACATACATGGGAATGAAAAATATAGAGAGCCTCTTCTCCTTAAAACTACTTCATGCCCCTCAGTCAGGGGCATAGCCAGGAAATTTTGGATGGTGGGACAGTTGAGAAAGCCAGAGGGTGGGAGAGAGAAGACGACCTCCCTCTTCCTCTCTGACTGTCAAAGAGGTATGGGCTCATTGTGTAATCTTCCTGCATCTGCAGCCAAAGCCAGCTGCAAAGCAGGAAAAAGACTCCCCTTGCACCTCTCTGACTGTTGGAGAGGCACGGGCTTGCTGGAAGTTGTGTTGTGTGGGCCTTGAGTTGTGGGGCACATGATGCTATGTGCCCCACCATGGCTATACACCTGCCCTTAGTCACTAAAAGGGGTTCCCTTAGCTCACTTCCAATCTGGATCCTGATTTAAAACCAATCTCTGGCAGATAAGGTGTTAGCTAATTTGAGTCATTCCCAGGGCCTTTTCATATTAGGCAGCACCCCTGACATTGTTTAGCACAGTGCTTTTTTGTAGAAAAAGCCCAGGAGGAGCTCATTTGCATGTCTGGTCACACTCCCTGATGCCAAGCCAGCCGGAACTGCGTTTCTGTGTGTTCCTGCTCAAAAAAAGCCCCGGCCATTCCAAACCTTGGAACTCTCTTATGTGCATCAATGAGGCATTTTCAGAATTCACATTCCTCATTTGAATCAATTGAAGTCAGAAGGCATTTGTTTTCTCTCATATAAGAGCACTAGCAGACCCCTGAGTGGAGGCTTTTTTAACATCTGTGGAATATGCAGTTTTGTTTCTTTAAACTTTGATCCAAAGATGTGGAACCCTGGCAGGTGATTTGGCACAGCATTCATGCATAGACTGGAGAGTTTGATATTCTGTGATTATGTATTCTATACAGATTTAAGTTTGTTCTACACACACATATGGAAATAAATCTCTTTTTTTAAAAATTGTAAATGCTCTAGAACAAACTATAGCTTTGCTATAAGTAAACATTGTTTTTTTTATTTTAAATACACTTTGGGGAATGTTTCAAGCCTTTATTAATTTGCATGTCATTAATAAGCCTGCTTTTATATAGGAAATTAGCACTTCCTGTTCAGAATTACAATATGTCATTATTGCTACCTTTTTAGGCACATGCAATAAGCTTTTACAACAATTTTCAGTAGAACAGTCAATACCTCTTTAAGTGGCAACTTCCATAAATGCAAAGACTCTAAAAGCATTAATGGCTGTTTGTGTCAATGTCAAGGCTAAAACATATCAAGAGTAATTATCATGCAGATTTTAATTTGCAGCTGAAACTCATTTTACACATCTTTTAAAAAGACAAGCGCATCACCTGATCTCTCAATGAAATTAATGTATCCTTTTGCAACCTTTCATGCAAACCAGTGATGCCAAAGAGACTGTTGCAGTGATTTAATAGCACCTGTGTTTTGGGTACCCATTTAGATGCTGCAAGTTCACAGGCTGGAAACCTAGATCCACATCGAATGTGCAATGACTGAGGAATGCTGTTGTCACTGGCCTGACCAGGGGTTTTGAAATGAAAGCAAAAAAAAAATAATAATAATTCAAAACTGGAGACACTAGATTAGATTTTGGAGAATCTTAGCTGTTGTCATGCCAACACAAGAGAACATGATAAGATAATCAACACTCAAGACTCAGCTATTCAGCCTTAAATCTGGTGGTGACATTAATAATAATAATAATTAATAATAATAATAGAATTTTTAATCACCCTTCTCAGAAACCAGGAAGATTTACAGCAGCATAAAAGCAGCAAAATAAAACCAATGAAACAACAATAAATATTGAATTTTAGATTAAGACCAGATGGTGTCCAAGTCCTGATGGTGTTATTAACTTGTGGGGGGAGGAGAGTGGAAAAAGTAGAAGTGGGAATGCCAGGTTGAACCATTGCTGCCTTCAGCAAAATGCCTGGCAGAATATCTCTGCCTTACAGACCCTAAAGAACTGTAATAGATCCTACAAGGCGTGGATGTAACTTGATAGAGAGTTCCACCAGGTTGGAGCCAGGGCACAAAAAGCCCTGACCTTGGTCAAAGACAGCTGGGTGTCTCTTGGGCTGAGTTCTAGGGGTGTGCATTCAGTTCAGCCAAACCGAATAAAACCCTGAAAAACAGCTGATTCACTGTAATTACAGTGGGGAAAGTGTCTCAGGAAGAGGGGGCTTGAGTGAGAGGCACCAAATTTGGATCCCCCGGTCCAATCCTTTTGAAACTTGTGAGTTCTGTGAGGGAGAGGTCCTGCAGCTGCCCTGTAAATTTGGAGCCTTTCTCTCAAACCCCCTCCCCCCTAGCCACAATCCATTATACCCTATTTTGCCATTCACTTAATGGCCCATAGGGTATAATGGGGCCATATATTTGGGAATAGCTGAATATCTCCCAAATCACATTCAGCTACTGAATCTGCTATTAGGAGATATTCAGCCCCCCCCCAAAATTGTTAAGCCCTGAATACCCCCAAATTCAAATTTTCCCTAATTTTATTTTATTTTATTTTATTTGCACACCCCTGCTGGGTACTACCAGCAAATGTTGATCAACAGAGCACAAGGTTCTCCTGGGAGTGTGCCGGGAGAAGTGGTCCCAAAGGTACATAGGTCCCTGGCCATTAAGGGCCTTAAAGGTCAATACCAGCATCTTGAACTGGATCTGGTACTCCACTTGGAGCCAGTGCTGCTCCCACAGCACTGAAGAGATGTGAGCTGTGCGTGGGGTTCCTGTAAGAATCCAGACCACTGCATTCTGCACCAGCTAAAGTTTCTGGGTCAGCCTCAAAGTTAGGCCTGCATAGCGCAAGTTACAGTAATCCAGCCTGGAGGTGACTGTTGCATGGATTACAGTAGCTAGGTTGGAGCAAGACAGGTAGGGGGACAGCTGACTGACTTGGTGTAGTTGGTAAAAAAAACCAGCCTGGCAATATTGGTGACCTGGGTCTCCATAGTCAAGGAAGCATCCATGATCACTTCCAGGCTCTGGATGGTAGGTTCCAGTTTCAGTGGCATATTATTTAAGCTGGGAGCTGGCAACCCACACCATCATTTCCACAACCCAGCCACATAAACTCCATCTGTACTGGGGGACAGTTGCAAGCAGGAACAGAGAGGACTCTGGGGAGTGCTCTCATTGAGGCTTCAGAAAGATGGGAATTCCAGTCTATCAGAACAAGAGAAGCAGTGTTGGATCAGGCCAATGGCCCATCCAGTCCAACACTCTGTCACACAGTGGCAAAAAATAACAGCAGGTGCCATCAGGAGATCCATCAGTGGGGCTAGGACACTAGAAGCCCTCCCACTGTTCCCCCCACCCCAAGCACCAAGAATACAGAGCATCACTGCCCCCAGACAGAGAGTTCCAACAATACGCTGTGGCTAATAGCCACTGATGGACCTCTGCTTCATATGTTTATCCAATCCCCTCTTGAAGCTGACAATGCTTGTAACTGCCACCTCCTCCTGTGGCAGTGAATTCCATGTGTTAATCACCTTTGGGTGAAGAAGTACTTCCTTTTATCCGTTCCAACCCGACTGCTCAGCAATTTCATTGAGTGTCCATGAGTTCTTGTATTGTGAGAAAAGGAGAAAAGTACTTCTTTCTCTACTTTCTCTAGCCCATGCATAATCTTGTAAACCTCTGTAATGTCACCCCTCAGTTGATGTTTCTCCAAGCTAAAGAGCCCCAAGCGTTTTAACTTTTCTTCATAGGGAACGTGTTCCAAGTCATTTCCCTAAATAATTGAGCCAAGTGAGAGATAGCAGATGTGATGGAGGCTGCATAGAAATCCTTTCACTGCCACCTCATCCAATGAATCACTGGGGGTACAGATCTCACAGGTGTTCTAAAACCCAATTGGATCCATCGGTCTCCATGGGTAAGCAAAAATCCACTCACTGCCTAAGCAGGATGGGGCTGAGATACTCAACCGAGGCTTCAGAGCACAGTGACCTGACAATGGCACTACATCCTTATCCAGCAGATCCAGGGCTTTTTTTGAGCAGGAATGCACAGGAATGTAGTTCCAGCTGGCTTGGTGTCAGGGGGTGTGGCCTCTATTATGCAAATGAGTTCCTGCTGGGCTTTTTCTACAAAAAAAGCCCTGATCAGATCAATACCCCATGCCAAAGATCAAGTCCAGGGTGCAGGGAGAGTCCTAGTGCTGCCATGGAGGACACAAGGTCCAAAGCCAGTGAGGAGGTAGCAGCATCATTGTGGACACTGAAATCCCCCAGTGCAAATCCCTCGGGTATTCCAAGGCCCAGCCAGCTACCACCACAACCAGGCTAGGCAGGCAGTTCACTGGTGTGCTAGTTGGTCAGTACACCAGACAGACAGACAAATTCTCCTCAACGTTCCACACCAGGCCAACACAATCAATACTGGCAATCTTTGGGATGGGGAGTGCCCTGAAGAAGGAACCCTCACCTTAGGACTGTACAACAGCATGATCCTAGATTATACATCACAAAGGGATTGTGTACCACACAGAAAAATAGACCTGAGAATTGAATTCACTTACTTTTCCCCAGTTGAGACTCTCTTTTCTTTAGTTTTATCCTTATCCTTACAACAACCCTTTGTGGGAAGTTAGAGTGAGAGTCTGTGAATTAGCCAGGGTCACCCAGCAAGTTCTCACATATAGAATGAGGATTCACACCTGGGACACTCAGATGCTAGACTCTAACCACTACATCACACTGGCGTTCAATTGTGATATGTGGAAGCTGGAGGTAGCCCACCCAAGTGAATCACTTACTGCAGTAGAGAGAAGACATGGTGTACTTGAACACATAAACACATAGGCTGTTCAAAACATTCTGATTTATGCATACAGATGCTAGAATTCAATGTATATGATTTTTATCATGCATTAAGGAATACTGCCGTAATTCAGACCTACAGGGAAAGATTTTTTCTTGCTTGAATTTCTTGGACACAGTAGTCTTCCTGGTAGATGGCCATATTTTATTTATTTTGTTTATTAGAACATGTATAACTCCTTTTTCATTTAAACATCAATTATCAAGGCAATTACAATCTTCAAATCCACACAAAATAGTTAGATAACGTCTGCTAAAATTAAAAAGTGCAAGACTTAATGAAAGGCCTTCTGGAATTAAAATGTTTACAGATGATGCCAAAAGGTCTTTGTCTATTTATATGTATACATACTTAGTTTTCAAAGATGAACAAATATGTTCACAACTTCTGAACAACATTGGCTAAATTTATCATAAATGCAGACATGCTTGTTGGAATAGTAGCTGGACTGCTAGATGAAAGTACTCCACCAAACCACTTCTTGAAATTATGCCTTTGCCTATGGCTTGGCACATTAAGGAATGTTTAATGCTAATGATCATTGTCACATGTTCTGTGCATTCTCACATAGGAACTGCAGGTACACAGACCAGCTGCAGGTGTTCTGAATGCTTCTGACAGTGTGAGGTACTCTTCCACCCTTTGGCATGGTTTCCTGTCAATAGGGTATTTAAGGGGGCGTGGGGCGGGAGTGCTTTTCCTCAGTGCTTCTTCCACACCTATTGAATTAGGATGTCGTTATTGAAATGCATTGACCTCTGAGGGTCGCTTTAAAGGCTTCCCATCGAGTCGAATGAGATGTGTGTTCTGGCAAATTTTCTTTGAAATATAGTTGAATGTGCTTTGAATTAGGATGTCATCTCTCTCTCTCTGTATATATATATATATATGTGTGTGTGTTTGTGTGTGCTCCTGTTACAGATAGAAAAGTAATCAGTTGATTCCAATGTCTCTTTAATCTTTTTTTTTTTTTTGCTAAACTATAAATAGAATTCTGGGCACTCCGTCAACTTTAAGGCTAAAAAAAAT
Organism: Heteronotia binoei; assembly: GCF_032191835.1. Taxonomy (NCBI): domain Eukaryota; kingdom Metazoa; phylum Chordata; class Lepidosauria; order Squamata; family Gekkonidae; genus Heteronotia; species Heteronotia binoei. Next base: position 32,834,146 of record NC_083228.1, read on the forward strand.
GTTCTAGGTGAGGAATGAACATGGCCCAAACAGTTGGCCATAGCTCACATCTATTTTGTCCTGGTGAAGTCCACTGCACTTGCAAGTGTGCGGTCTGTAACCAGTTCACATCAAAGGTTTGCAATGAAAGGGGAAAGGGCACTGAAAGTGACAATTTGCCTTTGTGCGCTCCTAAGTTCTTCAGTTCAAACAATTTTATTAGTAACATATGGTAATAAATTTCAATTTCTTACATCATTAATAATTACTTTTTTATCTATCCCATATATTACTTTCTACCCACCCCTCCCCCCGTTACTTGACCCCCACTGGTGTTATATACTTAAAATCTTAATATTAAAGGTACCCTTAATTAATAAGAACCAAAATTAATATCCTCCTCCCTCTTATACTCAGTCATTATCAAAAATTGTCCAATGTCCTTTTATTTTCCACTATTTTTCTACGTATCTTCTGAACTTTTCCCAATCCATCCTAAATACTTCTAAATCATAGTCTCTTAAGTTTCTTGTTAACTTGTCCATTTCACTCCATGTCATAACTTTTACAATCCAATCCCATTTCTCTGGTATTTTTTCTTGCTTCCACAACTGCGCATACAATGTCCTAGCAGCTGAGAGCAAGTACCAGATTAAAGTTCTATCTTCTTTTGGAAATTTTTCCATTTGTAATCCCAACAGAAAAGTCTCTGCAACTTTGTTAAATTCGTATCCCAAGATCTTAGAAATCTCTTGTTGAATCATCTGCCAATACTTTTTTGCTCTTTCACAAGTTCACCACATATGGTAGAAAGAACCTTCATGTTTTTTACATTTCCAACATCTATCTGGCATCTTATTGTTCATCTTTGCCAACTTTTTAGGAGTCATATACCATCTGTACATCATCTTAAAACAATTTTCTTTAATATTCTGACATGTTGAGAGTTTCATAGAGTTCTTCCACAAATATTCCCATGTGTCCATCTGTATTTCTTTATTTACATTAATTGCCCACTCAATCATTTGAGATTTCCCTACTTCATCTTCCGTAGACCATTTTAAAAGTAACTTATAGATTTTCAAAATTAATTTTTCATTATCTCCAAGCAGAACTTTTTCCATTTCTGTTTTTTCTCATCTTATTCCTTCAGTTTTAACATCGCTTTCCACCATACTTTTTATTTGTTGCATTTTAAACTAATCATATTTATTATTCAACTCTTCAGCAGTTTTCAATTCTATTTTACCGCTTTGTATTTTTAGTAATTGATTATATGACATCTCTTTATCCTCTCCTGTCTCAGCTGTTATTCTGATTACTTCTGCTGGCACTATCCAAAGTGGTTTTCTCTCATCACCATATTTCTTGTACTTTATCCAAATATTTAGTAGATTATTTCTTATATAATGGTGAGGAAAAAAACCATCCAACTTTTTCTTTCCATAGTACATATAAGCATGCCAGCCAAATTTATTTCCATGACCTTCCAACGTTAAAAGTTTCTTATTCAACAGTGTCACCCAATCTTTTATCCACACTAGACAAACTGCTTCATGATATAATCTTAAATCTGGTAGTTGAAATCCTCCTCTTTCTTTAGCATCTGTTAAAACTTTTATTTTAATCCTTGTTTTTTTCCCGGCCCATACAAATTCTGAAATCTTTCTTTGCCATTTATTAAATTGTTTACTGTCTTTCACAATCAGAATAGTTTGAAACAAATATATTATTCTCGGCAAAATATTTATCTTAATTGAAGCTATTCTACCAAGCAATGACAAATTAAGCTTGTTCCATTTTATCATATCTTCGTCCATTTTACGCCATAACTTTTCATAATTGTTTTTAAACAGATCAATATTCTTCATTGTTATTTCCACACCCAAATATTTTACTTTAGGGGTAACTTCACATCCCGTTAATCTCTGCAATTCCTTTTGTTTACTTACTTGCATATTTTTACACAAAAATTTTGACTTTTCTTTATTAACATAAAGTCCCGCCAATTCTCCAAAATCTTGTATTTTGGCTAACAACAAAGGTGTTACTTGCATAGGATTTTCATTTATAAACATTATATCATCTGCAAATGCTCTATATTTATAGGAAAATCCTTTAATTCTCATTCCTTCAATTTCTTCATCATCTTGTATTTGCAGCAATAAGATTTCAAGAGTCATTATAAACAACAATGGTGAAAGTGGACAACCTTGCCTTGTACCTTTGCTGATTGTCATTTCTTCTGTCATGTATGATTAGTCTTTGTTTTGGCTTTCTTGGCAGGGGTTTTTGACTGGCTCTGAGGAGAGAACTAAGATCAACCCACACTGATGCCAATAGAACCAACACATGAATCAAAACCAAGGCAATGGTTGGAGTCAATAGAACTTAGGAATGCACAAAGGCCTCCTAGTGCTTCTTTGCTCCAGCAAATTGTCATTTTCAGAGCCCTTTCCCCTTTCATTGCAAACTTTTGATGTGAACTGGTTACAGACCGCACACTTGCAAGTGCAGTGGACTTCACCAGGACAAAATAGATGTGAGCTATGGCCAACTGTTTGGGCCATGTTCATTCCTCACCTAGAAAAATTTTTTTAGCCTTGAAGTTGACGGAGTGCCCAGAATTCTATTTATAGTTTAGCAAAAAAAAAAAAAAGAGTTAAAGAGACATTGGAATCAACTGATTACTTTTTCTGTCTGTAACAGGAGCACACACACACACACATATATACAGAGAGCCTCACTTCCCTGTCTCCTTGATAAGCTGGCTCACTACACTTCCATGCGGGACTCCATAGCATACACAATTATTAAGACATGGTTGCAATTAACTGTAACTGATGTACATCTGTCAGACCCAGAGTCAAGGAAAAGACAGTTGAAGTTCAAGATCTTTATTCCAGCTTCATGGACATACACACTCTCTGTCAGTTCCCTCAACTTATAAACCTTTGCCCTGACCATTATAATTCAAGCCAAAGTGCACCAAGCAAAAGTGGGGGTTTTGCACAGGGTTTTTGCAAAGCTCTCATCACCGCAAGTGCTCGCTATCAGTTCATGGTTCGCATCTCCTCCAACTCTTGCCCTTGGTTACCTAGCTACTAGCCAATTCTCAGACATGCCATCCTCCCTCCAGATAAGCAACAAGTTACAGTTATATCAAAGGCATAGCAAGCGCAGCATAGCATTGAAGCACAGCTTCAATTGAATACACATGACAAGAGGGACAAGATGGAGTGAACAACATCAAGTGTTGTTCTGTGCAAGCACACATCCCTCCTTCCTTTACCACTGTGAACTCTTCCAGTGGTAGCACTTCCTTCACCTGTGAAACCAATGAATTGAGGGAAGGAACCACTTCCCTTCCTTTGTAGACATTGATGGGAAATCATGCCAACAGGTGGGAGAGAACCATAACACTGTTGGGAAATTGTAGCGTATCAGTCGGTGGCCTGTGAGTGCAGTTGCCATATGTACCTGCACAGAACAACACTTGATGAACATCAATTACAGGTAAGTGCAACCGTATCTCTCTAGCTCTCCAGCAATTACTCAATGAAAAAAGGTGTTATTTGATTTTCATCTTGCTCCACCCCAAGGGCTCACAATGGGTAATGATAGACTAATTCCCATTTTTCTTCTTATCTTTGGCTACTGTCCAAGACAATTTAAATAGAAGATGTCTTGCACTGTGTTTGAAGACGTGTAGGCCCAGACTTTTGGTATTTGTTCAGCGAAAAGGAATTCAAAAGCTGAGGAGGAGCCATTAAGTACACTTGTAAATTGGTTTTGGTACGTATAAAGTATATTTAAGAGAGTAGTTTCAATACATCTTAAATGTTGGAATAAAAACTTAACAGTTCTTAGTACACATTCATATAAACAATGGATACCAATGCAGCTTCCCAACAGTTATATCAGACATTGAATTGTCTTATTTTGCAATCACTCTGGTCATTGAGTTCCTTCTGGTTTGCAATAGGTGTACCCATGGATACTGTTTATATTCTGATATGTTCCTGTATCATATGGAGAAGATACTTAACATTTGAGCTAGCCCCAGGATACTATCAATGTCTTTGAAAATATAATGTTAGAGGTTGATGAATGAATTATTCAAAAAAATTGATGCATTCTTTTGTCCACTGACAAGGCATCTAACTGTATTTGCATATCTTCACTCATCTGTAGTGTATATCATTTTGGGGGCACCTGATCCTGAAGATGCCATCTTTGTGTTAGTAGTTTTCTTTTTAATTGTTTCATTTTCTTTTAAAGAGCGCCTGGTTTTTGGTATAAGCATTTCTCGAAGGATTCTGTATTATCTCCAAATCCATTGTTTTGCAAGGACTCAAGCATCAGAGTTGACAGGCCAATTAAATCTAATAAATGTCCTCATCTCCTATTGATGCTAAAATCCATGATGCTTTTTCTTATCCTGCAGAGTTTCAGAATTGTATTTTAGACTCTGTTCTGCAGCAGCTACGAGTTGGCATTCTATTACTTTGTCATTTCACAATCACCACTTCATTCTCTCGCACATCATTTCTTCAGTCTCTGGCATACTTCAGTAGACTCTCTTCCAGTTGTCACTTGCATGACACCTCAGCTTTCTCAACTGCCATTTCACTAACCCCCTAATAAACTCCCTCCATGCATGGCTCTAGTGAAGCAGCAATCTATCCTTGCAATAAGAATCTGCTTAAATTCTTATTAAGTATTCTCCTTTTGTGTTGCAGGATTTTTCTTGTTCATTCATAAATAACAATGGTCAGGCTAACACTTTCCTCATCTTTCAGAAACATAGAAGACAGTTTTGGTTTAGCAAGCATTCCAAGGGTGAGGATAATGTTTTGTTTTTGTTGTTTGTCAGGCTAGCAATGTTTTGAGTGCTGTGATTTTTAAATTGGTTTAATACTGATCTTGTGATTTTGTTTCATTTATTGAAATGGTTGGGCTGGCCATTGTCCAAGTGACAGAATTAAAACTACTGTAGCTGATTTAATCATTCTTCTATATTTGTAAGAAAGTAACTCACTTTTCCAGGAAATTAATGTGCTGTAATCCACAGATACATTTGACTATGGGAGCATTTCTGATAAAATCTTGCTTGCTCTCTAACAAATTACATTTTCTCTGGGTGTGTGTTTATGTGTGTATTTATATATAAATCCCGCAATTTACTTAATCTTTTTATATTAGTATGGAGTGTTTACCAAGCAAATCTGCTCTGCCATTCACTTTGCATTGAACACTTCACTGTGTCAACTTTATCATTTAAAATTCACTTACAATCCATTATCCAGTCAAGTCTGTCAAATAAGAACTCTCTTTTTTTGTAATAAACATTTTGAGGATTTTTCTCCATATGAAGAACATGCTGTTGAGTTATTTAGTTGTAGATGATGGAAGTATGTAGTTGCAACTTGTAACCATTTGTTGTTTTCTTATCAATATATCTAATTCTCAGCATGACCACATCTGTGGAAATCAGGAATGGTTCAGAGAGATCTTTCTACAAACAAGGAAAATACTCCAAGTTTGCAAAAAAAAAAAAAAAACTCATTTAAGCACTATTTACCTAATTATCTTCATAATTTATTTTTATATGCCTAAAGGCACAAGCCTATTATTTTTGAGGATTTTAAGCTCCAAATGCTTGGTTTTGTATTTCAGATTTTTCTGCAACTTTTTTTAAAGTTTTCCATAGTTTATTGACTACAGGAAGGTTACAATAATATGTTACAATTATGCCATTCAAAAGAAATAAATTACTAAATAATACTAAATAATTGCTAAATAAATTAATAGCAATAAAAAACCAGTTATTCACAAGGTTAATACAATTCCAAAAGCACCAAGAGATATATGTATAAATAAACATCAACAAGTTAGACATAAAGTAGCATTACTAAATACTAGATACTTTTAAAATTTGATAGAGACTCTTGTTGCATATTAACAAAAACCTACCTCCTTTTTTGTTGTTGTTCAGTTGCACAGTCAAGTCTGACTCTTTGCGACCCCATGGACAAAGTCATGCCAGGCCATCTTGTTTTCTACCATCCTCCAAAGTCTGCTCAATGATTCCTATAGTTATAACTTTAGTACTGGGTAAAATACTTTTAAAACACAAACTACAAAAATATGAGCTCTTATGTTAAGCTTAGTATATGATCAGATCTTAACAAACAGTATCAATCTTCTCTGTGTAGTAACAGATATGTCAGCTAGCAAGAGAGACCTAAAACTTTGGAAAATTTTGAATTCATGGGGAGGAAACAGTTTCCTATTTTTTTTTCCATGCAGGAAACAAACAAACTTGGGAAACTTTTTAAAAATATGCAGCACTTATTTTCATATTAAACCTAAACTTGTTATATAGCTTTAAAAAGATAACAATGCATCTTTTATAGCTTGGCTTATACCCTTGTACTACTTGGTATTTTTCCTCAAGCAGTATTGTAAATATGCCCAAAATAAGAGGTAGTTAGATGTGGGGGGGGGGGGGGGGAGAGAAAGATGCAAACTATTGCAACCTTTGCCACTTGAGCGTTGGAAAAAACTGAAAATAGAGAAAATGTTTATATTATTTGGACAGAACAGTCTGAGATAGCCAAACTGGGAAAGCCAGTTTGGTGTAGCGGTTAAGTGTGCGGACTCTTATCTGGGAGAACCAGGTTTGATTCCCCACTCCTCCACTTGCACCTGCTAGGATGGCCTTGGGTCAGCCATAGCTCTGGCAGAGGTTGTCCTTGAAAGAGCAGCTGCTGTGAGAGCCCTCTCCAGCTCCACCCACCTCACAGGGTGTCTGTTGTGGGGGAGGAAGGTAAAGGAGATTGTGAGCCGCTCTGAGACTCTTCGGAGTGGAGGGCGGGGTATAAATCCAATATCTTCTAACAGGAGTTGCAGAATATTTGGATAACTTTAGTCACACAACCAACCTACCTGCCCTACTGCAGACTATAAAGATAGTAATTTTGTTAAATAGTGAGTTGGATGCAGTGGAGTTCAACACAGAACATGTTTTATTGCTACTACATACTAAAAGACAACATGGTGGGGCTGAGACCCCTGAGTTATATTCATGCAATAGAAACACACACACCCAATTCCCATACCAAATCATGGCAGTCAAGTTTTGTGCCAAGACCACTCATTGGTTGCTGTTCTGAGTTCAAATCTATCAGCATCTACAGCATTTCCCGCAGTTGCCTGGATGCCCACAAAGCTACTGCGAAGCAGTAAATTCAGTACATAACAAATTTGGAGTGTTATATTCTTTACTATAACATCTCTTCACTAATGTTTTACCATCATACATGTTATACCAAATTACTATACTGAGACCGATTTCTCACTCATCATACGCCAATCTCACATTCCTTTTCTCAGCGTGGCTTCCTTCCGATTTCACACTATCTGCCCCGGGGCCTCAAGTAACATCAGCATTTTTGCACAGAAAACAGAAACCTCTAAAAATCAGTTTCTGTTTGCCGCGCAAAGACGCCGATGTTACTTGCAGCCCTGGGGCAGATAGAGTGAAATTGGAAGGAAGCCCTGCTGAGAAGAGGAACATGAGATCCACGTATGGTGAATGGGAAATGGGTCTGATTTCATTTCAAAGGAAATCTGTGCCAAAATTTCAGGATTTTTTCAGGATTTACCTCTGGCTTGTTAGGGCAACTGCTCTCAAAATGAGATTGGGGAATTAGATTGAGAGACAGCTGGCCCAATAGGAATCTTTGTTATCTGTGTATACCAGGCTCAACCATTCAGATAGTCAATGCTCAATAAACTGAACTCTAATTTAGTAAAATCAATTGTAATTTATTTGAAACAATAGTTCTTTCACACAAGGTACAAAAACAATCACACATTCACACAGGTCTAAAGAAATATAGAGAGATCGATAGGGGAACATAAAAGGATGGACATACAGGGTGATACTACCTCTCGCAGACTCCAAGGAAGACTCCGATGGTGACGAATGAGGGAATGGGGGAATGGACCCGAAACTGATCAGGAATCGGGGATGGATCTATACAGCGGGTAAGGGGGTTGCTGAATAGAGAGCACACATGAGTGGAGTTGGGTCAGAGGTTAAATAGGCTCCCTCAGACCCTTAGGGGCTGGGAGGTCTTGGGGAGGAGCAAGGGGGAGGCTCTGTGATGACCAAGGAGGCTGGACATCCCTTGCTGACACCTAATTGGATGCCAGTTTTGACCAATGAACTTCACCTTAGTCTGGTGAAGCTGGAAATTTCCAAGCTGCAATGCTGCCTGGGGCGGCTCCAAGGTATTAGACTGGGGTGAGAATGGGAATGGCTGGATACTTAAGGTTAAATGGGATTAGCTGGGAAGGTGACAATAGGGAATCACACACTGGCCTAGGTACCACCCGGGTTAGACAAAAGACTTGATGAAGACAGGAGATGTCCTTCCTCTTATCTCATCTTCTGCTGGGCAAGATTTATTGTTCTGGTATTGCTGGGCAATTAGGATCAACAGTGGAGCTATTAATCCATTCATAAAACGGATGGGTTGCTTGCAGGCTCAGGGTGTGTACGTGTGACTTTCCCACTAAGAAGGAATGAGTCCAGCCTGGCAGGGTATGCTTGGATCAGGAAAGCAAGATGGATTCTGCTGTTGTTAGCTTTAGGTCCATGGAGGCAGGCTGGAAACATGGTGGCCTGGCTTCTTCCACTGCAGTGGCCAAGACTGGGCACACAAGGAGCAGCTGGAGCATGTCTGTAGTTCTGGCTAACACCCTTCAGAGATGTAGAATGCAAAGCTGCCATATAAGCCTTAGAAGCTGTAAGCAAAGTCCACTTCTTAGAGCAGATGTGTGAGAGTCAAATCTCCAGGCACCCTGGCAACCACACTGGCGATCACGATGTCCACACGTATGAAAAGTAGGGGGCTTTTCCTCACAGTTCCCCCCCTCAAGACCTACGTCACCATCTGGTGGCGAGGTCTTGCAATAACACAATGTCCATATCTGTAGTTGACAGGCGGCGAGTCCACGTAGCTTCAGGTGTCTATCGGGGTGTACCGTCTATCTAAAAAGGTTGGAGCCACTATCTAAACTACTCAAAAATCAATTTGGAAAAATATCCCAATAGGCCAAAGGTTCCTTCCCTTGAATACTACGATGCAGGGGTAACAGGCATTGGCAACATTGTAGGGCATACAGTATTAAAACACAGGGTTACAATCATTGAAATAAAAGTTGAGTTCATAAAATCATTATTGCCATTCAAACCAGATAAATAACAAGAATTGATCTATAAATCACACACAATCATGACAATAATTGATTAGGAAAACACACAGGTACATTAGAGTTCATGGTTACAAGTGAATCCATATCTTAATCTTGAGTCTTCTTTTCTTCTTCCCCCCCCCCCTTGATAAGCTTCTTATACTGGGGTTGGAAGAGGATCTTCTTCCATGTACCTATTGGGTATGTGAAAGTCCTAGTGGAGGGTGAACTAAAGAGTCTTCCCGCCCCCCCTAGCACCCAGCGAAATCTGTCTTTATTGTTGCTAAAAGGGAATTCTTCCTGTAACCCAGCATGGACTTGGCAATGGTGCTTTTCTGCCTGTATCACCGATGGTCCATAGAGCAACAGTGGGCTTGAGGAAAGAACCAAAAAGGAATCAAAAACATTCACACATGACAACATGGAGATGATTCTGTACCATTGTAGGGAGCAGTGAAAGCAGATCAAAAATGCATACATTCAACCATGAAGAAAGGAGTTTTAAAAAGCTATTAGTGAAGTGTCCTCCTGTCCAGAGTATGGTGACCAGTGAGCTTTTACGTCACAAGCTTACATATGTCATGTTAGGGGCCTGCATTGGGCAGGTTTGCCTATCACATTAAGCATTCAAGACTTTAGGAGGCCTTTTCCTTGTCAAGGAAGGAAAGTAACATACACAATTCAGAAAACACAACCCCAAATATACTTTGTTGCAACATAAAACTTAAAATAAAACATTGTGCACAAGGTTGGAGCTCCAGGAAACTGACCATAGTTGGGGCGTCTCCCATAATGAAAATAGTTCCACAAAGAGACAAAAGAAAACTTTTGCTATAGCCTTAGAATATAATAAATTGTCAAAACAATATAAAAACTGCAAAAACAAAAACTGAGGCCTCAATAGAACAATGCTAGCTAGCTTTATATGAGAGGTGAGCTAGATCAGAGAAATTAAAAACCTGGACATTAGTGAGCTGATCAGGTCCCACTACATCCAGTTTTTCTCTGGGCTAGTTCAGCTAAAACGATCTTGGTATGGGGGTCTCACATGTGAGCACAGATTTCAACAAAAGCTTAACAAAACCAGAACTCTGAAAAGCAACATAATGGTTACACATACATCAAACAATTCTTAACAGGACTATCAACAACTCTTAGAACTACTGAGCATGCATTAGACTTGACTTGCAGGTCCAGATTCCCTGCACATCTATATTGAAAGAAAAGATGAACAAACTTAACAAAACAGTTACAACATCCTAGAAATCAAATTATGGTTAATTCACCTTGACAAACAAATTAAGCAATTCATAAAAAGAGAAAAGATGGGGGCAGGGCATCTGTAGTACCAAGAGAAAATGCTGAGTTGTTGCAAGAGCAAGTCAAAAGAAAGACTTGAAGCACGAAAGCATATCCCTTGAAGAAGAAACCTTTTATGGAGTAAAAGGCAAAACTAGGATGATGGCACAATGCTCCAGGTTTAAGGCTTGTGCTAGAAAACGATTTTCCTCTGTGCATACACAGAGTGCAAGGAATGTGTTGCTGGAAGGCAACATGCTGTCAGAAATGCCAAATAGACCAACATTTGAACATGATACAACAAGACTTGAATTGGGGAGCCTTGATAGGCTCAGCCAACTGGTTATAGATGCACAAATAACACAAACGGATATTTAGTAGCAAGAAGAAAATCATGATCAGAAATGAACCCTGAGGAATCTGCATTAAGAATCTAACAGGTTATTGCTCCTTTCCTTGAGAACATGGAAAATAGAAAAGGGTTTTCACTCAGAAAGAGTCTAGTTCTAACAAAATATACAGTAGGTGGAGGCAGAACCATTCAGTGGTCATTATATTGCTTAAGACCAAACAAAGATACTGAGCCCACAAGTTGGGGCCTCTTAAGAACATGTGGATACCTCTTTCCACAGGCAGACAGGATTAAATTAGAGTTAAAACTCAAGATTCACCAAATAACTAAAAGGGAAGATTGGTCATAGATGGAACATAGCTATAAATGACATTCAGAGAGCAAATGAAGATATCAATAGTTGAAGCACATTTGAGGAATCCAGATTTCTAATGGAGACCAAGAACTTTCAGGAATTCTGCCAACAACCAGAGTATTAGTTCTTGAGGCTTAAGAGAGAAAAAGCACAGAGAGAGGGTAATTTCACCCCAAGGAAGTGTACAGATGTCCTATACTTCTTGTAGGAACCAAAATTTTGTGAGGTAAAGTTTTCTTAGCTCTAATGTTTAGCAGAGGGCCTATAGATTGCAAAGCACTTTCCTTTTACTACAAAGCACTGGGAATGCCCAATAGGCTTTGAGGAGCAATTTCCTAAAAGTGTTTCCCTTAAAATTAAAGCTACGAAATCTAAGTATAGGAGAGATTGGTACCAGTCACTAGAAGAAGAAAAAAGATATTTTAAGACTTAAAAGGTACAGCAAAAATAAATAACAGAAAGAAAGCTTCTAATCTAAGAGAACTCTTAGTATTAGGGCAGTTTACAGGCAGAGGATTTCCTCTAGCAGAGAAGGATTGGCTGTAAGTAGAGCTTTGGGATGCCAGCTCTAGGCTGGAGATTCCTGAAATTTTGAATTAAATTTGAAAATCACAAGGCATGCAGTCCATTTCTTTGGACACTTACTTCCTCCAGAGGCACTAGCCTCAATGTACTGGGGGAAAGGCTATGATTTTGGGAGAGACCTCCAGGTCCCACCTGGAGACTGGCGACCTTACCAAAAACAAAGCAGTATGCACATCTTCCACCCAGGTATCTCTCTGGCTGGGAAGAGGCTGTCTCTGTGAGAGACTGCAATATTAAAAAAAAGTTTGGTAATGAAACACTTTTGAAATTATATCTTTTTAGACCCAAAATCAGAAGATGGGAATTCAAAATAGCACAAAAATACCTCAACTGTATTTCCACCCCCCCTAGATGAAGAAGGTGGGGAAGGTTTTAACAGACAAACCAAAATTCCTTCCCTCTTGGATTAAGTGAATGCTTACCTTAACAAAAGGCTAAAACAGACACAATGGATTTGGCCAGTACTCTTATCTAATCCTGATAAGTTTTTACAAAGAAAGGTGAAGAAGAGGAAAATGATGAGCTTTCTGCCTGGGTGGGGCTCAAAATTGCAAAAACTGTGGTTCCTCTTGCCACTGGCTAGTTATAGGTCTATAAGAAAATGAGGCTTTCTCTCAAAGACACTGAGTTGCTTGTACCTTAAGGAGACCTGAGATAAACAAAAATTTAATTTCTCAGGGCAATGCATTTAAAACTCTATTCCTTTGCCTTAGCTACTTATCAAATCTTTACTGCTACAGATCTCCATTGAGCAAGAGGGAGAACAATTAGCATTTCTTCCTGATAGCAGGAGTGCTGAGCATTTGCAATACTTTAGCCAGTTCTATTTGGGCCAATCTGCAGGCACTCTGTACAAGCTCAGAGGCTATACCATTTAGAATTCATAGAACTGAGGAAATAAATATTTCCTGACTTTATAAGCAAGAGAGAGAAAGATGAACTTGGGAGTTTCACAGATTTTCATTCAGCCAATTTGAAAGTTAAAAATGGTCAGTTTCTTACATTTTGCTCTGAATGCTTTGAATTAACAAAAACTAGTTCAGTCTCTTTCTCAGGTGCTTGATGCTGGCATCTTTAAAGGGTTAAACTAAATATATATTACATCAAGCTCCCATTACCCTGCAGAGAAAACTAACTCTGCAGGCTGGAACCCTTGCTGGGATTCCAGGAGATCTCCAGGCCTCACCTGGAGAAATGGCCTGGTCTAATTGTAGTCCAAGTCATTGCTTGTATGTTTTCTTATTTAGTCAAGGGAGAAGGTGCCCTTGTTGCCTTTAAACCTAATAAAGCCAGATCTCTCTGTTTTAAGAGACATTCAAGTCTAGATGTTAGATTTTCCTTTGGGTGGGGGGAGAGGTTCAGAGACAAAGGAACCTTGCCTACCCATGTGGGACTACCATTCTCTGAAATTCCACAGAATTCTGGCTTTCAAATTCCCCAAATGGGATGAGCTAAAGACAGAAAATTTCTGGCATAAAGGGCTGAGGCTTGCTCATATAGCAGTGTCTGGAGCAAGTCCTTGCTAAAAGAAATACCTTGTGCCATAAGTGGGGAACTCTGCATAGGCTCAGAAGCCACATTTCCTTCCTGATTCTGGGGTAGGAGAACTGAAATAGGGACTGTTTTCTCATTTTCATGGGGGAAAGAAGTCTGGGGCTGCACAGCTGGGTTTGCCCCGCCATATTTCCTTTTATCCTGCACTTCCAGAATTTCCAGTCTCCTCTCTGTGGCCCTGCAAGACTCCAAGACATGTTGCAGGAGACTAGCAGTTTCCTTTTCTTTCCTAGCTTCTAACCTTTGCTGAAGTTCCTGATTTTTCTCAGCAAGCTTTTGGATTTCTAAATCCTTTTCATGAGTAGGATTTGTAAGTTTCCCTACCCTTTCCTTATTAGGGAAGTCTTCCACAGCAGTAGCCTTGGGGAAGCTATCTTCATTTTCTGCAAACCCTGTGGCATTGGGAGCCATGTGCCCTGGTGGCTTTATGGCTTCTGAAAGTGCAGCAAGTAGCACATGTGTGGGCTGCTTATCAAACTGCCTCATGTCTGCTCCAGTGGCTCTAAGCTGGGACCAAACTACCATTCTGACTTTGTCTCGAGGGGTCCGCTGAGGCCAGGGTTGCCCAGAAGCTGACTGTGTCTGCCTAAGAGCACCAGCCTGCTTGTAGAGGGGAACCCTTGGGGCAAGCTGGGGATGGCAAGAAGAGCTGGAACCAAAGCCACTGTTTTGGAACTTCCAGTTCTGGCTCTCTTTTCCATGCCCATCCTGTTCCTGATTCCAGTAAGCAGGGTGCTGGCCTTTTCTATTTAATTGTGCTTGAGTGAGCTGTGTTTCTAAAACAGCAACCTTCTGTTCAGAGACTTGGGCATGCTTTAAAGCATTCTCCAGTCTCCGTTTGACCTCATGGAGAGAGTGGGTTAAATTTTGTTTGTCTATTAGGTACTCATATCTCTCATCCCTGAACCTTTCTACCTCCTTCTCATAAGTTTTTAACCAAGCTTCTGTCTTCCTAAGCTTAGAGGATACCTGTTTTTGCTGCTCTTCTACCTTACGGGCAGCCTGCTCCTGGCATTCTTTTAGCTTAGCTTCTGACTTTTCTAAGTTTTGGTAGGTTTCCCCATAGAGCTTTTGGGCATCTTTGGTATGTTCCACTGAGGCTTGCAATGCTGTGAACAAGCCCCATGCAACAAACCTGTCCAATTCGGATCCTATATATTCACAGTAGTTGTCAAAGAAATTCCTAAGTCCCTCCAGGATATCCATTCCCTGGAAGAACTCTGGGTACCAAGGGTTTGGTCCTTGGTTTGCCAACCATTCTCCCAGTTTTCCAAAGGTTTCCTTCATTATTTTTACAGATTCAGCTTCATGCTGTTTTCTGGCTGTGGTCTTTTTAGTGACCACAGGACGGACTGGGGCTGAGCTGTTTTTATTTCCGTCTACCACCTCTTCATCCTCACTTTCCTCATCTGAGGAGAACGCATAGAAGGTGGAAGGAGAGACCGTCGCTATAAGAGCGTTTTTACGATCTAGCTTCTGTTGCAAGATAGCGATCTCCTTTTTGCACGCCTGATGATTGGCTGCTTCTTTGTTTTTTCTCACCGTTTCTGTGGCGATCTCAACGGCATATTGCAACTTATTATTTCGGTCTTTTGTTTGTTCCAGCTCCTTTCCCAACGCTTTCACCTGCGATTGGGCCTTTTTTAGGGCTGACACGAGGTCCTGGTGTGCTAGGTTTAAGGTGTGTTTCTCTGCTCTAATCTCTTCTATGGTTCGACTTGCATGTTGCCAGTCGAGGTCCAAGCTATTGTTTTCCGCCGCCAGTCTATTTATCTCTGCGGCATGTCTTCTACCTAATTCTGCTTTTTCTGCCTCATGGTTTTGCCGAATTGTATCTATCTCTGCTGCATGAGACTGGAGTAAGAGTTCCTTTTCCACAGTATGCTTTTTGAGGACTTCCTCTAATTCTTGTTCCTTTTCCTCTGCCTGTATTCCTTGCTGTTCTATTTGCTCGTCCCTTTGGGTAAGCTGTTCCCTGAGTTGTTTAATCAAGGCAGTGCTATCCCGTAGGGCTTCAAACAAGCCCCACGTGGCAAAAAGATCTCTTTTGCCGGCGCTAATTGTTTTGTTGCTGCAATTTTCCTCAAATATATCTCTAAAGGACTGGAGGGGATCAGAGCCTTGGTTAAAGATTCCCTTGTTCCAGGGGTTATCCCCTTTCTTTATTAACCATTTCTCCAACTTGGGGAGTTCTTCCTTTTTGGCAAAGATTTCCATTGTAGCGTGTGGGGATTTCTCCTTTTGGTTCCTTTTCTATTCCGCCTACCGCCAATCTCCAATTGAGCTTCGGCTACCAGTGCTAAATCAACGAGCCCGCCAACGGCTGGGTCTCGGCCAAAACCTAAAATCAACGAGTCAGCGTAAGGCTGCAACTCGGCCAAACCTGAAATCAACGAGTCAGCGTAAGGCTGCAACTCGGCCAAACCTAAAATCAACGAGTCAGCGTAAGGCTGCAACTCGGCCAAAACTAAAATCAACGAGTCAGCGTAAGGCTGCAACTCGGCCAAACCTAAAATCAACGAGTCAGCGTAAGGCTGCAACTCGGCCAAACCTAAAATCAACGAGTCAGCGTAAGGCTGCAACTCGGCCAAACCTAAAATCAAGCCCGACAGTCTGATCACACTGGTTTTGTCGCCCCTGCGTTCTCGTGCCTGTCGGGTGCCTTATACTCGCCTTGGCCTAGGTTCGTGTAAGGACTTAAAATGTGTGTGTGTGTATGTAGGTGTATGAGTGTGTATGTAGTGTGTGTGCACTAAGCTCTAAAGAAAAGGGAGAAGGGAAGGGCGCTCTTTCCAGGTCTTAAACAATCCTAGCCTGTCCTGACATTCCCTCCCACGATAGACGCGTTTAGAAGGCCTCGGGACGGTGGCCAGACTTCACGGGACTTCCCCCTTGCGTTCTATCGGGCTCAGTCCTCTTTCGAGGTGTCTGGCCTCCTAGGTGCGGCTGAGAAGTCCAGTTGAATGATAGAAATGGGGGCAGCCCAACCCACAAGTACAGAGATGCTCGCTAGAGCCTTTCACACAGAACTCATTCACTCAATCACTCATGCAATAGCCTCGCTAGCAAGACTTTCTGAACGGTGCAACCTTACGTCTGTCTGTATGAAGACACGCGTGTCGACTCGCGTGCGTTCACACAAACAGGATAATGCCCAAGCATTCTCCACCAATTTCTGTTAGGGAAACTGCTCTCAAAATGAGATTGGGGAATTAGATTGAGAGACAGCTGGCCCAATAGGAATCTTTGTTATCTGTGTATACCAGGCTCAACCATTCAGATAGTCAATGCTCAATAAACTGGACTCTAATTTAGTAAAATCAATTGTAATTTATTTGAAACAATAGTTCTTTCACACAAGGTACAAAAGCAATCACACATTCACACAGGTCTAAAGAAATATAGAGAGATCGATAGGGGAACATAAAAGGATGGACATACAGGGTGATACTACCTCTCGCAGACTCCAAGGAAGACTCCGATGGCGACGAATGAGGGAATGGGGGAATGGACCCGAAACTGATCAGGAATCGGGGATGGATCTATACAGCGGGTTAAGGGGGTTGCTGAATAGAGAGCACACCTGTGGGTAGCTAGTCCACAGGTTATATAGAGTCACCTTAGTCCTGAGGGGATGGGAGGTGACTGGGAGTGGTAATGGGAGGTTCCGCTGATGACCAAGAAGGCTGGACATCGGCTGGACCAATGGCGAGTCCATGGCGACACCTGATTGGGTGTATGCTTCAACCAATGAACATC
This sequence comes from Heteronotia binoei, assembly GCF_032191835.1. NCBI lineage: Eukaryota > Metazoa > Chordata > Lepidosauria > Squamata > Gekkonidae > Heteronotia > Heteronotia binoei. Next base: position 32,851,296 of record NC_083228.1, read on the forward strand.
ACCTTCATCCTGGGTATCCTGGAAATTTCCAAGTTGCGACAGGGCCTGAGGCGGCTCCAGTGATATCAGTATGGGAATGATCGGGTGATTGGGATGAGATGGGATTATCTGGGAAGGTGACAATAGGGAATCAGATATGCACCTAGGTATTCCGGTGTAGACAAAAGGGCTTGGAGGTAGCAGGAGAGATCCTTCCTCTTTCTCATCATCTCCAGGGTGAAGACTGTTGTTCAGAGTATTACTTAGCAATCAGGATCAATAGTGGAGCCATTAATCCATTCATAAACGAGATAGGTTGCTTGTGGGCTAGGAATGACTCAAGGTGCGTACGTGAGGTTCCCACTAAGAAGGAATGAAGCCCCACCAGGCAGGAAGATGGCTACATGTGGTGTTAGTGAAACACAGTGGCTTCCATGCTTAGCACTTCAACACCGTTCGCCTGGACAGCTCCGTGGCGGCGTAGCCTCTTCCTCGCCATGGTAGACTCCACGCGGTAGCGGGGAAACGTCTGTGTGCGTCTGCAGACACTCTGTGCCTGTCTCAAGCACTGGTATAATGAGCAGTTGATACACATGAGTCCTATGTAGTTCCTGGATAGTTTTACTCGCATTCACTGGCCAGGCGGATGCAAGCTCCCTTCTCCAGGCTCCCTGGCAACCATGTTTGTGAAAGAGGGGTCATTTTCTCACAGGCTTGCCTGTCTTAACTGTAGTGACATCTCAGTCAACTTCAATAGACATACATGACATGATTCTAATCTCTACAAATGTCTTTCCTCATATCCTCTTTTGGCCTCTTCATTTGGACAAGGTATGTGAATTTATAGAATATTCATTAACTAAAATGTCTGCCAGAAAATAATAGTTTATGGAAATTAATTACTAAAGCTTTAAGGCTAGAGGAGATTATTGCCAAAAGTGGCTAGATTGCCCAGTCCCCAAAAACAGATGTGCAAGGACTGGTTATTTCATTACATTGAGTGATGAAATGGCTCTCATAGGCTGCTGTTGTGGCCTAGCATTGAAACAAAGTTCTACAGATGAAGCCTAATGGCTCCTGACCCTTTCTCTCATTTCTGTCTTTTAGTATGATCTCTAGAGGTAGCTTACTGAAATGTCTGCTTGCCCTTCTACTGTGTTGCAGAACTTCTGATATGATTGCTTTCAAGTTTCCTTTAACAATTTTGTAGGTTACAATAACTGAATTTAAGGGAGTCCAGCTAATGACTTGGACTGTACATTCATTTTTCTACTACTGGTTTCTCTAAATTGTTTCAACAACTTTCCTCTCATTATATTGCCATAGATTGGTGAACTAGAAGTCATTTTCTTCCCAAGATGCATTTACATAAATGTAAAGTCCCTCAACTGTCAACGTCTGGCCAACAATCAATATGTTGTAATTCTTTGTGCATGTAATCCATTAATTTTTAACTTCTGCATTTCAGGCAACCGTAGCCTAGAGGTATCGTCACCGCTTTTCTTATAATTACAAAAAAAATCACTAAAGCTGAAGCATGCATAGTTTTCAGTAATGATTTTCAGATAATTATGTAAAGTGAAAATTTAATGATTTTATGCTTGTATTTTTTTTCTTTACATCAAATGAAAGAGGTAATAAATTTTAATTGTTCAATAAACAGTCCTGTTAAGACGTCCAGCTATTAAACAAACAATACTTTTTGGCATATTTACTCAGGGTTTTTTTTTTTTTGTATTTGGGTATAATCTTAATTATTAATTACATCTCACTCTGAAATGGAATCGTTATTCCAATAACATTGTTAATTGTTAACTATGCTCGCATGGTTCACTTAAGAAGACAACATGATTGCATTCTTCCATTTCCAGTCAGGTTTGTCTTGTTGCACAATTGGCTTTTGACAATGATCTATAGGTGTTTTTTTCTTTCCTGCTTGGGCTGCATTCCTTTGTTACTAACTAATGTTGGTGGTTCCCAATGAGTCAGAACCCACTAGAGGAGGGGTGGCCAACGCTGGGGCTGGGGCTGATGGGAGTTGTAGGCAAAAAACTTCTGGAGAGCTACCGTTGGCCACCCCTGCACTAGAGAAAGATAGGAGTCACTGGTGAAGTGAAAAATTATGTTTGTAAAGAAGGAAAAGAGTGCAGCATTAAAAAAAAAACTAAGAAGAGATGGTTTTTACCTTTTTTTCTACCCTAAGGAGTCTCAAAGCAGCTTACAAATGCCTTCCCTTCCATTCCTCACAACAGATCCAGGTGGGTAGCCATGTTGTTCTGAAGTAATAAAATAAAATTAGAGTCCAGTGGCACCTTTAAGGCCAAGTTTTATTCTTTTATTCAAGGTGTGAGCTTTCATGTGCATGCACACTTCCTCAGATACATAAAAATGGAAGATAACCATTCAGACTTAGAGGGTGAACAGCAAATTAGCATGTAACACAATGAAGATGTTTTAAGATATGCAGAGACAAAACAGGCATAACAAGTTAAATTTATATATTTGTTAGACCGTGGGGCACATTCAGGGATTTATAAAGATAGACCCATTTTTCCAATCCACTTCAAACTTGGGGGGGGAGGTGTTCTTTAGGGAAAAATAGGATCTTAGATTTCTTCAAATTTGGTCCCATTTGACCTAAAACACTTTGCCTATATCCCTAAAATTACCCCCTATAGGAAATGGACCCAGAAATCTGAAAAGAAAAAAACCCCATAAAAATGAATCTGAACTGAATATTCAGGATTACAATATTGGTGGACTCCCATTCTAAATCTGAATTTTACTGACCCCCTCCCCTCTCCAAATGTACACCTCCAGTCACATGCTTCCCACTAATACTACACATGACTCCTGAGTCTGGTTTCACAATGTTCTGCATAATTTTCTCAGCCTATACCAATTAAATTGACTGCTGACATTTACAGAAATAAAGTTTCATTTTCTGAATATTACATCTCTACAGTAACCTCCTGTTCTTCAAGAATGACCCCCACAGATCCAGGAATCAATAGGAATCAGCTCTGGGGATTTATGCAGTGACACTGAATACTGTCGTGATTGTGAGGGGAATGGCATGAACCAAGTACTACAGTTTCCAGAGAATTAATTATCATTCTTATAGTCTTTTTTAGGCTTGTAAATTTCATTCATTGACTGAACAGAACAAAGGAGGAAAGGTAAAGTCTGGTGAACTTTTTAGACTTGTCACAAAAGGATGGAAAGGGAAGAATTGTGTCAGAAAAGGCTAAAATGTCATAAAATTGTTGGTATCAGTACTTTTTAAAGACACTAAATGTTTCTACAGCAAGAATGACATTTCTTTTTTTAAAAAAAGCATTTTCAAAATTGGTCTCAGAAGTGTCCTTAGAAGCACAGCTGATAGCAACTGGTATCTAGAACCAGCTCTTCTTCTTTCTCCTCCTCCCATCCCTACCTCTAATCTGGAGACCTGGGTTTGATTCATCACTCCTCCATATGCAGCCAGCTGGGTGATATTGGTCAATTACAGCCCTCTCAGAAGTCTCTCTGCCCCACCTACTCCTCAAAAATGGGTATTTTGGCTGAGGCAAGTGTCTTTAAGAGATTTGGATGGTTAAGAAAATTTATGAAGGCAAAATATCTTTTTTTAACAGGAATGTGGTTAATATTAAAAACTCCACAATACAAAGACAGCAGTTTCTTAAGTTTCTCTTAGTCATTGTGGGTTCTTATTGTGATGGCTATGCCTCTGAGCTTGGTTCCACAGCACATCCTGTTCTCTGATGCCCACCTTGCTCCCTCTTCCTTCTTGTATCTACCTGTTAGGTACAGCCTTAGTGTCGCCAAGAGATGGGGGAGAGGTGGGCACTTTCTGAAGGGTGGGTTCAAACATCATCCCTGTGTGATGACACAGTGCTTGGCATCACCCAGAAGCAACGACTTAGGGCAATTCTGTAGCACACTGAAAAACTTCATGAATTTTTGGCCAAGTGCTGCAGCTTCACCCTGCTGCAATGCTATCAGTCCCGGGTTATGTCAGAAGTTGCATCATCACACAGAAGAAAGTCCTATGAGGAAAGGTTGAAGGAGCTGGGTACGTTTAGCCTGGAAAGAAGACAATTGAGAGGTGGTATGATCACCATTTTCAAGTACTTGAAGGGTTGCCATAAAAAGGATAGTGCACGATTGTTTTCTGTTGCCCCAGAAGGTTGGACCAGAACCAATGGGTTGAAATTAAATCAAATGAGTTTCCAGGTAAACATTAGGAAGAACTTCCTGATAGTTAGAATGGTTCCTCAGTGGAATAGGCTTCCTCGGGAGGTGGTGGGCTCTCCTTCTTTGGAGGTTTTTAAGCTGAGGCTAGATGACCCTCTGACAGCAATGCTGATTCTGTGAATTAGGCAGATCATGAGAAGGAGGGCAGGAAGCATTGCATCATTGCTTAGTTCTTCTTACATGCTCAGGACAGAAAGGGTTATATCAGTGCTTAGTTATTCTTACATGCCCAGAGAAATGCAGATTGCCAATTGGGACCAGTCAGCAATTTTTCTCCAGGCCAGCTGGGCAAGGGATCCTGGAGGTATTTTGCCATCTTCTGGGCATGGAGCAGAGGATGTCACTGGAGATGTATATGTGTAGGGGAGGTATTTATGAATTTCCTGCATTGTGCAGGGAGTTGGACTAGATCAGAAGTGTCAAACATGTGGCCTGAGGGTCAAATCAGGCCCCTGGAGGGCTCCTATCAGGCCCCCGAGCAATTGGCTGTCATCTGCTTCCTTCTCCCTCTCTCTTGCTCCCTTCTGCATAACAGGTAAAATCTAACAGTGGCTGCACAGTTAGAGAATCAAACAAAAATCAACTGTGCCAAAAAGAACAAAAAACAAGTCTTTATGAAATTGTACAAATTTATATCAGAAGTTCTCAATTCATACGATAAAAATCCATAACAAAGGAGATCCCACACATATACAGTCCACAAAAATCCATTCGACTCCTGAAGAAGTTCGAAACTCCAAATGAGTCAAAAAACCTCCTTCTTTCTTACAACACACAAGTAGTCCAACCAACAACGTCAACTTCTAAGGTAAAAATCACCTCATGTGATTGCTAGCTTGAACCATGTTCCACTATAGATAGCTTTTTTGAAAGCCAAATGATAAACCTTAACGCATCATTCTGCCACACTCTTATCAATGCCCATTCTTAACTTCTTAAAGACGGCTTGTGTGTTGTAAGAAAGAAGGAGGTTTTTTGACCCATTTGGAGTTGAAAACTTCTTCAGGAGTCGACATATCGGAATGGATTTTTGTGGACTGTACATGTGTATTTTTGTGGACTGTATATGTCCTTTGTTATGGATTTTTATCAAATTAATTGAGAACTTCTGATATAAATTTGTACAATTTCCTAAAGACTTGGGTTTTGTTCTTTTTTGGCACAGTTGACTTTTGTTTGACACTTCTGCATAACAGCTTGCTTTGCCAGGCTTGCTTGATCGCACAGAAGCTCCAGAACAAAGCCTCTATTTTCTCCATTGGCTGAGGCTCCAACCTTGGGAAGGAAGGGGGAAGGAATAGCTTGCTTTGTCAGGCTCTCTCAATCACACAGCAGAGATACTGAACCAAGCCTTTCTCTCGTCTATTGGCTGAGTTCCCTGGAGAAGGAAGGAAAGAACCAGAGCTTCCTTTGCCCAATTCCCTGGATCACACAGAAGAGATACAAAGAAAGCACCTTTAAGACCAACAAGTGCTAATATATTAATCATGTTTTATTTTAAGGTTTTTTTTTAAAAAAAAAAAATCCTGTCTTTGTCTATGTCCTTTGTAAAGTTTATATCTCTGCTACCTAATCTTAAATAGGAACACACACAGCCTGTCCCTACATGGCCTGTCCCACCAAGGTGTCATTTTTGTCAGATCCAGCCCTCATAACAAATGAGTTTGACATTCTTGTACGAGATGATCCTGGAGGTCCCTTCCAACTCTATGATTCCAGGATTCTATAACTCTACAGAGATGACGATCATGCTCCCCCTTCAGTCAGCCACTTTCTACCCACCAACCAGATGAGGACTGATGACCTCCCAAGACTAGTAATTCCTGCCAATTTGCTGAGTTATGCTGGTTTGGGGCTAATGCTTGCACCTGGAGCTCTTAATCCCTTATCAGAAAGGCTGAATGACTTAAACAAGGAGGTAATCCTGTTGTTACTTATAGCTATGGAACTTAATTGCCAACAAGCTGGAAGTCAGAATAAGGATCACCTGACTACACCAGCCCTCCCTAGAAGTTCTTCTGCATTGGCATTACAATTACAAACTGTTGCCCTTAGTAAACTCATACACTATAGCAGGGGTCCTCAACCTTTTTATGCCTGTGGGCGCCTTTGGAATTCTGACAGAGGGCAGTGGGCAAAAACACAACATGGCTGCAAAAGGATGCATAGCCAGTCAAAAAACGGCTGCCACAGGAGGTATGGCCAACCACAAAATACCAGGAATTGAGGTTATATAGAATTCTAATAGTAACTCTTCAACATTTAAGGCAGAACTCTATTTAACGTTACCTTTTTAACCTATTCTATCATGGGAACTCCTGCAGTATAGAGTATGCTGCTATAATACTAAAATATAGAGAATATATCTGGGGTCTGAGGCAGGTGTTTGAAGCAAAAATATCACCCAAATTTCAGGGTACCAAGTTATCTCTCTCTCTCTAAAACAAACAAACCTTTAACTTTTAAGGCAAAGGAAAATGGGATCTAATTTTAAAGAACCCTAAACAAGGTGTCCCCAGAAGATTGGGCAGTTCACACCCATCCATGAACCAATATGAACCAGGAGATAAGTTCATGATGAGTGGTTGACTGGATGCCACCCCAGATGTTTTGGCTGAGGGTTTAGAGGCTGTGGTTGGATGGTTGAAACAGAGTCAACTGAATTTAAATCAATCTAAGACAGAGCCTGTGGCTGGGTAGGGTAAACATTGGATTAGGACGATACTTCCCACTTTTGACTGTGTGTCATTAACATTGGCACTGACTGTTAAGGGTTTGGGCATGATTCTGGATGCTTCCCTGCAGTGGAAGCCCTGATCACAAATGTAACTAGGCTGTCATTTTCCCATCTACACCAAGTGGGACAATTGGCCCCATTTTTATCTTGTTTGGACTTCGGCACAGTGATCCATACAACAGATAGAGATACTGTAATGGTTTTATAAGCACTAATTTTTATAGATGGGAAAGGAAAAGTCCCCTGTGCAAGCACCAGTCGTTTCCGACTCTGGGGTGACGCTGCTTTCACGACGTTTTCAAACTTACAGGAAGTGCAGGCTAAGCTTCCATCAGCTGAGCCTCGAGTGCATACATGTAGAGCAAAGCTTGCCAGAATCTGAGACTACATGCTTAACTAAAACTAGGCATTTTGTACCCTAAATGCTGGCCACCAGTCAAATAGTAATTAATTAAACTATCTCAAGTACTTGGATGAGCCAAGCCACCTTGCACCTGGTGTCCAGTGGTGGGAAGAAACAACCCAGGCTTTGAAGATAAGTTCTGCCAATGAGCATGAGAGAGCATAAAGTTCTCTTGGGAGCAACTGAACACAGTCCTCTCACAAGACCTGGGGCAACTAAGCACCAGCATGTAGCAAAGATGGAGTTATGCAGGCCATATGTGTAGGCGTTCTGATGTGCCCATGGAGTTCCCTGCTTGCAAAAGCATCCCCAGTCACTTCAGCAGAAGAGTAACTTGATGCATGGAGGCAATGTATTCAAATGACCACTTCATTACTATGACTAGATGAGAGCTTTGCAAATGCATTAGAATGGATACTATTGCATTTAATGCTAGTTAACACTCATGTGTCATGTTTGTGCCATATAGTATTAGTGGCTGTCTAGCAATGCATGCAGAAGTTTATCAAAGGCATAGATATAATCTTGTATAGATATAATGCATAGATGGACACTTTTCTCTCTATTACTGCGGAGAGGCCCAATCTTTAAAAATAATGGTTCGCTAATTTTTTTCATGTTTAAGCAATGCACAGACAGCAGACTTTTATTGGTAGAGTTTTCCTAGCCTATTCATAAAGATTATTGGATGAAACAAAGTTTTTGTTGCAATTCACATATTTCTCCTGATTACAGCTAGAGTATTGTACCATTGCCATAGAACCAGTATGGGGTGGGACTTGGGAGATCCAGGTTCAAAATGCTAATGAGGCATAAAGCATGCTGCATGATCTTAGGCCATTGCACAATCTTCCTTAGCATGGCTTCCCTTGCAGAGTATACTGGGGACAAAAACTATGCAGGAAGAACTATGTAAGTCACACCCTGAGCACCTTGGAGGAAGGGTGGGATAAAAATGTAATGGATACAAAAGAAAAACTCCCAGCAGAGTGGATTGTATACAATCTTAACATGAATTCTTGTTCCTTTGCTGATTTCCACAGTTATTTAGTCAGACATTTTACAAGATGGGAGGTGGCAGATCCCAGCTAAAACCAGCCAACTCTTTCAGAACAGTTATACAGCAAAAGTTACAGGGGCTGGAATGAGAGTAAATTGTGAACACTGCTGCTGTTCACATAGGCTATAAACTGAGTTTGCTTGGAACTGGCATTATTGAAGTCAATGGGGCTAATCTCCAAGTAAACATGTTGACAGTTGTGGAGATGGAAGCAAGATTAGAGGGGGGTTTTTTGCCATCTTTGAATGTAATGGTATTTTGGCATAATTGGCTGCAGAGTGGAAAGCCAACATTGGCTCTCAATGTTTGCCCACTTGGATTCTTCTATGAATTCTACACAATGCAGATTCCAGTCTTTTATATTAGGAGTCACTATTTGCGCCATGCTCAGTTTGGGAGATTTTTGCCTGCTGTTTTTCTGTGTGTGATGTCTAGTCTGAGAGCAGACTAGTGTTCTGTATCAATTGTATTTTGGCCTTCCTAGCACTGTCAGAACTAGATCAGCAAATACCTGGACTATAGCTGTCATTCCAACTAGGGGCAGAAAGGACTTTTGACAGATGCATATATGCTGCAAAAATGCTCCTCTGGGCCAGCAGTGTTTTTAAAAAATTGTGCATTGCCTTGCTTTCCTCAAATGTGTTCACTTTTGAAGAACCAAAAAAAAAAATCAGAATAATTTCTGCTCGTAATCTTCATAGTTAAGTGGCACAAAGTGGCTATAAAAAGGGCAACTAGAATGATTAAAGGGCTGGAACACTTTCCCTATGAAGAAAGGTTGAAATGCTTGGGACTCTTTAGCTTGGAGAAACGTCGACTGCGGGGTGACATGATAGAGGTTTACAAGATAATGCATGGGATTGAGAAAGTAGAGAAAGAGGTACTTTTCTCCCTTTCTCACAATACAAGAACTTGTGGGCATTCGATGAAATTGCTGAGCAGACAGGTTAAAACGGATAAAAGGAAGTACTTCTTCACCCAAAGGGTGATTAACATGTGGAATTCACTGCCACAGGAGGTGGTGGCGGCCACAAGCATGGCCACCTTCAAGAGGGGTTTAGATAAAAATATGGAGCAGAGGTCCATCAATGGCTATTAGCCACAGTGTGTGTGTGTGTGTGTGTGTGTGTGTGTATAAATTTTCGCCACTGTGTGACACAGAGTGTTGGACTGGATGGGCCATTGGCCTGATCCAACATGGCTTCTCTTATGTTCTTATGTTCTAAACCACAAATCCTCTGTTCCAACACGGCCCATTTACTTCAAGCACATGCTCTGAATTATTAAAGAAATGAAAGCAGATTAAGAGCATAATCTTAAAATTCTGTTACAGGATTTCTCTTGTTTTATGATAAAAGTCAAGTTGTCTCTATAGCAGGAAGGAGGCATAGCCACTGTGACATTGCTATACAGATAAAGTTTGTGATCCCTTCATCTATACTCACAAGCAAGGCTCTCAATAGCAGAGAGTGTTGTTAGAGATAGACATGCGTGTATATATGTCTCTTATCTATCACCTAACATCAGAGGGTTTATGGCTCAGTGGTGGAGCACACACTCAGCATACACTAGGTTCCAGGTTCAATCCCTGTCTTGTCTAATTTAAGGATCATGGGTAACAGGTGTTAGGAGTATAGACTTCTGTCTCTGAAATCTTGAAGAACTACTGGTAGCCAGAGTAGACGGTACTAGAGAGCAGCTCTTTCAAGAACTGTGACTGATCCAAGGTCACCCAGCAGCTGCATGAGGAGAAGAAGGGAATCAAACCCAGTTCTCCCAGATTAGAGTCTGCACGCTGAACCACTACAACCAAACTAGCTCTCAGAGATTTTACATCCAGCATTTTTCCTGATCAGTCACTCTGGAACAGGAACAGGCGTAGCTTTATGTCCACCCACTTGGATTTAGAAAGTACAGTGAACGTTTTGTCTGTATCCTGCATTTCAATGAAGTCAATGGGAAGGCCTGCATTGATTCGAATGGTTCCAGATTATGCCATCAGCAATAGCAGATCTGATGGGATTACAGCTATTCAATAAAAAAGGATCAACAACAGTGCTGATAGGATTAGATAAAACCCAAAACATACATCCTATGGTAAATGACAAGCTTGGTAGAGACAATCTTGCTCAACAAGATTTCAAATCAGTAGTACTGGGAAAGATTATTATTGACTACAATGGAATTTATCCGAAAGAGCTAATTTAAATGGTTGGTTCAAAGTATGAAGTATTAAGTGTCAGCTCCTCTGATAGGCACTGAGCAGCTAATTGAGGGCAAGGTGCATCTTTGGTCGCTTATTATTGATACAAACTGTTTTTGTAAGCTAGGGTCCCATAGCCAACATTTTATTATATTTATCAAGTACTGATAAGGAAGTCCTAGGCAAAGTGCTTCAGTCTAAGCCCATTAAAATCAATAGATTTAGGTCAGAATAACTCTGCATAGTATTTCAAAGTAAAATTAGTTGGGGGAGGGGTTTTGTTTTTCATCATCATACATCAAGCTTATATGTCTAACTGCATAGCTGTAAATAAATTATTTATTTATTAAAATGCAATTGTGTGTGTGCATGTGTGTGTTTGTGCATGTGCTTATATTACATAACATGAATGAACATAAGAGTAGCCATACTGGATTATACCAATTGTTCATCTAGTATAGGACTGTGTTTCCAGTAGAGGCCAGTGAGACACCACAAGATAGCCCAAAAAATAGGGCCTACAGACAACAGCCCTCACCTACTGACTGCTTCCCAATATCTGACAAGGGCCTACTATCAAGTAGAAGACACACCCATCCTTTATAAAACTGTTCAATCTCCTTTTAAATCCATCTAAGCAACTGGCTGGCCCTCACCACATCTCACAGCAGTGACCTCCACTTCAACTACCCATTGGCTGGTGCCTGCCTGCTTATCTATCTATCTATCTGTCTGTCTGTCTGTCTGTCTGTCTGTCTGTCTGTCTGTCTGTCCTTAGTACAGAACCTACTGTAAGCTCCAGGAGGATTGGCTACATCAGGAGTGTGTGGCCTAATATGCAAAGGAGTTCCTGCTACAAAAAAAGCCCTGACCCGAAGAAATTGTTCCCCAGTTTGGTGTAGTGGTTAAGTGTGTGGACTCTTATCTGGGAGAACTGGGTTTGATTCCCCACTCCTACACTTGCAGCTGCTGAAATGGGCTTGGGTTATCCATAGCTCTCATAGGAGTTGTCCTATGGAGGGCAGCTTCTGGGAGAGCTCTCTCAGCCCCACCCGCTTCACAGTGTGTCTGAAGGGCGGGGTATAAATCTGCTTTCTTCTTCTCTTTATAGAATCATAATCGGATGAATTTGAAACCCCACAATATCTCTGCACTTTAGTGGTTTCCAAACAGAGTATTTGATAACACACTGCAATGCATTTCCCACAGCTCAGATGAAGAACTATTTCCTTAAGACACCTCCAGAAGAGTGCTTTTTGTGACTGTCCTTTGTTGGTAGTTGATTCACTATCACTTATCTTTTTTGACTGTTCAAAATATGCAGCAGCCAAGGAGAAATTCATCATAAAGTGGCTTTCAAAATATTCAACCATTTCAGATGTTCATAAATTAAGCTTATTTTTAAGTAACTACAGCAAAACTTGCACAATTGATGTAGCTAAAATTCAGCTTTGTTATTATTTCCAGTTCCTAAGTGTTCTTTGGTGTAAAGCTAGTAAACCTATGGCTAGTAAACCTGAATAAAGTATAAATTACTGTATTTATTGGGGGAGCTGTTACATACTTCCTTTGCCAAAGGGGTTTAAATGAACCACTCCTTTCCTTTAGAATGTTATCCTATTAATATTACTGAAAAATAAAAAAAATTAAGATAAATGATCAGATTTTTTTAAAAGTCTTGTGAAATCATATCTTTCTAGAAGAAACACAATATTTTAGAACAGGGGTGGCCAACTGTAGCTCCCCAGATGTTTTTTGCCTACAACTCCCATCAGCCCTAGTCAGCATGGCCAATGGCTGGGGCTGATGGGAGTTGTAGGCAAAAATCATCTGGAGAGCTACCGTTGGCCACCTCTGCTTTAGAATATAATTTGTATATTTTGTCAAGGGATAAATTAGGAATGTGTAGAGATAGTCTGAGAAATTTTGAGAGTCTGTCAAATGATTTTTGCTTCCCTTCCATTTTGTTCAAGTGTTACAGGCCAAACTCTCTCTGAATTGTCACTTCAGAAAAATTCAGTGGCAGTACCACAATAACTTGCCTTAGGTTTCTAGTTCAATAGTGGGAGAATCAAATATAGCTCCTAGTAAGATGATATGTGAGGAAGCATGAAAATATCTATAATCAAAAGCTGCTGCACATTTTGCTTTTGTACCGGAAAATGCTACAAGATAAAATTGGAGACATTTTAGAATTGGTCTTCCTGCTTTCCTGGTGCTTTGATAATTGCCTGCATACCACCTCCCCTGTATTCTATGTGAGATACGTTCATTTTTCTAAACAGCTTTTTATTTCTAATGAAACCATTAGTATATGTTTACCCTGAGGTCATCATTATTTTCCATAGTGGTTTTCCCTTATCACTGGTAATTACGTGGCTGAAAGACATAATGAAATTTTAAAAGACACTGAAATTTAAGGACAACATTTACTCCCCCCAACCCCAGTTTCTTCTACTATGAAAATAGGCACTATCCTTCCCTCTGATCCTTGGTACCCTTTCCTTCCTTAACTTTCCCTTCTGTGCAGGTGAAGGAGAAGACTTTTGCCTCTTGTGCCATTTCAACTGAATTTGAATATCATTACAGAATTGCCAGTTTCTGATTTTCTCATTTACAGAAGTTATGCTTTTAAGAGCAGTGGCCATATATTGAGTGTCCATATTTCAGCCTGAAAGCCACATGCTGTTCAAACATCAGCATCTTTCTTTCAACACAGCATTATAAACATTGGCTGGGCAAAAAAAAAAGGGGGGGGGTGCAATATCCCTGTCCACCAGGTGACTGGAAATGAAAACTAGCAACCTGTCTCACCTCCACTATCCAGCTGTTCCTCTATCAAGCAATAAGACCATCAGAGATGTCTCATAAAACTGAAACATGTCCTTAATGTGAACATAAGAGATGTTGGATCAGGCCAATGGTCCATCCAGTCCAACACTCTGTGTCACACAGTGGCCAAAAAACCCAGGTGCCATCAGGAGGTCCATCAGTGCGGCCAGGACACTAGAAGCCCTCCCACTGCCCCAGACAGAGAGTTCCATCAATACACTGTGGCCAATAGCCACTGATGAACCTCTGCTCCATATGTTTATTCGATCCCCTCTTGAAGCTCGCTATGCTTGTAGCTGCCACCACCTCCTGTGGCAGTGAATTCCACGTGTTAACCATGCTTTGGGTGAAGAAGTACTTTCTTTTATCCGTTGTAATCCGACTGCTCAGCCATTTCATTGTGTCAATAAAATTTTGTATTGTGAGAAAGAGAGAAAAGTACTTATTTCTCTACCTTATCTCATGAATAATCTTGGAAACCTCTATCATGTCACCTCTCAGTGGACGTTTCTCCAAGCTAAAGAGCCTCAAGTGTTTTAACCTTTCTTCATAGGGAAAGTGTTCCAACCCTTTTTTGAGGTGTAGTGACCAGAATTGTACACGGTACTCAAAATGAGGCTGCACCATCAATTTATACAGGGGCATTATGATACTGGCTGATTTGTTTTCAATTCTCTTCTTAATAATTCCCAGGATAGCGTTGTCCTTTTTTTATTGCAGTTGCACACTGTCTCGACATTTTCAGTGAGTAATATTCAGTGAGGGTCTATTCAAAACTATTTCCCCAGATTCAAAGGAGAAGATGCTGGGAAGATGACTTTGGCAGAAACTTGACTTAATGCAATCCAAGAAGGGTTGAAAAAAGTCAAGAGCCCTTTCAACTTGAGATTGGGGCCAAATGAAAAGCATTTTCTCTATCAGTCATTTCCCCATCTTTGCTTTATTATTTGAAACATTTCTATGCCACCTTTCCATTCATATATGGTCCCCAAGGCAGCAAACATTAAAACATTTGAGACATTAAGACAGCATCTGTAATATAATAAAACTACTTTTGTCTTGGCAAAACTGAGCAACCTGATTAGTTAGGACTGGGTGGGACTGTGGTGCATCAACTTTTGGCCCATCAAACTATCAATCAAGAGTACTTGCATGTCATTGGTTAAGTCTGCTCCTCTCTCCCACCCAAGAGGCTGTTGCTAGCCAGCAAAGCTGATTCTGTCAATAAAAAGCAACTAATCTTAGTACTGGGAGTTACTGGCTCTCCCTACTCTCCTTGGCTGAACCACCTGTTGCACTGATTCACAGAGGAGAGAAAGAAACCCTTCCCTCGATTGTCTGAGGGAGGGTGGAGGGAAACAGCCAGCGAAAGTCTTCCCTTGATTGGCTGAGGACTCCTCCCTATCCTCCTCTGGAAAGGTGAAAAATGGTATCCTGTGGCAACAGACAAGATATATATAGAAAGAGATGGAGGGAAAGCAAGACACAGAAATTGAAGTCCTTTGCTTAAGACCAACAATGTTCTTAAAGACAGACATTGGTCTAAAAGGTATCACTAAAGTCCTCTGAGGCAGAACTCATTTTGGGCACCCATGTCTATGGCTGCGAGTTCCAGGTTGGTGGGAAATTCCTGGAAATTCCGTGGTGGAGTTTGAGGAGGGCATAGGAGTTAGAGCTTCAGAGTGGGGTCTGCCAGACACAGGTTCTTGCTGTGGAAGCTGACTGGGAGATTTCAGACTAATCACAGACTTCCACCCTAACCTGCCTCACCAGGTTGTTGTTCAGAACCAGTGGCGGCGCCAGGGTTTTCAGCACTCCAGGCAAGGAATCCCCGCCTGTGCCTGCCCCTCTCTCCCCACTCAGCCCCTTCCTCCTCCCCACCACCACCCACCCGCCCACAGCACTCCAGGCACTTGCCTCTCTGACTAGTTCCTTAGCCCCTAATGCTGCTGGGCTTTTGCCCCCCGTCGGAATAAAGAGACGGACACAAAGCATTGGTATAAATACTGGGCCACTTTATTAATCATTATAACAAACAGCAAGGGCACCCGAACTGCGGCCTGGTCAGGGCGAGGGGTCTCACAGACCGCTCCCCTGCCATTCGCAGACAAAAAACCCAGCCCCCCAGCCGGAGCTGTGTGACAAGCTCCCGCCAGGCCTGCCCAGCCAGGAGGCATGCCCCAGAGGGTCCAACCACCAGACGCACGTCTCAATGGAAGGCCCCCTCTAGTCGAGCCTCCAAGACAGTCTGCATTCTTCCCACCCCGGGTCACCAAACCCCAAGGTTGATCATGCCAGACCCCTAATTCCCCAAAAGGGGGATGCTTCATGGTCCTCCCCTAGCCACATAGTACCCTAAACCCCTAAAAACCTGCCACTACTAAGGCCAAGTCTCTACTTAGGGCTTAGCACCCACCGGGAGACCCAAGGCCACCAGCAACCCTTGCCGAATGTCTCTCAAGAAAAGCATGTTACCCTTTTCTGAGAGATGTACCCCATCCCCTCTGTAAAGGTCAGGAAATTCCATAGATATGTCCAAATGGGGTAAGTAGTGGCCCAACACCCTTTCCAATGGTGATGTCATGGGGTGTTGGCTAATATGCAAATGAGTTCCTGCTGGGTTTTCTCTACAAAAAAAAGCCCTAATTAGTAGGGCATGCTAAACAAGCCAAAAAAAGGTCTTCACTGGCATATAAGACAATGATACAGGGAGACAGATAGATCTCTCTGGCAAGGCAGTTCAAAACTTTTGGTGCCATAAGAAAGATGTTGCATTCTCGGGTTCCCATCTGTCTGTAGCAGGGCCTCTGGTGATGAGCAGAGTGGACAGGTAGGTTCATGTGAGAGCATATGGTCCTTCAGATATGCTGGCCTCAAGCCATATAGTGCTTTAAAAGTCAATAGCAACCTTGAATTGGGCCAAATTGGAATCCAGTGGAGGTAGAACAAGACTGGAATTATACAGTCTCTATAATGCACTCCAGTCAACAGAGGTCCCCCATTGGGCACCACTGCTTATGATTTACATTTTTTTTTATTTTAACAGTTCTGGAAGAAGAATTCTGTGGTATATCTTAACCCTTTTCCATTTGATTCTATTAATTATTTGTTTCTAGCTACAGGAGTTTTGACTCTCAAAAGCGCATACCTCAGAAATCTTCTTGCTCTCTAAAGTTTTGTTGGACTGGGATACTGCTGTTCTCCTGCAGATCAACTATTAATTGTTTGTATCTATACTTAATGGATTGGTTTCAGACCTTAAGTGGTAAATTGTGCCATAGCAGGAGAACGCCACAGTAGACTGATCAAGCAAAAACTCCACATCTTCTCATAAGGCAGATTCAGAGCTTTGGAGACACCTACTAGGGGTGTGCATTCAGTTTGGCCAAACCGAATTAATTGCGAAATCACCCTTGATTCGGCTGTATACAGAATCGCATACAGCCGAATCCAATTGGGGCCCATTATGCGGGAGCCGAGTATGGCTCCCCGTATACTTGTTGTGCTTGGCCAGCTCTCCCCATGTTGTTTGGGGCAGGGCTGGAGAGCTGGCACCTGTAGATTGTGTGTTCTGTGGCAGGAAAGCTGGCACCTGGGTGAGAGACCCAGAACCAGCAGGCTTGCTGTGCTTGGCCAGCTCTCCCTGTGTTGTTTGGGGCAGGGCTGGAGAGCTGGCATCTGGGTTTGCTGCAGCTAGGTCTGCAGAGCAGACCTTGAGCAGATTGTGTTTTTTTGTGGCAGGGTTCATAGTGTAGATAGATGTATATAGTGCATTTGGGTCCTATAGAGATTCTCTGGTGTGAAGTTAGGTTGGGTTTTGGGTGCCCCAGGAATTGGACCCCCTGGCCCAATCTTTTTGGGACTTGGGGGTTTTGTAGGGGAGAGTCCCCTGCAAATTTGGGGGCTCTCCCTCAAACCCCATCCCCTCCAGGCAACTTCAAATATGGCCCATAGGGCATAATGGGGCTGTATATTCGGAAATAGCTGCACATCTACCGTATATGCGGCTATTCCGACTACGGAATTCAGAAATATACGGGATTCCGTATCCCCCCCCCCGTATATTTCCGAATCCATGTTCTATTGAATTTTTTTTTTTTGCACATCCCTAACACCTACTGCTCTGTTGTGTAGTTTGCCCTTCCCACCATTTTTATTAGGGAGTGTGGCATTGTGGGTTAGTCGGTCAGACTAGGCCTATGGAGATGCAGGCTCAAATCCCTGCTAGCCACAAAGCACCCTGGGGGGCCTCAGGCCAGACATTCCCTCTCAGCCCAACCTACCTCATAGTTTTTGCTAACTCCATATTTCCTCTGTATCTCGAGGATAAAATGAGTTAATGCAATTTATACCTAACACAAGTTGCTCTTTCTTAAATCTCTTGGAGTAAGAGCAGGATGCCAAAGCAATAAATAATATGCTTACAGTGCCATCCTAAAAAGAGTTACACCCTCTAATCCCACCAGATTTAGAAGGGTGAAACTCTGTTTAAAATTGCACTGTCAGGCTGCTTTGCAGAACAACTTATATGAAGTGATAACAAATTCAGTTCTATAATGTTAGAAATGTCCAGATTCTTTTGTTGTTTAGCAAGGTCAGCCTTTCAGGTAGCATCCATTTTTGAAAAAGGAGAGATTTGTGGCTATGTTAGCTAGGCATACATTTGTTGTCCCAAGCTAAAACAAACTTGCAGTTAAGTTGATGTGATTCGTAGGTATATTTCTTTTATTGCTGCTATCGATACCTTAAACCTTGTATTCAGCAGACTGTAATACAAACAAAGAGCTGTATTGCTGACTCTCCTTCCATTTCTCTCTTTGTCTGCTAACAGTTTATTCCCTACCAATACACAAGGAAAGCATTCACAAAACAGAAAGTTATCTACAAAGAATAAGAGCACTGTAATGGATACTGCTTGGTAAGTGTCACTGGCACTTTATTGCTCTCTTTGCTCCATATCTTTTTCTGGAATAGCTCTAATATTTTGTAATAGTCTTAAAACTGAAAACTATTGCTATAATAACTTGCATCAGGCAAATATAGGTTCAGAGGGGAAGCCTGGAAAGCCTTGTAATTACAATTGATCTCCAGACAACAGAAGTCTGTTCCTCCGGGAAAAAATGGCTGCTTTGGGAGGGGTGGCATTATAGTATTATTCTCCACTGGGGTCCTTCCCCTTCTCCAATCCTGCCCTCATGAAGCTCCACTCCAAAATCACCAGGATTTTTCAAACCCAGAGTTCATAGCTGGAGAGGGGGGAGGGGAAGAAAGGGTGTCAAATATATGTGCCATGAAGAGTTAAACAATTGCTTGCGCTAAAAGCTGAAAGTTGAATTCTGGTCTCACACATTCTGATCTTTTCCGGTTTTCCTGTATCCTCCTTCTCTTCCCATCCTTTAGCTTCTATGGTAACTCAGTCTGCTGTCGCAAAAGTAACAATTTTGTATCTAACGCAGTAGCCTCTGCTCAAAGAATGCTTGGGAAAATAAGCTCATGTATCTTTTATGCTGGGAAAAGGGAGGTGAATGCTTGGTAGTGTACCCTATAATATTGGAGGAAGATCTGGAACCCCTCAGATCTGACTCAGACAAGATGTCTGTACCTATTACCCTGGATCTTATAATAAAAGGAACTTTATAAAGAATAAAAAGACTTTTTATTTTGGGGAGCCGGGGGGGGGGAGGAATTTGTCAGATAGAGAGAGGGAGAATCTGTTCCCATTCCTCCTAATGACTCAGTCTGCTGCTTGTAGAAATGCAATTTGTGCAGGCACATTGAGGAACTTCTCCAGACTTGTTACAGAGGGGAAGCTTTAAATTTCACCACTGTTCTTTGTAGTCTTTGGACTTTTCATCTGGGTATCACTTGGAGAGTATCCACCACAGCAAACTATAAAGAGCAACAGTAAATTTAGCAAGCTTGAGTTTGGAGGCACTCCTTCACTACAGAAATAAAAATAGCAGCAAGAACTGATAGCAACAATATTGGAGACAGCCAAGATGGACTATTTATCTGCTTTACTTGGTGGCAAGTCTAAAGAGGAAGCAACATTGGGAGCCATTATATACCTGGCTGGACATTTCTGGTTGATTATCCAAATGGTACTAACTGATGGTAATTGCTATTGTTTGCTATGGTATATATAGAGAGTAAGATCCAATTTAGATATGCATAAGCATGAACTTACAGTATTCGTATAATATTTCCAATTTTAGCTATATTTTGAATTTATTGAATTACTTTTTTGCCTTTCTATACCTGATGGTATATCGGTATGCAGAATGTAATATTCTTCTATGTATTTTTCATTCCTACCTATTTTCTACTCCCTTGTCCTTTCTTTATGGAAACTTAATAAAACTTTAAAAGACAAGAAATAAAAATAGCAAAGAATGTTAAACCTTTTCGTAAAGTTTACTCTACAGTAAAGGGATTTCTCCAGATTTGGTCCTAATCTAATGGGGGGGGGGGGGAGGAGAGGAAGGAAGCTGGTTAATTTCACCATTGCATTTGGAAGCCTTGTATAAAAAATACCTAGTTATTGCAAAATGGTGTGTGTACAAACACCCCTGCTCCTCCTCCTCTGCAACTTCATTTGATGGAACTGTATCTGGAATGAAAACTGCAACTGGAATGAAAAGGGAAAAGTACAACACCCATAGAAGAAAATCAGCAACTTTGTAAGTTAAATATAAATGAATGTGCATGTCACTAAACCCAATATAGGTATCTTTTTTTTTTAGATAATGAAGAAAGTGCAAAATAATTTACAGTATAATAAACAAAAGTGGAACAACACGTACAGAACAAAGCCTTTGCTAGCGCCTTCATCATATGCCAGCAAACAAAACAAAACAAAAAGCCACTTATGAAAGTCAGGGTATCCACTAGAACAGCATGGAATGTAGTGTGTGCTGAAAGTCAAGGGCTGTGCAATATCTTTTTGCACCAAATACACCAGTACTCCAGAGGAGGCAACAGAGATTGTTAGGTAGACAGGTCAGATTCCTCTGTTTCCTTCTGGTTGTCTGTTAT
Source organism: Heteronotia binoei (assembly GCF_032191835.1). NCBI lineage: Eukaryota > Metazoa > Chordata > Lepidosauria > Squamata > Gekkonidae > Heteronotia > Heteronotia binoei. Next base: position 32,871,802 of record NC_083228.1, read on the forward strand.
GCTGCTGCCTCTTTGTTTACCCAGAATGCTAATCTCATGAATTTCCTTCTGGCTGCCTCTCACTCTGTCTGACATTTTCTACTCTATCTCTGGACCTTCATGAGAACATGTGCTTTTATAATCCATTCCACAGTTAGATAGTACAATGCCTATAATGTCTTTCCTATCACAGCATGAATTTCTTTAGCAATAAATAACATCAATTTGTGGACTTTATTCTAAAAACAGTCTCTCCTTCCATTGGAGAAAAACCGGCTCCTGCTACATTGTGGGGGTATGAAAATGGAAATGATGAATCAGCAAAAATTCCCCCTTGTCACCCAAATAGGCTAGCCAATTCCCAGGTTCTAGTGGATCTCCTGGTTTTGCAGGCTCCTTCCTGCCCCCAGTCAGCTGGCCAGTTGGGGGAAGCCCCGCCCCATCAGCCACCATGTGCCTTTCCACTTCAGAAGGCTTGGAAAGGCTTGCTTTTTAGATGGTGTATCTGTGCCAGGCTGAATGGGGGTGGGGTGAGCAGGCAGAATAACATGGCTGGTTCCAGTGAGGTGCGAAACTGTAGCAGTCCAGACCCTTCATTTGTTTTACAATCTTTTCAGAAGTTGTTTGCATAGTTAAGGGTAAACTAAACTTTGGTTTCCCTATGTTATTCTGAAGAACTTGGAACTTCAGCAACTCATGAGTAAATTGCCCCAGTGATACCACACGATTGTGGGATTGCAAACTGTTTATTTTGGCTGCTGTGTGTGTGTGTGTGAGAGAGAGAGAGAGAGAGAGAGAGAGAGAGAGAGAGAGAACACGGGATGTGCAGCTGCCTCAGGGAAACTGCACTGCACCCAAATGGCCTACCTGTGGGTGACCATCAACACTTGGAGCATCCCACTTGTGTGTTAAGAGCACCTCCAAGCAAAATTAAATTGTGGGCCAAGACTAGGGTTGCCAAGTCTAATTCAGAAAATATCTGGGGACTTTGGGGGTGGAGTCAGGAGACTTTGGGGGTGGAGTCAGGAGACTTTGGGGCGGAGTCAGACTTTCCCATTTTCAAAATAAATGCATAAAAATACAGCAGTGCAGTTCACCTGGATAGTCATCATTTCCTCATCCCCCAATAGCTGCATTCTAGTAAATGAAAGTGTAAACACACCAAAAGCATCCAAAATGCAGAGTTTGCAAGCTCACATTTTTGTGATCTCACTGGGGCTTTACTCACAGGAACTGCTGTTCTTCAGCCTAACACAGGCAAACAAAAGAGATAGAGGTGGAGTTTTCCTCTATCCCATAAACAGGCTCCTATACAAAGACTTTGAAAACAATGCAAAACAAGCACAGAGACAGACACACACTATTACTGCCTTCCCTACAAAGACTTCTGAAAAGTACTCTCTCTCACTCACTGGGTCTGGTTCCTCCACAACAACATCTGACAATTACAGGGGCTATGCTGCTCTCTGTGTGTGTGTGTGTGTGTGTGAAATGAAAGCAAAACAAACGGAGGCTCTGCTTCTCACCCTTCCCCATGAAGTATTTCCTGCTCAACTTTAAAGGGGCACGCACACACAAAGAGGCATTTTAAAATGTGACCTGTTTGCAGGTTTCTTAACCCGCAGGAGATCCAGAGGTACTGGTGGCTGTGGGGGTGTTGCTTCCCCCCACCAGCCAGCTGGATGGGGGTGGGGGGAAGCCTGTAAATCTGGGGGATCCCCCACTGGGACCTGGGGATTGGGAAGCCTAGCCAAGACCTATAGAATCATAGAGTTAGAAGGGACTACCAAGGTCATCTAGTTCAGCCCCTTGGACCATGCAGGGAATTTACAAATACCTCCCCCACACACTCCCAGTGACTCCTGCTCCATATGGGAATTGAGAGGTTCCCAGGAATAGGGTAGGCATCATAAAAGCAATTAAAAATAGAGTTAAAATTCATAAAAAACTTAAAATAACAATTAAAACATTGGCTAATAACAAAGGATCACTGAAGCAATGCCAAATAAAACAAAAAAAAAATCTTCACCTGCTTGCAAAAGACGGCAACAGAATGGGGCAGGTGAATTTCCTTGGGAAAAGAGTTCCAGAGCTTTGGTGCCATGACTGAGAAGGCCGTCTCCCAAGTTTCCACCAGTGTTCCCTCCAAGCTGAGTTAGCATGAGCTACCTCACAGACTTTTAGCATCCAGTTCCCACATTTTTGCCTTAGCTCAGGAAGGATGACCCCAGAGCTCAGTAATTTATGCAGTAGCTCACAACTTTTTAATGCCAGTAGCTCACAAAATAGAATTTTTACTCACAAGACTCTGAAGCTTAGAGGGAACATTGGTTACCACCCATCTAATATCAGAAGGTGAAGGCACCCAAATTAGGACCTCTGAAAATGACCCTAGTGGATACCGTAGAGGACTTTGAAGGTCAAGACAAGCGCCTTGAATTGTGCCTGGAAACAAATTGTATTTTTCACTCATATTCATCAGTTTTACTAACAGTAAATAAAAGCATTGATAATCTAGTATTCTGTATCTTAAATAATTCAGTAGGTAATTTACATGATTGAAAGGTAATCACAACTGAAATTTTCATTGATTGATACAAATGCCATACTCTAATATGGTTGTTCATCAACGGTTCCCACCACAACTGGTTAGAGTACCAAACAATAACAGAACTGACATGTTCCATTATGTACTTTGTAAGTTTTCCATGTGTATTCACTTTAAAAACCAATTTTCTTGCTTAAACATAACAAAATTATGGAAATTTTGCATCAGAAATGCATTAGTCAATACACAGTGCAGATTTTCCCCCATTTTATCATACAATTTTGTCCTGTAACATTCTATAAGGGAGATGATTAATCTGGAAAACATTTTCCCCTCTCAGGGCTTAATTAATTTTTCAAATTTTTTCTTTCTAATGTTCAGGAAATGTATTATTTGGAAAGACTAAATAGAGGACTTCAGTCTTGTTGCATAGTCTGTATAGTTTATCCTGACAATCTGACTGTAGTATTAACATGTAAGGCCTTATTTGTCTGATTAAAAAAAAACACCAACTCTATCACTTCTTAATTGTTGGTCAGCATTAAAAGCAGGAACTGGAATCCTAAATTTAATCAGTACATAATCTGAGCCCAGCAGCGCATTAGAGACCAAAACGATTTTTAGAGTATAAGTGTTCAAGAATTAAACTCTTTTTGTCAGATAGAAGTAGGGCTGGAAATCCCTGAGCCCTTATCTCCTAGTTAAAAGGGTGAAAAGGGTGTTGCAAAGAAAGGAAACTATCCTAATGAGTGCAGAAACACTCACGGAAGCACCAGCTTCCCACCCTCTGCAGCTAAGGTTGCCAAATCTAACTCAGAAAATATCTGGGAACTTTGGAGGTGGAACCAGGAGACTTTCACATTCCCTAAAATAAATAAGTAAAAATAAAGCAATACAGTTCCCCTGAATACAGTCTTCATTTCCTCATCCCCCAACAGCTACATCTCCCCCCCTTCTCTCACACACACACAAAGCAGCCAAAATAAATAGTATGCAATCCCACATTTTTGTGATCTTATTGGGACAATTTACTCACAGAGTTGTTGAATATAACCTTCTGCTGTATATTCAACCAAGTTCTTCAGACTAACACAGGGAAACCAAAGGTTCTAGTTTACTCTTTACTCTCCATTTTACTGTGCAAATGACTTCTGAAAGGAATGTAAAACAAACCCTCCATATGTTGTGCTGGTTTTCCTTCCTTTCTAGCAGTTCACTGGTAGCAGCCGTGTTGTTCTGCTGGCTTGCCCAGCCCCATTCAAACTGGCTCTTACAGATTTAAAGGCACACACACCTTCTAAAAAGCAATCAGTTTCCAAGCTTCTTCTAGCCTTCTGAAGTGGAAAAGCATATGATCGCTGTTGGGGCAGGGCTTCCCCCTGCCAGCCAGCTGACTGGGGGTCAGCTGGAACCTGCAAAACTAGAGGATCCCCTGCAGGGACCTGGGGATTGGGAAGTCTATCTGCAGCATTCTGTTATGCCCTCTGAAATCCTCCAAGGGCTCAACATGGGGGCCACAGTGACTAATGTGGGAGTCTGCTATTAGATGGAAAAATTGAGAACAATTTTCCTATTCTGCAGTAGGGTGTGTCATCTAGAAGTGGAAATGGAAGGTAGGCTTTAAGCCAGTGCCTCTGAATACAAGTACCAAGAGAGATAAGTCCGGTGCTATTTTGTCCCAACATAGCAATGCTGATATTGTACTATTTTTCAAAAGTGTATTTTTTTTTCATTTGAAACTTGAATGAACATGATATGTTTTCCTGTTTGAGTTTAGTAGAGTTATTTCAGTCAAAGCAATTTTGCTTAAGAACCTTTTCTAATTTTTATACTGTGTAATTAAAGTTGTTGTACATGCCCCTTTCTGCCCCATCACTTGATGTGTCTTTTCCATTGATAATCATTTCTGTGAGTGCTCCCTCTTCCACTTTTCATTAGAGTATTTTTTTTCCTTAGAGGGGAACTAACATTACGCATTGTTTAGGGGTTCCCCCCAAGCACAAAAGATGATGAAAATTCCCCCAAAGAGAATTTCGATTTGTACGTAATTTGCAATTCGGTCTTGATGTAAATTGCTTTCAACTCCATTAATAGACTTTTACACCATTCTAATAAGGTTTCTTTTGCTTGGATTGCACATATGAAGAACATGAACATTTTCTTAATTATTTAAGCAGTTGCACAGATTTGGGGTTTACCGTCAAGAAAATTGCATCCCAGCCATTTGCAAATATCTGGGTTAATTGCATAGAACCCACCTAACAGCATATCACCCAATTAACTGCACAGATACAAACTGCTTGTTTATTTTGCTTGTACAAACCTCTGCTAGCTGCACACAGGCAAAATGTTCATTCCACTCAGTTGAACAAGGTCCAATCAATTGCACAGGCCCCAATTAATTATATAAGTTCTGTTAAGTTGAAAAATCAACCTTCAACTAGTCAACCTGCTTAACCTGTGTGCAGTATTCTAGTGTTCTTTTCCTTTCCTCCCAAAGTTCCTGTCTTTGTGTCTCACTTGAGCAATCCAGAAGTGCTTACATTCATGACCCTGTGGAGAATAAATGTCACCTACTACAGATGCAAAAGCCAACACAAAATCAAGGAAAATGAAACTTCACCACTACAGATACTACTCAGACGCAAAACTTTTTAACATCTAATCACAGTGCTCAAGTGAACACTTTAGATGTTCAGCTCACCAGAGATCATGGCTGCCATACAAGGTGTATTTGACTATTGAACATATTCACCATAAAATTAACTGCATCTCTAGCTTCAGCACTGATTCACATCATCATCTACCTCATACCTTTTAACTGGAAATGCAAGGGATTGAGCCTAGAACCTTCCACATGAAAAGCAGATGCTCTACCACTAAGCCATGGCCCCTCTTTTAAAGCTCTAGGTTTGCTTATAGGGCAAAGTCAAAGTATCCTTTTTATTGACCTGGTTCTGCTGCTGTTCTCTGGTCCTCCTTGCTACAACAAAGACGGCAATATCAGGATGCTTCTGACAATGAATGGTTGGCCTTTTCCAGGAAAATGAAATGATGAGTGCTTAAGTACTTCGATGCCTTTGATTTGTGGCCAGTTACTATTTTGTATTCTGATGCTGAATTTATTTAATCCTTACAGTCCTCATGATGTTGGTTCCCAAGAATGAAAAATAATATGGAATTGCAACTAGCCAGATGATTTCCTGAAATACTTGTGTATTAGTGTACTGATAAAACACTGCAAAAATATTGCTGTCATTATACAATATGGATGTCAGTATACTTTTTTGTACCATGTTACTGATGTGTACATGAGTTCAAATAGCCAAAATAAACCACAAAACCTCTTGATAAGCCTGTATGTACAGACACATCATTATAATCTTTTAACAGGATTAACAGTGCACATGTGAATTGTGGCAATGTAAAGGTGGGGGGAGTGCAGTGAGGGATCTGAAGTCTGCGGCACTGTGGACACACACAGCACTCTGTACATCACTCAGGGAAGGAGGAGGAGGAGGAGAAGGAGGGGAAGGGGAAGGAGAAGGAGAAGGAGGAGGAGGAGGAGGAGAGATTCATTTTCATCAGTTCATCAATTCCAATTTGGAAATTCGTGAAAATTTTGGAAGGATCCCTAGTCAGGTTTTCACTGTACTGGTGTATGACAAGTTCAGCACCTCCTCTGTAATGTGCTCAGATATCAACCCATCATGAAGGTATGTGGGTACCAGATCTTCTTCTGAAGCAGCATCCTCAAAGGGCAGCTCTTGTCTGAGGCAGAGATGTAAATTCTGTGTTTAAGTCCTGTTCAAAAAGCCCCTTATTTCTTAGACTGGCACTTCTGAAATTGTTAATCTTAAATTTGCTGGAACTGGTTTATGATTTATCCCTGTTTCTTTTGCAGAGATCTTTAGGATTTGAATATTGTCTATTTTGTTTTGTCACTTTGTATTTGTGTTGCCAATTTATATTAGAGCTCAATTTTTTTCTGATGCTTTTGAAGTCAGTTATTTGGCCATTTAAAAAAAAATCATCCAGGTTTCCTTCCCATCATAACTCTAGCCACTGGTTCAAGAAAGAAAATTTTGTGGGATGCTTCTGCCCCCATTTGATGACAGAGAAGGGACTGTGGCTTAGTGACAGAGTCTATGCTTTGCATGCAAAGGTATCAGGATCAATTTACCATTTCTACTTTAAAGGATCTCAAGTAGCAGGCTATCACAAAAGCCTAAAAGCCTAGAGATCTAAACTATCCTGAGCTATATAAACCAGTGAACTGACTCATTATAAGACACTTTCATATTCCTTGTTACATCATTTATGGGGATGCTGATTCCATTGTGAATATCGTATGCAGCTTAGAATTGAATTTGCTTTGAATATTATTTTATAGAGGCACATTTGTTACTAAGTTTCTAAGCTTTTAGCAAGGGCATCTAATTAGTTCTACAAATATCTAATAAGAGGGGAGATCTATGTGCTAAATTATACAGAAAAAACATGATACCTAAGTCATTTCAGTGTCTTTATATTGTAAACTTATTAATATTAAACTCCCAATTTTCACACAATTTTCAGTGTGAATAATCCTCATTTTAATGAAGTTGCTGCTTCTCAGCAGTATCATGTTGCAGAAAACAGATTGCAAAATTAGCTTTTTCCCTTGATCAGATCAACTGCAAAATATCATTACATTCTAATGACGGGGCACTATAAAATTGTAAAATGCATAAAAGTCTAGAACTATTTTCATGTGACAATCAAAATATGGCATATCTTGAGTGATTAAATAACTAGAAGAAATATCTATTGTAAGGGTGTGCATTTGGCTATATCGAGCTGAAAAATATCTGAAAAAATACCTTATCAGTATTTTCAAGCTATTCTTTCAACCAGATATGAATGTGACTATTTTTTGGGCTATCCAAAATGGCCAAGCCCCCGGAATCCCAAAATCTTCAGGTTTGGATCAATGCAGTAGATGCATCTATTGCATTGATCCAAACCTGAAGATTTATGTACTGTGGCTCCGTGAAGCAACTTTAAAGAAAGACCAGGCTGAAAAAGGATGGAAACCGTAGCAAAGTCCTAGGAGGGCGGTCCCATATTATCTCTTCTGGATACTTTGGACTCCTTTAACAATTATTGGACCTTCAAGGGTTCAATAGTGGAATACTTCGAAGGCGTTTAGTCCAGAGGAACATTTTTTGAATTATTTCCTGACGATAATATGAGAACCTGGATTTTGTTACTAGTCACTGTGTTCAAAGCACTAGTCACTGTGTTCAAAGAAAAGGCAAAGGCTGTATTGTATGAATAGTGTGCTTTAATTGTTGTTAGTATAAAACTTATTAGGATGTACACATTTTGAGTGTGAGAGTTAAATAATTTCCAGTGAATTATTGCTATTCCAGTTTAATCTTACATGGGAACCTGTGTGGAGTTTTTTGCATGTTTTGCAGGGAGGCTGATCTCTGCCAGCTGGAGATCAGTTATAAAAGTGGAGATCTCCAGGCCCCACCTGGAGACTGGCAATCCTAGTTCTTACTCTAGGTAGCTTTGTCAGGAGTTTGTGGCTACCCAGCTTAAATAAGATGGCTCTTATAATTTGAAGGCTCAACTAAAAAACAGTGGGCATTTCAGGAATTGGTATATTTATATATATATTGAAATCATCTCTCTCCCTCCCGCCAGTCTTTGATGACAGCTGAACCAGTCAGAAAACAATGTGGTTACCTGGGAGTGACTATTGTGGGCCATGCACTCTGCAGTCATGTGGCCACTTGAATGGCAATGCTATTTTCTGCCTCAAACCCAGACTGAACAAAGCAGGAGTCAAGTTCACCTTTAAGACCAACCAAGTTTTATTCAAAATGTAAGCTTTCGTGAGCTCTCTGAGCACACTTCATCAGATGAGGGAATCAGGTATTGTGGGCTGAAATACATGCAGTTTGTTGATTAAGAGGGCAAACTGGCTGTGATCACATGGTGAAACAGTGTGGCTTGGCCATTTGGTCTGGATAGCCATAAAAGGTAATAAAGTTTCCTGCCAGTTGGTGTTTCTGCAAATCTAGGTAAATCACAAAAAGACATGCATTTCCTAGTTGTAGTTCACCTAATTTACTTATCAACATCAATCTATACATTATAAACATCATTCTAGTCTCCCATTAGAAAAGAATACATAAAATGAAAATGGGTTAAGTATATGTAATGAGATAAATAGCCAATATCTATCCCCTTGTCTGATGAAGTGAGCTTAGAGAGCACACGAAAGCTTATGTTCTGACTAAAACTTGGTTGGTCTTAAACATGAACTTGACTCCTGCTTTGTTCAACAACTTCATGCTAACACGGCCGCCCACTTGGATCTATCAAATCCAGACCATGATTCCTCTCATGGGAAGATGTCTGAGATGAACTCTTCCGAGAAATGGATCACCTCAGCTCTTACTAATTGCAAATGTACCTATGAGACTTCCTTGTTATCTTTTTCTTTCCAGAGACCAGTGACTTTGCTTTAATTGCAGGTAACCTGGTTTTGTCCATAGTGCCCCCTGGTTTGGATGTTTACCTTTGGAATACCTCCCTGCCACATTAAGCTGGCTTTCTCTTTTAAGTAAAGAAAACATTTGCTTTGTAAAAGGAGTCAATATGTGGTTTAAAAAGAGAACACATTTGAAATATTGTTGTTTCCTGTTTTTTTTTAAGAGAGAGAGACTTGCAATCTCTCATGGCCAGGTAGAAGTCCACATCAAGATTCTGGTTAAATCTGTAATGCTATTCTACTTTGGCCTTTCAAGTCACTTCTTAGTGAAATACTTCCAGATCTAAGCACACAAATTTTGTTAGACTTTATGGTGCTATTGGACTCTTGCTCTTTTCTACGACTTTATGGGTGTTCAAGTATTCTTATGACATTCAGTCTACTGATGTTCTGCTAAGGTTCCATTCAGCCGTAATGCAAGACCATGGTTTATTTATGATCTCTTCATGGAATCACAATTCAGCTCACAGACAAGTATTTGGAAGAAGAGTTGGTTTTTGCACCCTACCTTTCAATATACAAAGGAGTCTCAAAGCAGCTTACAATCTCCTTCCCTTCCTCTCCCCACAACAGACACCCTGTGAGGTAGGTGGGGCTGAGAGAGTTCTGAGAGGACTGTGACTGGCCCAAGGTTGCCCAGATGGCTTCATGTTGAGAAGTGGGGAATCAAAACCAGTTCTCCAGATTAGAGTCCACTGCTCTTACCCGTTAGACTACACTGGCTCTCAATATCCAATATTGGCATTGTGGAAAACCCCTAATTTCAGAGCTTTCTTGCTTTCCTGGTTTCTATCCCCAACCTGCATTGTAGTACCCAACTGTAGGAAAGCTTTGGAGTGTGGGAAACAATTACTTCCTATAGGCTAGCATCACTTCAGGGCTATGAATCCGTGCCCCCTTTCCTAATGCAACTGTATGGACCTGACATTAACCCTTTTGTTTCTCCAAGAAATCGTGATTAAACTGAAGATAGATCAAGATGGGTAGCCTGGGTAGCCATCTTAGTCTGTCTGTAGCAGTAGGAAAGAATAAGAACATAAGAGAAGCCATGTTGGATCAGGCCAACGGCCCATCCAGTCCAACACTCTGTGTCACACAGTGGCAAAAAAATTTATATATACACACACACTGTGGCTAATAGCCACTGATGGACTTGTGCTCCATATTTTTATCTAAACCCCTCTTGAAGGTGGCTATACTTGTGGCTGCCACCACCTCCTGTGGCAGTGAATTCCACATGTTAATCAGCCTTTGGGTGAAGAAGTACTTCCTTTTATCCATTTTAACCTGTGATAAGAGTCCAGTAGCACCTTAAAGACTAAAAAAAAATTGTGGTAGCTTTTGTGAGTCACTGCTCACTCTTTCAGCAACTCACAAAAGCTCATTAAAAAGGTAAAGGTAGTCCCCTGTGCAAGCACTGAGTCATTACGGACCCATGGGGTGACGTCACATCATGACGTTTTCTTGGCAGGCTTTTCACGGGGTGGTTTGCCATTGACTTCCCCAGCCATCCACATGTAACCACCAGCAAGCTGGGTACTCATACCCTACAACAAATTTGGTTCATTTTTAAGGTGCTACTGGACTCTTACTCCTTTCTACTGCCTAAACTGAACTACATGTGCACACACAGAGATTCCAGGGGTCCAATAGACACTCCTCCGACTCATTTCATTCCATGACTGGCAACCTTATCCCACTTCCTAAGTTTCTGGAGCTCGGCTTGCATGCCATTGGGGTCTGGAGGGTGGCACGCTTCCCAGACCGTGGCACAGGAAAGAGGAATAGCACCTCTACTACTGCCATACCAGCTGGCTCCAGAGCTTTTAGCCTTGGACTGTGCCCATTGCAGCTAAGTGACAGGCAGAGGTAGCTCAAGCATTTCACTGTCCCAAGCACCCTTTTGTTGTACTGCAGCAGCTATGCTTCTGTAGCCAGCGTTGGAGCCTAGCCAGGTGGCAGCAGCAGCACAGGTGCTCCAGAGGAGTAGATCTCTAAGATCTCCCCATCACAAGTTAGAGGAGATGGCCTCACATCTTAGCAAGACAGTTGGGAAAGCCTCACAGACCTGCCCCACTGCCAACCTGCTTGAAGAGATTTTACAAATCCCAACTCTCTTTTGATTTGCTGCATGTGAGGATGGTACATAACTCTGCTACTGCCCCTTTAAGAGTAAGAAGACATTGACAAGGGTTTATCAGAGGTGGGGAAAAGCAGAGCAGTTTGGGTGGAGTTTTTTTTTTTTTAAATTGAACTGTTGCTGCTGCCAGGCATCTCCGTTGCCAGGATGTGCATAGAGCATTGGCAGAAAACAAGCCAGAATAGTGCATCTGTATGCAACATGTAACAATCAGTAAGAGTAACTGTGGTTAATTAATCAAATTTAGATCCTGCTTTCATGGATTATAACTAGGGCCAAACTAGATGTGATGGTTTTAAGAGAGTAGGGTCTGAGTTCCCCATCCTCCAGACCTGCTTTCACCAAACCTAATCTTGAACAATTTTTTAAAGCATCACAAGTGCCCAATTTAGATCTGGTCTGCACAGGTTGGGGTTCCCAGATTGTCTCTTCTCTCCAGCAGGAGCAAAAAATGCAGGGGGGGTGGGGTATCACAAGGTTCTTGGAATTTCTTGATCTTATTCCTAGAGCATTGTGGCATCACTTCTGGGTTCAACTAGAAGTAACATCATGCAGCATCACGGGGTTTGTTTTTTTTTAACCTGGGGGAATATGGAGGAGTGGAGTTCTGGAACCTCTTGTCGGAAACAGAATCCTCAAAAAATGGTTAAAAGTTCATGAGAGGTACCTGTGTATTTCTCCTTCATTTCCATCTTGAGAGTTCCAACACCTCTTTTTCTAGAAAAAGCAGCCCTGTGCAGCATCAGCCCTCACCATTTTTGCTCCTCTGGGACTGAAAGGTTACCCACTATGGCAGATAATCTGGTTAATCTGGCATAGGGGGAGGTGTTCACCTTTATGCTGTTTTCCAAAACTGAAAAGGCCCTGAGAGGGGTATTGCAGCACATGTAGCTCCAGAACAGGGCATGTTTAATGTTTAATTAAGTTTAGCCATAGTAGTTCCTGTAGTGGTCTGTGTTCAGACTGTCAGTTTACTAAAGGTGAAGCTCTGCACAAGCTAAATAAACTGCATTTCACGGCATCAGATTTTGAGGCTCTTCTAAATACAAAACAAATAACTATCTTTTTTCCTTTACAAATTGGTAATGATATAGGTCTTCTTCAATTTGGCATAGTTTAGGGCCTCATCATGTCTTAATCTGGTTTTACAATTCATTTTAGTTAATTAACGTTAATTTCACTAATGATAGTAACATCACTAACTAATGTTAGTGAAAATAAACATTTTTTGTTCTGCCTGAACTGAGTCTGAGACGAGTGGATAACTTCCATTCCCAAGCCACAGTGCCATTTCTGCATCCTCCTTAATCTTCCCTCCTATTATTGGTTTCTCATGCAAATGCTATCTAATCTAGACCAAATGTTCTTTCAGTTTGTTAATTACACTATTTTGCATTGGATTTTAACTTTGTACCATTTTGCATTCTAAACCACTGCCCACCAGTTATATGTAGCTCTGCTCACTGTACCTCATTCCTTGTCTGAAGACATGTGCATGTATACGAAAGCTTACATTCTGAATAAAACTTTAGAACAAAGTAGGAGTCCAGTAGCACCTTTAAAACCAACAAAGTTTTATTCAGAATGTAAGCTTTTGTGTGCATGCACACTTCTTCAGATCATGAATGACAATTCAGACGATTCCTCGTCTGAAGAAGTGTGCATACACATGAAAACTTACATTCTGAATAAACTTTTGTTGGTCTTAAAGGTGCTACTGGACTCCTACTTTGTTCTATTGCTTCACACCAACATGGCTGCCCACCTGGATCTATCTTCCCTCCTATTGTTTCCTCCTTCAAACTTCACCCAAATCCCCTCTCTGTCCTTGGCAACTTTGACCTGGCTGCTACCCATCTCATGCCAACCTCAGCAAAGATGGCAACATTTTACATGGCCTTTTCTTTTCTCGTGACCTTTAAGGAATTACCATCCTTTAACCTTATGAAAGTGTGAGGATATCCGACAGTTAAAATGTTTCTGCTGCTCCAAATGTGTAAAGGGCTTATGTCTTTTTCAGCATTTGAGATGGATAAAGTGCTCAGGCTGCCCTCAGGCATTTGATTTGTAACAAATAGAAGCTTCGGTCTTGAAAGGAAGTTCTGCATCACCACAGGGGGTTGCCTGTTTACAGTTTATTACAGGATCACAGGGTAGGAATTGAAATGCAAAGCCAATGTTAATGCAGTTTTTTTTTTTAAATGAGAGCATCAGACTTGCCAGATTTCAGGAGATGGGGGGAAAGAATCAAGCTCTGGTCTTCATTTTGTGAGATTACCAACTGGCAGCTTTGTATTTTCCACTTATATGGCTAATTTGGGGATTTTGAGAAGTACTGTAATGTCTGCAGCAATTTTGGTAGTTTAATATAATCGCTCCATCCAAGGTAACTCTGTTAGCTGGCTTGAGCGGCCCAGTGGAAAGATGATATAAAAAATTAATAAAGAAAGAAATGACCACAGGAAAACCATGTAAAGGGTTGGGATAACCTCACTTTTCTTCCCAGTGGGGATCCAAAGTAGTTTGAAAAATACAAAAGCACATTTCAAATGAACAAACTATACAATATAGCACATTCTGAGCGAGTCAAAGCTGAGATGCAACTTGCCAAAGGTTCATACTTTTGGCCACATCCAGGCTTAGCCCCTGCAAGAGAAAAGTAAAAGCAGTTCAGCCCAGGTGTCATTCAGATGCTGGAGATGAACCAATTATTACTCTCTCTCTCTCTCTCTCTCTCTTTTTTTTTTTGCACAAGTAAGAGTGAGCAAAATTACCCTGTGTGTATGTTTGTTTACCTGAACTCTCCCCCTGGTAACTGAAACAACTAAACTGAGGCTATTCTACTTTGGTCACATTATGAAAAGACAAGACTCACTAGGAAAAGTGGAGGGCGGCAGGAGAAGAGGAAGAACCAATATGAGATGGATTGACTCGGTTAAGGAAGCCACAGCCCTCAGTTTGCAAGTCCTGGGCAAGCCTCTTAACAATAGCATGTTTGGAAGCTGTGGGTGTTTTCGCACTTACGTTTTACTGGCGCGAAGACCCTCCTCACGCCGGCGGATCTGCAGTGATTTCGCACTAGAAGCGCCGGCGCAGCCCATTGCGCCGGCTACTTCCGTCGCTAAGCCAGCGCAAACGGAAACCGCCAAGAAGCAGGAAAACGTTTGCGCTGGCTTAGCGACGGAAGTAGCCGGCTCTTTGGGCTGCGCCGGCGCTTCTAGTGCGAAATCACTGCAGATCCGCCGGCGTGAGGAGGGTCTTCGCGCCAGTAAAACGTAAGTGCGAAAACACCCTGTGTGTGTGTTTGCTATCAAATCACATTTTATGAAGACCTCAGGACCATGGGAAGAGATGGTGGATACAGGGCCGAATTAACAGGCCAAGTAGACACCGGCCTATGGGCCCCCACACCTTTAAGGGCCCTGGGCTGGCTTCTTTCTCTGGCTTTCCCTGGTTGTGAATGTTTGTTTTGTATAATAAAATTGGATTATTAAAATTGTTGGTTGGAAAAATTAAAACGTTATTAGGAGATAATTTTTGAGGGGCCCTCCAAGATTTCGACTGCCTAGGGGCCTCCACAGGGTTTAATCTGGCACTGGGTGGATAGTCATTGCCTTCCTCTGCATAGTAACCCCAGTCTTCCTTGGCAGTCTTCCATCGAAGTACTAACCATGGCTGACCCTGTCTAGGTTTCAAGCTTTGAAAAGCTTGTCTTTTCTGACAACAGGTCTCATAACACACCAGGAATTGTTAGTACAAAGTGCCTTTCATTCTTGATTGCGATTCCATTTCTAGATGTTTATCACAGGAAAGGTCTTGCCTGGTTAAAGATGTGTTAACTTCCCTGCAACTGACCTCATAATTCCAGGACGAACAACCTGTGGGACAGTCTTGGAAGCTTCAAAGCACACTACTGCATGCGCTGGTGAGTAACTTTGCCCGACAGTATGTCAGTTGCTCATTCTCTCTGTTCTTTGTTGAATTCAGAAAAGTGCATGTGCATAGTACTGCCAGGGTTGTTTTTTGTTTTTGTAGAAAAAGCCCAGCAGAAACTCATTTGCAGATTAGGCCATACCCCCTGGTGTCACCATTGTTTCACACAGGACTTTTTTTTTTAGATGAAGCCCAGCATATTAGGCCACACCCCCTGACACCAAGCCAGTTGGAACTGCTTTCCTGTGTGCTCCTGCTCAAAAAAAAAAAAAAGCTCGGAGTACTGCAGTCTGAGTTACTGCTGAATATGTGCCCAGTTTATTTAATTGAAATTGTGGACTGGTGCGTCTTCCTGTTGGAGCATTTATTTGCAAGGAGGTGCCCCAGCTTGCTGGTTGAATCAGCACAGTTATCCCTCCTGGTTGCCTTGCTGATTTCTGTTTACAGCTGTGCAAAGAGCAACAGAGAAACACTGAGAAGGCTAAAGGGAAGCAACAAAAAACAAACTTTCCCCAACAACAAACGAATGCACCAGTGAAAAAACATGGGGTGCTGAGAGAAAGGGGAGGGGGAGCTCAGAGAGGTTCCTCTGCTGAAGAGTAAGAAATAAGCCCGACTCAAGCTGTTTTTTCCAGGAGTTTGACAAGTATAAGAAGACTTGCTGCTGAAGTATCAGCAGGGTTTTTCTCCTGACAACATGTTTTGCAGGCAGATGTACAAAACTTTTGATTGCTTTAGTAAGATGCTGTGTTTGACTGCAGTATTTTATTTATGGTAAAACCTCAGACCTCTGGACTGATTTGCTGTATTCATTTGCTGATCTGACAGTAATTTTAAAGGATATTCACTAGTGTTGTCCATTCATGCTCTTGACTTAAGGGTACATCAGCAACATCTTGCAAAACACAGTAACCTAGAGAATGTGCAATTATAGCATCATTTATTACAACTAACAATGCTACTTTAATTTGTATACTGGGGTGGCCAAACTGGCCAAGGAGCCACATGTTACTCTTTCACACGTATTGTGTGGCTGTTGAAGCCCTCAACACCCCATTGACCGGCTTGGAGAAGGCATTTGTCTCTTTAAATAACTTCTCCAAAGTTATTTAAAATGCATTTAAAGTTAAAGTTGCTTTCTTTCCACCTCTCTCCCCTGATCTAGTTTCCTTCCTTCCTTGCAGCTCTCAAACATCTGACATTCATGTCTTGTGGCTTTCAAACATCTGGCATTTATTCTACGTGGCTCTTACATTACGCAAATTTGGCCACTGTTGTATGAAAACAGAGCTCTCTGTATTTGGCAACATGGTTCAGTGCCTGTGAACTGATCTGTTGTTCTTTAGCCAGTGCTGAATTCATCCAACCAGTAAAGTTAGCATTACCAACTCTAGTTTCAGAAATTCCTGAAAATTTGAGGACTATGCCTAGGGAAGGTAGAATTTGAAGGAAATTTAACTGTGGAGGGCAGATTCTTTGACAACACATCCTTGTTGAGCTCCCTCTACTCCCCAGAGGTACTGATCTCCGTAGTCTGGAAATTTCCTATAATACTGGGAGATCTTAAGCCTCATCTTGAGGTTGGTATTGTTAAGCAAAACTTTGTTCTTCCCAGTATGCCATCTTAGAATCTGAAAAGCTGACAAACCATTTGTTTGTTAGTCCTCTCCTGAGCTGCTGAATTCTGCCTTGGTTCCACACCTGATTTTGGCTGTACCTTAGGTTCCACTCATCTGGCTCAACCTATCTTCAGTCACCCTCCTCAACCCTCTCAAAAGGATCCATCCTTTCTGAAGGAGAAAAAAAAGGAAGCAGCTTTACCTGTGTTGCTATTTTTACTAAATTGGGATTTCCTTGGTGAATGATTCATGAAGTTCCCATGTTCCATGGCCTTGAAGACATTGCCTGACTGTAGTTGACTCAAGGAAGAGGGGAATGACTCATGGCCTTGTTCAGTAAAAAGAATATCATGATGATAATGATCCAGTGATGAGTGCAGCTTCACAACTCACAATTTGGCTGAAAGAACTGTGGGATTTCAATGGAACTTGCTTTCTGTGCAGTGTGCTTTGAACTGGTGAAAGCTGCATGTATCTAAAGAAACTCTCTTCCTGTTCTCTCCCCCCTGTATTCTTTTGCTTTTCTAAATGCCATGTTACTTTTTGCTGTGTGTCTAGTTCTCTAGATACTCTGGGATTTAATAATTGTTGCTGTGTTGTGGTTTGTGCACTCTCTTTTTTATTTTCCTGTCTTTCTTTGAGTTGCTATAAGCTTTTATTTTCAAATGTCAGTAAACTATTGTGTACATTGTCAGTCACATGAAACAAGGTCACTGGACTGGGAAAGATAACCTTTTACAGATACTTGTAGCCATGTAGTTCTATATATCAGCAAGTATGTACCTAACATAGTAGTGCCAGAAATACGCAAACATAAACTGTACAAAGAGACAAAACAATAACGAATTGTATGAAAGGTGGTTTTTTAAAATGATGATCTGCACCTTGCAAAGAACTCCCAAAGAATAGGTGAAGCTGGTTCGAAGTCAAAACAAACTGAGTATCTTATCTTGGTTATCTCTATACAGTCTGCTCTGACTGGCAAGGATTTGCAGAGGTCTTTCACATCTTATCTGATAGAAGAAGACTGCAGATTTATACCCCGCCCTTCTCTCTGAATCAGAAATTCAGAGCGGCTTACAATCTCCTATATCTTCTCCCCCCACAACAGACACCCTGTGAGGTGGGTGGGGCTGAGAGGGTTCTCACAGCAGCTGCCATTTCACGGACAACCTCTGCAATAGCTATGAATGACTCAAGGCCATTCCAGCAGGTGCAACTGGAGGAGCGGGAAATCAAACCCACTTCTCCCAGGTAAGAGTCCGCACACTTAACCACTACACCAAACTGGCTCTCAGTTTGATACAGTTATCTATAAGCAATGCCAGAATTGAACATAGGACTTTTTGCCTGCAACACAGATGTTCTACCACTGAGCCACAATCCCTCCTCAGCCCATTTGGATGTCCACCCCCCCCCCCTGAGTGTTATATTTTAAAAACCACTTTATAATAGGAAAGAGCCTTTAGAAAGACTAATAATACAAATAAAGTCTGCATATAATCTGTTCTATTAGCACATTAAAAATAACAGATTTATTGAAGCACAACAGTTTGTGGTTCGTACCTATGGCATTCAAATGCATGGAATGGATTCTTCATTAGCAGAGATACAGTATCTAATCAAATGCAAGACTAGGGGTTTTTCCCCAGTGAAAAATAGAGGGGAATTGTCTTACACTTCCACACAAGTTACACTTATTTCCCATAATAAGTGTGTGTGGGGGGGGGGCATTGGGGGGTATCTTAGTTTCAGGGTCATCTTTCTTTTGAGTAATTATGGTATATGCACAGTAGAACAGTAAGGAAAAAACAGTGAGCAGTGGGTTAAAAGGCCATGAAATGTAGGCATAGTTTGCTAAATAAATGATGGATTACCGCACTCATATTCAAGGACCCAGGAGAAAGTAACTGAAATTATTCTGATCAATGTTCATGGAACCCATTTTAGGAAAGAAAAAAAAAACAGCCCAAGTATATAGGTTCATTTGCATTTCCACAAATATATGCTTATTGCACAAATTTCATTTTCTTTCCCCCACTGAGTTTGTACCAAGTAACATTTCAGCAGCCACCAACTGTGAAAAATAAGGTTGATTCAATACAAAATGATAGCAAGCCTTTGTATGTAAAGGCCTGTTGTTTCTTTTCTAAAGATATAACTACGGGGCACTTCTTGTTTGTCTGCTATCACTTGAGAAACTCATACCAGTAGATTTTTGTTAAATCAAATGGTTACCTCTGGGGTGGGGGACAAGTCTCAATTCTTTTTGCTTTCTTGAACACCTCAAGGAAATGACAGGGAAATGTGATTTTATGGCCCTCTGTCAAGTACAACAGCAGAGGCATGGGATTCCCAGGCTGCAGCTACAGCTAAAGCTGCATCTGGTTGTTGGCAAGTTGGGAAGAACTAGCAGGACCGGATCTACATGTTTTTTGAGGGACGGCAAATTTTAAAAAATGACGCCTCCTTATGGGCCATTCTATCTTACGGTCCAATAGAATGCAATGGATTCCATACCCAATTTGGCACCCTCCCTCCGTCGGCATCCAGGGCAAGCACCCCCCTCTGCCCCCCCTCCCGATCCAGCCCTGAGAACTAGACTTCTCTGGCATCTGTGAAGGAAAGCTCTGACCCAGGCCAGCCCAGCTTGCCAACAAGTAGAAGGCCAGGGGGTGTGGAACATGGGAGGGGTTACCATTGGTGACAGTGTGGTCACTTCCTGGGAAAAACAGGAGATAATATTATGCCTCTCCAGGAATCCAGCAATACTTAAAAGGAGTGATGTCATGTCTAGACCTCCTGCAGAACTGATGTCACGCTGTCAAACCGACAGCCGTTTCTTTTCTTCCACCATGCCTCAGAGTGGTAGCAGAAAAGCAGAGTTGGAGTGACAGATCCCCCACCCTCACTAGTGGATTGGCACCCCTAGCCAAAACCCTTTTTAAAAAACACTGGTTCAGGTTGCAGTGCTGATTGTTTGATATTCATAGGGCTCTCTGTATCCTACCCTGTCCAAAAGCTACCTGTAGCCAAGGCCCTGCCATGGAATGTGTGCTGCAGCAAAGTTTCATTTATTCATTAATTATCTGTTAATTGTTTATTTGATTTATTTACTTACCACCTGTCAAGACATTCTGAGTGGCTTACAATTTAAAATATGAAATGACAAAACAATAAATGGCCAAAAAACTAGATAGCAAGACCAAGAGTTCTTCAAAGGACAACAGGTCTTTCATGAGGCCTTGAGAGGGTAGGGGAGGAATTGTCTCTGCTGTTTGATCTCATGGCTCCTTCAGAAGCTGAGTTCCCTGCCCTGAGCTTCCATTCTCTTGCTTTCTATCCAGAGCACTAGTCTCTTCCTCAGTTGGTTTTTCTCAAAGCTGCCACAATCTTTTCAGAAGCAGTGAGGATGAACTTTCTGATGTGGGCTTTGTCTCCCTCTGGTATCACGAGATTAGATAAACATTAATTCTAATAACAAAGACTGGGCTCTATCCCCACATCCAGCCTTATGGCACACATTGTGTCACCCCAAATGTGGTAGTGAAGCTCATCCAAAATCAGGCCCACACCTTAAAACATAAGAGAAGTCATGTTGGATGAGGCCAGTGGCCCATCCAGTGCAACACTCAGTGGCCAAAACCCATGTGCCATCAGGAGGTCTATCAGTAGAACAAAAACTCCAGAAGCCCTCCCATTGTGGCCTCCCAAGTACCAAGAATATAAAGCAGCACTGCCCTAGATATAGAAGACATTGGATTTATATTCCACTCTTCACTCAGAGTGGTTCACAATCTCCCTTATCTTCCTCCCCCACAACAAACACCCTGTGGGGTGGGTGGGGCTGAGAGGCTCTCTCAGAAGCTGCCCTTTCCAGGACAAACTCTGTGATTGCTATGGCTGACCCAAGGCCATTCCAGCAGCTGCAAGTGGAGGAGTGTGGAATAAAACCCGGTTCTCCCAGATAAGCATCCACTCACTTAACCACTACACCAAACTGGAATAGTGTTTCATCCATACCTTGCAGCTAATAGTTGCTGGTAGACCACTTCTTGTCGCAGTGAATCCCACATGTTAATTACCCTTTGGGTGAAGAAGTACTTCTTTCTATCAGTTCTAAATCTTATTGCTCATCAAGTTCTTGTTTTGTGAGAAGGGGAGAAAAGTGCTTCTTTTTCTACTTTCTCTGTCCCATGCATAATTTTGTAAACCTCTATCATCTCATCCCTCGGTCATTCTTTCTCCAAGCTAAAGAGCCCTAACCTGTTTAAGCTGTCTTCATAAGGAAAGAGCTCCACCCCCTTAAACTATTTAGTTGCCCTTTTTTTGTACTTTTTCCAATGCTATCTTTTTTGAGGTATGGTGACCACAACCTTATTTTTATTTATTTATTTTTTGATTTTAGCCCACCTTCCCCCACAAGCAGGCTCAGGGTGGGTTACAACAGTATATATGCACACAATAAGAGTCAGTTAAAACATAATTACAATTTAAAATTCAATACCAATACTGTACATAGTACTCCAAATGAGGCCGCAGCATCAATTTATACAGGGGCATTGTAATACTGGCTGATTTGTTTTCAGTCCCATCCTTAATAATCTCCAGCATAGCATTTGCCTTTTTTATTGGTGTCACACACTGAGTTGGCATTTTCAGTAAATTATCTACCATGACTCCAAGATCTCTCTCCTAATCAGTCTCTGCCAGCTTGGACCCCATCAGTGTGTATTTATAATTAGGATTCTGGCTCCAGTATACATTACTTTGTACTTGCTCATGTTTAATCTCATTTGCCACATTGATATCCACTTGTCCAGCCTCTTATATCAAATAGGAGAACACAGAACATAAATTTTCAAATAACATAGAACCAAATATACACAATCTGAAAGCAATTGCTGACAGACACACTAAGTGTAATGTCCCAAATCCCCAAACAGTCCATTAATAGGAATACTTCCTGGAGTAAAGGATGTCTAGATAGAAGTAGTCCTGCAAAGCAACTCTTTGAAAATCCGTTGTCATATGGAAATAGTTTTTCCAGAAGGGATAAGTGCAATATGCAATTAAATACTGAAGACAATAATCATGATGCTTCCAAACAGAGTCAATGCAATCTGCGGTACTCCAGTGAGACACGTTTCAGGAACAAAACCCTTCCTCTGGCTGGTATTTTTCAGGAAAAAACTTTCTAAAGAAGAGAAGGGGACAAATAAGACAAAACTTTCTCACATCACCATGCAACCGTACTCACAAATTTCGTCAAAATGGTACTCAGAAATACACTCATCCACTCACCCTTTTACATCCAATTTTTTGCTTATCAGGAACCTGATTATGAAATTTACACTGGCATGGCTCATAGCATTCAAAACTTCAGGTAACACCTCTCCTAATCCACCATTCTGTTATCATCATTAAATACAAATTACAGGCAACATAACTGCAAACAGCTGGATATACAGATGAAAATATTTAAAGGAACAGGATACTTTAATGGTTGAAAGCAGGTAAGAATTATTTAAAGTGACAGAATACCATAACATTGGAGTTAGTATATACAAGAATTCCTTATTAGATAAAAGATGACAAATCTAAAGCAGAATTCAAATTGCTTGCCCAGCCTCAACAGATCCCTCTGGAGCAGTGGTTCCCAACCTTTTTGGCACCAGGGACCGGTTTCATGGAAGACAATTTTTCCACGGACTGGGAGGGGGGCAACGCTGGGAGTTTTGCTGCCCCAGGCTGCCTCCTGCCTGTGTCCCATCACTGCCCCTCATGGGGGTCTTCAAATGAGGGGGGAGAATGGGGCTGTTTCTGCCACCTCCCCACTAGGTGGCCAGGCAGCAGAAGGCCAATCTACCTAAATGAGGGGTAAGCTAAGGTCACAGCAGCACTGCCCCTTCTGCCAGCCTGGGACCCAGGCAGACAAAAGAGGTGGTGTGGCCTCACTCCAAGGCAAAGGGAGGCAGCTTCAGAGCAAAGCTGCACAGCCTCTTTTGTCCGCCCGGGTCCCAGGCCAGTGGAGGGGGTGGCGGGGCTGCTCTACCTCACACCAAGGCTGCCTTCATGCTTCAGAGCAAGGCCACGCTGCCTCTTTTGTCTGCCCATCTCCCAGGTAGGTGGGAGTGGTGTGGCATTTCTGCCTCCCTCCATGGCCTGGTTGCTAGCAGGTCACAGACCAGTACTGGTCCGTGGCCCAGTGGTTGGGGACTCCTGCTCTGGAGCACCTCACAATCCTCCCTCATTCTCACCACCCTGAACAACTTAGGGTCATCTACAAACTTAACCACTTCACTGCTTACTCCCAATTACAAACCATAATGAACAAGTTAAAAATGACTAGACCCAGTACTGAGCCCTGCAGTACCCCAGTGCTTATTACCCTCCACTGTGAAAACTGCCTATTTATACTCACTCTCTGCTTCCTGTTAATTAACCAGTTTTTGATCCACAATAGGACTTGTCCTCTTATCTCATCACTCCTGAGCTTCTGAGGAGCCTTTGATGAGGGACTTTATCAAAAGCTTTCTGGAAATCTAGGTAACAAAACAAAGGTCTACCCTTGTCTACCCTCATCTGTTTAAAAATTACTTCAATGCTAGATGTCCTGGCTTTCCCTTTAACACTATGTTTATACTAGCCATAATGAACCAGAATGTTATATTCTGGCCAGTGTGGTATTGTCATTAGGATGTCAGACAAGAACTGGAAAGACTGAGGTACACTACCATTAAAGTCACTTGATAATCTTAGACTGGCTGTAATATTTAAAAGTAACTTACCTCACAGGGAGGGTGGTTATGAACAGAAGTTGGGGAAACATCATGTTCCTAAATTGTCTGGCTATACAAGTGTGGCAAAGCTAGAATGATTAGGGGGAAAGCGCTTTTGAAGACTGTTTTAAAAAACAATTACCACAATCCAGTCAATTATGCATACTCCATAGATTCCTGTTATCCTCTCTTTCCTGCTGACATGTATACCTAGGTGTATGCACAGACAGGCAAGAGGTCATTGGGGTAAATAAAAGTCCCATAAATACCTCTCATATCCCTATTCAGAATTTTTCTCTATTTGGCACAAGTTGCTCATGTTTCAGAGCCTTTCCAAGTTAATTATACCCATCCATATTACCAAGCCATTATTTTATTAACACTTTCTCCCTTCTTGTAATGTCTTAATTAATTCCTCTTGCTCAATTGCACTTTCCTAAAGTGTGAAGGGACAGTACGTGTTCCTAAAATTTGGGAAATTATGCAAGGGAAGCAATTCCTAGCACATCTCCACTGCATTTTGAAGATCACACATCTGCTTTCACACACTTTGATGTATTTCCTGTACTAAGCAGCTGAATTAGGGCTGCTGGCTCTGGGTGGGGAAATTCCTAGAGATTTGGGTGTGGAACCTGGAGGGGGTTTGAGGAGAGACCTCAGCGGGGTATAATGCCATAGTGTCTACCCTTTTTCTCCAGGGAAAGTGATCTCCATAGTCTGGACATCAGTTGTAATCTCCAGGACTCACCAGGAGGTAGCAACCTCAGATGGACCAATGATAGTCCCACCTGATACAACTGCTGTGTAACATATCCAGCAGCTCTAAACTCATTTTGCCCAAATCCAGTTTAGTTGGAAAACCAATAACATTTAATGGGTGCTTCTGTTGATTTCTCTTAATGGAAATACAAGCATTTTAAAATATTGGTGCAAAGTACTTATAATTAAACATCAAAGATGTAATGAAGCAAAGTGATATTGAGCATATGTCACTCTTCACTTAAGAAGGTTATTCATAAAAGTGTTATTTTCTTAAGTCTTCCTTTGGTGCTATGAAGCATATCATGAGCACTATTAGCATGAAGTAAATTATATTTATGAAAATCCAAAGCTGTTTGATACATATAATAGGAACATGTGAGAAATAAAAATCAAGATAAACTTGAAATTGTACAATGAGAAATGGAATGTTTAAACATTGCAGTCCTGGAAGTGAGTGAACTACTGAAGTGGACTAAATGAGGACACTTTCAGTCAGACAATTACAAAGTGTTTTACTCTGGAAACGACAAACTCAGAAGAAATGGAACTGCGTTAATAGTGAAGTGAGATGTAGCACAAGCAATTGGGAGCTATAATGCAAAGTCTGAACAAATAATGTTAATCAGACTCCATGGAAAGCCTATCAACATAAACCATCATTCAAGTTTATGCCCCAGCTACAAGCACTGAAGAAAAAATGGAAAGCTTTTCTACAAATGTTCTGGATGAAATTGCTCACACACCTAAACAAGATGTGCTGATAATCCGAGGTGAATGAAACACAAAAGTAGGAGACAACGCTGAATAAAATATTGCTGGAAAAATTGGGCTAGGAACACGAAATGAAGCAGGAGAGCAACTCATGGAATTCTGTGAAGACACCAAGTTGTTCATTGCAGACACATGTTTTAAAATTTAGGCAACCAAACATACAATTGTATATTGGACTTCCAATTGGGCAGAGGTTGATGCAGTCGACTTGTTCAGAAGCTCCAAGGATTTTAAGGTTTTTAAAATAAGTTTTAAGCTTGCTAATTGTTTTAAACTGAAGAGCCTATTACTTAAGAACTATACAGAAGAGATGAAAGTACGATAGATCCCTTCAAAGAAGACTCTTTTGAAGAAGAACCTGGAATTTTAGAAAGTAAAGTGAAAGCTGTACTGAAAGCAATGGAGAGAAAGAAATCATCAGGTACAGATGGGATATCAATAGAGCTATTTCAAACCACAGAAATGCAGCCAATCAAAATTTTAATAAGACTATGCCAATATGCAGGGCTTTTTTATAGCAGGAACTTATCTGCATATTGGGCCACACACCCCTGATATAGCCAATCCTTCAAGAGCTTACAGTGCTCTTAATGTTGGAAAGGTGAACAGGTTTTGTCTTTTCTTTGTTTAGGAATTGCTGATTTTTAGCACAGAATCTAGACTTGGAGAGCACGAGCAGAAACTCTAAACATGTGGAGAGCTGAAATGGTTAACAGAAAACACCTGATCATTTTATTTATTCAGTTCAATAAACAATCCTGAGCAAAACAGACTCAGCTGCCGATTTATGAGCATGACTTCTAACTTCTTTTAATTAATGGAAATGTAGCTTGGAGCATAACTTGAATCAGATGCCCTGTCTCCAGTAGTGGAGCTGGATGGACAATCTGAGCAGCATCCTGAAGCCACCTGAGAGGAAGCCAAGTGAAGCTGGCTAAAACAATTTATCTGTGAGCCCAAATTTCCCTTCCAAATGTATATGGCTGAGAAAACTAAGGGTAGTTGGATGAGGCACACACCCTTGGGTATGACTGCAAAATCAATCTGAGCTGTCTTATTTTTGCAAGCTCTACAGCCATCTGCACACTTACTTGGGAGTAAGTCCCACTGAAATGAGTGGTTTCTTTCTTCTGCGTAAACATGAGTAGTGCTGGGCTTCATGACTGTATATATATTGGCTTGGATCCTATGCCTTCATTCCGTGTGCAATTTTGTTGGTCGTTTCAAAGGTTGTCCTCTGCTGCTGATCACATGCCTCTCATTCCTCAAATGACATTGATCTTGTACAAGTAGAAGTGCCTTGCATCCAGGCCTCAGATTCAGTGGGAGCTCTTGAACCTTTCTGAGAGTTCCATCTCCTCCTTCTGAGAGTTCCACCTCCTTGTCCATTGAAGAGTGTGTGCAGCAGTATAGCAATCCCTGGATGAGTTCCACCACCTATTTCTCTACAAAATGACCCCTGCTGGCATCAAAGGCACCACACTGCTGTGGGTGACAGCATCCACAATGGCTGAAGAAAAGTGCATGTGGAGTAAAGGCATAGGCTCAAAGTTGGGTTAGCAACTTTTAGGTGAGACATGGAAGAAAAGGCAGCTTGGGAGGCAAAGTGGGAGCCATCACATCTTCTCTGAGCTCCCTCCCTTCTCCCAACTGTGCCCTCCCCAGGCATTGACCCCAAATCTCCAGAAATTTCCAATGCTGCAGTTGGCAACCCTAGCTCCAAGCCACTGTACCTACAAGGCCCTATCCTAAATGGGAAACCTTATAGGAAACTACTCTCAAGTCCTGTCTTCACTGTAGGAATAAACTGTGTACCAAAGAAGAGTATGAACTGGCAGCCCTGAGAGATTCATATTTCAAAAGGCACGAGTTTTGACACCCGCGCTAAAGCAGATGACACAAAATGGAACAAAATGTTAAGTGCTCACAGTCCCCATGTAACTGCACTCTGACAGATGCCTGAATTATTTACAGGCCGTTTGGCACGCTTTCCCTCTGCTGATTTTCTAACATCAGTTTTTGAAAGCATTGTAAACAAATAAGATATCCAATGCAGAATAGATCGTAATGCAAATTCTTCTCTTTTCTTTTGAGTAACACTTATCTATTCTGAGTTTCTTTACTGTAGGTCAGTGTGCTTTATGAATTAATATCATATTTTAGTTAAAAGTAGGCCTATCTTTTTTTATAGTTTCTCCATCGCATTCCCTTGTACCAGGGCTGGATTAACAAATAGGGCAAGTAGGCACCGGCCTATGGGCCCCCACACCTTTAAGGGGCCGGGCTGGCTTTTTTTCTCTGGTTTTCCCTGGTTGTTAATGCTTGTCTTGTGTAATAAAATTGGTTTATTAAAATTGTTGGTTGGAAAAATTAGGAGATAATTTTCGAGGGGGCTCCCAATATTTTGACTGCCTAGGGGCCTCCACAGGGTTTAATCTGGCACTGTCTTGTACCATAACAGCTGCTGCTTCAGCTATGCAAGTGGAGTAGTGACTGGAAGCACAGAAAGGAATGGGGAGGGCCAATCACATGTGGTTCCTTTCTGTTTAATAGTCATCCATGAGACCACAATCCTGAAGGACCATCTCTTTCCATATGTTCCTGTGTGCTCACAAGGTTCATCATCTTCTGGCTGCCCCATCACTTAGGGTGGCCAATCTGGCAGTGACCACATCCTGAGCCTTTTCCAGCATGAATGTGGTATGGAATGGTCTTCCCTAAAGAGGTCAGCCTGTTTATCAGGGCTTTTGAGGGAGCCTCAATTGACAGGTATCTTTTAAGTGGGGTAATGGGAAAATATTTGGGCTTTGTTATTTTACTATTGCTTTTAAACTGAAGAGGCTTTTAACTATTATTGCAAACTGCCTTGAACTATGAGGAAAGGTGGAATATAAATGTTTTGATAAATAATAAAGTGGAAAAAAATAAGAAATGCTAGTTAGTAGATGGTGAAGTTGCAAAGAATGCTACAACTTTTGTTCAGACATTCCATATAATAGGCCTTGGTTTGCAAAGAGGGTATGTTCTCCACATTTATAGTGCTATCTTAAGCAGAATCATCCTTTCTAAGTCCATTGGCTTCAATGGAGTTAGAAGGGTATAATTCTGCATAGGATTGTACTGTTATTATTCAGAGTGCAGAGAATAGCCCTATGCATTCATTTGCTATTTTTTTAAAAAAGAAATGGCTCTCGTATTAATTCCTGTGCAAATGAAGGTGCAGCGTGAACGATGAGGAATAAACAGAACACTCTTGCCATTTGCCCCTCTTTCTGAGGAGAAGTGTGAATACGGACACACAAAAAAGCTTGGCTCTTCTTTGTCCCAGGCATTTTATACTAATGGGGATTTAATTTTTTTAAAGGTTCCAAGGTAATTTTGAAAGCGATTTTTAATTGTTTGTATTTCTAAAGCTGTTCACTCTCGACTCTGCTGACATCCTGTGATGAAATTCTCCTCTAATAGGTTCATAAAGATTTGCATAGATTGTAAGTCTTAGCTATTGCTTTTATTTAAAATGTAACCACATAAGTGGTAGTATATTTTAGGGGAAGGAACAGGTCATTAGTTATTTTCCGTACACAAACAAAGCTGTAATTAGAAAATATTTGGCCAAATGCAGAATAGCTTAAATGAAACATTAAAATGTCCTAAGACTGTATGAGTCCATAGGAAAAGAAATCCCCAAACAATATGTTTTTATCAGCACCACCTCTCCCCCCCCCCCGCCCAATTTTTTATCAGCTCCATAAAGAAAGGAATAAGTTTTTTGTGTCCTCCAGCCTGCATGATACATATAAATAACAGGGGGGAGAGGAAGAGATACTATATGTTTCTGGGCATGATGGCAAAGCCCAAAGTTTGCAGAGTGTTAAAACAGACGTAATTGAATTGGTAATGTTTTAAGACTCTTCAAACTGCAGATGCTGGACTTTTTCACCTTGCTTATACCTGTTAGGTAAATAATGCAAAGAGGCAATGCATTGTTATTTTTAAATGAAAGTTGTTTATCTAAGTCTATTAGGAAGATTGGGATGAGTCTAAGAAAATACTCTACAAGGTAAGCTTACAGATAAAACATGGGCAGTGGTTTCTGCAACAGGTACAAGCAAGGTAACCAGCCAGGCAGATAGGCAGGCGAGACAAGGTGAGACTAATGGGCAATTAGCCTATTTTCTCCACTCTTGACTGAAAGAAGCTGAACACTAGCCAACCAAAAACACTGATAAGTAAAACACACTAATTAAAGCACAGGATTGGCTCTGAGCCAGGTTATCCTTCCAGGTGCTGGAATAAAAACAAATGTATTAACCCTATAATGACTAAAATGTAGATCTTGCCATATCCTAGCAATACCCACCAAAGGTGACAGGGATAGAGAAGTCACCATTTCCTCTGAAAGAAACAAGCAGAGCAAGGGCCATTCTTGCTTTGAAAATGTATGAATCAGAAGTTCATAGCACTAGTCAAGCCTCATGGGTTCCTTGCATGGCAGAATGCAGAAGAAAAACATGGTAATCCTTGCATTAGCAAAACTGGAGACTTATTTTAGGTGATGCACTAGGCAGGGAGATGCCAACTTCCATGGACCCCATACAACAAATCCCCCATTAGTGAGATGTAAACTGAACATTTATTTATAAATACAATTCACATAGCTTGGCTAGCTCAATCAGCTCCTCTCATTTTGTCGCTGTAGTACTTTACTTTTAGTAACCCTGGAAATATGCTGTTATATTGCCTGAATACACAAAGAGTGAAGTCGCATTTGACTGAAGGGCATAGCATCTTGAGTCACTTTCAGTTTGTATAAGAGTCTTTTAAACTTTGAACCAGTCTTCTGTGGTGTGCTAAAGGCAAATTCAGGAGATTTTTATCTATGTGGAGTGACTGTGACATTTGCCTTGTAAATGAACCTGGCTGCCATGTAAGCTCAGCTTTAAGCTGCTTTAAATCCCCAAACTTTTCATTCCCTCCTCCCATTCCCGCCTAAAGAAAAGACCAAAAGCTTTGCTTTTTATTTCACCAGCTGACATATTTATTTTTTTCCAAGACAGTTATTATATGCTTACAGATGACAAAATGAGGCCTTTGAAAATATATTGACAGGTCTATGTAAAACAGGCGCTGTGGCAAGTGGCAGCGTACTTGCAGAGGAGATAGCGTGGGGAAGAAGCTTACCAGGGAGAAATTCATGTGGCAGAGGCTTGACAAGTGTCTTCTATTTATTGCCGGTTTTGCATTTCAATCATTCATGCTTCAAGTTGTTTGTTTGCTGATAGAGACAACAATTCTCCCTTCCTAGTAGATTTGCCACCGGTTCATCCTGGAAGCACTTTCCATGATCACTAGAGGTATATGAACTGATAAAGCTTTTCACAAAATGGAGTGTGTGCTGTATTGGAGGGTGGGAACATGACAATTTCCACAAGGGGGGGGGAGTTACAAATGTTTCCAGGGTTACGTTTCTCTAAGTAGTGAATCCATCCATCCTGTCCCACTGCAGTATACAATATTGCTATATCTTTTTCTTCTCCTACTTTCCTCTGAAACCTTGGCAGAATATTATTAAAGCCTGAACAATCAAAGCCGTGTTCTTATCATATTTCCATTCTGTACTGATAATCACACTGACACATGTTTTATTTTCTGCTTGCACATTGGAGAAATTAATGCACATGTCCTGCTATAAGAAATAACAGTGTGCAAATATGTACTGCATCTGATTTTTCAGGGGAAGCTGTTCCATCAGTGAATACTTTTTTGTGCAAAATGCAGCAGCCTCAACAGAGATACCTGAAGAATTGTATCATAGACCGTCTGATGCTAAAATTAAAGGTTTCTGCTAAATGTAATACTCTAACTTCCGAGATGATATATAAATGACATTTAAGAATCTGCAAAGAATTGTGCCTCAAGTTGTCACTTGGGGAAAACATTTTCAACTGCTTCAATTTATACATCTCAGTGCTTAAAATGTTACTTAGACATGATTAAAAGTGGTAACTTTGCAAAGATAAAAAAAATAAAAAGGGAATACAAATCAATCTTAATTTGTTGACTTTTAAGAAAACTCAAGATCTTTCATACTTGCCCCCTGACGGGGCGAAGGATGTTTTCTTTAAAGACATTTTGCAACAACTTAATCAAGTGACTTATGAACAGATTATGCTAATGGGAGATTTCAATGGAACTATCAATAACTCTCTGGACAGTTCTGGAAACAAAAAGAAGAAAGATGGGAAGCTACCAAATCCTTCTTGATTTCTACAGAGCAAGAAAGTTTGGAAGACATTTGGAGAAAGTTTAATCCTAATGTACATAAAATGTACGTCTTCTCAGCAAGGTATAACTCCTTCTCGAGAATTGATATGTTATGGTCCACGAAGGACCTGGGACATTACAAATAAGATGAAAATTTGTCCAAAAATAGGTGCAGACCACAATCCACTAATATAGTTAGCGAAGGCTATGAGAAAGTGCAGAAGATGGAGACTAAATGAAGATCTATTGCAAAAAGTGGAAGTAGTGAAGTCTCTGGAAAAAGAAACTAAAGCTTTCTTCCAAGCAAATGAAGACCAAGAGGTTAAAACACAGACCATTTGGGATGCGTATAAAGCAGTGATGAGAGGATTACTAATTACATTGAACAACAAAGACAAAAGAGCTAAAGAAAAGCAATTGAAAGACTTACAAACAGAAACAGGCAAAAAAGAAAAAGATCTAAAAAAATGACCGGGGAAAAAGAAAATAATGCGAGAAATCACAATTTTGCAGAATCAATTGAGATATTTATTGAACAAGGAGGTGGAATGGATGTTAAACAGGTTACAGCAAAAATCATTTGAAGGTGCCAATAAACCGGGGAAATATTTGGCTTGGCAACTAAAGAAAAAAAGGGAGAAAAAGTTTGTAAATAAAATTTGTGTGGAAGGGAAAGAAATTGTAGATCAAGCTGGAATTAAAAGGGAGTTCTTTAAATTCTATGCCAAACTGTATAAAGGTCAACAGGTAAAAAAAGAAAAAAATGATGCCTATTTGCAAAGAATAAAAGTGAAACCCTTGAATGATAATATGGAAAAAATCTTGAATAATCTAATTGAGAAGGTTGAAATTGAAGCAGTGATTTGTTCAATGAAATTAGGGAAAGCTCCGGGTCCAGACGGCTTTTCAGCAAAATTTTATAAAGTCTTGGTGGATGTACTAGTACCCAAAATGCAAAAGTTGATGAACTGTATTAGAGAAGATGGGAAGGTACCAGATTCATGGAAATAAGCTGTTATTTCATTAATACCGAAAGAAGAAAGAGACTCCATGAATGATAAAAATTATAGACCGATTTCACTACTGAATAATGATTATAAAATATTTGCTAGAATTCTAGCGGAATGACTCAAACAGCATTTAAACATTTCTATTCAGGAAGAACAAGCGGGTTTTCTCCCTAGGAGGCAAATAAGGGATAACATCAGAAATGTAATAGACATTGTTGAATACTATGAAAAACATCCAGAAAAGGAGGTGGATTTTTTGCGGATGCAGAAAAAGCTTTTGATAATCTTAACTGGGACTTTATGTTTGCAGTGATGGAGAAAATGAAATTAGGAGATGATTTTATAAGGATGATTAAAGCAATATATACAGAACAACAGGCAAAACTCACTGGTCATTTTCGCACTCACCTCCAGCCGGCGCGACCCCCTCTTCACCGCGTAGGATCTGCGCGGATTTCGCACTAAATGCCGCGGAGCAGCCTTTTGCGCTGGAAACTCCCGTCGCAAAAGCTGCTCAAACGTAAATCGCCAAAAAGCAGTTTGGCGTTTGCGCGGCTTTTGCGACGGGAGTTTCCGGCGCAAAAGGCTGCTCCGCGGCATTTAGTGCGAAATCCGTGCAGATCCTGCGTGGTGAAGAGGGGGGTCGCGCCGGCTGGAGGTGAGTGCGAAAATGACCTGTGTGAATACTGACTTCACTGAACAACTGAAGATCAGCAAAGGCACAAGACAAGGTTGTCCTCTATCTCCGTTATTGTTTATAATGACCCTAGAGATCTTGTTGACTCAAATTGATGAAGATAGTGAAATAGAGGGATTGAAGTTGAAAGGTTTTTCCTATAAACACAGAGCCTTTGCAGATGATTTGATGTTCATTAATGAGAACCCAGTACAAGTGATGCCTTTGTTGTTAAAGAAAATTAAAGAGTATGGTGAGATAGCTGGCTTTTATATTAATAAAGAAAAATCGAAAATCTTTACTAAGAATCTGACACTAAGCAAACAGAAAGAATTACAAAATGCCACTGGATGTGAAGTTGCTTCCAAAGTAAAATATTTAGGTGTGGAAATGACGATGAAAAACATTGACTTATATAAGAATAATTATGAAAAACTCTGGCATAAAATAGAAGGTGATATGTTAAAATGGAATAAACTAAACATATCTATGCTGGGGAGGATATCTGCAATTAAAATGAATGTTCTACCAAGGATGATGTTTTTATTTCAAATTATCCCAATAGTGAAAGATAAGAAACAATTTAACCTGTGGCAAAGAAAGATTTCAGAGTTTATTTGGGTGGGTAAGAAACCAAGAATCAAAATGAAAATCTTAACAGATGCGAAAGAAAGAGGTGGCTTCCAGTTACCTGATTTAATGCTATATCATGATGCAGTTTGTTTGGTATGAATTAAGGAATGGATGACTTTGATCAACAAAAAATTATTGGTGCTAGAAGGACATGGAAATATCTTTGGCTGGCATGCGTATATGTATTATGGGAAAGAGAAGATGGATGGTTTTTTTTCACATTACTATATAAGGAGGAGTTTGCTGAATACTTGGAAAAAATATAGTAAGTATGGAGATGAGAGGAAACCACTTTGGATTGTGCCAACAGAAGTAATAAGTATGCCGCAAAGTGTAAGGGAAGGATAATGGGTATCATACGAACAAGTGCTAAAGTTCAAGGGGGGCAAAGTTGAAATGAAATCGGTTGAAGAGCTGCAGGACAAATTTGATTGGTTTCAGCTGCTACAAATTAAAAGCTTGATAGAGAAAGACATTAAGGGTACAGGTATAAGACGAGAGAAAACAGAAATGGAGAAAATGCTGTTGGGCAAGAATGAAAAATTGATCTCAAGGATGTATAAGCTGTTATTGAAATGGTCTACAGAAGAGGAGGTGGTGAAGCCTCAAATGATTAAATGGGCAATTAACTTTAATAAAGAAATACAGATGGAGCCGTGGGAACACCTATGGAAGAATTCAATGAAAATATCAACGTGCTATAACATAAAAGAGAACTGTTTCAAAATGCTGTACAGATGGTACATGACACCTAAAAAGCTAACGAAAATGAGTAATCAAACTTCAGATAGGTGTTGGAAATGTAAAAAACATGAAGGTTCTTTCTACCACATGTGGTGGACTTGTGAAAAGGCAAAACAATTTTGGACAATGATTCAACAAGAGATCTCAAAAATCTTGGATTATAATATTAGGAGAGCACCAGATGTCTTTCTGGTGGGATTACAAATGGAAAGCTTTCCAAAGCAAGACAGAACATTGTTGTGGTATTTGCTCTCAGCTGCGAGAACATTGTATGCACAAATGTGGAAGCAAGACAGAATACCTGAAAAATGGGACTGGGTCTTAAAGGTTCTTAACTGGAGTGAAATGGACAAACTTACTAGAATCTTAAAAGACAATAATTTGGAGAAGTTTAAAGAAGACTGGAGTAAATTCCAAAGTTACATGGAAATACATTGGGGGGTGAAGAGACATTTAGTAGTTTTTGACAACATTCATTGAACTTTAAATGATAAAGAAGAATCGTGATTATTGAGTTAGTAAGATATAGTTACATGATAATTATACATATATGAGTTAAGATAAGATTAAGACAGCTGGAATTCTGGAGTTGATTTTATAACTATGAGTTTTGTGTTTAATAAGTACTAAGTGAATGTTAGAGAAAAGGTTAATGAAAGATAACTCTTTGTGTAAAAATTTTATAATGGTGAAAAGATATTTAGTAGTGTATGACAATATTAATTGAACTTTAAAGGATAAAGAGTTCAAGTTCAAGTTTATTTATATCCCGCCCTTCCCACCGAAGTGGCTCAGGGTGGCTCACAACACATAAAAATCTAACATAATTTGAATTTAAAACATCTTACATAATTAAAACAGTAGAATGATAAAACATATAAAACATATAACGGC
The DNA here is from genome assembly GCF_032191835.1 of Heteronotia binoei. Lineage (NCBI taxonomy): Eukaryota > Metazoa > Chordata > Lepidosauria > Squamata > Gekkonidae > Heteronotia > Heteronotia binoei. The sequence goes on from NC_083228.1 coordinate 32,907,104, forward strand.
GGTCTATCAGAACTACACTCAGCTTCCAATGCCAGTTAATTATAAGCCAGCTGGAAGAGGGCTGTCTTACAGGCCCTGCGGAACTGACCCCACGGAATTGTTATAAAAGCATTAGTAGAACATAGTTATTTGGTAAATATATATATGAAAGTTAAGATAAGACTAAGATAGGTGGAACTCTGGAACTGATTTAATAATTATGAGCTTTGTGTTTAATAAGTACTAAGTGATTATTAGAGAAAAGGTTAGTGAATGATAATTTTTTCTTTCTAAAGATTTTATAATTGTGAATTTACCTTTAATATGCTTTAAATTTGTTTTAAGTACCGGCGGACATGAATAAGAGGAGTGGGGGGGGGAGGAAAATATGTAATGTATTGGAGAAGTATATTTGAATTTGAATAGATGAATTTATTTCAATATATTGCAAAAATAAAGTTTGGTTACAAAAAAAAAAAAAGATCTTTCATACTTGCCTGGGAGAGACCAGATGCAGAGCTAGAGAGAACTCCTGTCTCTTGGTTTAGTTATGTAGAAGATGGGCTTTTGACAGGTATATTTTGACAACTGTATGTCAACATTTCATCTTCTAGACAGATATGAACCAGCTCTTCTGAATCTGGTTACCCCTTACACGGAATGCATTTCTGTGTAGGAAATCATATTTCTGCCACATGTAGATTGTTACCTGTGATTTTTTGCAGTACTCTAGTTTGTGACATGTTCCCAGGTTATTTTGCAGTTTTCCCCTCCACACACCACAATTGTCTCTGCAATCTGTATAAACATGTGAGAGTAAGAACTTCACTGACTGCTTTTATGCTCTTCGAAGTCAATACACTCCCTCATTTCAGGCTAAGTTTGGTTAAAACTCTTTTTTTTCCCTTTTGCATAATCATGACTTTTTTGTGTTTAACCAGTCTAAACCTCTGGGAATAAAAAGTTGCTGATCCTCTAAGAAGCACTGGAATTGCATTGCATCTTTTACCTAGAAGGGAGGAAGTATAGGAAGAAAACCCAAATCAAAAAGTTGTAAATCAGTATATTAATAGCCTGTTTTCTGTTCTCTAGCTCAGGGGTGGCCAATGGTCGCTCTCCAGATGTTTTTTGCCTACAACCCCCATCAGCCCCAGCCAGCATGGCCAATGGCTGGGGCTGATGGGAGTTGTAGGCAAAAACATCTGGAGAGCTACCATTGGCCACCCCTGCTCTAGCTAATAGGGGGTTTTAAAAGTGTTGTAGCCCTGTCTAAACAAAAAGACATATGTAGCCTTGCCCATCAGCTGAATTAACAAAATTGACAATTAATATGGATCCAATCTTCATGCTCATTGCTTTTTACCTGAAGTATAAATAATATAAATACTGGACATAATGCTGCAAAACAGTTCCTGGGTAAACTAGTGGGAAGTTGTGATCTAGGTAGTGATTCACATGGTTTTGCATTTTTAAAGGAAAAAACGGTTTTTGATTTGGGCAACTTCATCTTTTAAAAGTGTACATTTTAATCTAGGTCTTGCATAAATGTCAGCTTTTGATCTGAGTTGCCAGTCATCCACATTTCCTCCAAAGAAGTTTCCAATCCTGCAAGGTTAATAGGCTGAGACTGCTCTGGTGCATCTTGACTCTAATCAGCTCTTTTTCAAAACATCCTCCTCACACACTACCTATATGCAGGGCTCTTTTTCTAGCAGGAGCTTCTCTGCATATTAGGCCATGCCCCCTGATGTAGCCAATTCTCCTGGAGCTTACAGTAGGCACTGTACAAAGAGCCCTCTTAGCTCTTAGATGATTGGCTACATCAGGGGGTGTGGCCTAATATGCAGATGAGCTCCTGATAGAAAAAGAGCCCTGCCTATATGTAATGATTGGTGACTTCTGTTTAAGTGTATCTGAAGGAGTATGCATGCCCATGAAAGCTTATACCCAGAATAAAATATTGTTGCCATCGAAGTCAGACTTTGTTCTACTATTTCAGACCAACACAGCTACCCACCTGAATCTAAAATCACCCAGTTAGTCATATTGAATATCTGTGAATATGTGAAACTGCCTTATACTCAGTTAGACCATTGATCTATCAGGGTCAATATTGTCTACTTAGATTGTCAGCAGCTCTCCAGTGACTCTGGGAGAGCCTTTCACTTCATCTACTGCCTGGTCCTTTTAACTGAAAATGCCAGTGATTGAAACTGGGACTTTCTGCGTGCAAAGCAAATGGCCTATATCCGTGGCCTGACTCCCTGTCCAGATGCTTCAGATGCCACTCAATGGATCAGGACCCTCAGGTGTTTCCTCTCCTGTAGGTTCTTGATCCCTTTATAGCTGCCATTTTTGCTGCTTTCTGGAAGAACCTGCTGCTATGGTATACGCATAGAGAGCAAGGCCACTAGATATTAGGGATGTGCAAAAAAAAAATTGGAATTACACGGATTCGGAAGTATACGGGGGGGGTGGAATTCGGAATCCCCGTATACTGCCGAATACCACATTCGGAATAGCCGCATATACGGTATATGCGCGGCTATTTCCGAATATACGGCCCTATTATACCCTATGGGCCATTGAAATCAATGGCAAATAGGGTATATTTGAAGCCGCATGGAGGGGAGGGGGTTTGAGGGAGAGCCCCCAAATTTGCAGGGGACCTGCAGGGGACTCTCCCCTCCAACCCCCCAAGTCCCAAAAAGATTGGGCCAGGGGATCCCATTCCAGGGGCACCCAAAGAGGGTGCCCCTATTCCATCATTATACCCTATGGGCCATTGAAATCAATGGCAACATAGGGCATAATTAGAGGCTACTGGGGGGCAGGGGGGTTGAGGGAGAGCCCCCAAAACTGCAGGGAACCCTCAGGGGACTCTCCCCTACAAAACCCTCAAGTCCCAAAAAGATTGGGCCAGGGGGTCCCTGTCTTTGGGCTCCCCAAAAGGCCCATTACCAACAATGATGGGGAAAGCCCAATTAGCCACTTCCTCCACTACAATTGCTGTGGGGAAAGTGGCTCTGGCCAAAGGGGGGTTTGAGGAAGAGGCCCCAAAACTGCAGGGCAGCTTCAGGGGACTCCCCAGCATGCAACCCCCCCTGGCCCAAAAACACAGCACCCATCTGTGGGCACCCCAAAAGGAACACTGCTCCCAATGGTGAGGAAAAAAACAATTAGAGCCACTTCCTCACTGTAATTGTCGTGGGAAAAGTGGCTCTGGGGAGCAGGAGGTTTTGAGGAGAGCCCCCCAAAGTGCTGTGCAGCTCCAGGGCACTTTCCCACACAAAACCCACAAGGCCAAAAAAAATTGGACTAGGGGGTCCAATTCCTGGGGCACCCAAAACCAAACCTAACTTCACACCAGAGAATCTCTATAGGACCCAAATGCACTACATCCCTCTATCTACTCTATGAACCCTGCAGGCCTGGAACCAATATAAACCCAGTTGCCAACGCCACTGCCACACAAAACACAATCTGCTCAAGGTCTGCTCTGCAGACCTGGCTGCAGCAAACCCAGATGCCAGCTCTCCAGCCCTTCCCCAAACAACACGGGGAGAGCTGGCCATCCACAACAAGCCTGCTGGCTCTGGGTCTCTCACCCAGGTGCCAGCTTCCCTGCCACAGAACACACAATCTACAGATGCCAGCTCTCCAGCCCTGCCCCAAACAACACGGGGAGAGCTGGCCAACCACAACAAGCCTGCTGGTTCTGGGTCTCTCACCCAGGTGCCAGCTTCCCTGCCACAGAACACACAATCTACAGGTGCCAGCTCTCCAGCCCTGCCCCAAACAACACGGGGAGAGCTGGCCAAGCACAACAAGCCTGCTGGTTCTGGGTCTCTCACCCAGGTGCCAGCTTCCCTGCCACAGAACACACAATCTACAGATGCCAGCTCTCCAGCCCTGCCCCAAACAACACGGGGAGAGCTGGCCAAGCACAACAAGCCTGCTGGTTCTGGGTCTCTCACCCAGGTGCCAGCTTCCCTGCCACAGAACACACAATCTACAGATGCCTGCTCTCCATCCCTGCCCCAAACAACACGGGGAGAGCTGGCCAAGCACAACAAGCCTGCTGGTTCTGGGTCTCTCACCCAGGTGCCAGCTTCCCTGCCACAGAACACACAATCTACAGATGCCAGCTCTCCAGCCCTGCCCCAATCAACACAACTCTCAAACAAGAGAAGTGGTGGACCACCACACCTAGCTCCACATCATTCTGTATCTGACACAAAGCAAGAAGCATTTTGACTTACCTTGAGTGATGGATGGTTGGCTGGTCCAGGCTCTTTTGCGTTACCCAAGGTGCACCACGAGGAGGCGAGCCAGAATTGCACCCCAAATGAGGAAGATCACTGAGAGGGCCTCAGACTGTGTGAGAGGAAGGCAACCATTCCCTCTCTCTCAGCTCAGCAGTAACACACCAGCATCACTGTCCCATTAGAGGGACCTCAGCATTGGTATGGCTGCTGGCTGTCTGTCATCATCACTGGCACCTCCCTCTTTCTTCCTCCTGCCCCTGAAAAAAAACTGGGTTATCCTGGCTGGGCCTGTGGGTGCTGTCGGTTACAGTTGGGGGGCTGCAATGGCCCTTTCAGTATTATTAGGCATGTGTGGATGGAGGACTGGAGAAATTTGGATCGCTTTGCAGTTTTTAAACCAGCATTCACTTTTGGTTTGGGGAGGGATGAGGGGGGGGGGGATGCACTGCCAATCAATTTGTGAGTGAGTTTTTGGGCTGTCTTTGGACTCTAGTCATTTTTTAGTGGAGGAGCGTTTTACAACCACCTTCCAAGTGCTGGCCAAGAGAGGATGCAGGCACAAGTAGGTGCTCACTTCATTCACCCTCAAAGTCCAAGTTCGGGGAGCTGAACATTGGCAAGTTGACCAACTGCTCAACTGTCCAGGGTTGCAGGCGATTGCGATGTGGACAGACAATGTCGCCTATATGTGAAAAGACGCGCTCGCTCTGCACGCTCGTCGGTGGGCAGGAGAGCAACGCCTTGGCCACGGAGGAGAGGGCCGGCCAGACCCCCTCCTTCGTGACCCAGTAGTCCAAAGGAGATGCTTCCTGTGACTCAAGGGGCTCAAAAAGATAGTCCCTCACCATTGCAGAACCCATCTTCACTCTCGGTGCCCTACCGCTCCTAGAGGGGCCAATGACCCGCCCGATGAATGTCACCTCAGCACTCTTCGTGGCGTGAGTCTGGTGGGAAACACTGCCTAGCTGGGGAGGCTGGGGATGAACAACAGCAGAGGAAGTCGCAGATGAGCTGCTTCCACCCCCCTCCTCTTCAACTACCGGCACTGCCCCCCCCCCCGACTCTGGAATGCTTGACCTTCTGGGAGAGCTCGTCTCGCCAGCAATCGAGCTCGTTGGCCCACTCGGCGACTGTGCCCTTAAGGCACGATTCTAACATGGTCGCCATCATGTAGACCTTATCCTGGGTGAAAGTCTGAAAGCGGGCCTCAAGCCCTTCCTGCAGCCTAACAACCTGGGCCACACCACTGGATGAACGTCTGCATGGCCTTGAGCTGGCACTAGAAACGAGGCCAGGTCCTCACGGGCCATCTGGACCATGGGGATGACCAGTGCGATGCTCGCCATGTCAGACGAGAGCATTTCTGTGTAGGTCTTGAAGGGCCCAAGAACCTCCATAGTCTGAGAAATGACCACCCAATCCTCTTGGGTGAGACGGTTCTCATCCCAAAAGACCCTCGTCTCAGAGACAAAGGCATCCAGGGCTGCTCTCTGCTCCACCATAAGCTCCAGCATGGCACAGGTGGAATTCCAGAGTGTGCTGACGTCACCTATCAGGCTGTGCCCTGGCACGCCTGTCAGTGTCTGTTTCTCACACAGCCAATTCCAGTCCGTATTGCTGCGCGAGAAGTGACCCTTGATGTGCTGACATTTCTGGAGCAGAAGTCGGTACTCATGGGTCGCGGCTAGATACAGACGATCCTGGCTTTTTGTCTGTCCCAATGCATCCTTAACCATGAGGTGGAGAAGGTGGGCCACGCAAGGAAGGCGTTTTAGGTCCTGATGCTGGACAGCTGCCTTGATGTTGGAGCCACCATCAGTCACCACGAAGCCCATGGCGACATCCCCGCTGCCTACCCAGCCCTCTAACTGCCATGAGAGGATAGCTCTGAGAGTGTCCGCCGTGTGCGGCACGTCGACTGCTTCGGCGTGCAGCAAGGCCCAGCGATAGCTGGCCCGGCGGCCCTGACCCTGCCTGTCGCTACTGCCACCCCCACCCTGCAGCTCTCTGGGTTGCCACCAATGCGCATTCAGGGAGAGATACTCCTCGAACGCATGTTGGGAGCTCCAGATATCTGAGGTAAAATGAACAGTCCCCCCGGCAGCACGGCTCCTTCACCACAGATCTGGTCGCCCTGAAAACAGCTGGCACAATGGTCCTGCTAAGGGTGGTTCTAGCAGGAACTTTGTACCAGGGTGCCAGGTACTCGAGCAACCCTCGCACCCCAGGATTCTCGACCACTGAAAATGGAAGCCCATGGGCAACCGACCTGGCAAGTTTCCAGGCGATCACCCTCCTGCCGTGCCTGATTCCCCCTCTTGGCACAGAGGTGCCAACCCTACCAAACATCTCAGGCAGAGATGCCTGGCGTCCCTGTTCTCCCACGGAACGCTCCTGGAGCGCGGAGGTAGTCACGATGGGATGGACCTCCTGGCTGGGTGGTGTTGTTGGCCGCTTGGACAATACAGCACCAGCCTGCTTCTCCCCCTTAAGAAGCTTCCGCAGGTGATTTTGCATCCCCCTCGGAGTCAGGTGGGCAGGGTCCCGCCCACAACTGATCCGGGCCCTGCACAGCTGGCACTGCACATAGCGTGGATCCTCCATAAGTTGGAAATGCTTCCATACTTCGGAGGTGAACGGATGCCCAAACTGACTGGCAGGTTGGGTGTCCGGAGCCACCTTCTTTGAGGTGCTCAGGGCAGACACATCATGTCTCGGGGTGGCAGGAGGGGCTGGCCGATGGGAGGAAGTGGGTGGAGATGGAGGCACCTCGTGTGTCTCCATCTCTTCCCCCTCCACCCCATGCGGCCTCCCCTCCTGGCCATCCCCTGAAGGACTGCTGGTGCCCAAAGGAACCGAAGAAGGGGGCTGGTCCTCCTCAACCAGCTTCTCCTCCAGCTCCTGCACGACACTCTGCACCCTCCTTGGGGTGATCGTTTTGGACAGAAAACTGTCCCAAAGCTCATCTCCAAGGAGGGCTGCTCTTGCTGCCCCTCCTCTGGCTGCTGAGACCGAGCAACATCAGCTGGAGGAGAGACTGCCCGAGCAGCAGACCCCTGCGCAGTGCCAGCACCTAATGGCACCTCTGCTGGGGGCGCCCCAGCAGCAGCCTCGATGAAGGGCCCAAGGCGGGCCTTCTTCTTCATCACACTCTGGCCAGAGGTCGGAGTGCTGGTAGGCGGCTGTGGAGTGGCCCTACGCACAGGTGGGGGGGAGACCTGGGTCCTCCCCCTCCCCTCCACCCTTCTAATCTTCTCCTTGGCCTTGCCCCCAGGGCCCCTCTTCTGCTGCCTGTCACTCATGTCACCCTTGGCCAGTCTCATAGAACCTGAACTGAGAGTGGGTTTTTTTACAAACTTAACTCACTGCACTGTTCCCTGAACCAACAAGTGCCCTGACTTCTTTTTAAAAACCCTCCCACCAAAGCTTGTTTAATTGTTTTTTTGGTCCCTAACCTGTCCTTCTTTGGGTTGGGGTAGTAGTCTGTTAAAGTTTAGGAGACTAGGTGATCCTGCCTCTACCTGGCTACAGTTTTTAAAAGGCTACCCTGAGATGAAGGCAATCCTTGTTATATCCTCCTAATTAAACTTCTCCTAACTAGATCCTGGGACAAACCTGATTTCCTTGCAAACTAGAAATCAGGTGTTCCCTATAACCTGAGAGAAGCTGTGGTTTCAGTGGCTGAAAGACAGATGCACTGCTGCTGCAACCCTAGTCTCTTTAAAAGGGAGCCTGATGTGGCCTAGTAGTCACGCTGCCTTTTATGAGAAACCTAAAATCTTTTTAAATCACCCCTATCTGGCCTACTTGAATTTTGGAAGGAGATAAAGCCCTAAACTGAATTAATTTTGTTTTAAATTTCAAAAAAACACAATCCCTAAAAACACCCTATTTAGTGGCCCTAGCCAAACCGAGAGCACACTCAGATTCCAAAAATCACTCTATAACAACAAGAAAGTGACTCAGCCCACACACACACTCGCCAACCCCCACACCATCCAGAGGTAATTTAAAAAAACCAAAACAAAACCAGCAGAATCACAAAAGGCCAAGCAACTCAAGTGTTAAAAAAGTGGCCTTTTCACCAATAAGAAAGCTCAGGCCAAATCAGTCAACAACACCCCCAGCCCAAGTCCCCCACCCCCAAACCAGGAAAAGGGACAACAGGAAAAAAGGCCAAGAAACTCAAGTGTTAATAAGAAAGCTCAGGCCAAATCAGTCAACAACACCCCCAGCCCCCACCCCCAAACCAGGAAAAAGGGGCAACAGGAAAAAAGGCCAAGCAACTCAAGTGTTAAAAAAGTGGCCTTTCACCAATAAGAAAGCTCAGGCCAAATCAGTCAACAAGACCCCCCCCCCTAAAACCAGAACCAGGAATAGGGGGACAAAAGTGGCCTTTTAAACAATGAAAATTAGGCCAAACAGCACCCCCCCCCCAAGAACCTGAAGAGAAAAGTAACAGCAGCAGCACAACACAGCAGCAACAAATCAAACACTGAATACTTTTAAAACAGTAAAAAACTCAACTTTTAACAATACAGGAACTTTGCCAACCCCTCCCCCCCAAAAAAAACCCCTTCACCCTAACCCCAAGAAATCCAACCCACCCCAAATCAGGAGAAGTAAAAGGACGCTGCACTTTTAAAAGTCCTCTCACTAAATTAAGATATGGGCAAATTAGCAAAAAAAACCCCACCCCAGGCCCCCACCCCCAGCAGAACCTAACCCCAACCCCAAATAAGCTACCCAGTACTCACCCACCCAACTCTGGATAAGTAAAGGGACTCTAGTCCTTTTACCAACAAAAACAAGAACCCCAAGACTGTCTTACCTTGTCTTCTCTACTCCAGGAATGTCTGGTAAGGCTGAGTGAGAGAGCAGCAGGCAGCAGCTGAAGCCAAGGGCCAGCCAGCAGCAGCACAATCTCTCACTCCAACCAACATACACCAACACAGCAGCAATGGAGGAGTCCAGCCAGGAAGACTCCTTAAAAAGGTTCTCTGGCCCTACAGAGAGCAGTTTCAAAAAATAGCACTGCTCTCTGATTGGCCAGACAACAGTACTTACTTGGATACCCAAGTAAGCAAAAGATCAAAATAACAACAATGTTGCTGATGGCTGGGCCATCAGCTACACAACAGCCCTGCAAAGCATGCATTTGCAATGCATTTTGCAAATGCATGCTTTGGATTGGCTGCTGGGGCTCCTCTTCCCCCTCCCTGATCCCAGGGAGGCTATGGGAGAGGCGGAAAAAGGCTACCAAAGGCGGGAAAGTAGGCAAGCAGCTCCCCTGAGGCTGCAGAAGCCACTTTCCTGCCTTTTTCATTGACATCCGTATACTTCCAAATATCTATTCGGAAGTATACGGTGAGCCATATTCGGCTGCCATATAATGATCCCCAATGGGAATCGGCTGCAGCCGATTCTGTATACAGCCGAATCAGTGGTGATTCGGCTGTAAATACGGTTCGGCCAAACTGAATGCACACCCCTACTAGATATCCTGCCTCTCTTGGCATGGACACCAAGAGGAGCTGCAAGATAGCAACAATTGGTCACTCAGGGATGGAGACATTTCCTCCATGTCACTGACTATGGTATGCCTTCTTATATTTCCTCTCCCAGCCTATCTTGGCATGTATAATTCTTCCCAAATTTCCTTTCTATTTCCTTAGCTAGGCAATCCCTTCTCTTGTTCTTTGTTCTGCTGTCTGTCCCACCCAGTTGTTTAAATGTCTATAGACATATGCTGACCTAGCCTAGGGAACTGAGGAACCAACTACAGTCCTTTGTCTTTGGCTATGATCAGATGGACATTTTGGCCTGACATAGGCACTTTTCCAGAACAGATTAAAAGGGCTCCATAGACAGCCATAGCTGCCAGCCATTCCCCAGTCACACTCACCCCACACTACGATGACTCCAAGATGGAGTAAATAGCCATCAGGTGAAATCTGGAGTAATAGCCATCAGGTGAAATCTGGTGCTAATGGCTCCCCACACATTCCTCCTGCATTTCCAGATGTCTGAATGTGGGGAAGCGTAAACAAAATGGATTGGTAGCTATGTCAGGGATGTGTTGCTCTTAGCACAATTAATCTTATATGCTGATGGCAAGGAGCTTCAATTTGTTTTCTGATCTTCCACCTTTTTATTTATGGGTGCCATGGGGGCAAGGAAGGGTTATTGCTGTGAAGAAATGCACTTTTTTTCCTGGGAGGTTTGAAAGGAGCAAAACCTCCAGTTTGAGTTTTAACAGTTTCCCCTCCAGGTGCAATCATATGAGCAGTTGGGCCTGACATAACCACCCCTCCCCTCTTGATCAAATGGGTGCAATCAAATGCACACATCTGGCTCCCATGCCCCATGACTCCTATGCTGATTAAATAGGCACCAGCAAATTTCGGTGACTACCTCAGTGAAGTGCTTCCATGGCAGGTTTCCAGGCATCTGATCATCCAGGCACATTATGGAAACACATGAGCAGTGTGATTGTTCCACTCTGTTTCTGGTGCATCTTTTTTTTCAACCCCACTCTCATGTGCACTTCAGCGCCCCATATACTGTGGCCAAGAGCATGTGTGTGCTTGTCTCCCTCTGCTAACACATACTGGGACTTTGGGGGGGGGGGGGACAACTCAGCCACAGATCAATGGTTGTGGCAAATTAGTGATGCAAACAATCAACCATGGGCCCATGACAGTATGATGCTGGCTTATGGGGCTCTGTCCGATCAACAGAAACCACCCCAAACTCAAGCAGCTTATTTAAAGCCAAGATACTGCCACAGCAACCTGCTCGTCTGACAGCACCCAGTGGTTTTCCAGATTAACCTCATCAGCCTCTTAAGAAATGCTAATACGTCTAGCTAGAGACAATGGAATGGCCAATCTCCCTCCTTCTCCTCCCCCCCGCTTCAGGCTGGGAACAGAGGTTTGGAGGAATTAAATGCTAGAAAGACTCCAGGAAGGACATGTCCTGGAGAAGTCAGCCATTGATCATGTGTTCACCTCAAGAGCTGGAGCCAGCTATTTTAACATCTGGCTGGGCATGTATAGAGAAAAGGGCAGAGGATTTGCATTTTACCAATTTCTTTTGGAATCTCTTGTTATCTGAGGCTATGCTAAAAGTACACTTGTAAACATTTTATTTTTAATAATTGCCTTCTACATTTTAATGCTGGTAGTGGTTCTCTGTACCACACAGACCCCGCCCCCCCCCCCCATCATCTTGGACATGCTATTTTATTCCTCCAGGGGTTCACAAAGCAGTAAACTGTCTCCATGGTGATCAGGCTCTGGGCAGTGGGAGACACATATGCAAGGCCTCAAAAGCTGGAAGGGAAGCTGGGAATCTTGACCCTCCCAGTTCACAATTCCATACAACAGGCAGGTGGTGGTGGCAAGTTGCCAGAAAGTAGAAGAAAAGCCTTTCAAGGTATTGAGAAAAACCTAGTACGGCAGGATGGAATAAGATCTGCAGGCCAGAGCAAGCACATTCCAGCATAATGAACATATGTGTTTACATATATGTGTTTTGAGTTCCTTCCATTATGCCTGAAGAAAGGTGGCATGATGAAAGATGAAAGCAGAGGGTGGGGGGGAGGCATGAGCGACCAGGGCTTTTTTTGTAGCAGGCACTCCTTTGCATATTACGCCACACACCCCTGATGTACCCAATCCTCCTGGAGCTTACAGTAGGCCCTGTACTAAGAGCCCTGTAAGCTCCTGGGGGATTGGCTACATCAGGGGTGTGTGGCCTAATATGCAAAGGAGTTCCTACTACAAAAAAGCCATGTGAGAGACTAACCAGTTTCTGTTTTATTTTTACTGGTGCGAGGGATAATGGCACATAAAACACCTAAACACAATAAATGATATCATCTTGGTCTGTGCATCACGAAATATGTCTGTGTGATAAGGACAGAGAGGAAACCCACTTACCAGACTCATGGAGGTGCACCTTGTGAGGAAAGCCGTGTGAAATGGTGCACAAGCAGCTCTGAGAAGCCTGTTCAGGAAAAGAAAGATTATCCCTAGGTGGAGCCAGTAAGGGTTAACAATCCTGGAAACAAGCCAGCAGCCATTAACAGCTGTTGGGAATAGGTGGGGCAGCAAGTCAGCCAGGCCAGGATACATTTAAGACAGGGCTTAAAAGCAGCAACCAGGTGCTCTCTAGAGAAGACTAATGGCGTAGTGAGGGGAAACTGGTGAGCTCTGAGGGATGTTGTCAACTATTTCATTGTACTGTATGCCTGAAGGACTGAATAAATAACTGGCTGATCTGATTGAAGAGTCTTGTGTGTGCTTGGGGGAATGGAATCAGGGAGGGAACTCTAGACCCTTACCCAGCTGGCTATTAGCTGCAGTACAATACCCAGGACACACACACACACTCATCCTGATATAGTCTGGCCAAACGAAACACTAGTTGTCAAGGGTGCTTAAAATCAATCACAATTTTTTTTCATCAATTTGTTGTAAATGTGTCTTATCCCAGTCTTAATCAACTTGTAAAGTACAGAGGACATTTTTTTCATAAAATTCTTAACACACTATATCCTATCTAAGTTTATTTGGAAGTCAGTTCCACTAATCACTTCCAAGCAGGTATGTTTAAGGGTCCAGCCAAACTGTCTATATTTGTTGCTCTAATTTAGTAAGGTTGCCTTTTGGTGTGGAGCCAGTTTGGTGTAGTGGTTAAGTGTGCAGACTCTTATCTGGGAGAACCGGGTTTGATTCCCCACTCCTCCACTTGCACCTGCTGGAATGGCCTTGGGTCAGCCATAGCTCTGGCAGAAGTTGTCCTTGAAAGGGCAGCTGCTGTGAGAGCTCTCTCCAGCCCCACCCACCTCACAGGGTGTCTGTTGTGAGGGAGGAAGGTAAAGGAGATTGTGAGCCGCTCTGAGACTCTTCGGAGTGGAGGGCGGGATATAAATCAATATCTTCTTCTTCTTCTTCTTTTTGAAGCTGTGAATATGAATGAAGCAATAAATTCTCAGTGAGAATATATATATATATATATATATACACTGTTGCTGAGAGATACAAAAGGTTGTGACACCAACCTATGAAGAGACTGACTGTTCTTGCAAATCACACCTTTTTTGTTGTTGTTATTTACTAATCCTTCACAAACAGCTTTCACGTTTTAGAAGCACTGAAAGGCCTTGACTGTAATAATGCAGTGTTTTTGGCAATAATCTGCAATGTTTGTCTCCAGGACTCAGCTATTTCAACATTCCTTGGCTCTTAGTGGTCAGGACCATTATATGGTCAGGATGCAGTTGATATTGGCATTTATTTTTTCTAAATATTGTTAGCCTTTGAACATGTACTTATGAACTCTGAACATGTACTTATTTATTTGTCTTTTCCTCACATCACCAAGACTTAAAAAGGTTTCAGAGCAGTTGCCATCTTATTTTTTCTTATAAATATGTCTGTTGTTTGTTATTTCTGTGAAAGATTTTTGCACTCCTCAAAGAATGGGTGGTAGTTATAGAGAAGTCAAAAGCTACACTGGTCATTTGCCTTGTCAGAGTTTTCAAGCCTCAAGTGTCAGCTATTCCCTTTCCGTTACCATCCTCAAGTGTCAGCTATTCCTTTTCCATTACCATCCTGAGATCCAAACTTCCTTCGTCAGAAGATCAGACTTCTGGTCAAAGTGGTTTCTGCTAGTGAGAAATGTGGGCTGCAAGATCCAGTGGAGATTTTAGAAAACAGGTTTTTGTGCTCTGTTTGCAGAGTTGAAAGAACAAGACCAAGAAGCTTGCAAATTCAGTGGCATCCCTAGGCAACACCAACAATTCTCGTTCTCTGTTGTATGTCTATGTCCCTATCACAAAGAATCTGCAGCAATCTCTTCCTCCAACCCCCATTAACACCTAAGTATGTATTCATGACTGGACTAGAGTAGATTCATAAGTAAAACTTCTCCAATTTCTGTTGACCTTGCTAATGAACTATATTACATCCAAGATTTGATACTATCATTTAATTCCCTATGAGTTGGACCAGTTCCATGTGGATATCCTGCTATGCTCCCTCAGGCAGGAATCAATAGGAGAAAGATTCATTAATAATGGAAAACATTTATTGGCATTGTGTTGTTTTGTGAAACTAACTTCAGTCTGAACTGTGGGTCATATTAGCATATGTGAGCCATTTCTGAAACTCGGGGGAAAAACATGAAGAAAAAAGAATTATTTACATTTTCATTTGTATTTAGATCTCATCATGCACATGTGTATCAGCTGAATATTTTTCGGTGATGAAGGCATCTGTTTGGGTCAGTTTCAGTCAGAATAGGTAGATTTGAATGGTCTTTATTTTACATTAGGCTCAGGTTTTGATGGATCTTCAATACTGGAACTTTTCAGCTTGAATAGAAAACCCCCTACTCTGAACCAAATAAGCAAGGCAGATAAAGAAACTGCATTAATTAACTTTCCCAGTTTAGCACTCATAGCTTTCATTTCTCTTTACTTCACACAGTTTATTTCCTTCGTGTTACAAATCATTAGCCTCTGGGCATGCATTTATTTTCCATGATTTTCCAACAGCAGTCCAAACTCTACTCATGACCTGAGTTTGATCCCGGCAGAAGCTAGGTTCAGATAGCTGACTCATGGTTGACTCAGCCTTCCATCCTTCCAAGATCGGTAAAATGAGTACCCAACTTGCTGGGGGTAAAGTGTAGATGACTGAGGAAGGCAATGACAAACCACCCTGTAAAAAGTCTGCCATGAAAATGTCATGATATGATGTCACCCCAGAGTCAGAAACAGATGGTGCTTGCACAGGGAACTACCTTTACCTTTTTAGTGCTTTATTTCCTTTTCAGTGCTTCCACCATTATACATTTTATAATTTTGCTTCCACCAATCTCTTCCTGTATGATTTTTAATTATTCCCTATATTTCCAAAGTATTCTCTCTCCCACTTCATCCACAGAAAGTAGTCCTTCTTCTCACTGAGTCTGCACTAGTTGGAAATGGTTAGCTGCTATTTTTCAATTGTACATGTCACTAGTCTGTCACTATACCAGTATTCCAGTTGTCCTAATATCTGTCAGACTTCTCTGCCATCATTGTTCTTTCCATGCAAGTCTTCAGATTTTTTTCTTTGTTCCCAGAGCTGTCAACTTACTGCTCTGTACATGTTCAAAAATGTGGACATGCGCACATGCCCAGTACCTTAAATACGAACACTGTTTCCTCTCCTACACATACTGACTTTTTTTTAAAAAAGTCTTCAAACTCAATGTTAACATGAAACAGCTTGTTATGGCTTGCATGGATCACAGTTGCTTGGCATGGTGAATCAGACTGCTTACTTCCCTCGTGTTCTGATTTGTTTCATTGTTGCTTCTCTGATGGTTATTAAAAGTAAACAGAATACTCATTTTGTTTGCATTTCACTTGGTATAATCTTTTCACCATGCTTCCTTTCAGCCAATACAGATTACCAATTTATCACAAAGTAGGATGTGGGCTTTTCTGCTCTTGGGAATGGAATGAATAATGTTGTGCTGCCCCAACAGGGAATTCTCACAAGGTATCTGGGGCTGGTTCCAGATGGGCAGTATATGCTGCCCCAGGAATGGTTTGCAAATGGATCAAAAAAGTGCATCCAAATGGGCACATCTGGCTCCTGTTCCCCCTTCCCCTGTCCCTACCTACATTCCAGCCACCTCAAAAAGGTACCACTTCCAAAGTGTACCAAATCACTGAGGCATCTCTGAGGCAGCTCCCTGGCCATCTGGATGGCCAGGAAGCACTCCAGGAAGCAGCGGACAGGCACATGAGCACTGTGGATGCTCCTCCGAGGTGCCGGCAGCCCATCCTTGTTCTGGTGGCAGACCGCACACCGTCTGAACACCCCCAAGGCGCTTCTGTTTCTGCTGGCTCACTTCCGGGTCAGCAAGCTGCCACCCTGAGCTGGCGGTCTGGACTTCCCTAGACACATTTTGGTTGGTTCAGCAACCCTTAGCTTTTGATGTTGCAGTTTTGTGGAAATGGGCCATGACTTTGGCTATTGCTGAAATGATGGCATCTTGGGCACATTCTGGATCTCCTGCACCTTTTCAGACTCTGAGATATTTTCTGCAATGGTGGTTTCCATAGAGGGGACCAGCTGACCTTACTCATACAAAGTTTTCTACCATGGTTGGACTAGATGACCCCGGAGGTCCCTTCCGATTCTATGATTCTATGTTGTCCATATTGCTACAATGTAATTTCTTTTTCTGTTAAAACAATTTTATTGGTAACATATGGTAATAAATCTATTTCTTACATCTTTAAAAACTTCTTTTATCTACCCCATATATTACTTTCTACCCACCCCTCCTCCTGTTACTTGACCCCCGCCGGTGTTATTTACTTAATATGCAAATATTTAAAGGTACCCTTAACTATTAAAACAAAAATTTATATTCTTCTTTTTAAAACTTAATCATTATCAAAAACTGTCCAATGTCCTTTTATTTTCCACTCTTTTTCTACATATCTTCTAAACTTTTTCCACTCCTCTTAAAAACTCATAGTCTCCTCATAGTCTCTTAATATTCTTGTTAATTTGTCCATTTCACTCCATGTCATAACTTTTATAATCCAATCCCATTTCTCTGGTATTTTTTCTTGCTTCCACAACTGCGCATATAATGTCCTAGCAGTTGAAAGCAAGTACCAAATTACAGTTCTATCTTCTTTTGGAAATTTTTCCATTTGTAATCCCAACAGAAAAGTCTCTGCAACTTTCTTGAATTCATATCCCAAGATCTTAGAAATTTCTTGCAGAATCATCTGCCAATACTTTTTTGCTCTTTCACAAGTCCACCACATATGGTAGAAAGAACCTTCATGTTTTTTACATTTCCAACATCTGTCTGGCATCTTATTGTTCATCTTTGCCAATTTTTTAGGAGTCATATACCATCTATACATCATTTTAAAACAGTTCTCTTTAATACTATGACACGTCGAAAGCTTCATAGAATTCTTCTACAAGTATTCCCAAGTTTCTATCTGTATTTCTTTATTTACATTAATTGCCCATTTAATCATTTGAGATTTTACTACTTCATCTTTCGTAGACCATCTTAAAAGTCATTTATATATTTTTGAAATTGAAAGGGGAAAAAATTGTAAAGAGCAGCAAAAAGTTGCGACCGCCATTTTGAAAGATTTAAAAACTTTAAAAATTAATATCTTGACTTTGGGAGCTCTGAGGATGGCGAAATTAGGCTTGTTATAAAAAGCAACTCCTATTCTTTTGAATCTGATAGTTGAATTTGAAATTGGTGAGGTCCAAATTTTCGCTGTTTTTAAATGTCAGAGCACAAGCAACCCCCTAACAAGGACTACTTCATTGGAAAAAATGCAGGACCAATTAGAGGCAATGGAGGCCAGAATGATGAAAGGTATGAGAGAGATGATAACTGAATCAAAAAAAGAAATTATTGAAGAGATAAAAAGATATGGACGATCTCAGAAAGGAAACAGAGGAAACATCTAAGAAAGTGCAGGAGGTAGAAGGGAGAATGAAATTATGATTCCACCTTGTTGAAAATGCAAGAAAAAGTGACAATCCATGACTGCAAATTGATGGAGACTCAGATACGTCTGAGGGGAGTACCTGAAATGGAAGATGGTGATTTAAAAGAATATATAATAAAAATAATTGCAGAATTTTTAGAGGAAGATCCTGAAGAGACTAAAAACATGTATGACTATATGTATAGAGTGAACTCACTTTATGCCAAGAAAAATAACTTACCAAGAGATG